>NC_081828.1:157221810-157892643 GCF_030867095.1 Alligator mississippiensis | reverse complement strand
CCTGCAAGTAGGATGTTAGTCAAAATTTTGGAAACAGCTGAAGGCCCAGATGGGGTTGAAGGATGTTTGCCAGTAGTAGGGCCACTTATGGTTCTGGACTGACTTACAGATTTGGAATTTGTTTAGGCTATTTTGGCTTGGAATATGGAAAATTAAAAAGATACATCTCCAGCCTCAATTTCCCTTGCTGCAGCTTGCAGCTGTTGCTCCTAGTCCTGTCCCCTACAGCCACAGAGAAAAAGTCCCATCTCCATCCTCTCTATAATCACCCTTCAGGTATCTGAAGGCTGCTATCAAGTCCCCCTCAGCTTTCTCTTTTTGAGAAAAGACCCTAATTCTTTCAGCCTTTCCTCATAAGTCTTCTCTCCCAGCCCCCTGATCAATTTTGCTGCCCTGTGCTCTTTAGACAAGCTTTCAGGCACAACAAAAGCCTTCCATGAGTCTGAGAAAGAAACAAACCCAGCCTCAGCCAGGTAGCTAGTCTAGATAAATACTATTACTTTCCTTCAATCCCATTATGTTAGTGTAAATGGTCACTAAACTTGTAAAGCAAAAGAAGTTATCACATGTAGTTACCAACCAAAGAAGGGACACTTGAAATAAACTTAATGAAGTAAAAGAATAAGATCAGTCAAAAGGGAAGAGGCCTGTTCAAGCTTTGTTTTCAGTGGCACAAAATGTTAGGATTTTACAGAGGAATAACTATTATCTTGTGAATTAGCAGGTGAACAGAAGTCAGTCAGGTGGACAGGGTCAATCTACTGTTCACACTGCCCCTGGCTGACCTTGCCTGGTTACTTTGGTCCCACCAGGAGAAATCAAGTGCCTTGTAGTCCTGGCTATACTAACAGAGTTGTCTCCAGAGAGAGATGCTCAGAGAAAAATCCTGGAGGTAACTGCCCCAGAGCAACAATGCACAAATGAACAGCTGTCCTAGAAAGAAAGCATCTTGCTCTACAAAAATTATCTTGTAGGCCAAGGCAAATTTACCTCAGTTTAAGGGGTTGTACCATGTGGTTGCATTTTTTTTCCTCCTTGCATCTATGGCAATGCAAGCTAGAACCGGACTGGATAGCTAGCACAGGTTAACTATTCCCTGGAAAGATAAAGTGGAAATAAGATATGAAAAAAGAGAGAAGGTCAGCTGTGAGTGGGTCAGGAGCAGGGCTGACCGTGCCTAACTAATACTACAAGTTCTTTTGTTCCTACTTACAGATTTAATGGCAAGATAACTATCACCTGGTGGTATTACTTTTAAACTGCAAAATAACTACCACCTTTCCACCATGTGTTAAAATCTGGAACAGTCAGGGGTGACCAAAACTTCAGAGTCCTGCATGTGAACTGAGTTTAGTGGCACCAGCCCAGGTCTCCAGATTAAGTGTTTAAAATACAAAAACCCACCATCTTAATTGTCATTCTTGTTAGTCAACAGAGTCCAAGGACTGCATGACACAAGGGGACTGAACTATGCTCTTCTTTGTAGAAGTGGTACAGCACTTCCCTCACTTATCTGAATCCCTTTGGAAAGTACCTGTCAAAAAGCCATTCAGATAATTGAAACAGCAGCATCTTGTGAAGAATTACATATGATTAAACATGATGCATAATGCAAAGACCTTATAACATTTAGCAGTAGTGACATTAAATACAGTAAAACTAAAGAGAACAGCTTGTTATAATAACAGTTAGGTTAAAGTTGCCATTTAGATAATTGAGTCTGGTTAGCTGAGGTTTGGATAACTAAGGATGTGATTCCACAGTAGACTGACAGCATATCAGGGTGGTTAGGTGAGGCTTCCTCTGCTGTTAACTTGTTTATTCTCCATTGCAATCTAGCTGGCACTCTTAATAAGAGGTAAGAAAAACAGTTTCCTATAGATGTAAGTCCAATGCCCACTTTATCCTAAATCTATAGCAACATAGCATTCAATGAGATATAAATAAAAATTATGACATGGGGGGAGATTTATGAATGACACTATGAAATTATTAGGATGCCATAAATTACAATAATAAGATTTATGCATGTAACATGGCTCTGGGATGAATAATTTCCCATACTCCAAAACTCCACACCTGAGGACATCTAAGGGCTAAGTGAAAGAAATACATTTGGTTTCTTTACAAAACTGCAGAAACACAAAGAATTAGTTGCTTTTAAGGCATACACAGTTTTGTACAGGCAACAAAGATATCTTTTTCAACAGAATCACAGTATATGACAGGTATTTTCCTTGAGGATTTAAGGGAAATAATTTCAGGCAGTAGGGACATAGTGATAAAATGTCAGATCTTAGTAGATGAAAGCCTAGGCTTTGGAACAAAAAAAAGTGCAAAATAAGATGGCCTGATTTGCTTAGGCTGAGCAACATGGCCTGTTTAAGAAAACTACCAGGGAAGCAACAATTTCTTAGGATTCCCATGTAGTTGGTCCAATAAAAATATCACCCTAAAAAATCCTAGTGTGAATTTCTGGACTATCACAACTATAAAATCACTCTTACACTACTAAGAAATTACCTGCATTCTGATCCTAATGAAAATGCTGAACACAGGCAGTTAAAGCATATAGTTCTTTAGGAAGAACAGCATTACAGGGACACCATTAACTGTGTCCCTGTAGAAGAAAAACACATGTTGGGGAGGTGTGACACCCCATTCAGTAAAGCACAGAATGAGACAGAATTGGTGGTCTGATTCAAGAGAAGTCAGCAGGCGGCATGAAATGAGGCAAGAACTGGTTAAAAACTGAAATGGCTTTAACCAAGCCTCTAGCTAATTAAAAATGTACATTATCTATAAGAAGTGACTCCTATACACCACAGCTGAGTAACATGAAGTGAAGAAATGCAACATGCTAAGAGGGTCCTCAGATATCTTGGCATGAAAACCCTTTTTAAATGTCTGATTGATATTGAGAAAAATAAAGTTATATCTAAATTTCTAACAGATAACCACTAGGTGTCAGTATTGCAGAAAGATTACTTCTGCAGCCAATAATTAAGGTCATTGCACTCCTTAAATGTTAGAGTTGGTGTATAAGTTGATATAGTACCAATATTGATTTAATTTTCAGCCTTTGATACTAAGATAGCATGCAAGCACAAAATTAGATAAAAAGGGAAATTTGTTAGAGACAGAAAATAGTCACTGGGCTACATCCATAACTTTTCAGTTTATTAATAATATTAGCATGAATATGAACAGTATCAAACACCTATTAAATGTTATTCAGAGATTTTCCAATCTGCAGCTATGCAATATATAAGCAAATGATTTCTTTCTATATGACTTTGGGAGGTGTCCCAAAACTCTTTGTAATCTTATGCTAAAGCCTCCTAAATCATCAAGATGACTGAAAAATGCGCATCTGACCTAGGTTCTATCCAATCTATAGAATTAATGAAAAAAGTCTTAACAGTTTTCATATAAAAACAGCCTGCTGCCCACCCCAAAGCCTCTCTCATTGTTTACATTAGAATTCAAGTCTTATTTAGCAGAAAGATTCTGCAATTACTGTCAATAAATATTTCCCACCATTGCAAATGATGGCACTTCTCTACTGCTGGCAGCACTGCTGACAGGCCTACCACAGCAAAGGCTGTTAGCATTCTGTTTTATATATTATATTACATGCTATTTTATGTATGCTATGCTATGAACACCTGCTCAGAGTGCTCTAATACAGGGTGATTAAAAGGCTTGTGAAGAAGGCCTAAGCAGTTAGGAAGCCATTTTGCCCCATTTGAATGTCTCTTTATGTGCCAAATGGGAGATCCAGTTCTCCTTTCCATTTAGATCTTGACAATGTGTACAAGGTGACTCTAAGGGATGGCATAATTTTTAGCCACTGGCTGCATCCACCTTCAAAATGAGTTTGGCTGCTGTTCAAAGGAGAAGTACTTCATTTCCAGATACATTTTCTTTACCTTTAGTTACCCTTACAGGAAAAGAAGAAAGAAAGAGTTATTAATAGATCTTTTGCAATATGATTTATCATACAGATCGTAAAGCAGTGAGGGAAATAAGAGCCTATGAAGACAGACAAAGGTGCTTTGATAGGGGTTTAAACATAAGGTAGAAGTCAATACTTGCATCTTCAGTGCTGAGCTTGGTTCTGAGAGATGTGGCAGCATGTTTAACTTTATAGGGTAAGTGCATCATGGTGGTGGATTCTCATACGTTAATTTTTAAAAATTGTGTGTCCCTGGAGCGTGTGTGTATGTGGGGGAGGGGGCGGGAGCAGGGGAAGGTGGGGACCAATGACTGACTTTTGGGACAGCCATAGATTGTTTTTTTTCTAAGATTTGCCTCAAAAGACTTAAAATATATTTGTTTTTAAAGCAGAAAATAAGAGAAGATTGCTCAAATATTGCAGGAAGAATAGGTTCAGTTCTTTCCTAGTGGCTGACACAGTGGATCACAGTGGCTTTAGGAATCATCCAGTACGTTCTTCACATGACACATCCGATATACGATAGTTCTGATAAAACCTCCATCAGTTAAGTAGTTCTAATCATAAAACATAAATGTAAGACATAGATCTGTCCTCTTATTTTTTGTTTAATAAGGGCAAATTAAGGATTAAGTGTGGACAATGTTTCTGCATGCTCAAAAGGTCTGCTTCCATAATACTTTATTAAGAACCATCTGGTCCGATTAAAATTTTATCAAGGACCATCTGCTGTATTGTTCAGTCTATTTAGTACTAGGGATTAGTTATAAATAAACCAAAAGGCAACAGATAAGGACACAAAATATTTATATAGGTCCTACCTAAACACTGGATTAAAAAAAAAAAATTCAAGATATTTCACACTAGATACGTGGCATTTTAAAAAGAAAAGTAGATTAAGAGATGTAACAAAATCTCTTTGAGGATGAAGTAATACTCTTCTTTTCTTCTGTCTTTGACCCCTCTACAGACATATGATTGTCAATAGTATTTGAACATTTAGGAAGTTGCCTTAAAATAAGTAATGGAATAAACTACTGATTACATCAGAATAAGAAATGTTTGTGCTTGATTTCCAAAACTGCTGCCCTTATGTTGAGCTGTAATTGTGGGTTTTCATTCCTTCTAAAAAAATCAGTACCTTCATCTTTATATAACTTCATCTTTTCAGCCGTAAGCTCTTTGGCTCAGTAATTGCTATTTACTATATATTTGCACAGCATCTAGCACAACTTGCCTTGACTCAATTGTGCCCTTTAGCTGCTACCACAGTATAAATGTTTACCCTAATACACTGACTAATTTATTACATGGCTATTTTAATAACATTTATGATATGCTAACTTTAAGATTACAAAGTACTCATCAGAAAATTTAATGATTTTATTAGTCATGCCAATTATGTGGCACCAGGAGCAAATTCAAGCTAAAAGGGCTGAAGAACTAGGGGAGAGAGGACAGCTCAGTCAGAAGTTCACGGATGTGCGCACAAAAAACTGGAAAGGCAAGTGGAATCAATGAATCAGGAAGAACAGAGCTCTTGCTGCAGTTAGGAACCTTACATCCTATGCAAACAGGTCCACAATGGAAATGAAAGATCCCATTTACTAAGATAGTGAAAAGAAGTTCCTAGGGCTGTCTGAGTATCTGTCTGTGCCTACCCCCTGCACCCCAACCCACCCCTTCCCCTCCTCTCCTAACACATAACACTTGAACAAGTTCAGTGTGATTGCTGACCACCATGTAGCTTAGGCATTATTTTCCAAACAGCCAGTTCCATTTCTGTTGAGTACCTCACAATTTAGCAGACCTGTTTATGTAGATATTATACCATTATGAAGGGAGGAGAAGACTCAGTTATAGTCAATCTTTGTAAACAGAGTTAAAAGGTATTGCAACATTGTAGTAGGCAGGAAGTGATTGAATTGTTATGTATTGCAACTTACTAGGAATGTCATATTTAAAACAATGTAATCTATTCCGTTTTCTTGTTTTTTTCTTTTTTACCATTCATTTTGTCATCTTAAGATCTTTACAGTTCCTCCACATCCAGTTCCATTCTCTGCATCTATATCCTGTGGTTTAATTTCTTTTTTAGAACTGAAAACTGACTTTCTAATTCCATGGGAAACTTAAAATACTAAATCATTCAATCATCAGCACGACGTCGAGTGGGTAAGGTAACTAGTAGGGTGAAAGTGCTAGACTTTAGGAAAGCTGATTTCAATGAACTCAGGCGATTAGTCAAGGACGCACTGCAGAATAGGAGTTTTGAAGCGATGGGAGTCCAAGAAGGGTGGCTGTACCTTAAGGAAACGATCCTTCGGGCACAAAGGGAGACGATCCCGATGCGAGGAAAAAGAGGGAAAGGGGCCAGAAGGCTTTCTTGGCTGACCAGAGAAATCCAGGGCAGCCTAAGGGCCAAAAGGGGAGCACATAAAAAGTGGAAACAGGGAGAGATCACCAAAGACGAATATACTTCCTCTGCTCGTGCTTGTAGGGAGGCAGTTAGACGGGCCAAAGCTACCATGGAGCTGAGGATGGCATCCCAAGTAAAGGACAACAAGAAATTGTTCTTTAGATATATAGGGAGTAAAAGGAAGGCCCAGGGAGGAATAGGACCCCTGCTAAATGGGCAGAAGCAATTGGTGACGGACAGGGGGGACAAGGCTGAACTTCTCAACGAGTTCTTTGCCTCAGTGTTCCTAAGAGAGGGGCAAGACAAGTCTCTCACTGGGGTTGTAGAGAGGCAGCAGCAAGGTGCCAGACTTCCATGCGTAGACCCTGAGATGGTGCAGAGCCTCTTGGAAGAACTGGATGCCTTTAAGTCGGCAGGCCCGGATGAGCTCCATCCGAGGGTGCTGAAGGCACTGGCCGACATCATTGCAGAGCCACTGGCGGGAATATTTGAACGCTCGTGGCACACGGGCCAAGTCCCGGAGGACTGGAAAAGGGCCAATGTGGTCCCCATTTTCAAGAAGGGGAGGAAGGAGGACCCGGGCAATTATAGGCCAGTCAGTCTCACCTCCATCCTTGGCAAAGTCTTTGAAAAAATTATCAAGGCTGACATATGCGAGAGCCCGGCAGGACAAATTATGCTAAGAGGAAACCAGCATGGGTTCATAGCAGGCAGATTGTGCCTGACTAATCTAGTCTCTTTTTATGACCAGGTTACGAAACGTCTGGACACAGGAGGAGGGGTGGATGTCGTATACTTAGACTTCAGGAAGGCCTTCGATACGGTATCCCACCCTATACTGGTGAACAAGTTAAGAGGCTGTGACTTGGATGACTACACGGTCCGGTGGGTGGCGAATTGGCTAGAGGGTCGCACCCAGAGAGTCGTGGTGGATGGGTCGGTTTCGACCTGGAAGGGTGTGGGCAGTGGGGTCCCGCAGGGCTCGGTCCTTGGACCGATACTCTTTAATGTCTTCATCAGTGACTTGGACAAGGGAGTGAAATGTACTCTGTCCAAGTCTGCAGGTGACACAAATCTATGTGGAGAAGTGGACACGCCAAAGGGCAGGGAACAGCTGCAAGCAGACCTGGACAGGTTAGATAAGTGGGCAGAAAACAACAGAATGCAGTTCAACAAGGAGAAATGCAAAGTGCTGCACCTAGGGAGGAAAAATGTCCAGCACACCTACAGCCTAGGAAATGACCTGCTGGGTGGCATGGAAGTGGAAAGGGATCTTGGAGTCCTAGTGGACTCCAAGATGAACCTGAGTCGGCAGCGTGACGAAGCCATCAGAAAAACTAACGGCACTTTATTGTGCATCAGCAGATGCATGACGAATAGATCCAAGGAGGTGATACTTCCCCTCTATCGGGTGCTGGCCAGACCGCAGTTGGAGTACTGCATGCAATTCTGGGCACCGCACTTCAAGAGGGATGCGGATAACCTGGAGAGGGTCCAGAGAAGGGCCACTCGTATGGTTAAGGGCTTGCAGACCAAGCCCTATGAGGAGAGACTGGGGCACCTGGACCTCTTCAGCCTCCACAAGAGAAGGTTGAGAGGCGACCTTGTGGCTGCCTATAAGTTCATCACAGGGGCACAGAAGGGAATTGGTGAGGTTTTATTCACCAAGGCGCCCCCGGGGGTTACAAGAAATAATGGCCACAAGCTAGCAGAGAGCAGATTTAGACTGGACATTAGGAAGAACTTCTTCACAGTTAGAGTGGCCAAAGTCTGGAACGGGCTCCCAAGGGAGGTAGTGCTCTCCCCTACCCTGGGGGTCAAGAGGAGGTTGGATATGCATCTAGCTGGGGTCATCTAGACCCAGCATTCTTTCCTGCCTATGCAGGGGGTCGGACTCCATGATCTATTAAGGTCCCTTCCTACCCCAACATCTATGAATCTATGAATTCCCAAACAGAACAACAAATTCTGAAATTTCCCAGAGAATGGGAATTTCAGTATTTGTTCAGGAAGAATTTTATTGTGACCTTTTCTAAATGTTCTCAGATTCCCTGAGAAAGCAGGAGGCTGAACAGCCCAGTAACTGGTGGGGACTGGGACCCTCAGCCCCCACTCACTGTCAGTCCACTAGATAGTTTGCTGAAGAACCTTAGGAGCCACAGTTTCCTTACGGACTGCCATTGTGAGCTGCTACAGCACTCGTCTCCTGGTCCTCCAGACTGCTGAGGAAGTAGGCATACAAGCTGACCGAAAACCAGACCGCATTCAGCTTTCAGAAACCTGTCTGGCAGGCAGGGGTCATCAGAAACCCACCTGAAATTCACCGGAATTTTTTTCTTTTTTTAAGTGTTTCGCAGAACTTTTAGATAACAACAGGAAGATGTCTGATCAGACATATTCTCCTTGCTCTTTTCCTTCACTCTTTTCTCTCTTTATGTTATCTGCTTTTCATGGCATTCAATATGGACCACTTTCCTCTGGTCCTCCTCACCCCCACCTGTCTTTTATACAAACCGTGGTCAAGCTCACTACAGAATGACGTGTTCTGATGGTACCCAGTGTCCAAAATTTAGAAATGCGTACAATGGTAAACAGAACATAAAGTATAAAGACCATGCTTTTAGCATGGAGGCATAGGATGCAAACTTGCCAGCCTCAACAGTTGAAAATCATGAGACAGCCATAAAAGAGGTCTAAAATAACTCTGGGGTTCATTTTTTTGCTTCCTGGTTTGAGGCGTTTAGATTAGTTTGTGGTCTGCCATTAAAAAATCACAACTACTATAATAAAAATAAAGAATATATATGAGCCAAAGCCTACAGTTGAAGAAGTCTGACATAAATAAGGCCTAGCTCAGTGATTCTCAACCAGGTTGTTGTAACACCCTGAGGTGCCTTGAAATCCTTTCAAGTGTGCTGCAGGGTTACTGCACAGTGTTAAGACTGTTAGGTGTACTAACATGAATCTCAAGGTAAACCAAGAGATTTCAAAAAGGAATACATAGTGTTAAAAACATTTTGACTTGTGGTTTCTCTCACTTCTTCGCAACAGAGGAATTGCTCTATTATTTTTTGTAATAAAAAATGAGTGAAAATTGAATTGACATTTTCTGAGGGGTACTTTGAATCTAACAAGGTTGAGAATGACTTGGCTAGCTTAAAACCTAGTGAACAAAAGTGGGTGATCAGTATATAAATTTGTGGCCATAAAGTCAGTTGCAAGTGGTAAACAAGTTACAGAGTCAACTGTACAAACACAAAGAGCCGGGAGATTGCGAGAGAGAATTTTTAGAAGCCACGAAGTACTGACAATTGCAAAATTCCTGCCATATCCCAGTTGCATGTTTCCATGCAGTAATCAGTAGTTAATGCAATTTAATTTTAGGATAAAGAGGAAAGAGCCTATCCAACATGTGCACCCTGATACTTTGCGGGGTAAAGTGTTAAAATGGGCACCATTTAGGCACATGTGTGTGCATCCTATGGGATACAATATCCTCTAATTGTTAACAGATCTTTAGGTACTACCACAATGTAAATGTGGTATACGGGCATCTGGAAAAGCCCAATATGAGAAGACAGGATGCGTGCTGTCTGTCAGCTGTCTGGGGACTTCCATAGGATGTTTGAGTAAAGAATGGAACCAGACATTAATTTCATCTTATTTCCCCTTTGCTTTCTAATTTGCTGTCATCACACATCTCATTTTGTTTCTAATAAAAAAATTGCATCCAAGTTACTTGTCTTCACTTGACTTCCCTCTGTTGCCACCTCTGCAAGTGTCATATTCCCGCAGTCCAAACCTATTGAAACATGAGACTTCCCCACATGTCCTACTAGTGGTTACAACGTTTCCCAGCTTTTGTCTGCAAACAAAGTTAAAGGGACAGTCTTGTTTCTCCTTTCAAATGAAAGCTGAGATTCTTGCTTATTTACAGGATCCTCAAGAACTGGAGATTAAATGAATCCACAAACCATGCCAAGACATGAAGTAAAATTGGGATTTGAGAAAACTGGGGAAATGCAGCTCAAACTGCAAAACATGCTAATTCTGTGGGAAATTTTATGCCTGATTCAATGAGGGACTGTACAGAAGACAAACTGGAGTAAGGAAGATGGGGGAAGAGAATTAACTAAAACTGAATTGTGTTAATGGTGCACTGACAATTTGAGTCCAAACTGAAAAGTTCCAGATGACTATAGTAAGAGGTGCTCACAGTGGAACAGAAGGGTCTACACAAAACACTAAAGAGAAAGTAAATAGGGTTTTATTACTTACTCTGTCTCCCACAATACAAGAACTAGAGGTCATAAAATGAAACTAGTAGGTAGGAAGTTTAAAACTAACCTCAGTCAGTTTTTTCACACAGTGGGTGCATAACATGAGACGCTAACTGTGCAGTAGCCTAATAACACTGTGCAGTAGTGTGCTGGGCAAAGCCATGCTAATATGCTACTGTGCAGTACTATTAGGTTACTGTGCAGTTAGCATCACTAAAAAGACGTGCACCAGTGCACCAGCGTAGCTACGGCACATTTATGAACATGTAGATGCACCCAGTATGTAATTAAAGTGTGGAACTCATTGGCACCAGATGCTGTGGAACCTGACAGATTAGCCAGATTCAAAAAGGGACTGGACAGATTCTTTGAGGAAAGGGACATGAGCATGGGAGTTGGGGATAAATTAGAACCTCCTAGACCTTATACACTGGGGGCTGCAACTAAGAGGAACAGTGGAAAAACACCCCCTGGTCATACCCTGTTGACTCTCCCTTTCAGCATCCACTCTCTGCCACTGTGTAACACAGGAGACTGGGCAAAATGGACCTATGGTCTGACCCAGTAAATGCTAATTCTTATGTTCTTATTAATTTGCAACTCCAAGAGGATACCTAATTCTCCATCAGCAGCCAATAAGCAGTAGTTAGCCATTTTCAACTTCTGTGAGATGTATATTGTATGCTATATCTAGACAAGGAAGGATTTTTTACATTTATTATAAAGAAAAAATAGCTTAAAACACCAAGTGTAAATCATATGTTTAGAATATAAGAGCATAGGATAATGCATGTAAATGCTAAATGTACTATTTCTTACAGCAAAAATCAGAGTGCTTGCTGTATAAGAATTACATAATCGAAGGTGTAAAATAATCGGTCAACATTTTTTGCTGCACATTCTTATATGAATTCATCTCTAAAATAGAAGATAAGTCTGCAAACTGGAAGGTCTGCACCTGATTAAGTGAGGAAAAGCTGAAGAGCATCCCATTCTTTGTGAACAACAGCTGGCTACTAGGTGCCTTGGAGACCATAGGATAGGTTCTATAAGTAGACCAATCATCAGGAGCAAATTCCTTTGCAATTTAATTTGTGCATGTGCACAGTTGGAAAAGACTAATCACACTTTGACAGATGATTAATTAGCTAAACTGGCTTGTGTACAGATCAGTAGAACTCTGGTGGGGATTCAGTGCACAAATGAATAAGGTCATAATGATGAGTTAACCAGATTTTGCTATATTATTGTAACTTATTTATATTTGTATTGGCACTTAGGGACCAGGGCCTCATTGTGCTAGCCATTATACAAATATATAATAAAGGTGATCCCTACCTTTTGAGCTTACGTTGTAAGCTGTGTGCCCAGATTCAGGGTGAGGGCATGTCCTCAGTGCTGAGTGGCGAGTTGATTGGTAGGTAAGCAGACTTCACAAAGGATGGTGTAAGTTGCCTCCATTGACAGGCCACTCATAAGCAGAGTGGCCTGTTTTCCTTCCGGTTTTGCAGCAGTTGGGAGACAGTGACGTACTAAATCTGGACTGAGTGGGGTTGAGCCATGGCCTTCTCTGGCCCTTCTGGGATTGTCGTCTATAGTCAGTGCATCAGAGGACAAGCAATACATCCTTTAATCAACAGGGAAGAGCAGCTGTGTCCCACTAGCAGATGTTAATATAATAGGAAGAGATGAGTAACTGGTACAAAGCAAGAGCTGCCCTTGTTCTGTTTGCCAGGACTTCCTGCCCACATACTTTAATTTCTGTTGTTTTAACAGAGTTACTTCCTTTTTTCCTGTTATTTCAGGCAGTCACCACTATGTGCTGGCATGTGTGCTCTCACCTGCCAGAATCAATTAAAACAGCAGCATTTGGAGAGTGGTTTACATGTTCAAAAACAGGGAAAAGTTGCCTAATTACTATCAAAGCTTCTTTCTTGTCAGCTATAAATCAGATTGGAAGAAGTTTAGAATGCTTCTCTGAATAAAGATAGATGCATATCATGTAACAAGGCAAACAAAAAGGGCCTTTTTATTTATAAAATCAGTCTTCCCACCTGCATTGGATCATTGAGATAGAGTTTCTGTATCTTGAAACTAATTAAACAGACAACTTCTGAAGGCAAAATACAGCAATAGGAGTGAGTACCCATCTTCTGCTAGCCTTATTTGGTTCTATTCCCTGATGATCTGACAGATGAACCCTGGATTTTAGTGAATTCAAACCCTCCCCTTTTCCTGTGTTTGTGATATGCATTACTAAAAATCACAAGTTTGCAATTTCATTTTACTTTTGAATAAGTTCAATTTGTTATAATTGGTGTGTTCCTATAGTCCTTACTCTGGCAAAGCTCCCACTAAAATCAAGAGCAACACTGTTTGGACCATTATTTTTAAAACTTTTATGAAAATAGGGTTCCCCCTACCCCACCCACCCACAACTTTTTAACAAATCCATGTCTTTAGCTTCTCTGAGTTTTGTTTCATTGACTGGTAGGTAAGTAGCAAACAATGAATACAAGTAGGATGATCTTATGACTTAATTCCATCTCGTTTGACAATGGCTGAGAAACGGTGAGTAAACAAAATGGTAAATCACTCCTCTCTGCTATTAGACATAACCTCATCTGGTGATGAATCTACATGATCTTTCCTTGCTGTGAACTGCATTCCAGACATTGCAGAGATGTTTTTTCAAAATTAGAGAGAAACAAATTGTTCGAGTATGCATTACAATAATTCTTTTCTAATCAGAGGCTAGTGCAGTTTTCAGCTTGAAAAAGAAGTCTTCGTACAACTTAAAACTTGGCTTTCATACGTATCTAGTGACCCATTTTGCCAGTATAACCAAGTCAGATTTCATTAACAGTATGGTTAGTTGTAAAAAAAATGTTTTAAATTATAGTTGTATTTCAGAATTCATAGACTGCAGTATGCAGTCAAATCAGTTAGATTTGCCTAAGGGAACAAGGGAGAGAATCCTTGCTTGCTATAAAGGTGCTTCTTGGGTTTCACCTGGGTTTTATAGGGTCAATGGCTAGGTAATGTGTGGATGTGGAATTGGCGAGCTCACTCCCACAGCTGTACCCACCATAATCTGCCTACAAAATCTTCTTCAGAGTCTAAGATATGCAGATGAATTCTGTTCCAGGGTCATCAGGGAATATATTAGTTTCTGTAGGGTCTCCAGGTCCCATTCCATTCCTCTACTACATGAAATACATACATCTATAAAGGGACTAGTGGATTTCCATCACAGAACTATTGATTCAGTATCTGTTTGCAGATCAAAGGAGAAAGCATTGCATCGATACTGCACATTTTCTATGCAACTCTAAGTGCTAGGGTTTTTCCGTCTGTAAGAATTACTTCCCCACAGAACATGTACTTTGTGATCTCTAGCTCTACACTGTGGGAGAACTCGTCTGCTGTTCATTTTCTCATTTAATCAAAGTTGAGTTTAATTGGTGTGAATAGATTCTGTAATTTTCCATGCCCCTCCCCTATCTCCATCCCTTGGCATCTGTGATGTGATATTTTAGAATGTGTCCAGATATGATGATAAATACTTGAGCTGACTTCACCAGGGAACTGCGAAGTCAAGTCATAGCCAGATTGTGAAAAATGATAAATCAGGCATCTAGTAGATGCAAACATTTCCAGACTGGCCATTTTGGAAAGTGTAAAATCGTATATCAACACAGTAGCTAGATATGTTTCAGCGATCACTAACAACCCATAAGTAAGACACATTAACAGCCCCCAAGTAAGAGCCAGAATGTCTCTGTGACCTTTTACAAATAACATTTATTAAACTGAACCTGGTTAGAGAGAGAAAAACAATTCATGAGGTTCATGTAAAGATGATCCAATTTTTTCTCCAGTAAGTGAAGTGGAAAACAAGACTGGTTCTGGTCATGAAAATAATACCTTTGAAGTCTGATAGTTATGTGATAATAATCATAAATAATAAGATAAGATATCTGTCCTCTAGCAACTTAAAAAATCACTAATGATCCATAGGAAAAAAGAAATGAAAATTAAAAAAATATAAATAAATAATTTAAATTTAGCATCTGTAATATAGTAGCTTATACATACTTTTTCCAACACAGAAACCAGAAAAATAAAACCAAGACAAACAAGAAATACAAGAAATTCTGAACTCTCTCATGTCTTCATTATTGCACTGGGAAGCTGCCCAGCTCTTGTGAATCAACCTCCAGGAGTTATTTTATATTGTACTAAGGACATATTACTAATATGAAGTATGCAACAATTCATATAAAAATAAAGAACCATTTAAAATAAATTTGAATTTATGGCAACTATTCAAGAGTGTAATAAAATTTGTTTTATTGCTTTCAAAATCAGAAGGTACAAGAGTAGAATGTAACAGCTGAAAAAGTACAGTAACAGAATTAGTGATAAGGTTATGCATTTACCAAGTTTCAATAGGTAAGCCAGCTACTTTTTTGTGACTCCTGGTTGAATTCTTCTTGGTGGAAGATCCCTTAAATAGCTGACTATATTTAGTCAACACCAAGATTAGCAGTTATGGGAATATCAGGAAAATTTGTTATAGCAAAATATTTAATTTATGGACAGTAACAAAAAATATCCTTCCACCTTAACTTCAACTTGTCATTTCTGAATAACACCGGCAGCCTTACTGATTGCAATATGAACTAAGTTCAGTTGAGGAGAGAGCATTCACTTCTTTGTATGTGCAAACATTATTGGCCAGGTTCTGTTCTCTTTTATATGATCATGAAACCCAAATATTGAGCCTTGCAGACCTGGTCATGGTCACAGTCCTGGTCCAGAAATAGTATTGTAAGATTCTTAGTCAGCAAACTCGGTTGTTTAGAATTAATTTCAGTCATCAATTCACACAAGACAAGTATTATTATTATTGTTGTTACTATTATTTTTGCCAAAATTTGCACTTGCCTTAAAAAAAAAAAAAAAAAAAAAAAAAAGGCCATTCCGTAAGGCTAACTCTTGAGTACCTCTGCTTGACTTCCGTGAGGTTGCCAAGGATGTACTATTGGAAGCAGACTTTGGCCTCATTACTTATTTGTTAACCACTGACAACATGCTTAGAAACTGTATAATGCACACAGGAGAAACATATAGTCCCTGCTCTGAAGAGTCAATCCTATAAAGAGAGAATACAAAAAATGCACTTGCATGAATGCATGTAACAAAGCAATGCTAATTAAGGATGCATTTCTGCCACTCATGTTTGTCTGGTACTGTACTTAATTCTGGAGTAGTCCAGACGCAGCTTCTGACACTACTCTAAGGCTAAAGGTACTGCTCGGCATCAGATGAGAAGCAGCAGGTACTAGAAACTGGTTGGTTTAAGAAGTGATATGATGGTTTTTTGTTTTTTTTTTATATAAAGTAAAAACAAATAGTATTTATGGGTGGTTACAACCAAGGTTTTTGAATAACTAAACTGTGTGTTCTAGACACAAGAGAATAAGGAAGGGCTTCCAGACATGACAGCAGCAGAAAGGTCACAACTGGGTTGTGAAAGACAACTAAATTTTTCTGTTTGGGGTTTTTTGTTTTGTTTTTTTTTAAATTTTCTGCAAATGTCTTTGGTATCAAGATGTGAGAGACAGCTCAATTGTTTGTACTTGCCACTACAGCATATCCACGTTAAAGTACGGTATGTAAAGCACTCCACTGCAGTTTGTTTTTTAACACATATAGAAGAATGCAAATATTGAGGCTTATTGTACCCTGAAGCTGCATACCCTGTCATAGGCCTACACAGAAACCGCGGTGGAAGATTCCCAGTCCATAAACTGGATTATTTGGAATTCTTCTAATGGTCTATTTACACATGCCAATTTTTCCAATATTTTGGCTCTCCTCAAAGCAAGACTATCCTTATTAAATATATATATGTACAAAAACATGTTTTTCTTTTCTTTCTTTTTTTTTAAGAAAGATGGTTTAGCTGATAGAAAGCTAACTAAAATTAGCCTTAACAATCTAGTCCTTGGAGGATTATTTTTCTGATCAGTTCAGTTGGTGGCCTACTGCCCAACCTGAAGGTAGTGTTTTGTTTTTTTTTGCTGGGTGACAGTCAGATAACAATATACTATATAACCAAGGGTGTTGCAGTGAAAAAGATTTTTAACACTTTAAGGTGTCATACATCCAAGCAACACAAATGTGGACAAAGTCCAATTGATGCAATTCTGTTTCCTTTTCAAGGCCCATGAGAAAATCCTGAGGTAACTAGCTTCTCACAGGACATTGAAAGTTCAGTTTCAACAATTTCTACATTCAATTGTAATTTCATACCACAATGGAAACAGCGCTGAGTTCTTAGAAAACTTGAAAATAAAGGGAGACAGAGTAACTTTCAGCCACTTGTCTTTAGCAAATCTCCCTTTAAACATATATGTTCATCACAGCAGTTGAAGTTTGCCACCTCTGAAAGGTCACCGGTTCTCCATATTCCCTTTTCAAGGGAAAAATCACAAACACAAGTAGGAGCTTCACAAATTTGTGGTGGTGAAGGGCACTGCCATCCAGCTGCAAGTAATTTTAATTGAGCTTCCAACAATAATTTTCTAGTTTATTAAGCTGTAGCTGAGCCAGCTTCTCTAAGCAGCCAACGTCACTGTTACAAGCAAGGCAATTCAGCAGTTTGACATACAGCTTGGCTATCCGTCCTGTACTTATTTTACGAAGTGTTTCCTGCTTTTTAATCCCCAGCCCTGACACTTAATTCCTAGTGCAGCCTTGCCAAAGGCACTAATTTTCTACCTTAGCCTTCCCATGTGTAAAGTGGGCAGTGATGATGGGTAGGGGGTGCACATGCACCTCCTGAGAGCACCAGTGCATCCCCTGACTGGCCATACTCACTGCTGAGGCAACAGGCAGGGGGGCTCAGGTGGGAGTGCTGGTGCCCCCCTGCAAGTGCTGGCCAGGGAGTGGAGCGCCGTGGCACTTCCAGAAGCAGCTACAGTGATCACTGCCCCCCCCCCCCCCTCCCCCCGGGGTCAGTGAGAGTGGCTGCAGGGGGACTCCCCCCCACATCGTTGACTTGTTGCACATGCCCCCCTACGACTAAGACAGCACTAGTCACCCATGAAAGTCGGGATGATTTGACTCATATCTCACAGGCATAAAGGCTGCGATGGTCATTGTAACTTGTATTTGTAAAAAGTAGTCTACTGCAGCTGATGGTAAAATATACATGGGTAGAGGTGGGGGGTGGGGAGAAACAGCATATTTTTTTATTTTGAATGAAAACAAACCCTTTTGTATAAACAAAACTGTGTCCCATAGACAGGCAGAATGGTAACCATGTTACTTCCCTGTGCATCACTGGCCCTATGGATTATTGAGACTTAGGCAGACCACGAAGAGATCAACATGCTAATTTCACTAGAACAGACAACGTATTTCAATGGCTGGACACTTTCAGTTCCTCAGTTAATTGGCAATGCTATACAGAACACCAATACAAGTTCCACTTCTGAAATAGGAAGTGCAGAGGAATGGACACAAGCCTTGCCTATACTACATGCTACAATACAGACACTTTTAATATTAATGAATACATTAAATCTACTCCATATCCCACATAACAATCTTAATAGCCCTCCCCAAAATAATCAGGCTATCCTTATGGCAACGTATAATCACATTAGATAGGATCTGGTTACATTTTGGAAAGCAATGCATTTCACAGGCCTATTGGTCGTAAACCATCGCCCTTAAGGGGATTCTGTTTACCAATAATAGTGAATAGTGAGTATATGGGAAGCAAGGTACTGAGTCGTAAAAGCATTTATGCAGCACCTAAAAGAGCAGATTAATGCTGACAAGGTAACTGAAACGTCAAGGAGATTTCAAAGTGAAGCAACTCAGAAATGCAGTGAACAACAGTGTCCCACTTCCATTCACAATATAATGGCTTCAAAGTGCTCTTTACATTAACAAAAAAGGCACACTATGCAAGTTATCTTGGCAGGTATTTGGGGGTGGAGATGGGGATTGAAGTAATTATAGACCAAAAACTGTGATACCTTTTAAACTGAAAAAGAAAATCTACAAAAACCAAAAGGAGCAGAGTTGACACTATACCTATCATTAAGAACATTTTATATTTCAAGCACCTAGTTTTGCATTTGTATTTATTTGAAATTCGGTGTTTATTTTATGCAAGTAATCTTTCTCTCAAAAATGATTTATAATTAACTTTAAAAAATCCTAAGACATCTGAGAGAGAATTTTCATTGCAGTTGCAACTTTTCAATTCAGGAGATTGGGAGGGAACAATTAACACTGAGAAAAAGGTCAAACTGAAGCAAACACAATCGCTTCATGAGAAGTTAGAACTAAGACAGCTTTCAGCGGAGTGTCAACAAATATATTTGATTCTTTCCAGTGTTTATTTTCCTAGTAATGTCAGGGAGTGCTGTCAGTTAAAGCACAAAGCCAGAAACCTTGCTTACACCTCATAGGACCTGCAGGACCATACTGTATGTAAGGATGAAAATGTGAAGACCAGGTATTCTTGCCAAACATACAAGTATCCTTGCTTCTGTATGCCAACATTAGGGCCTTTTTAACATATACACATACAAAGAAAACATTTAAAACACTTTTCTTTCACATCTGAATGATTTTGTAATTAACACGAATATTAAGGAATTAAACTAACTCTTTCAGGCATCCTTTACCAATTGCATTTGTGCTGCAGGCATAGGTGAATCCAGGATTTAAAAAAGGGACATGTGGGAATAGCAACCAGTGCCATGGCTGACTGCATTCCCCTGCTCCCAGCCACCCTCCCCTGCACCAGGGCAGGCAGACCATGGCATGGGAGCAGGTGCCAGGCACTTTAAAAAAGTCCCTTACATAAGTTTCCCTCCCCACCAACTCTCGGCACCACATCCGGTCCCCTCCATACTCAGCAGCACCTCCCATCCCATTCCCCACAAAACCTGCCCTTTCTATGTATGCCTCTGGCCACTGTCACCACTAGCTCAGCCAGCTGGAGCAAGGGCTGCAAGGAGCAAGTGTGTGGGGAGTCAGGTTCAGCAGGCAGGTTTCCTGTCCCTGCACCTGCTCCCAAGGCTGATGCGGGAATACTGAATTATGCATTACTATAGGTTTGAAAAAATTTACATAGTATACAGATGATATAACAATAATGGTCACAGCAGACAGCAATGGTAACATCTAACAATTGTAACAAGGAAAAAGCTACTATTTTAGTTTCCTTCATATACTTTACTTGAGAATTTTCTTCTTTCTAAATTTTGTAAGGGGGAAAAGGCCCAGAGACTGTGGTTGGGGTGAGTGGTAACTAGAAGTTGTAGAGACACTAGAAACACCAAATAATTCCTGAGCCAGAGTTTGATAATGCAAGAATAAAACAACAGGGGATCTGACAGTCCAGATTCCTTTGTTTTCTCTCAAAGTTTAACTGTGCCCAGTGGATCAGTTTTCCCTTTGAGTTATAAAACCCAGCTTTTTTCCATCTTTTGCATTAAGCTGAACACACTATTTTAATCTGCTGGATCTTTAAACAGGTACTGTGTTCTATATATTTAAAGGATAAATTAAATAAAAAGAACTATGCTTAGGGAATATGCTGCAACTATGAGTGAAAAAGATCTACAGTGCAAAGGGACTGAAACTGCTGATATAACAGCTGGGCTCCAAATTGATGAAGTGAAGCATCAAAGATGCTAGCAGGCAAAATTAAATAATAAATCTGAACTGAAATCACAGAACTGTTTTAAACTGGAAATTTTTATGGTATCTGTTTAATGTCATACATCATACAATACACTCATCCAAGTGTTTGCAGGAATAATTTTTCTTTAAAAACTGTGAGGATCTACAGTAGATTGGAAGCTTTTCAGAGCTGTTGATCCCTCTGAAGTTTCCTTAGCTCTTACATCTTCTGCTTATTACTTCCAATAATAAGTTGGCTATACAGGGCAGCATTGGCAAAGTCCCTTGGGCTTTAATACATGCTATTAACCTTAAACCATCCCTTAGTAGCTTAAATGCAAAAAATAAAGTTGAACCTTAAGAGTGCAAACACTTCATTACTACTATCCATCTCCCACAGGATTTGCATACACTAGATCGGTACGATTATGGGCTGAGCTTGTGTTCTAGTTTGGGCAGGAATGTAAAACTGTGCCAGAGATTGTTATTGTATTCCTGCGACTTCAGGTTGGGGGAGGAGGGGAGGGGAGGGGAGAGGAACAACACCCAACACCCTCCATCTCTATGTAAAAATGCAATTTTCTTTGCATCTTTTTCCTACTACAATTTGCTGGACATGTAGTTTATACTCATGAAAAAATACTATCCATATAAATGGAGAGGACAGGAAAGAGATCCAAACAATTTAGTGCAAGACACTTAAATATTTATCTGAACACAACAAACAGGTAAAGGAAGAGCAAAGATTCCATACATTTCACTATAAGGCAGATGGTACTTTTTATACAAGATTTTAAATATGCTGCTTATAATAAGAGGTAGAAAATATCAAAAATAATATTTAAGAAAACATCTTTTACCTTAAAACAACTGGTTATTTAGCTAAGTTTTTAAAAAGTCTTCCTGTTGCAATTTTTTTTAGTTAGTAGAAATAAGTCAGGCTATGGAAGCATAAGCTTTCGTGCTCTATGTAATTTTTATTTACTGGAAAAGAGAACATCTTCTATCATCTGATCAGTGCTGAAGCATTAACCATGAAAGGAATTTTGCCTTTTTAGAGGCTATAAATTTGAAGATACCTAGTGGGAAGGTACAGTGATTCCTGAACATATAGCACTATATGTAGCAGGGTACAATTCTGTATGTAAGGCAGCAGAACGACCAATACAATACTGATTTTACTCAGCACTCTTTCAATGAGCCAGTAACAACCAGAAAAAAAAAATCAGTTTACTGAATCTTCTCTAGAGGAAAATGGATTACCACAGAGTCATCACCAGCTGATGTTCTTTGTTTCAAGGAAGTGAACACTGCCTGAGAGACCACTGGTCTACTCATGCAAACCATAGTGCCATCCTACAGTTTGAGTAACCATGGTTCCTGTTCAAGTCTCTTAGTTCAGCTAGGAGATGCTAATATTTTATTCAGCACAATTCAATAAGGCATACATTAAATTTGAACTTGCATTATTACTCATTGGAAAAGTAGTGTTAAAGCTCCTCTTTTCCCTCTGGCCATTTCCATTTGATAGTTTTTATTAAATAGCTTATAAAAAGGAAATTTGGGATTTTATACATTCAATCATGATAACTATCAAATAGTAGAGCAATCAAATGAAGAAAGTGTCAGATTCTAACTTAAGCACAATTCTAGAAGATATATTTTATATATACATGTGTGTATGTGTACTTGTGTGTGTGCATGCACACATGTGTACTGCTTTATAAATTAATCAGAACAATCCAGCCACATATCCTCTTGGGTCCTCTTTCACCAAAGAACAGGACTGTCCAGTTTGGAAAAGCCAGGGTCTTTTCTAAGGTCCAGGTATGTTCCATTACTCACCCAGGAGTCATCTATGGATTTCCTGTCAAAGATGAAAATAATTTCCTGAATTGTTCTCTGGTCTCACAAATTCTTAGAACTTTTTTCATACATACATGATTGTTAAATTTATCCTACCTAAAAGGTCTTGGACTAAGAATTCTGGGAAGGGCACTGCCTTCATCTACCAACCTATCCTTTTAATCTTTGGATGCTGAACCCTCGGGTTAAACATTTAATGTTGTAAGTGCAGGAGTAACAGTGTCCTCCAATTTTATTTCTCTTGCCCTTAGTTAGGCAAAACATGTTCAAATGATTCAAGTGACTTTACTGGTCATCTAAAGCATGAGACTGATAGTCCAGGAAACAGAAGAGCACTTCCTATAAAATTTGCTGCACTGTGGAATTCCCACAATATTCAATGAAACTTCTGTGCATGGAGGGCTTGCACAGAAGAGCCAGAAATGTCACCCTTCCCACTTCAACTTACATGAAGGGCTGAGAAGAAGTCAAAACTTACAAACTGTAATGTGTTTTCAGATAAAAAATAGCAACAAGACAAAAAGGTTATAAGAGTTATAAAAGGACAAGATTTGATCTTTGGCTACAACTCTTAAATTATGAACTAATGTGTATGGTTAAGTTACAAAAACTTTGGAAATCTTGACAGCCTGTTCTTAAGTAGTACAAAGCAAGTGCTGTGACAAAACAAAACAAAAACACAAAACAAAAAACAGCTTTACTAAATTGCAGTATCTGCCATCATGTCACAGTACCTGAAAAATCTAGGATGATGCTCCAAATTGTTTTCTTCTAGAACTTTTCGCCGTTCCCTCTGTAGTTGCTCAATCCTCTGCTTTTGCATTTCAGCTCCTTCAGTATTCCCTTCCTCTAAAAGCCTATGGTACAGCAAAGACAAAAAAACAAAAATCATCAGTGCTTCTGCGCCTTATCTTTTTAATGCTCTCAGTTTGACTCCAGAGGCCTAGAATTTTAGCTTTAACACCAAAGTAATTTGTAGTTCAGGTACAGCAAAGAATGAATATCTGCAGAAGATGACATTTCATTATGCCATATAAAAAAGAAAAATATAACAAAAAGGCTTGTCCATATTTTTCCTTATAAAATTGCACCAGCAGTAGCTACAGTAGAAATTTCACTCAAGACAAATGATTTGACTCCCAGCATTTAAAACAAGATTTCAAAAGTATTTTTGAGGCTTCAACTGTTAAGTGCCCAAAGGGAGATACACCTGCGGGGTGGGGGGCAATTTTCAGAGAATGCTGTGCACTCATCCTCTGAAAACCCAGACCTTGTAAAAAGGCTCTAAAAGCAAGGTACCAAACCCACTTTTGAAAGTCTTGGTCTGTGATGACTAGATCTGCTCTGAGCAAACAATTAAAATATTTGCACCAGATCAACATTAAAACTTCTGTCATTACCAACAGTAATGAACATGCTGTCATGATAGCAGCCATGGGAAATTTTGAGCAAAAAAACCAATGCAAGACATCTTGAGTAAGGAATTAAGTTACTACACAGGGACTATATGACAAGATTTTATAGGAAAAACAATTACCTTTGGTCTGGCCTAAAACGTGTGTCAGTGGCTGGCAGTAATGGTCTTGTTTGTGGGTCCAATTCATTTAATTCTAATGCAAACTGTGTAAATCCATACCACTGCTCATAATCTTTAGGCATTGGATCTAAAAAAGAAAGGAGATGTATTTATATTAGAATGCCCAATCTTCATTGTTTTTGAAAAAAAAACTTAAATTACAAATCTTCTCTCTGTCAACTGCTTATTCCTGAATGCACTATTGCCTTGGGAATGGGACTCATTTGAAATGTTGCCACAAAAAAACATAATACATTATGAAGCTCCACTCTTTTGCCATGTAAATACTAAAGTTCACACCAACTAAAGAGGTTCAAAGGGCCCCAAACCTAAAACTAAACTGAAGACAGGGCATGACATCACAGCTTTTTCCCTGCTCTATTAGCATGGAGTACAGATCATCTTACTTGGGGGAAGGAAATGTGTCTGATTCTGATCAGGTTGTAGACCTGAGCTTGGTGTGCTATTGCTATGGTTTAAGGAAATATGCCTGTGAAAACCTCTTTAGAAAGTAAAAGGGACCCTTTGTATTTTTTGTAATTGCTCATGCCCAAATGCACAACTGAGACAAAATGGTGGTGGTGCTGGGTGGGGGGAAGGGGGAGAAGAGGTCAAAACCATGCAATTAATTTCTTCAACCTATATAATATCACTTAGTTTATCACAAATCAGCCTCTCTAAATGTTACTCTTTACAGAACAGCAGATTTGCATACAACCTAACATGTACTTTAAATGAAAGAACAGATGAGACACATTTACAATTCTGCAAGCAGCAATTTTTTTGTTCACTAACTTGCTCTCCATATGCAACTTGGAGAAGATGAGGTCCCATAGTACAAACTCTCGTGCCATTTTCCAAAGAAGCGGTGCACTACTTTCCCATTTTTATTTATAACACTGCCTTCAATCTCATGCACGTTAGGACTCCAATATTTTGCCTAGAATTAAAGTTAACAGAAACATCACTGAAAAGACATATGTAACAATCATTTTGCAGCTGATATGGCGTCTTACTGTAGGAAGAAATGCCACTTCTTGTAGGGTGTTTTACTTAAGAAAAGCTATATGTAGGATTTATGGCACACTGATTTACTTAGACTCCTGATAATCATATCTTAAGTGTAATGAGTAACTGGTTAATCACATCTCAAGTAGTGACTGGACTACACATTCATTCAATAAATGACATGATAAAAAACCAGGAATAAGCAATAAAGTTATTACACAAAGCTGGGAGCTCATTGTTCTCTCCTACCTGGTAGCCCCAATCACGTAATGGAGCTCCCAGCTACAGGAGTACATGATGCTCCCATGTCTGGGAGCTCTGCCAGTTGGTTGGAGCTTTCAGCTGCAGGTGTGCATGGTATGCCCCATGGCAGAGAGCGCCAATCAACTGACAGGTCTCCCAGCCATGGGAGTGAAGACTGCTGATGCACAGGGAGCCCAGGATCCTGATCCTGATCCCAGACTCCCTCTGATCTGGCAATATGGGATAATGGGATCGGATACTTGAACCCACAGTTGTACCTCCTGCCATGCACATATGCCTGATGCCTTTATGCCTGATGTCTTCTACTGACATGCAAGCCCAAAAGCTCAACTAAGCTATGCTGCATATACATAAGACAGGAGAATGCTAATTGCTCACTTCAGTCTGGTTAAGCATCCTGATTGCAAGGACCAGCACTACAGCTGCTAACAGAGGGCAACTTGAGAAGATTATAGTGGTTTAGCTGGGGGCACAGAGTGAGCCAGTGCTAGAGGCCACTTGAATCAATTTTTGCTGTGTAAACAGCCACATGGTTCCCATGTTGACATCCTTTCCCCAATTGCTGCATTCTTTTCTGTTTCTCTGAAGGAGTCTCCTTAAAAAAGCTGCAGCTTTTATTTCCTGCTTTCCCAAATGGAACACAACTCTTGTATTTTTTCCACTTAATGGTCACCAATATCCAAAGCAGCAATAGAAATTACAGTAAAAGAAAAGGAAAATGCAATTCTTCAGCAGTCTAAAGGGCACGAACACTCAGCTGAACTTGACTTTATTATACAGTATCATATTCACAACAGGGTTCAATAGAAAGGGTATTAACATTGCTGCAGTTAAAAGGTTACCTTCATGAAAGTCAGTTTGCAATGACAAGTGTCATCATTCAGATTTTTGATGATGATCTCTCCATAGTGTTCAATCCATCTTTGCCCACTCAAGATGTTATGGATGCAGGATGTCACCTTGTTCCACACAAAATGATCTCTAAAACTTGGAAAAAAAGAGAGGTAAATTGGAGGCAAATTCTTTAAAAAAAATATATATATATATACCAACTAATTCAGCACAAATGATGGATTGAGGAACCTGTTGAATAAAAATTCAAAAACAGAACTTTCTGGATGAATTTTTCTCTTTTTCTTCCCTTTGCCTCCCTCTCCCTAGACCTGTATCTTACAACTTCTGTATCCTACAAAACACTTTGCACTTCTGGTGCAAATGGAGCATTAGATTCATTTAATTTTCTCAGCTCATCCTAAGTAGCTGAAGTTTACAGAAGTAGTAATTGTGATACACTATAATTAATTGAGGGAAAAGGTGCTAAAAATATCTGTTTCACAAAATGCAAAGTGTTCACAATTCATAACATGGAGAGGCTTGGATGTAGAACCCATTGAAGTTCATGGCATCTTTCTATCTGATTTCAGTGAGCTTTGAAAAACCAAACCTTTTAAGCAAAAAAAATGTGCATGTGCTCCAGGTTACAGTATAAAGAAGATTGGCCTATCAACTGGCTACTAAAGAGGCAATTACACACTGAAGCAAAAGTGCAAGGAAAATAGATTAAAAATAAAAATACATATCACATACATTTACCTTTTAATTATTCTTAAAAAAAAATGGAAAATGAAGACAATACGGGAGAGTAGATGAATATTTTATTATTCTTTCATTTCACACAGCTTCTTCAATAAGAATGAATATTACATTTTAAAACTTATGTTAAATTTTCCCTTCTGTTCTGTTAAACATCCACCTTTATAGTGCTCTTACAGCCAGCTCTTTACAAAAAGCTTGTTGTAGGGATATAAACCATCACCTTCAAACCATACATGGCTCAAAGACCATCCTCCAGTGTAATCTAGACCCCAACCTATGAATGATGTGCCCAGTGACAAGATGAACACATCACAAACACTTATGGTGATATGTGAATACCTTTTAGTCCTTACACATTGCCTTGCAAATGACAATTAGAATAGAAAACAAAGGAAAGAAAAAGATAATACATGGAGATGATATATTGAGGGATGGTGAAAGAGGCATTGTCATGATGATGGAGAAAGGGCAGGAGTCTGCCTCCTATCAATATTTTTCCTAGTAAGAATCTCACAGGTGGATCTGCCCACTTTTCTCAAGTGTTCCACTACATTTCCAATACAAGAGTGACTATGCTGCTTCTAAAGAACTTGAGGGAAGTGGTGACACTCATCAGGGAGACTGTGGTAGGGAGAAGGAAGCCAACCTGTTCCTTCTTTTTCACTTTAGTCTTCTCCACTGCTCACCTAGTATTTTTCTCACCTTTGAATATCTCCCACACCCTCTGCCCTGGATTTAAGATTGATTTTTGTAGGTCTGATTCCTATGCTTTGTTGAGTCAGTAGTTTTTGGATATTGACAGGCATAGCTCCTTCCTCAGCAGAAAAGGATACAGTGGACTTATGGTGACAGCAATATCCTACACAGCATAAAAAGAAATAGAGAAAGACCAACTCCCATAGAGCACTTCATTGTTCCTGTTTGACACGAGCAAACAAAACCAGGCAAGCTGTATGTTATATCTTCATTCTTCCCATGAATTAAAATAACAAGGAACAAAGAGTGATTTCAGGGCTGGAATTTTTGGATTGCATTTTATTCACATATACAGGCATACTTCAATGTGCATTAAAAACTGACTCCTTACTTTAAGGACTTTATACTGCAGGGGCAAGTTTAAATGGGAACAGATAAAACAGCCTCTGATGAGGTAGTCTGTTGACTACAAACGTTTGTGCCTCTCTAAACCAGTTAGTCTCTAAGATACCACCCTGCTCTACATTCTGCCTGTCTTCAGACTAAAATGGCTACCCACTAGGGCCGTGTGAAACTTCGGTTGCTGATTTGATTTGGTAGAGATTTGGCCCAATTCAGTGGCCGAATCTCTGAACCTGAATCGAATCAGGAGACCCTTTCATTTCTCCGAATCGCATTGGAACCCTTTGAATCAATTCAGAGAGATTCGGTAAGATTAAATGTTTTTTCTACGTACCTCAAGGTACCAGGTGGCTCGTGAATGCTGAGATGCTGGGGCAGATGGAGCGTCCCATGGGGGTTGGGGGGGGGGGGGGGTGTCCCAGCACGCTCAGTAGCAGACCAAGAAGCAGACCAGAAGCACTTCCAGTCCACTTCCAGGTCTGCCGCAGAGTGTGCTGGGGGGCCCCCACGCCCCCCCAGCTCAGTGACTGGTGCCCTCTTGGGTCTGGGGCGCACCTAGCATCCCACCGCAGTTGATCGCCGGGCTGGGGCGGAGATCATGGTGGGGGCCCCCCTGTGCACTCAGCGGCAGACCCAGATGTGGACCGGAAGTGCTTCCAGTCCACTTTCGGGTTTGCCACCAAGCATGCGGGGGGCCCACCCCCCCACCAACCTCCTGTGGGTTGCTTCATCAGCCCCAGCATGGCAGCGTTCATGAACTGCTCCTGGTACCTCGAGGTATGTAGAACAAATATTTAAAGCTGCATCTATGGCTGAATCGCTGATTCTTTGAATCAGCATCGAATCTTTAGATTCGGATTCAGCCAAATCAAAAAATCGGGACAGTGATCTGAATCACTCTCAATTCGGGCTGATCTGAATTGAATACGGCCTGTTTTGCACACCCCTACTACCTACCTTTCTATAGACGACCACAGAGTCTGCTTGCAGACGTTAAAAAACCCAAAAAGTGTGCTTTACCGGAAGCAGCAGTATGTTACTTCAACAGATAAAAGTACCATAAAATCCTCACTAAACACCTGATCTGTACAGACACTGGGCAAGCTGGGTCCAACTAATGTGCTGTATCTTTTGGGCATATGCTGGGTTCAGCATGGGAGTGCACAGAGTTTAAAGTAAAGCGTGGGTTTTATGGGGTTTTTTGTTTGTTTGTTTGTTTTAATGTCTGCAAACACTCAAAGAGAGTCTCAGTCATCTTCTCACTGTAAGCCATGTTCTCATTATTTCTACACCAGCACTCCAGCCCCTCCAAAAACTTGATACAGTATCTGCACATGAACAAATATTTTGCATATATACATCAAAATAGCAATGTTTCACCCATTAGAGTTTAAGTGGCAAATTGCATTTGTAGGCCTGATTGAGGAAATAGCGGATTTAATTAGAACAGGGCTCAAACTTCAGAGATACGCTCTCCAACAGAAACCTGAAATAAGCCAGATTCTTCTGTGGTTTTAATCTTCTGCTATAGTGAGAGGGACGTGCGACAGGTCAGTACAGGGACAGTCTGTATTTCTCTTATGAAGCACAAGCTGATTGAGGTAGTTCATTTTGTTACCAGCCGAGTTCCTTCAATACTGAATACAAGAATCTGTTCTTGTGGCTGATCATTCAAATTACAGTAATGGCCCTTAAACACACACTAGGACCCCAGTTTAGACACTTGTGCAAACCCATAACAGAAAGACTGTACTTGCCCCAAAGAGCCATATCATTGTAAAGGATGACTAATGGAGTCAAATAAGAGTCTAGGTCTTCTGCATACTGTATAGTAGTATTAAGCTTGCAGACTTTCCTCAATGACTAAAAAAATAATTTCTTTATTTGTAAGACAATTTAAATGATAAAATGTTAACAGGTATTGACAAGAGAGCTCTTAAGGGATTTTTGATAAGGCCAGAAGTAAAAACACTTCTGGAAAAATAATGCTATACTAGAATTATGTTCTTATCTTGCAAATGCAGACCAACTTTGGTTTTAAGCAGTAACATACTATCACAGCACTTACGCTGGCAGAGTTGCATGTGTTGTACCAACTGGAACAATTTCCATGGACTTTCCCCAGAATTTGTTTTTCCAACGCATATCTGAAACAGAAAAAAACAGGACACATATGTAACAACAAATTGTGGGTTGAAAGAATTTCTGAGCCATTTTTAAAGCTTCATGTAACATAGTGAACACTTTTGTGTGTGAAGTCCAGGCATTAACATCTAATCATGTATATAGCTTCACATCAAAAGGTTATCCTTTCTTTTTAAGAAGAAAGCAAAAGCCAGAGGAAAAAGTTAAGCAATTTCTTGTATTTTGTTTAAATGAATAGAATTTGAATGAATGGTTCCAAGGTGACATACAACATCATTACCTGATGAGAAGGAATGAGACCATCTCTAAGAACAAAACTGGCATTTCAGAAAGACTACCATGTGAAAGTGGTATGAAAGTTCAAAGTAAAAAGCCAGAGGGAGACAACTGCAAAGGTACAAATGGGAGATAAGTGTTCCACTCCGATGGGAAGTATAACTCCCCTTCATGCTTTTGAAAAAACCCCAGCACTATAGGTGGTTTCACAGTTAGAACAGTTTAACTGTTCCAAGGCTAATGCAATCTTCTCCACTCCTATCATAGAAAAGAAAGGCTAAGGAATCCCAGTGTATGGCAGCAGACCTTTGAAAAGATATGCCACGTTAATAAAAGCATCTTGAAGTTCAACATGCATGTATCCCAGACATTAAAGGTAGACAAAATTTAACCACTGTGATTTAATTACACCACAACTTCATTAAGTTAACTCATCTGGACACTGTCTAACTAGCAATAGCTCTTCCAGGACAGATCAAGATTCCTTCTTTAAACATTTCCAACTGTCAACAGCTTTCTTACTTCGGTAACTGTTCCCCAGCCCTTCATTGGAGACCACTGCACTCTTCACTGAGGGTTAAGAAGCTAGGGAAAGAGAGTTGTCTCCTCACCGTACCAGGTATTAGGAACTTCAATGGTACTTTGTGACTTCCTTAGGGGATGCCTTTCCCTAAGTCCAAGTCTGATTTGGAGGCCTCAGGGAACTGAACCCTATGCAACCTCTGCACTGGGCACTTGCTAAAGGTACAACATCAAACTAAAACTTCATGATCAGCCTAACCAAAACCTTGAGCAGCTATGGGGAAAGTAGGTAAAACCTCATCCGCCCTGGCCAATCTGATAATGAAGATATTCCTTCCCAAGCCTAAAAAGGCGATTAATGCAATTCTTAGAGCACACCAAAAATCTCAACCCTATGCTCTTCCCAAAAATTGGAGAGTGGAAGCTCTGAACACTGTATGAGAGGGGGTTCAGACTAGAGACACACAGATACCCTCTTCAGGTGCATAAAAACAAATGGGTTGACTGAACCACATTACGGTGCCCACTCAATTCAAATGAGTTTGCGCTCCTCAACCCTTGAGAGAGGAGCCCAGAAAAGGACCTACAACCCCCCCACCTCCATCGGTTTGAAGAAAGATCCAGTCCCCAGCCTCGAGGTTGCAGGGATTATACTGTGTACACTGTTTTAGCAGTCTTGACAAGCATTTCTGTCATGATTGCTATTTCACAAAAGGTTCAGAAACAACATTATTTTGACAGTATTTAGGCAAATCCAACGTTCTGAATCTTTTCTTATTTTTCTCTTTTCACCTGGTGGGTACAGAAGGGGAAAAAATACCAGCTCTAAGAAGAAATATTAACTGAAATACTGCATCAGATAAACAGCAAGGGGCTAACATTAGCCAAAGATTTAGCACAGAGACATGTTAAGGGTCCAACTTTAAGAGTTAAGGTGCATTACAAGTAATTATGGCAAACTTTCGGATCTACAGTGAGGCTGTCTGATTTAAAGACCACTACACTGGAAACCTCCCAAGAAGAAAAAATTAGTACAAGATCACAAACCCTTTTTTGTGCTAAATGAATTAATTTGAAGAAGTCATACCACAGAAACCACAACTACTGGAGCTTTCTATCTAACATTTTTAATGCAACTAAAAAAAAAAAGTCAACTCCTCTTTAGTATCTGTCAACATAATAAGCAACCAGTTTCAGGTGAATGATTAATTAAAAATGGATTCTGTTTGGTGGACAATATTTTGAACAGAAAGAGCAGGATGGAGCAGAGAACGAGAGAGAGGAGTACTACATAAAAACTGTTATTCAACACCCACAATCTAGGAAGCACAGACCTTTCAATAGTAAAACTTTCAATTTAGCCACCATAAAAATATAAATTTGACCTCCAAAAATCAATCTATAGTCTTGCTATGTTCAGCAAAAGTCAGGTAATTTTCCTATCTTTCAGCTGTCCTTTGACTAGTCCCAAGTTAATTCCTTTTCTATAAAGAAGGTCATGTGATAGTGAGACAGATATTCATATGATCCAAAGAACTGCCTCAATTACAAATGTCCTTTAGGACTATACATATCCTTAGGATTGTCCTGGGGAAACAGGCATCAGCATTAACCACCTGCACTCTCCTAGCAAAAGTAAAAATGTCATCAGCATCTTCCAACAGCCCAGCTAAGCACTTCTTAAAAGGACTGCATGTGCCCTGAATCTGTCCTCTCAGGTACCAAAAAGAAACTGGTTTCTGACTTACAGGGCCAGCTTTTATGGAGGAATATTCTGTTCTCTAATGCACAAACTGGTACTATAGACAGAGTTAGTATTTGTGATTCATATGAATCACTGTTTCTATTTTTATTGGGCAGCTTCTTCCTTCTCCACAGTATTATCCAATCTTCTCCTAATATGGTCTAATCTAGTGACGAAACAGTTATTCAGTATTTCTTTCAGGTCAAGAATAGCAAATTCTTGCCATACTTTATTTTTTATATATATATGCACACATGGCAGAAGCATATATTAATGTTGCAATCAAATCCAGATTAGCTAGAGCTCACTCCATTTTATTTTTAATATGGCTCCATCTATAATAACGATAATCAAATCAACCAACTATAATGAGATTAAAAGTTGTAGTGTACCTAGAGCATGCATTGTAAAATACTGGATAGTTGAGGGTTTAAACATAGTTACATTTCACCTGTATACTCTAACAATACAAAATATGTTGCTCAGGAAATAATCCTGAGGTAACTCAGCTCATGACTGAACGATAGCTGTAATTGTAAAAGGAAGCTAATGCACTCAATTTTGAAAAGAAAATAGGGACGGTTAAGGCCCAGTTTGTAAAACTCCAGCCATTCTGTAGTAACTTCTAAAGACTCAGAACAGAGGAAGAAAGCGGCATTACATCCAGTTTCTTGTCCAAATACTTAAGCTAATTCTCAAAATGTACGCAAAACAGAACTGCCTGCACCGAGGTGCTAGCCTTCAATTTTACAGTCCTAGTATTATTATTTTCACATACCATGTTTTGATAATGTGATATGCAGTTCTTATTTTAAATATAAATTATAAAACATTTCAGCACATTTAGGAAGTACAGAAGTTTGTATTTAACATTCATGAATGAATTTTTATAAGAAACGATTGTATAAATTGTATGCAATTGCAAATATTATAGAAAGCATGCCAGAGTTTAGGGACAAAGATTGCCAAAGTAGTTCTAATATTATTTAACATCTGGGAAACTCTTCCTCTTGATCTGCTAGATGTTTCCGTTTACATGCAAGATAAAGCAATTACGAGGACTATAGCAGTAAATGGATTTTTACCTTGCCAAAAAGCAAAATTTGCAGATTCAGCATGACATGCAGAAATAGGTGGGTGATGACTCACCTAACAAAAAGAAGAAAAAGTGATAAAATTAACATTTAATGGTCACATGAATCTTACTTTTTTTTTCCCCCACAGGTAAATTTTCCAGCTTAAATGCCTAGTTTTTTCTCTTAGAATTCTGTCCCAAGAGAAGAGCCAGTAAAATAAATAAATAAATAAATAAATAAAGCACCGAGTTTACAAAGGGTTGTGCAGTAAATTTGAAGCAAACACTTTAAAAAGGCCTGTGACATTTGTGGTTGGGTTAAATGTTAACGGCATATTTGTACATTGCCATTAACATGGTAACTACATCTGGCCTATAGGAGGGCCCATTAATGCATTACCTGGTAGCTGCAAACACGTTTAAAGAAATTGAAAACCAAATTTACTTCTGCTGTAAGCAAACAAATGCCAAAATAAAGGCAGTGTCAACCTAAATGTCAAAGATGCTGAATACTCAAGAATCCCATTTACTTTAATGGGAGTTGGCTTTGCTTACCACTTGGAAAAAAAAATCCACATAACCTTATTTAAGACCAGCAGCTACTACATTTACCTATGCATTTTTATATCTAAACCTTCCACCACTGGCACTTCCTCAGAATCTGCTTCTACTAGCAGCATGACTTAAAATGTATTTACTTATTTTTACAACCTCTGCTATTTTGGTGATGGCTGTAATTCAACATTGCAGGGGATTAAAAGAAATTGTGTGAAATAGAGTGCCCACACAAGTGTAGGAGCAGTTCTCATTGCAGTTAAGTTTTCTATTAATCTCTGGGCAGAGGTTAGTGGAAAATATACTAAGCACAGATATTCAATGTCAGAAAAGCAACAGATATGACAAAGCACAACTTTATTTTCAGTTAGGAATAAATGCCGACTACTTTTAACCTCACTGCCAATTTAACTGGCCACATGTATGATGTTAACGTATACTTTCTCTTCCAGTATTTTCCTTTAACTAAATTCAAATAGGTCCCTCTGGGTGTGATAAGTCCAACTATAAGGGGGCCTTTGGCACTTTCTAACCCATAGTCAGGTGATGTTTTCTTTCTCAGCTTTCACTAAATGTTATAGTCTAAATTTAGCTGTCCCTGGGTACATCTAGGTGTGCCATTAAGGCGATGTGATGAACTCCAGCGAAGTTTGTGCCAGAGTCACCAGCTCCTGGGCACAGCGTCTGCATGTGAGCCTGGGACCACAGCAGTTTGAGCTGGGGTGGAGCAGTCCCAGGTTGGCAGAGGGCGTCAGCTTGAATGGTGGCATTGAGCAGTGGAGGGGCTGGCTGGGGCACAAGGGTGCTAAATTGTGGGGCTAGGCAGCCCCTGCACTTTAGCACCCTTGTGCCTCAGCCAGCCTGTCACTGTCTACATGTTTCAGTGCATGTAATTACTCTGCTGTAGGATAGTACCGTTCCTGACAATACTATCCTATGGCAGAGTTAATTAATTTACTGCACTAATACAGGTGTACATGTAGACAGTGACACTTTATGGGGTGCAGTAAAGTGCATGTGCAAAGGCACCCACTGACACCACTGTAAATCCAAAGAGATTTCACTAGCTTGAATAGTTATTCCAGATTTACTATAGTAAGAATGTAGAATCACCTGAATTACCACTGTATGTGCTTCTGTGAAATGTAACACAACTCCAGCCACATATTGCAATGGTCCTTGGCCAAAGAACTTAACTGCCTACATGGAGAAGAACTCACTTATATCAAGCTGTATGTTTTTATTTCCTGTGTTTCTCTGCACTCACCTATTGCTCCTTCACCCCATGCCAGTAAAAGTGTATTATTAAACTAAGTGTATTAGCACTTAAAGTTTTCTTTTTTAAACAAGTGGTAGTAGTACTTTTAATTTTGTATAAACTGGTAGAATGGATTCTTTTTCTTCTTGTGTCCTTGTCATAAACTAGGGCTGTTTGTAGATGTTTAAAAAAGTGGTTTACTAGAACAAGCAGTGCATTACTTTGACTCAGCTCTACAGCGTCTGTATAGATCGGGCATTTCAGCAGGGCTTTTTGGTGCTTTTATCTAAGGCTGAGTCAATCAGTTATTAGATAAAAGCGTCAAAAAAGCCCCACTAAAGTGCCCGATCTATACATCCGTTAGGCAGGTCAGGTCCAACTAAGCTGCTGCCTCTTCTGAGCATGTGCTGGGCTCTGTGCAGGACCAGACGGAATTTCAAGTGCGAGGGGGTTGTTTTTTTTTTTTAACATCTGCAAACAACTTAGATATTTTTTCAGGATCATGCATGTCTGACATTGTTGATGACAAGATATTTAGCAGAATTTAGCAGATTCATTGGACTCTGACAGGGCCACAACATGAATGCTTCTGCTATGGCCATTATGGTAGTTGAATGGATATTACTGAATACAGTAAAAGCTGTTTTAACCAGCATTTTACTAACTGGAATACTCTATTAATTGGAATTTCCAACATCCCCCAATACAAATCTTCACTTTAGCAACCAGACCCTTTGCTGAGCCTATCCGGCATGCGCATCAAGTATTTCTGTTGTTTACATTAGTTAGTGATGCTGTCGATAGAGGAACTGCTGGAAGCCCTTCTAGTTGATATCTGCGTAGGCGGAGGTAGGAAAAAAAAAAAATGTTGGGGGGGGAGGGGAGCCGAGCGTGTGCATGCACCCCCAGGCAGGAAAGTCCATAGGGGAACAGAAGTGGGGAGGGGAAAGGGATCTGCATGGGGCAGGGCAGGCTGCTGCTGCAGGCTAGGGCTGGTATAACTCTCAGATAACCAGAATTTTCAGATAACCAGCACCTCCCTTCCCCCACTCATGCCAGCTAACAAAGCTTTTACTGTACTTTTAGCAAAAATGATAATTTATAATCTATATAAATGTTATATTATATACAATTTATTGTTCATTTTATTGTATTGTTTTAACAATAGCTGCAAATAAGACAACGACTACTACTACTATACTTACAGTTAAATTATTTAACATAGAAAACTATATGATGGATCTTACTAGTTTAGAACACGCAGTTAAATGTTTTAATCATTTCATCTACTTGTCATGGAAGGACAAATCCTTTCATATTAACTCAAAATACTTCAAAATGTAACACTGGGCCCAATTCACCACTGTATTACTCCAATCTGATTTGACGCCAGCGTAACTCTCATGAGTCACTGGATTACATCACCATAAATCTGAAGTTTAGTACAGGAATACTACTACCATTTTAAATCCAATACCTGCTCTATCCATTCTCATCTATCCAGCTCAGGAATGCCCAGGACTATATTAAGATTACTTAATACTTATTTAAAGACCTAGTGTTTTAGGTTCTATGGTTCTATCTTCAAAGTTTAATTCAAAGTTCATTTTCTAATAGGTTGTTTTAAGCGCTTCCATATCACTGAAAAATTGTTTTTTTCCCCTCCTGTCTGTATGAGGTGAAACGAACTGGTTTTAACCTGTTTTACTTCAGAGAATACCACAGTAACCAAATTCCATCCCCCTCCCCCACACCTTTTTAAGTCTAGAATTTTAATAATCCAATTCCGCTTCATTTAGCTGGTTTCCAACCTCGCATTTTGTTACACTTTAATCATTCTCCTGTTGGGAGACTATTTGCAGAAACACTCAGACCTTCTCTGCTTTGCTGTATATATGTCCTGCAACCACATGTTAAGCTGTAATTCCAGATTTTACAGGATAATTGCACAGTCAGGCACTTGTTTTTGGATGGGAGACCAAGAAAATCCTGGGTGCTATTAACATGTTATACCCCAGAGTGAGCTGCATTTTGGAAGAGTGAAAACATCTCTATTGTAATTCTGTAGTGTCGAGTCTTATGAGCACAAATTACCTTTAGCTTCTTCACATTTTGTTGCTAGCACCAGTGGACTCCTGCCACACATCCACAATTAATTAGCCTATTAAATAAACAACAGTATGTTTATGTAGCACAAAACACAATACCTGCTCTGAAAAATATTGGAAGCCCTTATCTTCACGGATACATTCATAGGTTTCTCCAAGTACAGGATTAAATGGCTTACTTCCAGCTCTGTAGTAACTGGATGCATATGCAGATACTGCAAAAGCAGCCACATACACCTAAGAATAAAGTACATAGTATTTTGGTTAATACTGACAGTTTTCAGTTTTGCCTCATGGGGGGGGGGAAGAGGAGAAAAGAGACCTTACATTGATGTCAGATATTACATTTTTTTTTTGCAGTTGGCAATTTGCAAATATGTATATATGTCTACTGCAAGTCAAGCATTAAGCATAAACATTGGAGTGTTATTCAATTTTCCCAGAGTCATTTCAAGGGTTTGATTAAAAACTTACAAGTGATAAAAGATTTGAAGGGTACTTCACTTTTATTCTATCACAACAAAGCTGTAACAAACATAATGAAAAGACAGGAAAAGGATTCTTTAAATGAATTAGAAATAAATACTCAAAATGAAACTTACTATAAGTGTGTGCATGCATGTGTACGAGCATGAATGTTAAAGATGCTAGGTCAATAATGCTAGCAGCTATTAATGATACTCTGAGACTAGTGCTAAACAAAATGTTTGCTAAAACAGTACTTCTAAAATTAGAGTTTAGACATTTACAAGCTAATAAGGAGTATAAACAAAGTAGAACTCTAAAGAACAAAAAAAGATGGTAAATTAAAAGGGTTAATTTAAATTTTTGACCAGAAAAATGTTTCTAAATATTATCTTTCTTCTGTTGTGGTCCTATACCCTATTCTTTGTCCAGGGAGAAAGAGAGAGCACGCGTGTACATGTGTATTGACCAGCAAGTCATTGCTTTATACATTTACAAATGCATTTTACCATTTTACTTTCTTCATCAGTTCAACCTGCATTTGTCTATTGTGTGCTCACCTTCACCTTATCTTGCCAGTTTTCTTTACACTACTTAAGAGATTGCAATTGTCTAGAAAAAGTGCTGTCTTCTCAGCAAAACTCCAAGTTTTATCTGATAAAAATTCCTCTGCCTATCTTTCTGGGAAAGTTTTATATTGCAATGTGAATATACTCCCCTTCAAATCTCAGTACATCAGTTGGTAAAAGAAACATTCCAAACTGAACTGCCATGTAGCAGGATTATGAGATATTAGCTAATATTCATCTAGCTTTTAGCATATTTGGTCTGCAGAAATCGCTATTTCTCCATTCTTAATGTAGTTTCCCTGAAAATAGAGGGCCAAAAAAAAAAAAAAAAAAAAAAATCTAATTTTCACTTCATAAGAAAGCAACTACTATTTTTTTTTTAATATATATATATATTTTTTTTTAAACAAAATGTATATTTTTACTGGCCATGAGGGATTTCCTAATTTGGTTCAGACTATAGTTTACCCCCAACAGAATAGAAGTGAAAAATAATTCTTTAGATGGAAGTAAAGTTTTCTTATAAAAAAGTAAAGTTACTATTCATCTAATTTGCAGCAGATTGTTTACAGAAATTAGAGTGTCACCAACACGAGAGACACTGAGTTTAAGTGCCTCATTAACTGTAAGGGAAACAGCAAAATGTTGTTTAAAAATCAATCGATATATTAATCAAAACTGGTTTAATTACTTAGCTATCAGAATACATGTATGGCCTTAAACTTTAAATAAATGTGATTATACTTGGAAAAACAATATAACAGAAGAGTAGATTCTCTCTCCCTTGTGTGCCAAGTTCTGGAACCAGGGTTCCATGTTTCTAATAGTTGACAGCAGCTCTACTTTGGTAATGAGCCACACGGAGAGGAGTGCTGAGGTAGGCAACTGGCCCAGAAAACACAAAACCTTCATATTCCATCTTGGCAGGCAAATAAGAGAGAGAAACAGCTTTGAAAATATTTTACTTAAAAGTGCATTTGTACTTTAACTGAGTACACATATCTGTTGCTCAGTTTGAGACTTGGAACATTTTTAAAGTGACCCAAAAACCTTACACAACACAGCCAATAAAACAAGGTGGCTTATTCTGTTAATACAGATATTAATACTATCATACTTGAAGATCCAATATGTGCCCTTCAGGAACAGAGGAACTGTAAAACTACAGGGTTGGAAGGGACCTCCAGGGACATCTGGCTCAACCCCCCCCTGCATGAATGCTATTCTTAAATCATCCTCGACCAATGCTTATTTTCCTCTTGAAAATCTTGAAGGAGATTCCCCCTGGGCTTCACTGGGCAGTCTGTTCTGCTGTCTCACTGTTTTAACAGTGAAGAAGTTTTTCCTGGGATCTCTAAATCCAATTACTGCAATTTAAAGCCAATGCTTACAGCCTGCCCTCTGCAGCAAGGGAGAACAGTTGTTCTCCCTCTTCTTTATGGCAACCTTTCCAGTCACTGAAAACTGCTATCATGCACCCCATTAATCTCCATTTTTCCAAGCTATATAAACCCCTTTCAACCTTTCCACATGCAACTTGTCTTCCAACCCCTTTAACATTTTTGTTGCCCACCTCTGATACCTTTCCAACCTCTCCACACCCCTTAAAAACGTGGAGCCCATAACTGCATGCAATGCTCTAGTTAAGGCCTAGCCAGGGCCAAGTAGAACGGTGCCATCACTTCTCATGTCTTACACCTAATACTCTTGTTGATGCAACTCAAAATAATGTTTGCTTTGCTTCTTTTCTTTTTGACCATGTCACATTACTGTCTCACGTTGAGTCTGCAGATCCATCAATACCACCAAATCCCTGTCACCAATCCTGCTACCCAGCTAGTTATCTTCCATTCTGCAATTGTGTATTTGGCTATTCCTCCCTAGGCACAGCACTTCACATGTTTGCATTGAAAAGGAAAAAACAAAAACCCCACAACATGTTACCAAAGAGATAAGATGTCACACCATTTATACTCATGAGGGAAGCATATTGGTTTAAAAATCAGCAGGGAAAAAGTATTGCAGAACAGACCTAAGTTTTTCTCTCGTCTAAAGCTGCACGAAAAATCAGACATCAGAGAATAACTGCTCCCAATTAAGACAGTGAAAATTATATCCTATGTGCAAAGATTGCAAACAGTAGTAAAAAGTGCACATGTGAGAGCATAATGCACCTATTGTATATAATAAGACAATATATTAAATTATTACTAGATATATTAAATTTTGGAGCCCTACCCCTTTAGGATAGGGGCACAAAGAAAGAACTGGATAAGTGCTCTCATCTCTTGGACAGACTATTTTTGCATCACACAATTTATTAATTAAATCTAATGTTGTTCAGTATTTGAAGAAAATAATGTTTACCATCCTTTCAAATGGATCTGGAGTATGTGCTGCTTTATCTAATAGCTCACTGTATTCCAGTTCTTCACAGAGACGTTGAAGAGTGTTAAGTGGCTCATTTAATTCAACAGGCATGGCCACTTTGGAGAGATCCTTTCCAATGTTGTTTCTCAGGATATTCCATAGGCTAATGTTACTTGTATTAGGACATGGTGCTGGCAAACATGTCCTCCGTTCAGAATGGCATTCTATCCTGATTTCCCCCACAGCGACTAGAAGGAAGTTCCAAAAACACATTAATCAACTCACTACATTACATAGTTTCATCTTACTCAAACATAATAAAATACACATTTTATAGAAAAATACGGCTGAAAGGGACCTAGTCTAGCCCTTGTTCAACACAATATCAATCTAGCTAAACCGGCGGGGGGGCAAAATACAGCCCACAGGCTGGACCCAGCTTGCAAAACCATTCTATCCGGCCTGTGGGGCCCCTAAAAAATTTAGAAAATTAAATATTCATCTGCCCTTGGTTCCTGTAAAAAAAATGACAGGAATCAAGGGCAGTAGGACCCAAGGGAAGGCTGGTGGGCTCCCACAACAGCAGCACCCACCCAGCCCCGCCCCCCCAGCCAGAAGCCCCAGCAGCAGCTTCTGGCTTGGGACAACATGGCTGCCCCACGCCAGAACCTCAGGTAAGTGGGGGGGACCCCAGGCAGGGAAGGAGCCTGGGGAAAGTGCCCCAGGAAAAAGTTGAGGAGGGAGCGGCCCCTCAGCTGCCCCATGGTCAGTGCCCCACACTGCAGCCGCTTGCAGCCTGCGTGGGGCTGCCTGTGCCTGCTCAGGACAGCCCCGTGTGGGCTGCGAGTTGCTGCAGCAGGGAGTGCTGGCCACAGGGTAGGGGAGGGGCTGCTTCCCCCCCCCAGCATTCAGCTTTTCCCCAGGTGCCTTCCGTACTCCTTCCCAGCACAGGGAAAAGTGACCCCTTCCTGCCCCGTGGCCACCGCTCCCTGCTGCAGCTGCTCACAGGCCGCACAGGGCTGTCTGGAGCAGGCACAGGCAGCCTCACACGGGCTGCAAGTGGCTGCAGTGTGGGATGCTGGCCACAGGGTAAGGAGGGGCTGCTTTTCCCCCCTGCGCTCAGCACCACCTTGTAACCCAGCCCCACAGACAGCCTGGGCCTTGTGCGGCTCCGGGTTCACCCACTGGGGCTGTGCATGGGCAGCAGCTGTGGCCCTCCCACTTGACATGCTGGGCAGTGTTTGCCACCGCCACCTCTGTGCTGCCCAGTACGCAAGCTCCAGGTGGCTCCACAGACCTCTGCCAGCCTGTGCCCCGTTTTGGGCCCCACCGGTGCTGGACCTGTGACATTGGTCCCAAGACATTGGGACATTGGTCCCAAGATGGTGACCAGGGGGCAGGGTACCTGTCAAGGGGTGGGGCTATCCATGCAGTCCTTGACAGCCTGCCAAAACTGGGTAAGCAGCCCTCCGCCCGAAATAATTGCCCACCCCTGATCTAAACCATTCCAAGCATCTGTCCAACCTACATTTAAAAGTTTACCGGGCAGCTAGCAGATGCCACACAGGTGAGGGAGGCGGTGGTCATGGGAGATTTAAACTACCCAGGTATCTGCTGGGAGGAGCAGACAGCCAAAACAAGCCACTCATGGAGGTTCTTACACTGTGTGCAGGACCTCCACCTAACACAGGTGGTGTCTAGTCCCACCGGGGTAGCGCCTTGCTTGACCTGGTCTTAGCAACAGGGGATGATCTCGTGGGGAACATGCAAGTTCATGGTAGCCTGGGAGATAGTGACCATCACTTGGTCGAGTTCACTATCCAGCGAAGGGTGGGTAAAGTAACTAGTGGGGCTAAGGTGTTGGACTTCAGAAGGGCCAACTTTAGCAAGCTTAGAAGGCTAGTTAGTGAGGGGATGCAACTCAAGAACATAGAGCAAATGGGGGTCCAGGAGGGTTGGAGGTATCTCAAGGGAGTGATCCTTGGGGCTCAAAAGGAGTCTATCCCATTACATAGGGAGGGAGGTAAGGGGGCAAAAAGCCCCCTTGGCTGAACAGGGAACTCCAGGAGAGTCTGGGGGGCAAAGAAAGAGATGTATAGGCAATGGAAGCAGGGAGCAGCCACCAAAGAGGAATATATCTCCCTGGCACGCTATTGCAGGGAATCAGTTAGACAGGCCAAGGTGGCGCTTGAGCTCAGGCTGGCTTCAACAATCAAGGACAATAAAAAGTCCTTCTTCAGGTATACAGCAGGCAAAAGGAAAGCTCAGAGCAACATAGGGCCCCTGCAGACAAATCAGGACAGTTGGTGGTTGACATGGAAAAAAAAAAGCAGAGCTCTTCAAGAAGTTCTTCGTTTCAGTATTTCTAAGTACTGATCAAGCCAATTCTCCTACCTCGATCTTTGACGGATGTCCACATGGCACCAGTCCACCTATGGTTAGTTCTGAAATAGTTAAAGAACTCCTGGAGGAGCTGGATGGGTACAAGTCAGCAGGCTCGGATGACTTCCATCCACAGCTGCTGAAAGAATTGGCCAGTGTCATAGCTGAGCCGCTGGCACAGCTGTTTGAGCACTCATGGTGCTCCGACCAGGTCCCTGAGGACTGGATAAGGGCCAATGTGGTGCCCATTTTCAAGAAAGGGAGAAGGGATGAGCTGGGTAACTTTAGACCAGTCAGTCTTACCTCTATTCCTGGGAAAATGCTAGAGAAAATAGTCAAAGAACACATTTGTGCAGGCCCAGTAGGGGAAACGATGCTGAGGGGAAAACAGCACGGGTTTGTCACACGTAGATCCTGCCTGACAAACCTTGTAGCCTTCTATGACCAGGTCACACACTGCCTGGATGTGGTAGCCGAGGCTGATGTCGTCTTCCTGGACTTTAGGAAGGCCTTCGACACAGTTTCGCACCCTATCCTCATTGGGAAGCTAGCAGACTGTAGAGTGTATGCCTACACGGTCAGGTGGGTGGCCAACTGGCTTAGGGACCGCACCCAGAGTGGTAGTGGATGGTTCCTTCTTGGTCTGCAGGGGTCCTCGGACCAATATTATTTAATATCTTCATCAGCGATTTGGACGAGGGCGTGGAGAGCACCCTCTCCAAGTTTGCTGATGATACCAACTTATGGGGCAAAGTTAGTACACTGGAGGGCAGGGATCAGATTCAGGCTGACCAGGACAGGTTGGATCAATGGGCAGAGAGAAATAGGATGCAATTTAATGAAGATAAATGTAAGGTACTCCACCTGGGAAGGAGGAACCCCCAGCACACCTATAGGTTGGGGAGTGTCCTTCTCAGCAGCTCGGAAGCAGAGAGGGATCTTGGAGTCATAATTCACTCCAAGATGAACATGAGCCGGCAGTATAACGAGGCCATCAACAAGGCCAATCGCACCTTGTCGTGCATTAGCAGGTGCATGACTAATAGATCAAAGGAGGTGATGCTCCTCCTCTATGCGGCACTGGCCAGGCTGCGGTTGGAGTACTGTGTCCAGTTTTGGGCACCACACTTCAAGAGAGACGCGGGGAATCTGGAGAGGGTCCAGAGGAGGGCCACTCACATGATTAGTGGCCTTCATGATAGACCCTACAGGGGGAGGTTGAGAGAGCTGAATCTCTTCAGCCTTCACAAGAGACAGCTGAGGGGAGATCTTGTGGCCACCTATAAATTTATTAGGGGAGGTCAACGGGGAATAGGGGAAGTGCTGTTTACTAGGGTGCCCCAGGGAGTGACTAGGAATAATGGGTGTAAACTAATTGACAGTGGATTTAGGTTAGATATTAGGAAGAAATTTTTCACAGTAAGGGTGGCCAGGATCTGGAATGGGCTTCCAAGAGAGGTGGTGCTACCACCTAGCTTGGAGGTCTTCAAGAGGAGGCTAGATAGTCACCTGGCTGGGGTCATCTGACCTCGGTCCTCTTTCCTGCCAGGGGCAGGGGGTCGGACACGATGATCCATTGTGGTCCCTTCTGACTCTACAATCTATGAATCTATGAATCCTACAGTGATGGCGATTCCACACGCTCTCCAGGTCAGGGGTTTTCCATCTTTTTGGATCAGTGTACTCCTGGCAATCGGACGCAGAGCGGGGGAAAGGGGTGTGGTGCATGGCTGGACATGGAGCGGTGGCACCTGCCACGTGCGAGCTTCCCTCCTCCCCTGCGTCCAGCTGGCTGGGAGGCACCTGCGTGGCAACATAGGATGGTGTGTGGCAGCACTCCATCTCCGCCCGCCTGCATGTATCCCCTAGGGCCTTCTCAAATGCCCCCAGGGGTACGTGTACCCCTGATTGACAACTCCTGCTCTAGCTAATCTGTCCAAGTGTTTGATTACCCTCATATTAGAAAAGGGGGTTGTAATACCTAACTTAAGTAGTGCTGGTTGCAATTTAAGACTTTTACTATACTACTACTTGGCCTGTGCCTTGTGAACAGAGAAAGCAATTGATCAATTCCCTTGTATAAACCCTCTTTTTATTTGAAAACTTATCAAATCCTCCCTTAGTCTTCTCTTCCTCAGACTAAATGATCTCAGGTTTTCCAGCTTTTCCTCATACGTCATGTTTTCTAGCCCGCTAATCACTGTTGTTGCTCTCCTCCATCCAATTTGTCCATGGTCCCCATACTGGACACAGTACTCCAGGCAAAGCCTCACTAGTGCTGAACAGAAAGGAAGAATCATTTCTTTCAACTTTCATAACATACACCTGTTAACACATCCACCATTTCTTTCTTTTAGCCAAAATTTCAATCTCAGTATCATCCAGATATTTTGATTTTGGTTTTAAGATACACATGTATGCTAAAAACGTGAAACTAAAACTTTTAAACTAAAAATAGCATGAGATTTACATTTAGCATAACTGATTAAAGATACACTTAGAAAGCCTCATGCTTTTAAAGGTTGCTTTTGAATTTATAAAAGAGTAAATATTAAAACTATCCCTTTTTAAGATAGATGAATTCATGTTCGTTTAAGTGACATAGGAACTCCTTCCTGACAGAGCTTCAATTAAGCTGACAGTTTTCAGAAGGCGTAAGTGCGATTTACAATATCCAAGTATGAAAGCATCCCTTTCTATCTCTTCCTACTCATTTGAATGTTTCTATTGAATGAATTAGCTGCTGTAGGGAAGCACCAGTATTTGAATTACTCTGATCCTCCTCATACTATAGCTCTACACAGACACCTATGTGGCCTGTAGTAGTGTGATATTCACAGGAAGTGGTTGGTTGACCATTTTGGGTCAGGGGTTAGTTGTTACAATAAAGGCTTAATGAGAAGAAGTTTCCTTGCCTCTTCCTAAAATTCAGAACAACAAATGGTGAAGCAGTGGGAAATCCTGCCACCAACAGGAAATTGAACAGGTGATTCCCAACTGATGGATCCAACTCTAGCAGCAGCTGGATCCAGTGCAGAGCATAGCTAAGCTCCTCTATCTGCAGCACAGCACAGTACAGCACTGAGGCTAGCTACAGAGATCATGCAGACACTCGCATTTGCACCACCAGAACGGACTGATTTCCAATTCCCTGGAATGTGGCCTTGATGGATCAGGCGTTTTAATCACTTCAGGGAAGTGTCGGGTCTGGACACAGTCGGAAGCTTACCAAGTGAATATTCTTACCTACTGTACGGAAGATCAGGTGGATGAAATTCTGCTGTCATTGCCTCTTAGAAATGCAGAGAAAAAGCAATATGCTGCAGTGATAGAAACATTAACTGATCATTTTCTGGGCAAAAGAAATGTAATTTATGAATGAGCCAGATTCAATCTCTGTAAACAGAAGCCTTCAGAATCTGTGGACAGATGCATGCGACAGGGATGTGGATAACCTTGAGAGGGTCCAGAGGAGGGCCACTCATATGGTTAGGGGCCTGCAGGTAAGGCCCTACAAGGAAAGATTGAGGGACCTGAATCTCTTCAGCCTCCGCAAATTCAGTCAGTTTGTGGCTGTCTACAAATTCATCTGGGGGGGGACAGCAAGAAATAGGAGATGCTCTGTTTACCAGGGCACCCCTTTGAGTAACTAGAAATAAAGACCACAAACTGACAGTGAGCAGATTCAAGTTAGACATTAGGAAGAACTTCTTTACAGTAAGGGTTGCCAGAATCTGGAATGGGCTTCCAAGGGAGGTGGTGTTTTCCCCTACCTTGGGGGTCTTCAAGAGGAGACTGGACAAGCACTTGGCTGAGGTCATCTGACTCCAGCTCTCCTTCCTGCCTGGGGCTGGGGGTCGGATTCAATGATCTACTGAGGTCCCTTCTGACCCTAATATCTAAGAATCATCACATCTTTGTATACAATGGCTGAATCCTGCCAATATGGGGAGCTTAAGGAGGAGCTAACTAGGGACCACGTAGTTGTGATTTAATGCTCCAGAAGGCTATTACATAGGCTCGCCAACCACAGCTAGCTAAACAGCAACAAAGAGAAATCGGGAGTGATTCTCAGTCCTGTCAGGCATTACTTAATATGGATACAATGCACACTATAAAGAAACTACAAATACAAATAGAATTGACAGGCACAATGAATACGGGAGTGGTCCTGCCAGTACCCACAGCAGCAAACAAGTGGAAAAAGAGGCCAATGCCACAGGTGTGGACAAAGTCCAGGACACAGTCTTGCTCAGTGTTCTGCTACAGAAGAGATATCTTGGTGATGTAAAAAAGAAAGGTCACTATGCTTCAGTCTGTTGCTTTACCATGGGAGTCTGAAGTCACAGAACAGGATGTAGAGGATTGCACAGTAATTTTAGATGAAGTTACAAAGTCTTCATCAGATCCAGGAGTCTGGATGACAGAAATTGAGCTCAATAGACAGCCAATGCCATTTAAAACAGATACAGGAGCAACAGTCTCAGCTATCCCTGATCCTTACTACAGCCCACATTCTCCTTACCCCTACTAAACTGCTATGGGGACCAGGAAACATTACCCTCAAATTACTGGGATCCTTTAATGCAAAGATGACACTGAAGCAGAGATGTATAGATCAGGAAGTCTATGTGATTAGTAATCTTGCTATGCCTTTAGTTGGCTTACCAGATATACAGGCACTGCAACTTGTCTATCAACTAGATGAAACAGTGGACCAGAAATCCTTGCAGCAGTACTACAGAACCAAATACCCATCAGTCTTTCCTGTTCTGGGGAAAATGTCAGGTAAATATCAGATGTGCCTAAAAGCTGATGCCATTCCATATGCATTAACTAGTGGCAAAGGTACCCATCTTGGACAAAATTAAAGAAGAGCTAACACGTACGGAGGAAATGGGAGTAATTCCAAAGATTCAAGAACCTACTCCTTGGTGTTTTAGGATGGTGGTTGTGCCAAAAGTCAATGGTAAAATTAGGATGTGTTGACCTCACACAGCTGAACAAGTACGTGTGCAGAGAAAGACACAGTCTTCCTTCCGCGGAACACACCTTGGCTCAAGTTGCAGGAACCAAAGTTTTCACAAAATTGGATGCTCGGGCACAGTTCTAGCAGATTCCTCTAGCTGCTGAATCATCCAAGCTAACAACTCTTATTACTCTATTGGGACAATACTGGCTTAAATGGCTACCTTTCAGAATCTCATCAGCTCCTGAATTCTTTCAGTTTGGGATGTCACAGATACTGGATGGCCTACAAGATGTTCTTTGTCATGCCGATGATATTTAATTGTTGGGACCACCAAGGCACAACATGATGCAAGAGTGGATGCAATACAGAAAACTTCAAGAGGCTGGAGTTATACTTAATGAAAAGTACACCTTTGCTACTTTGCAGATCATGTTTGTGGGATATTAGATTACACCACATGGGATTCAACCAGATCCATCAAAAATTGCAGTGATCAAGGGGTTCCTGGAACCAAAGATGTCCCCGAATTACACAGATTTTTAGGCATGACTACATACTTGGGCTGTTGTTTGTCAAACTTGGCAACAATAATAGAGCCTTTAAGAGACCTCTTAAATGACAAGAACATATGGTGCTGGGGACTGCTATAGCAGTCGGCCTTCAACGAGATCAAATCTATACTCAGTTCCTCCCTGATACCGGCCCAATGTGATCCAACACAAGACACTCATATTGCAGCAGATGTTTCATCATATGGGCTTGAAGGACTGTTACAACATCACTGGGCTCCTATTGCTTGTGTGTCAAGAACACTTGCTCCACCTGAAACTCAACATGCACAAACAGAAAAGAAGCAGCACTGGCATAACATGGACATGCAAGTGACTCAGAACATTTCTTGTGAGACTGACTTGTACTTTACAAACTGATCCCAAGCCACTTGTGTCTGTGTTAGGAGACAAACCTCATGATGAACTTCCACCAAGAATCCAGAGATTTCAGCATTTTGAAGTGAAATTCACCTACATTATAGTACACATCCTCGGAGAAGAGTTATCAACAGCTGATACTCTTTCTAGGGCACCATTACAGACTCCACTGTCTCCAGAAGAATTCCGCCAAGAGTGAGATATTGCTGTTTATGTGGATGTTAATGCAGATGGGCTACCCATATCTGCTTCGCTACAAATGAAAATTCAGGAAGCTCAAGAAGCCAAATCCTCTTGCCAAAAGAAAAAGAAATACTGCTTGGAAGGATGGCCTCAAGTAAGGTTCGAGGACTGTGAACAGGCAAAGTACCAACAAGAGAGACTCATTTTCCATGTTGTCAGAGACTTAGTCATGCTGCACAACAGAGTACCGATACCTTCAACACTATACCAGGAAATCCTAGAGAAGATTCATGATGCTCACCAGGGCATTACAAAAACGTCAAGCCAGGGCTTACCAGACAGTTTGGTGGCTTCTTCATCTGTGAGGACATACAGAATTGGGTGGCTAGTTGTAAGGTTTGTGCTCAATGTTAGGGTGACAATAATTTGGATTATTAAGGAGCACTGGATTTGTAGCTGAATACAAAGGCATGACCTGTGGCCTAGCAAAGCTGCTGACCACAAGGCAGAATGATAACTAAGCCAACCATTTGCTTATGTTAAGTAACCATTTTAACTGTGTTAACCATTTTCTGAGGGAAAAGCAGCAAGTGAATCTGTGCAAGTCTGTGTGCTGTGGACTAGCTACAGTAAGGAATGAGATAAGATACAGGGGGCCAAAAACGGTGAAAGATGGTACAACCTAAGACAGAAAAACAGACTGGAAAGTGAAAAACAACATGTAATTGGTAACAGAATCCAAGATGAACATATGCAAAAAGATGAATGGTGATTGGTGAAGAAGACTCCAGAAGCTTCCAGGTTTTGGTCAAAGTCCACCCATTGACCAAAGAAAAGGAGTCAAGGTCTCAGACACGCGCTCATAGTAAGAAGTCATATAAATGAATGAAATGCATAGGCAATTCCATGCTAATGAAGCAAACAGTAAACTGAGGCAGAGCTTAAGATGGGAGAAGAAACGGGTGGGACATAGGAGGGGCGAGGGTGGAACAAATGTTAATAAACATGAACCAAAGTGTATAAATGTAGAAAAAAACTATTGTTCATTGCAGCTCCCTGTATTCCATCAGTGTGGGAGCTAGTCCGAAGCCGTCTCCATTCTGAATAAAGCTGTTGCGAGCAATATGTGCTGGTGTTTGCTCCCTGCTCTGCTCAGGCTAATGAGTAACAGGATCCATGGGTAATTAGACTGTCATCTCCCTAGTCATTGGGCACCGCATGGAGTCGGGGTCTAACACTCAACACTGACCAGTCTATGTGGAGCCATGCCTCATAACTGATTTATCAGATCATCCGTGGCAGATGTTGGGAGCCGATTTATTCACCTGGAAGTGTTCTGTTTACCTCGTTGCTATGGATTATTATTCCTGTTATGTGGAGGTGGTACAATTAGAGCATCACAACAGAGAGAGTTATAATGGCATTGAAGAGTATATTTGCATGCCATAGCACACCTTCAGTTTTGAGAACTGATAATGGCCCACAGTTTTTTAGAGCCGTGTTTAAACGGTTTGCAGCCCAACATGACTTTCATGTCACCAGCAGTCCAAATTTCCCTCATGGTAACGGAGAAGCAGAATGTGTAGTGAGGACTGTGAAGAATGTGCTCCAGAAGAATGAAGATCTCTATAAAGACACTCCTGAACTACCATTCAACACTGTTGGAGCATGAGTGGAGTCCAGCTGAGTTGCTTATGAATTGCTGGCTCCATAAAACCCTCCCAAGTATGATCAATGACTTGGTTCCAAAACTTGTCGATCCAAAGGAATTTCATGAGAAAGAAACAGATAAAGGACCGTCAGAGACGGACCTATGACACCAGGCATGCTTCAAGATGTGCACCTGCTCTTCCCCTCCATCAGGAAGTCTGGATCCCAGATCCAGGGGTCAAAGGCACCGTCCAGGCTATGACAGATACCCCTCTTTCATACAGGGTGGAGATGCCTAGTAGTCTTTTCCACAGGAATTGAGAACATCTCCATCAAATTACACCTGTTTACCAAACTAGGTCTGGCCGTGCCTCAGTTCCACTGAAGAGATTAGATCTGTGAATTAGTTTGGTCTAAATGACTAGACTTACCAATGTTTCTGCTTTGCTTAGGTTCCTTTTGTAACTAAGTGTATAGCAAGTTTTTCCCTGAGAAAGGGGGATGTAGTAGTAAGGGTTAACTTCCTTACTAAAGAGTGATGTCATCCACAGGAAGTGGTCGGTTGACCATTTTACAATAAAGGCTTAATGAGAACAAAGTTTTGCTGCCTCTTCTTAAAATCCAGAATAACATGGATGAGAAATTCTAATCTCTGTTGCCTCAATTTCCCTACATGTTTATTTGAAACTTAAAAGGAAGAGTCTTTCATCTAAGAAAGTGACTGATCTCTCAATTAGGGTATTAAAAGCAATTTGGGCATGGTGAATGGTTTTGCAGTATGCTATGAAATGACTGGAGACAGATTCAAAACAGAACCACACTGGAAACCTGGGTCTTACCACAAGAAATCAAAGGAATTGATCAGGGTAGACTGTGTGGCTTAGTTGTATCCACATTCTATATCTCTCCCCCACAAATCAATTACCTTTGTTTTTAACCACTCCGAAGATCTACTAGTGGGAACTGGCACTGTGAGAAAAGCATAGACCAGGCCTAGTCCAGTTGGCTTTGGTCAGCCTCAGTAAATTCCCTTTTTCTCTATGTGGTTCCCCCCACACAATTCTGTAAAGGTTTGTCCTGTCCAGAGGATGCACAGCTAGATGTGTATCCCTCCATAAAAATTGTAATGCTTTACCCAAAATGTGCCCAAAGGATATAGATAGTTTTTTAAAGAACTCTCACCACTAATGTACTAGGGTAAGGGAAATGACAGAGCTGCGCGCAATAGCCACTATGACTTGGACTACAGCTGTACTGGTTTGGGAATCAGTGGGAGATTTTAGAAAATTGTCAGTGCCTACAAAACCTGTGTCAGTGCAAATCTTTGAGGGAGAACATTCTGCCTCTGCCATTCTCCCAGCCACTGAAGACCCAAGAGTGAACTCCTATCCCAGCTCCTGGCTCTTTGAAGAAAAAAAAAAAGTTGCCACACCAGCTGCTACCAGGGGGGTGGTGGGGATCTCCACTGCCCCCCCACTGCTCTATTCCATGTGGGAAGTTCTGTCACAAGTCCCCTGACCCCTGCCCTCTCTTCCAGCCCCCCCATGGCTGCCCCACCCACCCCAGCTCCCAGCCCTTAAGCTAAAAAAGGGCAGCTGGACTTGCCCTTCTAGGTAGTGCATATGGCGCTAGCTCCTTCTGGCTGCAGCTGCCATGGACCCCAACCCTGTAGTACTGGCAGGGACTGGCAAGGCCCTGTACACACAGCCCTGCCCCAGCCCGCCTTATACCTGCTCTGGACTTGCCTGCCCAATCTGAGCTGTGGCAGCAGTTGGGCAGAAGCTGCTGCTCAGTGTGGGGGAAAAAGTAGCCTCCCCCCTTTGCTGCTGCTGGCCCCTTCTTGCTGCAGCTGCCTAGAGCCTGTGCCCAGGCTGCTCTGCAGCTCCTCTGCACTGCTACCACCGCCCTGCTCGTGGTGGATGGGTCGGTCTTGACCTGGAAGGGTGTGGGCAGTGGGGTCCCGCAGGGCTCGGTCCTTGGACCGATACTCTTTAATGTCTTCATCAGTGACTTGGACGAGGGAGTGAAATGTACTCTGTCCAAGTTTGCAGATGACACAAAGCTATGGGGAGATGTGGACACGCCGGTGGGCAGGGAACAGCTGCAGGCAGACCTAGACAGGTTGGACAAGTGGGCAGAAAACAACAGGATGCAGTTCAACAAGGAGAAATGCAAAGTGCTGCACCTAGGGAGGAAAAATGTCCAGCACACCTACAGCCTAGAGAATGACCTGCTGGGTGGCACAGAGGTGGAAAGGGATCTTGGAGTCCTAGTGGACTCCCAGATGAACATGTGTCGGCAGTGTGACAAAAACATCAAAAAAGCCAATGGCACTTTATTGTGCATCAGCAGATGCATGACGAATAGGTCCAAGGAGGTGATACTTCCCCTCTATCGGGCGCTGGTCAGACTGCAGTTGGAGTACTGCATGCAATTCTGGGCGCCACACTTCAAGAAGGATGCAGATAACCTGGAGAGGGTCCAGAGAAGGGCAACTCGTACGGTCAAGGGCCTGCAGACCAAGCCCTACGGGGAGAGACTAGAGAAACTGGACCTTTTCAGCCTCCGCAAGAGAAGGTTGAGAGGCGACCTTGTGGCTGCCTATAAGTTCATCACGGGGGCACAGAAGGGAATTGGTGAGTATTTATTCACCAAGGCGCCCCTGGGGGTTACAAGAAACAATGGCCACAAGCTAGCAGAGAGCAGATTTAGATTGGACATTAGGAAGAACTTCTTCACAGTTCGAGTGGCCAAGGTCTGGAACGGGCTCCCAAGGGAGGTGGTGCTCTCCCCTACCCTGGGGGTCTTCAAGAGGAGGTTAGATGAGTATCTAGCTGGGGTCATCTAGACCCAGCACTCTTTCCTGCTTATGCAGGGGGTCGGACTTGATGATCTATTGAGGTCTCTTCCGACCCTAACATCTATGAACCTATGAATCTATGAGTGGAAGGGCAGATTGGGCGCAGACTCTGGCCAGCTGCAGCATGAAGGGGGTACTTTTCCCCCAGGCCCAGCAGCAGCTTCATCCCGTCTGCTGCCGCTGCTCAGCGTCGGCAGGTGGTTCGGAGCAAGCACGGGGCGGGCCAGGTTGGGGCTGTGCATGCAGATTTTGGCTGGTCCGGAGCTGGTCCACTTTGCCGGGCTGAATCCAGACCAGGCATGGGGCAGGCTGGGGTCGGGGCTGTGAGCATGGGTTCCCCCAGTACCACAGGGCTGGGGCCAGCGGCAGTGGTAGCCAGAAAGAGCCACCATCGCCACCTAGGCTGCCTAGAAAGGTAGGGTGGGCTGGAGTTGGGGTGGGGCTGTGTGCTGTTGGTGGTAGTGCATGGGCTCCCGCTGTTGCAGACTAGCACCAGGCAGCTCCCCAGAACTGTCTATGTGGGCCCAAATAATTGCCTGTCCCTGTTCTAGTAGATGCATCCAATCTTGATTTAGACTGAAGGGGTGGGCTGTCTAATACAGAATGAAAACAAAGACCAAATACCACATTAAGCTGCTAATATACAAGAATTAAAATGATAAGGCTCTAACCTATAGCGCTTCATTGTCCCCAACTACGGAACAGCAGTCATTCAGATCTGTATTTTATCTTTAAAGAAAAATATGCCCACAAGTAACATCTATGCAGTCAGGAAGGCATTCATCACCACAATCATCAGGACAAACAAATGCAAAAGACATCTTATGCCCACACACCAGGCCTGTCAGCATACAGTTACTCTAAACAAGCCACATTCTTTAAATGTAGTTTATGTATTTCGAATTCCACTGTTAAGAAGGGAGACAAATTCTGACTGAACATGCACAGAGCTGAGAAAATATCTACCTTTTAAAGAAGAGAAACGAACTTGGGGTAGCAACCCCAGAGAATCCCAAGGTCATAGCAAGAAGCCTGTGAGAGGCTGCAGTCTCTGCAGAAAGTGACACAAAGAGCAGACAGGAGCCTGTGCTGATACCAGGCCACCATCAGATGACCAGGGCACGGTTGCTTGTAGTAAGAGCATCCAGACTACACTACTCCAAAACAGTTCAATACTTAAAAGGAAAAACAAAAAAACTAGAAGTTGTCTACATCTGACACTGGAGAGTTATTTCTGGTAAGACCAAAATCTACTTCTCGGAATAGAAGATAACAAAACCAGTCTTACCCAAAGTTTGCCTTTCATTCTCAATGTCATTACTTAGGTTATCCTCAGAGATGTTATCACTTATATCGCTGACGTATGAGTCATCATCTGATACCTGGAGAGGGTAGAGAACAAACAATTTGTATCATATTTATTATGTTAACCCTATATGTGCATAAAAGTTCATAATATGATACTCCTGCAATGATATTATTTCAGAAATCAGTAGTTTTTGTTAAAGCTATCATTAAAACAGATTTGTACTGTTTGCACGGTGTTCCAATAGAAGCAAGAGGTAGACCTGAGAGAGAGCAATGAAGTGTTCTTGAAAGGTCATTACTGAAAAAGTTTCATAAGCAACAAAGCAAATCTCATCTTCTTTGATCCTACTAAAGCTTTAGGGAGGTGTTTCTTAAAATATCAGAACTTCAAACCTTTCATAAAATTCTCAAAAGCTCTTAAAACAAACAAAAAAACTTGTAAATTGTAGCATACAACCCGGATCAATAATACAAGCAAGCTAAGAAATATTTAATGTCTCTGACAAAATTCCTTGAAAAACTTGTAGGACAAATAGGGCAGATGTTACAATGTGCATGACTTACAATTTCAATTTTTAAACCAGGTAACAATTACTTGGAAGTTACATCGATAACTGCCTCCCTCCAGCTTTACCTATAGCATGCTTAATCTGCTGTAAAGAGAACAAGCAAGTAAGTGTATCTCACTTTCAAACCCTTCAGAATATTGCAGCTGTCATAGATCAGTACATGTGCAAATAGCAAACAGAAGTGTAAAAGGTAAAGTACTCTGAAAACAGCTAGAGTGATTTTCTGACATTGGTGCTCAGACCTCATTTTCTGAAGAGCTAGCTGACAGCAGGACTTCCTGTGCATCAAAGAACTCTGTGAGAGAGTCGGTGATAGACAGTCTACTTTCATTGGAGACCTGGTGAACTAGGCCTCTGCTTTCTTCTCCTGAATTTTCCTGTTCAAAAGAAACACAGGCTTTGAGGGGGGGGAAGAAAAGTAAACTGCATATGTATGGGCAAACCAGCAAATACATAATTCAGAGGGCTTTAAAACACTGTCGATGAGTGCATGTACCTTGCACCACTTACTTTAAACAGCATACATTTCAAAGAGGGGATTAGCTGCAAAGTACAAAAGAACCAGACAAAACCCCAAAGGACCGAAAGTGAAACTCAGTAATGCTGTTCTGCAGATTAGTTACCACCCTCGCATATGCACTTTTATTCTAAACATAGCTATGAAAGTGTTGCAACAGTCATAGGTTTTCATAGACATTAGGGCTGGAAGGGACCTCGGAAGATCATCAAGTCCAGCCCCTCGCCCAAAGGGCAGGAAGTCAGCTGGGGTCATAGGATCCCAGCAAGATAAGCATCCAGTTTGCTCTTGAAGGTGCTCAATGTAGGCACTTGAACCACCTCCAGTGGCAGGCTGTTCCAGACCTTGGGGGCTCGGACAGTAAAGAAATTCTTCCTTATGTCCAGCCTGAAACGATCTTGAAGTAGTTTGTGACCATTCGACCTCGTCATCCCTTGGGGCGCTCTGGTGAACAAACGTTCCCCCAGATACTGGTGGTCACCCCTGATAAACTTATAGGTGGCCATCAGATCACCCCTGAGCCTGCGCTTTTCCAGGCTAAAGAGCCCCAGGGCTCTCAGCCTGTCATCGTAGGGTCTGCTTCCCTGACCTCTGATCATGCGCGTGGCTTTTCTCTGGACTCCCTCAAGCTTCTCCACAACCTTTTTGAATTGTGGAGCCCAAAACTGGACGCAGTACTCCAGTATGAATGATCCTTTAGCTAGGTGTATGTTAGTGGATCACCATGAAAAGAAGAGCAGCCATTAGAAAACCTCAAACCACCACTCTCTATGGTAGGTACTAAAGCCAAAAGATCCTCTCCTAATCTTGGTAAGTTAGTCACTTAGAGGTGGCAGGGGGAGGGCACTTTAATTAGAGCGGCTCTTGAGAGCCGCTCTAATTAAAGCATCCACAGCTTCTTACGTATTTAACAACCCATGCTTCAAAATGGTTGTGAGGTGCTTTAACTAAATCTCGTTTGATGAGCTTTAAAATGCTCCCGCCACCATTCTGAAGCGTGGGGACACCGAATACATGAGATGCTGTGGCTGCTGGCATGTGCTACTAGCAAGCTCCAGCAGACTTAATTAATCAAGTCTGCTCCGACATGTGCACGTGGATAGGTGGCTTATATCCTGAAAGCCTTCCTTGCTGCAAATTTCAGAGGAGTCGACAAGTATTCCAAATAAAAGTATTCTTGCTTTCCTACTTCTGCTGTTTGGCTACTTACCCAGGTGCAGGAATGCACCAAGTCCACACATGAACCAACCCCCTGTCAATCAAGAAGAGAATATTACCAAAGCTGCTGGAATGAAGCAGCCCTTGTGGCAGAGTTTATATAAAGGAAGATATCAGTGCCTTGTACCCCAGCAATTCTTTAGCAGGCTCTGCAAAGCTGAACAAAGCAGTCAGAGGTATTGGCAAGAGAAGCAGCATGAACTCGCTGCTTCAGACTGTCCAATGGATACAGACAGGGAAGAGAAATGGGAAGGAGTAAGTATTTTTGTTTCCTCTAGCATTTCAACAACTACTGAGAAAAAGAACAACAGTTGCTCCATGACCCTGTTGCTTTTATCAAGTTTTATTCGGCACATGTTTGTATATATAGAGAAATACATTTAACTAACTGGTAACCTGCCCTAACTACAACAGCTGTCAGGGAAAACACCTGGTGCAATGAATTTTAGTGACCAAATACAAAATAATTGAGACCGCTGCTTGTTTAACTGTCATATCTAGGGTGATCTGAAAAACAATACCCACAATATTGTCCAAGTGTTTGCCAGCAGCTGGTTTGCAACCTCCTTCCATATTTTCAATTTCTTACTTATCTACCATGTTGAATTTTCATTCCCTTCCCCCACCCCTCCTTAAATTCCCATGTGTAAATTCTGTGAAATCATGAACTGCTGTGTGGACAAATTAAAAACTTGTATCTTTCCTTAACTGAAGAACTAGTCAAGAAAGGGTGATATCTATCTACCTACCTACCTACCTATCACCCTTTCTTGATATATCAATGAAAACTAGTATAGTTTAGAAATATATATATTAGGTTGATAGTATCCAGCTGAAAAATGTGCCCCATAAAGACAATACTTTAATATTAATATAGTCTTTCAAACCTTCCTAATGCTGGAAGTTTTAGTCAAGTTGCACTCCAGCCATACCTGCATCTGGGAAAAATCCCCCATTTCTTTTTTATTTTTATTGCAGTTTGAGAAGGCTTTGGCTTTTTATAACTTTATAATGTAAAGTTATAACTTTATAATGTCTTATAACCTATTAGTTCTCTGTATTCTCCAGCATAGTTGTAGTGCTATGGTAAAACACACACACACACACACACACACACACACACAGAGTATATGCCATGTGAGAGAGAGGGACAGACAAACCCTTGTGAAGACAAAGCCTTGTGAAACCGCAATAAAAATAAAAACACATGGGGAATTTTCCCCAAGTGCAGGTATGGCTGGAGTGAAGCTTAGCTAAAATTCCCAGCATCAGGAGAGTTTGAAAGACTATATTATTGAAGTATTATATCTTTATAGGGCAAATTTTTCAGCAGGATACTATCAACCAGCCTCTTCAAATAGGTTAGCTCAAAAAAATGACAGTGAAGCTTGGAAGAGCAGAGTGGAAGCACTTTTCAGACAGCATTTCAATCCAACTTTATACAATGGCAGTTTCCTCACCACATTCATGATTGCACTGTTCCACTACCCCAGAACATATGCAGCCAGAATAAAACATGTCCAGAATAAGTGCCTTTGCCCTCAGGTTAATTATGAGCAATCCTGATGCATATTATGGACAATTTTGTGAATGAATTTTTGGCACATATCCCATGGTACATAAACTGCTTCAGAATGGATACATCATCAGTGCAGAACTTTGTTAATAAGAAATCCTCTTCAAGTTAGAGATCTGAGACCTACTCTGAGATAAACTGTTATTCAGAAGAGTGCATATTTGGAGGGATAAAAGCAAGGTCCATTAACAATCAATTTTACTTCAAAACCTACAAGCATGACCAAATGTGACATTAGATCAGGACCTGAATAGACTGATTAAGTTCATCATTTAAAAAAAAAAAAAAAAAAAAGAGAGAAAAAAATATATTAGGAGGATATAAAAATCAACAGCATGATGACATCTATTGAACTTTTAACCAAACATTTGCTGTATAAGCAGAGCAGAATTGTGTAATTTAACATTTAGAAAATCCACCAGAAACACCACAGTGCTTGCTTCCTTCATTAGCAGTGCTACCAGCTACCTAAGATCTATAAATATATAATCATATTCATATTCATTTTACTTCAAAAGGAGACACGTTGGCTGTGACAAACAGGTTGGTCGAACATGCTAATGAGACATGTAGAGGACAGCCTCCTACATACAAAAGAAAACTAAATTTTCTAAAAGTGCCTTTATCTCCTACATCTCATTCCAACAGCATTAAAAAAGGGCCTTTTTTTTTTTCCACGCTAGTGCTTAACTAAAAATTTAAGTGTTAACAAGACATACTGGGAGGCAACATTCTGTACTAACAAGTCAAACTGAATTTCACAGAACAACATGTGCCCAAAACATAATACTCATTAAATTTTACAGGAAGGAATCCCTTTCATCATTCCTCTAATTATTTGGGTTTAGTGTCAGAACTGCAATATGGGCAATAGTAACACCTAAGAAACATGATAGCGAACACAGAAAAATGAGTATGTAGAATGAAAAATTGGTGCTAAGTGGAACAATGGGATATCTTTGCTCTTGCCAAGAGATAAGCGAAAGGAAAAACTAAGAACAACAGAGGACCTAGCAGCAAAAAAAAAAAAAAGCAATGGAACTGTACTGAGAAGCACCGCTGGAGAGAAAGCCTTCTAAATTATTACACAAAAAGCAAGATCATGAGCAAGGGAGAAGAGAGTACCCAGTACAATGGCAACTGCTATAGGGGTAAACAAGCAGGATCAGATGAAATTAAGGAACAGAATGTAGGTGAGGGGGTTTGCAGTAACAGACACCACTTAAATAGTAAATCCATACCCACCTTAACCAAATCGGGACTTGATTTTGCATTAGCTGCTGAATCAAGGAGCATAGATTCGGCATGTATTCTGCGTAACCGGTCTTTAAGATCTGTGTTTTGTGCTATGGCCTGGAACATTTAACAAAAATATTGGGGCTATAAAAAGTTTTCTTAGCTAATTTAAACAGTGGCCTAACTGTGCAAAAAGGGCAGAAGAGAACTTAAGAGTGCAGTAAAAATTACCACCTGACAAGTGACTCTTTATGATAGTGATACCTTCTGTGGGACCAGAAATGCTTCAGATGTTGCTCTTTACCTTTTAAAATCAGACAACTATGGTTGTGTTGAAGTGTGCCTTCTCCATTTACAATAAATGGAATAGGCATCAGGGATTGCCAGAAGCTATAATTAGATTTCTAAAGTTAGATATTATATTATGGATTATTGTGCCCTTTGAGTTCTTTTCTTTCATTTCTTTTATAACCTAGCAGTGAGTGATTACAGAGGCTCTCATGCTATTTTCCCTTGATAGCCAGAAAACTGTTTTACAAGAATTACAGTTTTTTTTACAGAATCAAAACAGCACTGGAAGGGACCTCAGGACAGGGTCATCCCCATCTAAACCATTCCAGATGAGTGTTTGTTTAAACTGTTCTTAAAAAAAAAAAGGCTTTCAAGGATGGAGATTCCATAAATCTCTCTAGCTAACATGTTACAATTCTTAACTACCATTGTAATTTGGAAGTTCTTCCTAATGTCCAAAGTAAATTTCCCTTGCTGTAATTTCAGACGTTTGCTTTTTGTTTCCTCCCTTGTGGCCACACAGAATAGCCTATCACTCTTTGCAACCATCAATCCTCTGGATCATGGTGTATGTGGAAGAGATCTATGTAACCATCACACCAAGACCTACAGCATGTATGCCTAGGCAAGGGTATGGAGGAATGGAGGGTGCCCTAGACCTACCCTGTCCCCTTTAGACTGAGACAGAGTACAAAAGCCAGACCAAGTCCAGACATTCAGTACCTTCATGGTTGTAGCTTCTGCCAGAGAGCAACAAGTTAGAGCTGCTGCTGACTGCCTAATGCCTCAGCAAGGGCATGTTTCTGTCAGGGTGATGTCCTTTAGCTTTTCTCCAACCAAGAAGTGCCCAACAAGGCAGTGGGAGCTAGGTTTTTGAGGAGTCCTATACTCACGTTACTCTGCAGGTTGCAACGTTGTGGTATTTTATCAGAGCTACCCTGCCGTGAGCAGCTCCACCACAATGCCACCAAGCCCTCCAGTCAGATGTAGTTTAGTCATACTCAGCACCTATCACTATCCTCTTTAAAACTACCCTTTGTGTATTTGAATACTTATCAAATCCCCACCTTAGTGTTTTCTTTTCTAGACTAAATAGTTTCAATTCTTCCAACCTTTTCTTACAAATCACATTTCCTAGCCTTCTATTAAATTGTTTCTCCTGCTCTTTGCTAGACTAATTTGTCCATTTCTTTCTGGACAAAGTATTCTAAGTAAAGTCTCACTGAGTAGAACAGAAGAGTCGCTTCCCTTGACTTGCAGGTGATGGTCATTTTCATACAAGCCAATATATTACTGGCTTTTATCCACAAGAGCACACTGCTAGAACTTTCCACAGAGGTGGAAAGGGATCTCAGAGTCCTAGTGGACTCCAAGATGAACATGAGCCGGCAGTGTGACGAAGCCATCAGAAAAGCCAATGGCACTTTATCATGCATCAGCAGATGCATGACGAATAGGTCCAAGGAGGTGATACTTCCCCTCTATAGGGCGCTGGTCAGACCGCAGTTGGAGTACTGCGTGCAATTCTGGGTGCCACACTTCAAGAAGGATGCGGATAACCTGGAGAGGGTCCAGAGAAGGGCAACTCGTATGGTCAAGGGCCTGCAGACCAAGCCCTACGAGGAGAGACTAGAGAAACTGGACCTTTTCAGCCTCCGCAAGAGAAGGTTGAGAGGTGACCTTGTGGCTGCCTATAAGTTCATCACGGGGGCACAGAAGGGAATTGGTGAGTATTTATTCACCAAGGCGCCCCCGGGGGTTACAAGAAACAACAGCCACAAGCTAGCAGAGAGCAGATTTAGATTGGACATTAGGAAGAACTTCTTCACAGTTCGAGTGGCCAAGGTCTGGAACGGGCTCCCAAGGGAGGTGGTGTTCTCCCCTACCCTGGGGGTCTTCAAGAGGAGGTTAGATAAGCATCTAGCTGGGGTCATCTAGACCCAGCACTCTTTCCTGCTTATGCAGGGGGTCGGACTCGATGATCTACTGAGGTCCCTTCCGACCCTAACATCTGTGAATCTATGAACTTTCAGTCTAATACACTAAACATTTCCATTTACCTGCCAATGCACCACTGACTGACTACTGACTTTGCCTTATAAACCATGCCCAAGCCATCTTCTTCTTTCTTCTGCATCCAAAGCTGTAGGACATAATATTGAGCTACTGGGCTGGATAAAGATAAGGCAAGCAATGCTAGAGAGTTAGAAGCAGCTTTTATGCAACAAGCCAGGTAGATTTTCTCCAAAAACAAACTACAGGGATGGCAGAACACCAATTCTATTGAGAATTATGGCTAGGATTCTGGATTATGGACATGAAAAAATAAGAAAATGCACTTGTTAATTATGTTTTAATACCCACAGCATGTCTAACTCCATGTTGCACTGTACTAGGGGGTGCCACCATGATAATACACCCTCTTTCACTCTGTCCTACTTCATGCAGGTTAAATGCCTAAAATGTGACGAAGGTGGGTGGAGTGTTTTCAAAGCAGCACTCCCAACTAGGAGTGTGCGAAACGGGCCGTATTCAATTCGCATTCAGCCCAAATCAGGGACAGTGATTCGATTTGTTGATATGAATCACTGTCCCGATCAGATTTCGGCCAAATCTGAATCTGAAGATTTGATGCTGATTCAGAGAATCAGCGGTTCAGCCACAGACACAGCTTTAAATGTCTTTCCTACATACCTTGAGGTACCAGGCATGGCCCGTGAATGCTGTGATGGTGGGGCAGATGAAGCATCCCACAGGAGCATTGGGGGGGGGGGAGGGGAGGGTGTTCCCCATGTGCTCAGCAGTGAACCCAGAACTGGACCAGAAGTACTTCCAGTCCACTTCTGGGTCCACCGGGGAGCACATGGGCCTCCCCCCACCCCCCCTTTGGCTCAGTGATCAGCCATGGGGGGACCCCGGTGCACCCCCAGATCCAGGAGGGACCAGTTGCCAAGCCAGGGAGGCGCAGGGGAGCCCCTCCGCACACACCCTGGTGGACCCGGAAGTGGACCCTTCTGGTCCACTTCCAGGTCTGCTGCCAAGTATGCTGGGGAGCTTGCCATGCTCCTGTGGACACTCCATCTGTCCCAGCATCTCAGCATTCACGAGCTGCCTGGTACCCTGACGTATGTAGAAAAAACATTTAAAGCTATGTCCGACTCGCTGAATCCTTCCAAATCTCTCCAAATTGATTTGGAGGGTTCCGATTCGATTCAGAGAGATTGAACGGTCTCCCGATTCAATTTGGATTCGGAGATTTGGCCACCAAATCTCTGCTGAATCGAATCAGGGACTGAAGCTTTGCACAGCCCTACTCTCTACCATTGTCCATGAGCCTAGATTCAACTTTAGATGCTTGTTATGTAACTTGAACAAAAATCGAACACTAAGGACTAAGATTTAAATATAAGTAGCTCTGCCTTCCTCAAAAAGTGACAGAGATTACGATTTTGTTCAATGAAATTATTTTACATTCCAAGGCATTCTGTAATAGATACAATTTTAAAAGATTATTTTTTACAGTTAGAAACAGAAGACATCAGAACAGTGATAAAAGGGACAGCTCTATGGTCCATTTTAGAAGTAGACAGTCTTTATTATTATTATTTTTATAAAAGATGAGCTATTATTCAGAGAGACCTAAGAGGAAACAGTTTATATCTTTATTATGAGACTGTACAAAATTAGTTTCTCCATTAACCTTTAAAACAGTATTTGATACATGTTTTTCATATTGAATTAAAGTAGAAAGGGAAGGAAGATCACTTGTACCACCAAACAAGGCCCCAAAACCATAAGGAAAAAAATACTTTTGCCATATGCCTAAGACATGGAAATGTATTTTGTTTATTATTTCTTGTAAAAGACAGAGGGTTAGTTTTAGGTAGAAATATTAAGCATGAAAAGATTTTTATAAGGTTTGCAAAGAGAGTAAGAAATATTTCCTACCGCATATTTTCTCCTTACTGGCATGCATGCTCCACTGCAGAAACCAGATGAAGTTTAGCAACCAACCATTTGAGCCATAACTATTCCATCTAGCTCCCAGATGGGTTCCATCTGAAGCCCTATTTCTAAAGGAAAGACCTCTAAAATAACTTCATTAATGGACTTAACTTGGAAATGTATTTAAATATTTGGTTCAAGGGAAATTTCATGCAACAATATAAGGTTGATACTCTGGCCCTGTAATTCCTCAAATTTGATAGATTATATCAGGGGCGTTTAAACCCTGGCTCATGGCACTGTCACCTGGCCTGCAGGCTTCCCTAGGGGGTCCAAAAATTTGGCAGCCACTCTTCTGCCAAATTTCTGCACCCATGGGGAGCCCCAGGCCCTATTTGCTGTACTGGGTGCCTGATCCCAGTACCAGGGCTTTTTGAGGCAGGGTGGAGAGGGAGGGGAGTACATGGGGCTTGAGCTAGTTCATGGTCTGGCTCCACACTACTCATCTGGCCGGTGGGGCCAAAAAGTTGAGCACCACTGGATTACACTATAACCATCACATTAGATTAAAGCCGATGCTACCAACTTTAAATTTTTTTTCAGGGAAGAAATTCTCCATTTTGAACTCTTCACACATTCAGTAGCCCTAAATTTCCACAGACTGATAAACTCAAAATAGGAAGATGGTTAAATGACAGGTTATTTACATAATGAATGTAACACTAAAAAATAAATAATAATTTTAGAGGAGAAAAGCTATGGACCATCTGTTGGGAAATCTCAGTTTCACATGTGGGAAATTATGTGTTAGTTTCACAGTGTGTAGTAAACAAACACAGATGACTACACAGCCATGAACTTGTGGCCCAAGATCTCTGAACCCTGGTTGCTGATACAAATTTGGTTAAATAGGCTGTGACCATTTTGGAAACTGACTGCATTAATATGATTCATACAAGATTGGAACCACTCACCACAGTTCTCAGAAGCTTGAGATGAGAGCTGAAAGTTTAAGGATTAGTCTTTTGCGAAACTACATGTCTGAATCCTGGAATTTAATGAAGCCCCTCTTCTCCTGGGCTGTAATGATTAGGCTTTTTATTGCCTCTATTTCCACTTTTACGTGGGATAGTCCCTGTTGTTCTCAGTATACTTTTTCATGATTACAAAAATATTATCAATCCTGCTGACCCCATATTCCTAGCACCCTCTTGAGTTGGGGGACTCAACCTCAACTTATGAATAAAAAAACCTGAGTGGTTCTATAAACATGTTTTGGATTGACAACTGGATAGGCAAACGTGTTTTGTGCCTGATAGTAGTCTGAATTATAAAAAAGGCTAACACTGACGCAGTGAATTGTGAAGTACAGTTCTGCATCTGCTAGGTCAACTGGAGCAAAGTAGCCTCGGAATACAGTCAAAGAACTACTAATGTAACTGGGACTGAAATTTCTTCTGGCTTCTGGAAGGCTTTGGCAAGGATGAATTGGCAATTTTTCATGCTCTTTACCAATGATTTCTCCAGGGTTTTCTGGAAATAGCAGGCTCATTTTAGTATCATCCAGGAACAGGTACAGATGAGTCCTTGGAAATTATCATGGAAATAATAACCAGCTTTTTCAACTGCAAACTTACAAGGAAAATGTTTTGTGCTGAATGAGTCTCTGGTGTTTAAGGCTTTTTTACTACTTTTTCAGAGACTAAACTCTTGATTGTGGAAGACACAAACTACTGAAATATTTTACTAAATATGTTCACTATGAAATTTACTATAGAAGAGATGAAAACAATCTTCCTGATTAATGGAAGGCTCTGTATTACTATAGCACTCATACCACTACAACATCATGCTAGAATTTGGCTGTCAGTGGGTGAATCTACACGTCCATTAATGCACTGTAAAATACAGTGCATTACACCTAAAATGATAGGCACTAACTAAAATGCGCTGTAAATCAGTGCTACTGCGCATTAGTGCAGATTAATGCTTTTTCAGTGACATTAAATGTGCATTAGTCTAAATCTACTGCACCTTAGCATGGGTTTTGTTTGCCACGCTAATTCACAGCAGAATTATTCTTCTGCACATTTAGCATCTCGTGTAGACACACCCAGTATTTCTTGCATAGCAGAGATGACAGGCTTAAAGTCCTTACAAAGTCCTTCTAGTTCTTGTTTAACTTTATCATATCAAAAAAAAATTGCTGCTTGAAGCAAGGACCATTCTGGAAGCCAATGCTGTTTGTTTTTAAAAAAATCTGGATCAGGTTTTTGGGTCCAGATTTTAATAAACCCCAATGTTTATTATCCTCTCTCCTCCCTTCCTACTGTGTATAAAGGAAATTTGATCAACCATGATTGGAGGTAAAGGGAGTAAATTAAAAGAGGGACAAAACGAATTAAGGATGAATTTTGAAATATAGATTATTTCTCTCTTTCCATTCACTGGCTGGATGTAAGGTACTGTGCAACTACTATTCTACAAGGCCAATTAAGCACAGGGGAAAGAAAGATAATGTACACATACCTTTGAAGTACCCTGTTCTCAAATTTTCCTGGTCATTTTCATGAAGAATATTGTTGTTGTTCAAAAGAAAATAAAAGATTTTCGCTTGGTTTATCTGTTTTTCTTGATCTCTTTGTTAAGGACTGGGCTACTGTCTTAACAGGAAAATGTACCTTGTGGTTGCAGCTAAAGAGCCTTTCAAATGATTTAAGGTATGAGATTAAATAATTTTTCAACCCCTTCTGCTAGGTTGAAGACAGAGGAGATGGTGATGTCTCTCTTAAAATCTGCCAGACTTCCCTCAGTATGTTACTTTGAGCTGTGCATTCAAGGTATACCAAAAGCCCTTTAAAACAAAAAGGCTTCGTAGGAACTATAGAGATTTTTTTTTTAAAGTTCACTTTAAAGAAAAGGGTCTTTGAGATGCAAAAAGTTTGGCACCTAAATTATAAATGCTGCAATTTTGATGTATATCTGCCCTTACAAAAGTCTGCAAAGAAAGATCCTAGCATCTTCCAGAAGAATCTCTGCTGCACTGCCACTTCCCCTGGCTTTATGATGATCTATAGATGAGAACAGGACTCTCAGTTTAATCCTTCTGAGGATTTTGGAGCTTCATAGATGGTCGTCTTGTTTCCGCTCAGCAGCAGTGGTAAGGGCTGAGAGAACATTTCAACAGAAAGCCAAAAGAAGCCCTTAAAGCCTTTTGGAGAAAAAGTTACATAATCCACTGGCTGCTCAAATTGTGAAGAAATCCATTTTTTTTTTTTTTTTTTTTAAATGTACAGGTAATAGGAGAAAATTTTGGAGAATGGGAATGAAAGCCAGTTCTGCAGCTGTTGGAAGTGGAATATGTAGAAGCTAAATAAAAGTTGTCTCCAAATGGATACGCTTGCTATGCAACAATTTTGAGCTGCTCCCAAATTTCTGCAGAAATAGGAGAGTCACCCAGAAACTAGTAGAGATGCAATGAGCTAGAAATTATTTTTATAAAAAGATTTCAGAAGGCAAATGGTAGCTATTATTCTATACTAAACTGTAGTTGTATTATCAACTACAAGTTGATCCATATCACAGTCACCTTTGCCTCCAAGCTCAAGCATTCAAAGCACGCTTCAATTTAATGAGTGAAAAGGACAAACTTTTTCCAAGGGCCAAGTACCACCTTGAGAATGGGAATCTCAGAAGAATTCTAGCTTTGAGCAGCAATTTGGTTGATTGGTTGTCACTAGTCAAATGATACTATATAGCAGAAACTTTTGTTTGTACCAGTCTACTTAAAAATTGGATTCTAATTGTTCTATGACAGTAGTGCTCAATCTTCTGGCCACATGGGCTAGTCTCCAGGCCAGATCAGGGTCTATGCTACCTCTGCCTTACTCTGCACTGCTGAATTGGGCCCTGCAACTGCCCTGTATGCCAGGATTGGGTCTCAGGGTCCTGTGCCACCCCACCTCTTCTGTACCTGAGATCAGGCCATGTACTGCCCCACACACCAGGGCAAGGACCTACACCATTCCTACACAGCCTCACATGCTTGATCCAGCAAACAAGGTCACTTTTTCTGGCCTGCAGGTTTCCCACGGGTCCAGAAATTTGACACCAGAGGAGCAGTGCCATCAATGACCTGGTGCTGGGGGCCAGATCCGGCCTGCAGGCCAGGGGATAAGCACTAGGGCTGTGCGAAGCTTCGGTAGCTGATTTGATTCAGAGGAGATTTGGCCCGATTCAGCAACTGAATCGGAAGACCAATTAAAAGCTCCAAATCAAAATCAGAAGAGATTCAGCTGCTTCAGATACTCGGCAATAGACTAAACAGGCAGCAGTCCTCACCACGCTGGACACAGCTGCCTCCAGCTGGTAAGTCTGTTGTGGTGAGCAGAGGGGGGAGGGAGGGATTGAGGCTGGGACAAGCTGCCCCACCGGGGTGGGGTGCACAGGACTCAAGAAGGGGGACAGGGGAGGGTGCAATATGCGGGCGCAGCAGCGCGCAGAGAGGGGTCTATGCCCTGTTGTCACTTACCCAGCCAAGGTGGTAGGAGGCAGGATGAGGGCATGGCTCGCTCTGGCCAGAAGGGGCAAAGCAGCAGTAGGGCATAGCCCCCGCTCCCAACAGTGCCGCATCTTCCCATGCGCCCCCTCCCCACTTGCCATCTGGGCAAGCGGCGGCAGCGCCTGCCCCACCATGCCGGCTAGGCAAGTGGCAGCAGGGCAGAGCCCCTGTTCCCAGCGCTGCTGCCCAGCTGGGGTGGAGGGTGGTGTGGTGTGATGCAGGTGTGGCTCACTCCAGGTGGAAGGGGGCAAGCAGCAGCAGGGCATAGTTCCTGCTCCTAGCACTGCCGAACCCGCATCTTGCCCCAACCCCCCGCCACTGCTGGGCAAATGGCACCAGGGCAGAGCCCCCGTTCCCAGCGCTGCCATGGCCACATCAGCACTAGAGGCAGGGGCTCTGGCTTGCCACTGCTTGCACAGCTGGAGCAGGGGGGCGGTCACTGCTGCTGCTTGCGCAGCCGGGGGAGGAAGGCAAGCAATGCAGGCACCACACTGCTGGGAGCGGGGGCTATGCCCTGCTGCTACTTGAGCCCTTCTGCCCAGAGCGAGCCATGTCCATATCTTGCACCCCCCCACCCCGGCTGGGCAAGTGGCAGCAGGGCATAGCCCCTGCTCCAAGCGCTGCCACGCCCATATCACGTGCCCTGTCTCAGCCCCAGCCCCAGTCCTTCCCTCCCCCATACCCTTTCCCTCCCCCTCCGCCCACCACAACAGACTTACCAGCTGGAGGCAGCTGTGTCCAGCGTGGTGAGGACTGCTGCTTGTTTAGCCTATGGCTGAATCTCCGAAGTGGCGCCAAATCTTCAGATCTGATTCGACCAAATTGAATTGGGACAGTGATTTGAATCTCCAAATTGAATCGCTGTCCTTCCGAAATCGGCTGAATCCGAATTCGAAATGAATACTTGCCGTTTCGCACAGGCCTATTGAGCACCCTTGTTCTCTTACTCTATAAACTAAAGATATCTAAGAAAAAATAGATCAATGCAAAAATATAACTGTGTTGGAAAAGAAGAACTGTTCTTTCAGTTGCATTTCAAATCTATTTTGCAGCACCACAGTCCAACATCTGAGCCTCGGATGGGTTGCTTCAAACAGGAGGGACAACTACATGCACTCAACAACCCAAGATGTCATCTTCAACCAATGCACATTATGAAATGCCTGAATGTTGCATGAACACACACACATGCATACACACTCCTTAGTGGTAAACATAAAAAGGCATTATAAAGTGATCTAGAATCTGAAATCTGACAGCTTCTTTAAGGTGTCACACTCCTGCAAATCACCGCTTCATAATATCATAGCTACGACCATGAAATTCCCAACAGTCATATGGTACTGTTTACTATCAAATGCAGTCACCCTAGTTTACTGCCAAGTGCAAAATTTATTTGATTTGTTAGTGAAAGCAGTGATATTGAATACTGAATTAATGTTGACAATAACACTTCCAATATTTACTAAAACAAATATATATTAATCTGTTATCATTTTGAGAGGCACATGCACAACTTTAAGGTTTAGAAAAAAAGACTACCAAGCATAATTTACTTTGCTTTTAATATGAATTAGATTCAAATATAGCCCAAGATACTGATGAAAAATCTGATTAACTATTACAACTAACACCAGCAAACTTCACCAAAATCATCATGCAACTTACGGATGATAAAGCATTCTTCAGTCCAGCTATCTGTGCAGATGGAGACGAGGATGCATCTTGTTCCAACATCTGCTTTAGCTTTTCTCTTTCAGTTGATAGTGTACTAAAAGCTGACCTTAAGGTGAAGTACACTGCAATAAATGTTTAAGTCCGTTACAAAAGAGCTCCCAGTTGTAGAGCAAGTTGTGAAACATTTCTGTTTCAGTGCAGTATGATATGAAACATGATGAAAGAACCAAACTGTGAATCTAGTAGTTCAGCTAGAGTATTAAAGATGAGCAATGCTCTTCACAATGAAGACTTCGCTTTTTTAATAGGATAAGCTAAACAATCCTAGCTAGGATGAATCTAGGATAATTTATCTGTACTTTTTTTCAAAGTGTGATTTTCATGTCTCTATTATAAATGGCAGTAGTGCAACTACACATATTCTTAATTTGGTTCTCTTCCTTAGTTTCTTTTTATGAATTACCATATTTATGCGATTCTAAGACAAGTTTTTTCCCCCCTGTTTAACATGGCTAGGGAGGGAAGCAGGAACTTGGCAGGTAGGGGGATGGAGGGGACCCAAGACTGTAGGGGGAGCAGGTAGGGGGACAGGCACAAGCAGGGGGCAAGCTGCTTGACCTCCCCATACCACCTACTGCCCCTGTACAGTGGGAAGTCTGAATTAAAGATAACCCCCCAATGATTATATTCTATACATGGAGAAATATAAACAAACCTATAAATGTTCTATGTATAGAATCTTGTTATTGGGGTGTCATCTTAGATTTGAGTAAATACTGTAGTAAAATTTTCAGTTAAAAAAAAAAATCAAGTTGCAGCAAGGGAAGTTTAGGTTAGATATTAGGAAAATATTTTAAACTAGAATGGTAGTAAAACACTGTAGCAGGTTACCCAGAGAGGTTGTGGAATCTCCATCCTTGGAGTTTAAGACCCGGCTAGACAAAGTCCTGGCTGGGAGGATCTAGTTGGCGATGGTCCTGCTTTGAGCAGGGGGTTGAACTAGATGACTTCCTGAGGTCCCTTCCAACCCTAATTTTCTATGAAAACTTCTGAGGGAACATCCTAAGGTTCTTAGGATACTGCAGTATGTCAAACCACCTTGCAACTGCAGGGCACCCCTGGGGAAGACCAGGACCAATAGAGAGAAACTCCTAGAAGGCCACTTCAGGCTCAATATCAGGAAAAACTCCTTCAGTCAGGGTGTCCAGACTGTGGAATAAACTCCCTCCAGAGATGGTGCAGTCACCTACCCTGGAGGTTTTCAAAACGAGACTAGACGGTCGCCTCGCTGGGGTCACCTAACCCCAGATGACTTCCTGCCTCGAGTGTGGGGGGGAGGGGGAGGGCGGGGGGGGCTGGACCCGATGACCTGCAAGGTCTCTTCCAGCCCCTCACAGTGTATGAATTCTTTCCAAGTGATCCGTGGGAGAATCTGTGCCCTTCTGGGAATGCAAAGGAATTGCAGGAAAGCACAGGACAATTTTCAGCACTTGAGTGCCTTGCCTATGTCCTTACTGTAAAGCAGGGGGGATACTACCCCAAGTGAAAATTTCACTTCAGCTCTGGCCTACAGCCATGATGGGCCAGCTAGACTCATCTGAAATCACTACTAAATTCATGTCAGATTTTTGCAAGTGGTTGGAGCCACGTAAAAAGTATCACCCAAATAAAAGCCAGGTTAATTCTTGTAGTGCAGACAATGCCTCAATGCAGCAGCATGGCTAGAAGTGGGTGAGTGCAACAGTCTCAGACTCCAATGCAGATGCACTGCTTGAATGGCAACTTCTAGGGAGACTTTGCCATAGCAGCAGCAGCCTCACATGGTGGCAGTAGCAGCCACAGGTGGGGGCACCATGCCACTGCAGCAGCTGATGGTGATGGTGATGGTGATACAGTGGGAACTGCCAGGGATGGACATGCTTGCATCCAGGAGTGCAGCCGGGCAGCTTGGAGAGCAGCATCTGGCTGGTAAGTCTGTGGAGATGGAAAGGGGGTGGGGAGGGACATGGGAGGGCAGACTGAAGCCCCTGTGATGAGGGAGGGAGTGGGGCTGGGGGTACACAGCCAAGATGGGGCACAGGATGGGAACTGCAAGCAGCTTGTCCAGGGGGGTGCGGGAGGGTGGGGACGGTGAGCGGGGGTGGTTCCTGCTGCTGTGTGCACCCCGGGGGAGGTACAGAGACATGTGTCCCCTGGATCTGTGCAGAGGGAGAGGGTGGACTGCCTGCTGCAGGCTGGGGCCAGGGGTGGCACCGGGCTTCTCCTCATGGTAGAGAGGACTAGGCTGGGGCTGTGCTTCGGGAGGGTGGCAGCAGTGCTGGGAGGGGGGCCCCCCCTCCCATAGCTGCCCTGCCATAGCCCCTTTTCTAGTGCTGCCACTGCCTGCCCTGAGTGCAGCACTGGCTCAGTCCCCACAGCAGGAAGGGCCTAGCACTGCCCTTGGCCCCAGCCTGCAGCAGGCAGCCTGCCCTTGCCTCGCACACAGATTCAGAGGCACATGCCCCCTGTGCCTCCTCCAGGGTGTGTGCAGTGGCAGAAGCTGCCTGCCCTGCCCTCCTGCACCCCCCGGATTTGCTGCTTGTGGCTCCGTCCCCCACCCCAGCTGTGCAGCTCCTGCCCTTGCCCCACTCCCTCCCTCATCATAGGGGCCTCAATCTGCATCCCCATGCCCCTTCCCTCCCCCTGTCCCTTCCCCCGACAGACTTACCAGCCAGATGCTGCTCTCCAAGCTGTCAGGCTGCATAATCGGCAAATTGGCAAGCTGATATGGCTTGTTAATAGGCCATTGGTATCGGCCCAAAAAAATCTTTATCAGTTCACCCCTAGACTTCAGTGTTGGGATCTGAGACTTGCTGTCAAGATTTGCAAAAGTGATCAGGAATTTTAGGAGCTTTTAGAACCAGAGAACTGTGATCTAAGCTTATTAAATACAAATCAATATTGATGAAGGAAAGATCCAATTAGTTTTTATGTCATACTCAATACAAAGTGTCCTGGAAGCCATTAATAAACTACCACTGATATGTCAGAACTGAGGAATAAGCAAAAGAATAATTATTAGCATGTGTCCAGGAAAAACAGATTGATGATACTTTCTGAACAGGCCAATCACCAGATTAAATAAGAGTTGGATCTACTCTTAAATAAAATAACGTTTGGCCATAAGGAACTACTTGTAATTGCAATGAACAAAATGGAATATTTCTTAATATCTTTATTACAATATGATAGGGCATATAAAAGTGGGTGAAGTTTTAAACAGCGTACTAAATACTCTCAAAGATGACAGCAGGTAATATTCTTTAGCTCACATGTAGAACATCAGTATTCCAAGTCATTTTCATGAGGTATTTTTTGTTATTTCTACCATTTGTGAATAATGTAGAAAAAGTGTACAAAAAAAGGTCTTTCCGTTATAGTTACTTTTTAAGTATAGTTCCCACAGAAGCTCTAAATTTCTTTTTTCCGCAAATATAGTGATAGTTACAGAAAATACCTTGAGAGCAAAGGGGAAAGAACTGTATAATTGCTGAGTTATACTGAAAGAATGCTCTCTTAAAAATATATTATTCGGATGCAAAACTAAGATCTGTCATTTCAAAATTTTGAAATGACATCAACAGAGGCTCTAATGATCTAATGTAGAAAAAAATTAAGGTTCATATTGAGAAGTATACTAGCACATTTTAAAACTACGGCAAGAGTACAACTTCTAGTGATACATTTGGCTTAAATTTGTCACAAAAGATAAAAAAACAATTTTTTCTCATCTATTTTTCATTCTTTTTAGAAGCATAAAACAGGGGGCAATATAAAGAAGCATTAACAAAATATTACATAACCGTCATAAAAGGATACAACAGGCAGTTCAGGCTCCCTAACTAATGTGTTGTGCCATGAAACACATACCAATGATATACTTGAACTTCTATAAGAGTAATATTTCTCCCAAGAGGATATGGAGGAGGAAGTGTCTTTAAGAAAAATTTTAGTCCATTTTTACTATTGGGCATTTCTTTTCAAAGTTGTACCATTTTTTACATTTGATGTTGCAAAGCTCCGTGTTTGAACTTTATGTGAACAGTTCCTTTATATGATCATACCACCATTTTTGCAAGAAAAACTTAATGGCATCACTGATTATTCTGTATAAAAGTGCATTTTTAATGAACTGTCCTTATTAAAAGGTGCAATGCTTAAAAAAAATCTTTAAGACTTGTCTGCAAAAGTACCCTTCTTATCCCACCTATTCACCCTAAAAAACATGGGGTACAAGGATGGATTGAGGGGCGAGGGAGACACTGGCCCCTTTATGATAGCAAAGTATAGCTAATAAAATATTCTTGCAGAAAAAACCAACTAGTGGCAGCTCAAGCTGGTCTGCTGGCTGCTTTACATGTGATTGGACTCTTCTGTATTCTCTAAAAATAGGTTACTACCATAGCAACGCTTGCATCACAAACAAATGTTAGTTCTGACATACAGTGAACTATGCTAAATGCAGATATGCACGCATGGTCACAAGCGACTCATGGAAAGTACGGTATACTGCTGCAGTCTATAGAAATTGATTTTAGAACTATGGCTTCTACCAGAATCTAGATCTATTACACTTTTAGATGCAAGCACAGGCCATCATTGAACAGTGAGTTAAAATTATAACAGTTCCATTTAGCCTGGTTTGTCTCTTCAAGATTTCATCAAGATCTGAGCTTGAACAGAGACCACTTGAGTACATTATTACCAAAAAACACCAAAACTAAGAAAACAATGCTCCCCCCAGCCCACTAGTTTCTTTTTAAGTTAATTTTAAGAACTCTGTTTTTAAAAAGTATATATGCTGCATACATCTGCACATATTATATGTGAAGTCATATAATATGCATCTTATGGAGTTGGATAGGACTCCAAATGTATATGGATTTCAAATATATAGTTCTGGAGGAAAAGGCTGTTTAGTGACTTAAGACTTCCATGATTCAATACGTGCAATGTGTTGAGGGGGTGAGGTATGGGAAGAACTATCCAAGGCTTAAAATTTTTCCTCTTTTAAATCTAAAGCATGCTCAGAAGTTGCACTTTATTATTTTACCTGATACTTCACAAAAGCACCCATGAAAATCTCAGTTACCTTTATGCGCAACATGACACAAGTCTTCTTGCATTTTAGAAAATTCCGCTGATGTTTCCAAGCCATCAGAGTAATTTTTCTCTTCCACAAAATCTATTGTAGACAAATTTGGATTGGAAGCATGCAGTCTCAGAGGGGCAGAAAATACTGAAGGCACCTATGAGAAGGACATGAACACGAACCTGTAATATTTTCTTTGTTGTACTCATTGTCCACAGCATAAAAGCAAGGCTTAGGCAACAGCAATGGAAGAAAAGCTGTTGACTGGCAACGGATTCCCATGTGGAGCACACATTTCGCAAAACGAAGTGGGAAGATAATCATGCTCCAAGTTCCAAACTTAAAAGAGATTTGGTAAAACATTAGATGAAGCATGAGTTTTGGCCCAGCAAAGTTTACAGAGACCCTCCTACGGATATGGACAAATATATGCTTTTAGCAGTTTCAAAAGAAGTGGAGGAGCTGCTGCTGCTGCTCAGGAGACCAACAGCTGTTGTGCTGTAACTGTTACAGCTGTAAAAGGGGGGGGGGGGGGTGGAAAGAGGAGTGTGAAAAAAAAAACAAAACCAAAAAAACCCCGCCCTAACTTTGACCCTCAGTGAAGCAATGTTAAATTTGAAGCAGTTTTGCTACAGGCTCATGCAGGTATAAAAGATGCAGTACAACAGCCTCAGTAGCAGCTTTCCCTCCTCTTTTGAAGCCAAGTGTACACTTCTCTATACCAGCAGTTCTCAAACTGTGGTCCGCAGATCACCAGTGGTCTGTGAGTTCCATTTAGGTGGTCCACAGAAAGGTTGCGGAACAATCAAGAATATCTGTACTTGTAAGGTAAGACTACGGATATTAAAAATATAAGTTGTGTGCTTTGATCTGTAGAACAAAAAAAAAGTTTATTAAGTAGTCCACCGAGACCCTCAGCAATTTTCAAGTGGCCTGTGAAAAGAAAAGTTTGAGAACCACTGTTCTATACCCTCTATTGTACATTAGATCAGGGCTGCCCACCTAGGGGTAAACACCCAGCTCCTGTTCCTTCTATGACTCCTGCTGCTGCTAGGGTTTTCAGGATTCCTGCCCCCCCTCCCTCTGGGGTGTTTCCTGTCTCTACCTTAGGTGGGAATAGTGGGGACTAGAGGGGTCCCAAGGGAGTCCATGTGGGATGAACAGCCCTGCTTCAGATTATATAGCTACCCAGCAATATGTCTGTCTATCCAATGGCTCCAGAAACTTAACCATTACTGTAGAATTTGCATAGGGGTGAACTTGAGGAAGGAAGCCAATATTTGGATCTATTTTTATTATAAATTATATGGTCTGGTACCTAATTTTATCTATAACTTGACTAAGAAGGATTCAAAATTCTAGCCCAAGGAAGGCTCAATAAGTTAACACTTGAGAAGAGTGGACTAGTGCAAGGGAAGACGGAAGATTTCAATTACCTGTAACATTCCCTTAGCATCTTTATTAATAGCTCTGGACCGCCATCTTCTGTGTGTCCTTTTTTCCTTTTTTGGACTTTCAAAAGATCCACCCTTTAAAAACCACCAGGAATGAGAACCATATTAGAGGGTTATAAAACTAATGACAAGAATAAATGTATTGACACCTCTACAGATATAATTTTTCACAGCTGACCTGTATAACATTTATAGCAGGTGCTGAATAGGTTCTGTGGAGAACTTCCATGCTCTGCAACAGCTGGTTCATTTCCAGTAAATATGTGTGACAATGGGAGAGGTCTGTTTGGAACAAAAACATTTTCAGTTGCTCCCAAGAAATGAAGACACGAAATAATTGTGTGCAGTTGAAGTCATATTTTAGTGAACACTTATATTCAGCATCACTCACTTAAAGGAAGTGATTAGACAACTTGCATAGCTTTCTACTTCTAGACTCACATACAGCACCCATAAAAAGTAATCATCCACTGACAACTATTCTGTGTAACACAGGATTTCTGATTTTCTGTCTAGTTTGTAGCAGACAGGTGTCAGCAGCACAAATATTAGGAACATTCCGAACCAGTCTACCATCTTATTAGAGAAGACGATGATGTTACAAGCTCTAAAATCTATTATTCAGTCACTCCTAATCCTAAATCAAGATCAAAATACATCAAAGGAGTAAACTTCTGCAATTGCTATCTGTGCTGTACCCATTCTATGGGGAAACTATTTCAAAAGAACCTCACATTGTAAAACAATTAAATATGAGCACTACCATTGCTATGTATTAAGACCTAAATTTTCTAAAATGATTAGTGATTTTAGATGCTTCAATTTTGGAGTACCCAACCTGAAACATCTTAAAGCCTGACAAAGTCATAGGTAGATTCCTAAAACTATTAAAAAAAAATAAAAAATAAAAATAATAATAATAATAATAATAATAATAATAATAATCAGGCTCTTCTGAGAGATTTCACATTGGACCTCCAAAAGTTGGGGGGGGCGGGGGCGGAAAAAAAAAAAAATCACTCTTCCTTTGAGAAATATGGAAATAATTCAATTAAAAAAAAAAAACCACTTTAACCAACTGCAGAAATCAATATATATATATTACACAGGCCATTACACACAGTTAATTTCAGTAACAGTTGGGAAAGCTGAAAAACCTTTCAATGTTCCTGTTGATAACATTACCTCTTGAGCATTTTTCCATATCCTCAGAAGACTGTAGCCAAGAAGGTATCCTGGACTCGCTACTTGTACAGGAAAATGATAAGCTGCTTCCAGTTTGCACTGAATTCTGTTTTGTTATGCTCCTTGCCTGTTCCAAAGAAACATGAATGAATTATTAACATACAGTAAAAGTTCCATTAACCGGCACACTTTGTTAACTGGCATGCTGACTTGTAAGGTAAAATAAAACTGGAAATGCCCACCATGGCACTTTCGGTTTCGCCGAGCTCCCATGGCCCAGGGCAAAGCAGCCTGTGCTGCCAAGCCTCCACGGCCTGGGGATATAACAGGTTGTGCAGGTCCTGCCTCCCTGTCCCGCAGGGCCCACAGGGCCTGTGGGAGGGGTGGTGATGCCCCAGACGTGGCAGGAAAAGCGGTGGCCCGAACAGGCAAGGACGCCTGTTCGGGCTGCTCTATTAACTGGCATATTTTGTTATCCAGCATCACCCATTCCCGGGAGATACCAGATAACAGAGCTTTTACTGTATAATATTTTGTGTGATAACTTTCAGATGCCAAAATCCGGATTCAAAAGCTAAGAGTACCAGCTAAGAGGAAGAGATAGGCATACCATTATTTAGCAACAGTCTGATTAGACAGTTCTATAATCAAGATGTGGAAAGTGGAGCTAACTACTGACCACCACCAATAGTAAAGCAAACACTGAAGAAATCACTGGATTTAAAACAACACATAATTCTGCAGACTGGTTGCAGAAAATTAAAAAATTCACCTAGCAAAATATTAGCCTTTGATGTTCCCCTTCTCATCCAAAGTGGTAAAAAAAACAAGGAGAGGAGGTATACAATTTAAGTGCAATATGCAAACACTGGTTAGAAACTTTTTAACAGGGGGAAGGGTTAGTTATTTGGAGAACCAACTAATGCTTATATTCCATTAATAAGGCTCTTGTGCGATTGTCCTTGGTATAAATTGCAAAGAATTAACTGTATCACCTGTTTTCAGCAAAGGCCACTAAGAGGAGATAACTCAGGAAATGGTTTCCAATAGGGAAGCCCACAACTGAATAATTGGTATCCAACACTGATGGATTGTAAGTGGTTTATAATGCTATTATCTTAGCTAGAATAAATTCAGGTGATATACTTATTCATGCAAGTACTTAATGATTTGGGGGGATTTTAGTAATCTTTTTATCCCACAATAGTACCTTGTATCAGCAAATTCAACAGGATATTTCATAAAGGATTTCTTTTTAATCAGTTTTAAAAACATTTCATTTGATATGTCATCATATGTCTCATTTATTTGGGTATTAGAAGAAAGGTTAAATATGCGCTACAGTCACTTCCGATCAGGTATCTCTCTCGCTCTGCCATTTTTTGCATTCTCTTCTACGCCTCGATAATAATTTTATTTTTTATTTAGTCTTTTCTTACATATGATGAAAGCTTTGAGATGAAGGATAGGATAAAATGTGAACGTAGTAGCCACTGATTTATATACTTTTATACATAAATATACAGGAAACCCTCATTATTCGCGGGTTCGGCATTCGCGATTTCAAATATTTGCGAATGCCAAACCCACATTTTAAACACACTTTATACACTTCCAAGAGCTCCTCGGGAGCTCTGCACTTGCTGCCGCTGTGCTCCTGCTGCTGCGCTCCTGCCACCACCACTGGAGCCGTACCCCCCATTCTGGGGGCACTGCGTTCATGAACGGAGTGCCTTATTCATGGATTTCACCATTCGTGGGAGGATACAAGAACGTATTCCCCATGAATGGCGAGGGTCACCTGTATTGTATATTTTTAGGGTATAGTAGTAGAGCAGTTAAGATACCTTACTAAAATTCCAGAGGCGCAGGTAAAAAAAACCCAAAAAATAAAACCTCATTTCAGCCTTGTGCTAGAGGCTGCCTCATTTTAAGTGGGTATCTGGTCATTCAGATCAGCCAGTCAGTCAAAGGCAGCCACAAATTATTTTGACCACATCACTTTTGTGTCACTGTCTACAGAAACTGATGTGCCTTGTCTACTCCAGTTGAATGTCTGCCAAGATCAAGCAGACTTTGACTCCTAATTTGTTATCATACAATAATACAACTTGGTATTATACTACAGCAAGTATCAATTATTTACTAGAGATTTTATCACTAGAAAATTTGTATAGTTTGTTTACTAACTGTTCCTCTATTTCACTGCTGTAGTATAAAAGAGCCTGCAGTTTGCTTTCTAGTTCAAACAACAATTTTCACAGATTTCAGAGACACTAGGGGCTGGAAGGGACCTCATGAGATCATCAGATCCAGCCCCCTGCCATGGGCGGGAAGTCAGCTGGGATCAAGTGACCCCAGCAAGAAAAATTTAGCAGTTTTTTGAAGGAGTCCAGAGTAGGTGCTTGCACCACCTCTGGGGGGAGTTTGTTTTAGACTCTGGACACATGCACTGTAAAGAGCTTTTTTCTTATATCCAGTCTAAAATGGACTTCCTCAAGTTTATGGCTGTTAGACCTTGTTATCCCCTTGGGGAGCTCTGGTGAACAGATGTTATCCCAGATCCTGATGAACTCCTCTTATGAAGTTGTAGGCTGCCACCAAGTCCCCTCTGAGCCTTCTCTTTTCCAGACTGAAGAGTCCAAAGTCCTTCAGCCTCTCCTCGTACAGCCTTCCCTCCAGGCCTTGGATCATACGAGTGTCTCTCCTCTGGACTCTCTCAAACTTCTCCACATCCTTCCTGAAGTGGGGGGCCCAAAACTGGATGTTGTACTCCAACTACAGTCTCACCAGGGCTGAGTAAAGTGGGAGGATGACTTCCCTGGTTTTGCTTGACATGCATCAGTGGATGCACGCCAGAGTTTGGTTAGCTTTGCCCACCACTGCATCACATTGGTAGCTCATATTCATCTTGTGGCCAATCAAGACCCCCAAGTCCCTTTCGGTCGTGGTGCTAGCAAGCGTAGCACTGCCGAGCCTGTAAGTATGCTGAGGGTTCTTTCTACCAAGGTGCAGCACCTTGCATTTCTCTGCATTGGAGGCCATCTGGTTTTGGTCAGCCCATCTTCAGAGTGTGTCCAAGTCGGCCTGTACTCTCAGCCTGTCCTGCAGTGTGATCGCCCTCCCCCATAATTTGGTATTGTCCACATCTGACTCTCAAATTTAGATCATTGATGAAAATGTTAAAAAAGAGTACTGGACCGAGTACCAAGACCTGAGGGACTCCACTGGAAACCCTGCGCCACATTGATTTGCTCCCTTCAACTAGTACTCTTGGGTCCGACTCCGTAGCCAGTTGCTTAGCCATTTTCAAACAACAAAAATTCAAACAAATTTCTGTACCTTTTGCAATGTAAACAGATTGAGTTTGTAAAGATGTATAATCACCTTTGTAAACACATTCCATGTTGGCTTCTTAAAGACCATTCATAATGCATCCTACCTCCATTCTAAAACTTTATATGTAAATGGAGGGGAAAAAAATCCCCTCCCACCCCCTCCCCCCCAAGTGCATGGTGTTATGCGAGTTTGGGGGAGGCCTTAAGAAAATGTTTCTAGGAGTTCTGCCTACCAAGACACTGCAACTAGCAAAGAGCATGCTAGCCCTCACACAATACAGTCAAGATACATACATATATGAAAAGAAAAAAAACCCGACACATATATGAAAACAGAGCTACTGAGTCCTAAAGCAGATATAGTGCAATGCTCACTTGTCTGATTTGTAAGTGAACAGACAGATCCTCAGGTGAATGAAGCTGGGATACATCTGCTGTGGAGCTGTAGCAATTAACAGTAGCTTAGGGACTGACACTTTCATGTGAAAATATGGGGGAAGTTCAGCCTCTTTGTAGTGCAAATCTATATTTCATAAGCCTACTTGTTTAATATCCTATATTAAAACAAAGAATAGTTACTTAGCTTAGTGACTGCAAGTTTTTGTGCTTCAGCTCTTGGAGCACATATGTATGAAATCAGAATCCTTTAGGCAGCAATGTCCACTGGGACCGCACCTCTACATCTGCATCTTCAGGCTCCCCACCTCAGCAGAGCTCAGTGTGACACCATATGCATGCCAATCACAAAGAAATGCTGCTATAACTAGAAGTTAATATCTGCAAAGCAGAGGTAGCATGTCTCAGCATTGATCTTCTTGGTGCTGTACAAATATACCCAGACAGACCATGTTCTTATGAAACATGGTATGGGGAGCCTGAGAAAAGGGCCCGAATCTCTCCTACTCTGAGCTGATGAATGATCATATACATAAGTAATTCAGGGCATACATTGCCAAGGGATCAGAAGGGGGACTCAGGCTTGCTAATACTATAAGGAGATTCCAGCAAGGGAAGTTCCAAACTGGAGGGGAAAACAAGAAAAGGAAAGGGGGAAACCCAAAAAACAGAAACATTCAATATGCTACCAGATAAGAAGATATTGCTCTTAGATATATTCTGATGAAAAGGACTGAAAATTAAAGATATTTTCAGGATCAGCTGATCATCCAATATTGATAATGAATGTTCAAGGGAAACAGCTGATGCCAAGATAATTAAAAAGTCCCCTCCATTTAACTTTGAGAGTCAGTCTAGCTGAGGCTTTTCTGTTTCAAGCTTCAGTTAAATAGCTTATTTCAGCAGATGTTAGCTAATCAGCATTCAGGATCAGGACGCAGTAGTTTATTCTGCAAAATGATGTCAAGCAAGAAGTCTTCTGGTTGTATTGAAAAATTCATCAGATCTTAACACTGGCACTGCTCAGTCTGTTCCAGTGCTATGACTCAATCATCAGTCCTACAGGTCATCCCAGAACCCTCAGGATCATGAGGGTCAGTGAAGAGCATGCACTGGGTCTCAGGAAGTCTGAGAGGGCAGGTCAGATACTTGCTGGGATCTGGCAAACCGCTGCATCTGAGAATCACCACATGGAAAAATGGTTTTCTTGGACTAAATGTTTGACAGGCTATGCATGAATTTATGAGATCTGTCTGCAGATCCAATTTACCAAGGTGTTCCAGAGACTGTATGTGCAGAGTTGATGGCATGGCTGCATTTAGGCTGCATCACCTCTAGGTTCTTAGTGACGTCCTTGGGTAGGTTTGAACTGGTTGCTAAAGTTTATGGTCTCCAGGAAATATTCCAGATAACAGTAAGCATCCACTGACCTGGAATTTAATGCTGCTCCTTATGCCCTTTATGCTTTGAGCATGAACTTCTGTTGACATTAAGGACCTTTAGGGTAAGACAGCAGTGGTTTGGAACAGACTAAAGTATTCCTTACATAATATCCAAGACGGCTTGAGGTAATCCCAGTCCAGGACTTCAAAATATAAGCAGTGGTCGCCTGAGCATGTGAAAGGATTAAAAAAAGGGAAAAGATCTCAGGTAACTCTGCTGGGCTCTTGTGACTGATGTCAGATCTGCTGCCCAGTACAAGCTCCAGATTGAGGCAGCTTAAAGAGTTAGGGAACCCTCTTTAGAGGAGCTACTTTTGTTTTTTTCTTGCAGCTCAGAGGCATCAGACCCCAAACACTAGTACTAGTCAGAGAAGTATTGTGTGAAAGAAGATTTCTGGCTTTTTGCTTTGTTTTTGGGGCTAGAGCAGAGAGGCCCAGTGAATGCAGAATTTCTCAAAAAAAAAAAAAAAAAAAAAAAAAAAAAAAGTTATTTAAAGGAATGGAATGGTTTTGATCATCCTAGAATTAAAATTTTGCTACCTTGATATCAAGTATTAAGGAACACTGCTCTGAAATAGCTGGGAAGGCAGTAACAGGGTTCTTGATATTAAGAATGAAAGGTTTTTAAACCCAAAAGCTTGCTATAATTGTTTTCCCCCAACTATTTAAGTTGGTCTAATAAAAGATATCATATTCACCCAAAGAACCTTGTCTGCCTATGCCCCAAGACCAACACAGCTACAGCCTACACCCCTGATATTAAAGATACATTTATGCTATTTGTCCCCAGAGTGCCTGGTGATGGATGTTCTTTAGTAAGCCCATCCACTTCTGCTTGCAGGTACCAACATAGAAGAGAAGGAGTGAAGCTACTTTAGAGAGTATCCCACTGTGACGACACTTGAGTCCTCTGCTTTCAGCATGTGGCTGCAGAGGAAGGTGGAGGCACCCCCCCCCCGGAATGGCTTCACTGTTGCATTTCTGGTTTTGGTGTGCAAGTTGGAGGTGGTCACAGTGGCATGCAGTATAATGTCCTGAAACATTCTGGACCAGCCAAAGCTCCAAGTACCAAAGGACCCATTGTTGAGATAGATGCCAAGTGACATACAGTCCATTCACTTAGTAGTACTGCTAAAGATGCCTCAGGAATGGGTACAAGGATACTAAAAAACATCTTGTCCGTCTCTTGACCCTTAGGAAGTTAAAAGTTTAAGGACTACTGTTCCTTGGCTTGGTAGGCATTAGAGAAGGTGACCTGAGATTATCTCCTCCCTGGAACAATGCCCCTTTTCTGCCAGTCAGAGGTCATTGAAGTCTCCATCAGAGGTGGACAACTGGATGTCATAGTACTTGTAATCCAGGAATTTGGGGTGGCATGTCTGCTCGCCAGGGTACTAATGGGAGGGGACTGAGGAGATGACTGTATTCCAGCTGATTTTCCTGCAGCAGCTGAGGATGTTCTTATAGCACTCTAAAGGAAGAATGACTTCAGACAGACTTCTGTAGCTTGTGAAAGACTCTTTGAAGAGGAGTGATACTCAGAGATCAGGCCTTCTCCTAGGTACCTGGATCAGCCATCCTTAACAGGCAACAAAGCTTCACATGAGGGACCAGTTTTGAATCCCAGATCCTTAACTTCTACATTGTTACTAGCACTCTGTACAGAGGGAAAATGTCTGAATTAAAGTTAATGGAAGTATTTTGTAGCTATTAGAATTAACTTGTTAGCAAGAGAACACTAGCAGTGTGCTGAGAAGTAGAGGGATGCTGCAGGGGTTCTCTTTTTGCTACCACAGGTAGCATGGAAGATCTGAGGGACAGTTAGGCTGACTGCTCTTTATGCTCTTGAGTCAGGGTTGGGGGACAAGAATACAGCCCAGAATGTAGCCAGGGACACTGCTGGTCAAATGAATCCAGACTTGTGGAATCCATAGCACCAAGAGCAGAAGCCACAGGGATAACACACAAGAGGAGACACTCCCATGTCAACTGGCAATTATGCTTTATAGCATTATCATTGTTCCTGCATGCTTTTAAGGAAAACAGCCCTTGCCACTATAATAGCTGGTTGCTAATAGTTTGTAGTTCCTAGACCAATTTAATAAACATCTTAATGTTTTAATATTATAGAACAGGTTTTTTTTTTTTAAACCAGTATAAAAGGAGAAGCTGAATTTTGGTTTAAAGCCAATAGAATGCTGTTCTGAGAACAAAACTCATGCACAAAGGCTTCCAGTATGTATTCCATTTGTTAATAGAGATTGGAATAGAGTAACTGCTTACAGGAAGCAAAGTAAAATTTTATTTTCATAATGTTTATACAAAGTCAATATTATACCATATTTACCCAAATATAAGATGACCCACCAAAAATTAGATTCTATATAGGGAAAATATTACAATTTTCCAGGTATAGAATCTCATTATTGGGGGGTTCCCTTGAATTTGTCTCCCTCCCACTGCTACAACAGGGAAAATAAATCTGGGGTGGGCCCCTTGTCCTCTGCCCCACAACTTCTTCTTCCTACAGCTCCTTCTCCCTTCCTTACTGTCACAGCCTGCTCTCCCTGAGCACATGGAAGCGAGGGGCAAATCTGAAAACACTGACCTTGAAATAAACATACCTGCACCCCTTTGCCTATATGCATATTACTATTGCATACAGACAAGTTACTACAGGTACCCTTAGACCTCATCCATTGTTCACCCAGAATTGATGCATTGCACCTTTTTGGTGCAAGTTTTAAACACAGGTACTCCCTCAATACATTTTTAAGCAGCACTTCTATACCTACTTACATACAGTACAAACTATATATGTAGATATTAGATAGTACAAAAACCCATGATATTAGTCCAAAGCCAAAAGGCTAATGATTTACCATATAATTCATTGGGTCAGGCCCACCAGAGACAACAGCATTTCAAGCCATGGGACCCCTCAGCTCAGCAATACTCAGTACGTGTGTATACTCCAGGTACACCCCCCCCCCCCCCCCCCAATGATCCATGCGCTAATTAGCTCAGTGTTCTTGTCATGCGTCCTGGGATCCTCCAAAAATTTATATGAAGATGAGGCTCTGGGCAACCTTCCGGCTCCACCTCATGGAGGGCAGGGCCACACTATTACGTGCGACAGGCTGGGAGAGGGTGCAGCAGGCATTCTCATCCGCATTTTTGGCACCCAGGGAGGATGTTGGGGCTTGCTCCAGCCTCTCCGGCTGCCAGCCTTGTATTGCAGTGCCTCCAGGCAGTGCTTGTTTCCTCCTGGGGGAGGGACTGCTTGTGGTTTGTTTTTTTTCCTTAAGGGCTACACAAAAAAAGGCTCCCATCAGCATCTCAGCTTTTTTGGCCAAGATCAATGTTAACATTATATTTTCTGTAACTTAGATACATTCCCCTCCTCACTCCCATCCTTCTCATGTTAGTCCCTCACTCGGGCGCTCTATATTTCCCTTATGGTTTTATCATCTCTTTGGTTCATGATTCTTAACATCTACTAATAAAATTCAATCTTTCTGGCACCAAGAGGATGTCAGGGCTGGTTTTGGCCCTCCCGGTGCTGGCCTGGTATTTCAGTACCTCCAGGTGTGGTGCCAGTTCCTTGCGGAGGGAACACCCACTAATTGTTAAGGGCCACGCACACAAACATGTACACAAAAATGTTTCCATCAATACATTTGCCCAATATGGGCCGAATGTTTCATAGTTGTATTCAGAGTTGGCTGCATTTAATCAACTTCCTTTTGGCAGCAGTTTAGTGATAGACAATGTATTTAATGAGGTTTCCTTGTTTGCAAATATAAGATAAGGTGCTTCCCCACTATGTTGATTCCCCCCCCAAGTAAATACGGTAACTTTGAGACTGTCTAGTTTTATAGGTTATGCTTCTCAGGTGATTTCCATTAAAATACTCTTAAATGATCAACAATTTCACAATTTACATTTTAAAGTAAATCTTCTCCTAATGAAATTTGTGGTTAAAAGTCTTTGCATACTAATAGAGAAATTAAACTAAATTAATTCCTAATAAAAAACATCATCTAAATTATAATTATTACCTTTCTACTTGAAGTAGAGTCAAATGCACTAGGGACAGAGTCTGTGGTAGATGTTGGGAAAAAATGATTATTGACATCAAGTGGAAACATGGAGATTTCATTTTGACGATACATTCTGTGGTGACGAAGTTTTGCTACCCATTCTTCAAATACTTCCTGAGATTTCACCTACAGAATACAATATTTAATTAAATACGAAGCCATATTCAAGTTAAAACTACTAGTCAAACCTAACTTTTTGTTACAACATGGTCATGCTGTGTTCCCAATTCTTGGCAGATAATAAAAGCTCTCTCAGAAATATTTCTATTAAGCAGTATGTTTCACTAGCCTGAATATGATGCAATAATTCATACAGTAAATTCAAGACAAAAAGGCACAGCCTCAGGAAACCACTTAAATACTTATGTCTATCCTTCTATAGAGTAACACTTCAGCACTTGCTAAGGTACTGAAAAGTATACGTTCCTAAATTTATACCTAATATTGTACATTTACATAAGCCTTGTAAACCTGTTTCTTAAAATACATTCAACTTCAATCCAGAGAGGCATGGCAGCATTAACTCTGCATGCAAACTGTACAGGAAAAATAGAGCGAGTTATTAGTTTCACATGAAAACTACTTTATTTTTAAGGAGTAACCAAGACTTTCAATCTTAAATAAGTACAGGTTAGTGTTTATTTTTAAAAAGCCATATCAAAATATTATGCATCTGAAATTAATTTATACTATTAGATAAAATGTTAAATTTCATCAATGTAAAAATGCAAGATATTCTTCACAGATAAAGGTGAATGCATAATTAGAAAGCTATCAAGCTATCCTATTAATAACATGCATTAATAAGATGAATCCTGTAACAGAGTTCAAACTCTGATATAATGATATTTACTTGAGGGCACTGCCATACCATTTAACTACTCTGTTCCATCTCCTCCTTTCACACAATCATCTCTCAAAAATGGTTTTTGTTTTTTTAAATACTTTAAAAAGACTATCAACCATGAGTCAGTCCTCGTGTCTCTCAAGCTTCCATTTTGAGAAAGCCTTTATGGCAGGGATAACTCCTACAAACTAAATGGAATAGTACAAATGAGGCCACTTATCTCCCAGTAAATGAGACATTTTGCTTTGCAGAAAACTGTAAAGTTTGGCCATGTGAAGGCATGTTTATGGAATTTCTTAAGACATTTATTAAGACATAAATTAACCACCATTTTCAACCCTATTATAAAGGCCACACAAGTGCACGTATACACAAAGTTATGTCCATTTCACGGCTTTAAGTTTTACAGCTTAATTGGAACACTATTGCCTTATTTTCAGGGGTTGGTAACCAGCGGCCTGTGAGCAAAATCCAGTTTATGGAGCCATCGGACCTAGCATGCAGAACTGGTACTTCAGCTGCACTTGGCAGTCAAGGTTTTGTCCACACTGTTCTGACCAGGAGCTTTCCTGTGCCACATCACAAGGAGAAGCAGTGGCAGTGGTTGGGTCTTAGTGCCAGTGTCTCAGACTCAAGCCTGGATTTTCCATCCTGCTGCCAGAAAACGGTTGCTGACTGCTGCCTTATAGAGTTACCTTCAGATGGTATATATGCTCTTCTGTATCCAAATCTATGCATTTTGTGGATTTCTTTACAGACATCACTGAGAGTCCAACATCAATGCAGCCATGAAGCTTCCCCCTCTCTATCTGCAATAACCATTTTATACAGATAATTAGTATTCATGTTCTGTGGTAGCTTAAGAAAACAGATTATTAATAGGAAAGGAGGGAGGTCCATTCTTTTATCCTCAGCCTGGAATTTGGGAATTCTGGACTTACCCTTCTTTTCCCCAACAGTACACAAGTCCTGGTATTTCAACCCATTTAAACTATAAAAACACACTTTAGAGTGAGGATACTTACATCAGCTTGACACTTGGAATATTTCAAAATTCCTCCAGCCAAAAAGAAGTATCTCTGTAATCAGGAAAATGCAAAGATAAGCCTTAACAAATGAGCAGAAGTATAGATATTATTTACATGTTAAAGTTTTGGGTTTCTGTTGTTGTTGTCTTTTTTGTTTGTTTGTTTTTTAACAATGGGCAAAACATTTAAATAACCAAAAGCCTTAAAAGAGATTTTTTTCCCCTACCTTGTGCCAGCCTTTTAGGGGCCATTTTCTCTTTTTCAACAAGTAGCCTTCCTGTTTCTGTGGCTCCAGGGTGCAATTCACAACTCCCCGCAATCCTTCTATAATTTCCCAGCTGTCCTGTTTAAAAATAAATAAATAAAATTGGGTTATGATTTTCCATTTAAATATTAGTATTTGTTATAAGTAATGATCTGGGAATGGAACCTAAAGGAGGAAGACTGGGATTTTAGCTTGAAGGTAGACCAGGAAAAAGTCTGCAAAAACTTAAATCTAGTCTTAGTCCAGTAATTATGCTATATGTTAAAAAAAAAACAAAAACAGAAAACAAAATGGCAAGTAATGAGATCAGATTCTCTCCCATACTGAGATGCAGAATATAAACTGAATGCATGAAAACTAAAGTTTTCCTGACATGCCTCACTGAACATATGTGCTCACCTGATTTATACAGAGATCATGATAGTTAGAGGGTAACTACAGTTTAAGATACAACCACATTGATGTCAGCAGTGTGGGGAAGAAAATAAAAAACTTCCAAAAGATATTTTGTTTGAGCATTATTTCCTATAAAGACGGGGAACAAAAACTTGAATTCTGGCACATTCTTCCGCTTGCAGTCAGTAACACAAGATTTTCCTCTTTCAAAAAATACAAACCCCAACTAAACAAAAAAAAACAAACAACAAAAAACCCACTTTAGAAGACCTACTTAAATACTGTGAGAAGCATGATATGATTGCAGAGAACAAAAAAACAAACTGAAAGCTAATTTCCTCCTCTTCATAGCTTTAGCTTTTTTAAAGGAGTGACCTTGCAAAATTTAATGTACAGGAATGAAAAGTGTTAGGGATGTTTTTAGTTTCAGGCCACGGAAAAAGCATTGGCAGTCTAATACAATTTTATAGTCAGAGGTAGTCTCTTGTAAAAGCTACCATGGGACATTTTTCATTAGCAGGTGAAGCAAACTGATATTTTATAATTATCAGGGAAAATTATTTTTGCACATTAACAGATACTCATTATATCATAGAATCAGAGAAGTAGGGCTGGAAGGGACCTCCAGAGGTCTATTCCAACCCCCTGCTTGACATAGGACCATCCTATCCAAACGATCCTATACTATCCATACCCTAAACTCTACATAAGACTAGAGTCAAACCTGGTGCAACAGAGGCCCAACACCCTAACCTGCCACAGGTAAACCAGGGGAACCATGGCAGCCAGTGTTCTGCTTCTATGAAATGTTGTCAATATATGCTCAAGAGATCCCGGGAAGCGGGGCACACCTTCTGCTACAAAGAAAGGAAAAAAAACCCTGCATTCCATAACAATTTGACCATGGGGTAAAATTCCTTCCTGACCCCAAATATGGCAACTGGTCTGACCCTGATCAGAGGGGTAAGACCTTCTAGCCAGGAGCCTCTGGCTTTGGTTCCAGCAGAAGAACTGGCATGCCCCAGTCAAAGTCCCCAGCCTCGGTTGTAGCCAACATCCAATGTCTCTGAGGGAGGCTTAAAAGCACCATGACGTGTAGCAAAAGAGTGGGGTAGGGGCAACCAGCAAAGCCCAGAAACATGGGAAATGCCCAGAGTAGAATGTATGCATAGCCACACACACACGCACCCACCCACCCACCCTCTTCTTGAACACCTCCAGTGATGGAGAGTCCACAACTTCCCTAGGCAGTCTATTCCACTGCCTCAATATTCTCACAGTGCAGAAGTTATTCTGGATCTAAACTTACTTTGCTGCAACTTCAAGCCACTGGTCCATCTCCTCCTCTCTGCAGCAAGAGAGAAAGAGATGCCTCCCCTTCTTCTTTATGGCAGCCCTTCAAGTATTTAAAGACTGTTATCATGACCCCTCTTAAGTGCCTTTTCTGCAAGTTGAACATGCCTGGCTCCTTCAGCCTTTCCTTATATGACTTGCTTTCCAAGGCCTTTATCATCTTTGCTGCATGCGTCTGGACCCTCTCGGACTTGTCCACATAATTTTTAAAATGTGAAGCCCAGAACTGCACACAGTACATCAGAAGAGACCTAACCAGTGTGGAGTAGAGAGGTACTATCACCTCCTGTCTTGCACCGAATGCTTCTATCGATGCATCCCGAAACCGCATTCGCCTTTTGTGCAGCTGCATCATAGTGCAGACTTGTATTGAGTTTGTGACATACCAAAACTCCCAAGTCCTTTTCAGTACTGCCATCCAACCAGGTGTAACCCACTTTATATTTGTGTTTTTTGATTACTCCTCCCAATATGTAGCAACTTGCATTTGTCTGCACTGAACTGTGTCCTGTTAGCTCTAGCTCACCTTTCCAATCTGTCAAGATCCTTCTGAATTGTGTTTGCATACTCTAATGTGTTAGCAACCCTTCCTAGTTTCATGTTGTTTGCATATTTGCTCAAGAAGCTTTCTATGCCAGCAGCCAAATCGTTAATGAACATGTTGAACAGCACAGGGCCCAGGACAGACCCCTCTGGGACACCACTTGAAGCCTCCTGCCATTCTAATATGAACCTGTTAATAACTACCCTGTTTGCAGCTATTGAACCAGTTATCTATCTACCTTACAGTAGTTTTATCCAGCCCACATTTCTCCAATTAGTTTATGAGAAGATCAAGCAAAGATCTGTCAAAAGCCTTGCTAAAGTCCAGATGCACTTTACCCATAGCATTCCCTTCAGCCACCCAAATATTTACTTTGTCAAAGAAGATCAGGTTTGTTTGACACTGTTTGTTTTTCATAAATCCCTGCTGGCTGCTTGTGATCAGCCTTTACTCCTCCAGATGCTTGCAAATGGGCTTCCTTAGGATATGCTTCAGAAACTTCCCAGGTATTGAAGTGAGGCTAACCAGTCTGTAGTTCCCTGGGCCCTCCTCCTCGCCTTTTTTAAAGAGGGCCACTACATTGACTTTTTTCCATTCCTCTGGTACCCAGCCTGTCTCCCACAACTTCATGAAGATCATGGTCAAGGGGTCCAAGATCTCCTCCTCCAGCTCTTTCTGTACCATGGGATGAAGTTCATCTGGCTCTGTTATCTTGAATTTATTCAGATCCAACAAAGGCTCTCTGACCATCTCTTTTATTATCTCATCTTGCCCCCTTCCTTATCCAGATAATCCTTATTAGGATAATAAGTTGCACAGCAATTGTTTGTGAAAGTGAGGCAAAACAGCTGTTGAGTAGATGTGCCTTCTTTGAATCTTAGGTTAGGAGTCCACCCAGGCTTGTTAAGGGGACCCACATCTTGCTTGATCCTTCTTTTCTGACCAAACATACTTATAGAACCTCTTCTGGTTATCCTTAAATTCCTTTGCCAGGTACAGTTCATTCTTTATCTTTACTTTACAGATTTCATCTCTGCAAGTTCTTGCTATTTCCTGGTATGCTTCCTTGGTGACCTGCCCGTTCTTCCACTGCCTGCATGCTTTCCTTTTTTACTTGAAGCATTTTAGAAGATCCTTGTGCAGCCACACTGGTAACTTGCCATTCTTTTTGTGCTTCCATGTCAGGATAGTTTCCTGTTGGGCTTCCAATTCTGTGCCTTTTAGAAGCTCCCAACCCTCCTGGATGCCTTTTATCCTCCAAATATGCTTCACAGCTATGCAGAACTTCAGAGAAAATTAGAAATCATCTACTTCACCTACTCTACTCCAAAAGAGACCAACTCAGGAAGGAAATCACCACATACTATAACAACTTAAAAGACAGAAATCCATGTATGTTCCCTGACAATATACAATGGATACAAAGACTACGAAAAACTTTCTACAGCATTCATCCTACATAAAAAGAAGAAATGGAACAAATTACTCCAAGAACAAGCTCCCCAGCCACAAAACAACCATCAGAGGAACAACACCCACACCTTACAACATTCCAACCTCAGACTTGACGAAACTGAAAGCAGCAACCAACCCACAAACATTATCAATCTCTCCACACACACGCTTACCAAAACTGAAAAATCTGTCCTTTCTAAAGGCCTAAATTTTTGTCCAGAAAAATACCCTAATAAAATACTTCAATGTGGAGAACTAGAAGAATTCTTCCGACGCCTGCGCCTCAAAGAATATTTTCACGACCAAACTGAACTCACTCCCAACAACAACTCATCCTCTGACAACATTCAGGAAAAGATCAACGCCAAAAAGCCCCAAAAAACATCAGATTGGATACCTCACAGTGGATGAAACCCTAACCTTGACTGCTACATTGACTGCTTCAGGGAAAGAATGAACAATGAAATAATCAGCAACACATGCCACCACAGCAACCTCTCTCTACCAGAGAAAAAGGCCATAGAATCTCTAAGATCCAACCACCAAATAGTAATACAACCAGCAGATAAAGGAGGAGCCATAGTCATCCTAAACCGTGAGGATTACATAAAGGAAGCCAACAGACAGCTCTCTGACACCACCTACTACAAAGAACTACAAGAAGATCCTACTCTCCTTTTCATAAAAAAAAAAAAACAACTCAACAATACCATCAAATCATTTCCATCAAGATTACAAGAAAAACTACAGACCTTGATCCTCCCACTACCTAACCTGGGGACTTTTTACATGCTCCCTAAAATTCACAAACAAGGGAACCCAGGCAGACCTATCATATCCAACCATGGGACCCTAACTGAGGAAATATCAGGTTTTGTTGAATCAATCCTAAAACCGCTCGTCACCCACAGAGCAAGTTTTGTACAAGACACTACAGACTTTCTGCAGAAACTTAAAAACATAGACCACCTTCCCAGCAACACACTCCTAGCCACCATGGACATTACCAGCCTATATACCAACATCCCACATCAAGACGGCATCCAAGCCTGCCTTACATATCTACAGGAACAATATTACAACTCAGATTACAGACCCAAAGATATTACTGACTTTATACACTTCATCCTCACACACAACAATTTCACTTTTAATAATCAACACTCCTCCAGATGATGGGAACAGCTATGGGCATTAAAATGGCCCCACAGTATGCCAACCTTTTTATGATCCACCTAGAAGAAGACTTCCTTAAGAAGTGCACCATCAAACCCTTGCTGTACTTAAGATATATCAATGACATCTTCATCATTTGGACTGAAAACCCACAATCTCCGATTGTTGAATTTCTGATGGAACTCAATCACCATCCCTCCATCTGACTTTCTCTAGAATACTTCAACACCAGCATCTCCTTTTTAGACATGATGATCAGTATCCAGAATGATAAAATACAGACCACGTTATACAAGAAACCCACAGACCAACATACATATCTGCACAGAACCAGCAATCACCCTAAACACACCAAAAAAGCTGTGATATACAGCCAGGCCCTCAGATACCACTGCATTTGTACGGAAGAGAACACCCGGGATTGCCACCTCACCAATCTTAAAAAGGCTTAAACCCAAGGACACTCCTCCAGAAAGATAGAGCGCATGTTTGAAAGAGCCACCCGGATACCACGTGAAGAACTGCTGCAGTACAGATTCCCCCCCCCCCCCCAAATCGCACACCGCTGGTTATGACGTATCACCCCTCCCTTGAACCTGTACGAAAAATCCTCAAACAACTGCAACCCATACTAGAAAGAGACCCTATTCTTAAAAAGATCTTCCCAGAGCCACCCATCCTAGCCTTCAAACAAGCACTGAACCTCGCCAACCTCATCACCAGAAGCAAACTTCCTCAAGCCCAGAACACACCAAAAGGATCCAGATCGTGCCAGGACAAGAAATGCAAAACCTGCTAACACATCTCTACCACCCCCACAATTACTACACCCCACAACAGACATCAGCATTCCTGGATCTTACAGCTGCACCTCCAGAAATGTAACATCTCAGCCAATGCACCAAATGCCCTGATGGAAAATATGTAGGAGAGACCAAACAACAACTACGCACCAGAATGAACGCACACCGGAAATCTAACGAAGACAGAAATACCCAATTACCAGTGGGGGCACATCTCATGGGAGGGCCACCCTCCCTCCAATCTCTTAGTCCTGATCCTCAAGTGAAACTTACACAACATTTCCAGAGACAAGCCTATGAACTCCATTTCATCAACCTGCTGGATACTAGAGATCATGGACTAAACATAGACATTGGATTTTTGACACATTATAATCTGCCTGGCAACTGACTCCCCAGCCCAGTCCCTGGCTTCTTTACTTTTCATTCCATCCACGAAGAGCACACACCAACTGCTGAAACTTCCTTAGCCTGACGAAGGGTTTTTGAACCCGAAAGCTTGCTTAATAACTATTCTCCAACTATTTGGGTTGGTCTAATAAAAGATATCAAATTCACCCAAGGAACCTTGTCTGCCTATGTCCTTAGACCAACACGGCTACAACCTACACCTTTTATCCTTCAATATATCCTCCCCATGACACCAAGCCTATTAGCTCCTTGAGTTGGTTGAAACCTCCCTTTTGAAATCTAGCATCTTCATTTTGCTGACCTCGTGCTTTCCCTGTCTCAGGATCTGGAATTCTATCATCTCATAATTACTTCCTCTCAAGTTACCCATCACTTTCACATCCTCCACCAGTTCTGACCTCTTGGTCAGGACAAGAGCCAAGATAGATGATCCCCCCTAGTTGTATCCACCACTTTCTGGAACAGGAAATTGTCCTCCACTCAAGTTAGAAACCCCTTTGACATTTTACAGTTGGCTGCGCTGTCCTTCCAGCAAACATCTGTAAAACTGAAGTCTCTCATCATCAGTACCATCCCATAGTTTTTGGGTATACTTATCTGCTTGAAGAGTGCCTCATCCACTTCCTCTTCCTGATTTGGTGGCCTATAATTAATCCTGCAGACCATCAGGCTGGGCCAGCTCGGTGCCTCCATGTGGGGCTTCTAGCACTCCAGCAGGGACCTGTACGTGGAAGCACAGAGCCTGCTCGGTCTGACAGTGTGTGGACTGGGAGCCATGGTGAGTCATGTACCACCAGGCCAGGCAGACTTCATTCACCATATGCAGTTCCCCACTGGAGAACTAGAAGCCCCATATGGAAGCACAGAGCTGACCTGGCCTGGCTCGATGGCGCATGGCTCCTGCAAGCAGTGCCAGGAGCCCCACGTGCTGGCATGGAGCCAGACCAATCCAGCTTGAAGGCACACACCAGCAACCCAGGCACGCTCCATGCTGCCACGTGTAGCTCCTGGGATTCAGCCAGAGCCACACACTGCTGGGGGGGCTCTGCTTGTGGTGGGCCAGGAGTGCCCCATTGGTGGCAGGGGCTGCGCACCATGGGGAGGGGCCACCATGGGGTGGGGATGTGGCAGAGGAACCCCCCCCCCCCACACACACACACAAACCCCACCAACTCACCCCACTCCTGTAGCCAGGAGTTCTCCTCCCCACTCACCAGCTGTCTGGTCACAAGCCATTGCACTCGATGCCTCCACAGGGGGCTCTCAGATGAAGTGCTGGGAGCCCCACAGAGGTGTAAGCATACAGCCTGCCCAGTCTGATTGAGCTCGACTTCTGAAAGCCTGCCTCCCACCAGTTTTCAGAGGGGTGGCCACAGGCCAATAATTGTTTTTTGGAGGAGCCCTGCAAGGCACATAGAATGGCCTGGCAGGCTGGATCTGGCCTGTGGGCCATATTTTGCCCACCCCTGCCCTGTACAAAAGTCTTACAACAAAAAGAATGTTTAGTAACCTATAGGTCTCTTGACTTGGGATGGGTGAGGGAGAAGCTATAATTACATTTAAGGTTATTTATAGCTAAGTCTACGTTCCTCCCAGAAAACAAAAATATCTTGAAAAGAATCAGAACATAATGGAACCTGAGCAATTTTTCCTTAAAAAAAAACTACCCAATTTCCACCCTGAAAAAGCACCCATGTGTGATTGGAGGGTTTGGAGACAAAAATCAAACACTTGTATGAAGGTAAGAAGTAACATCACAGGTAAGCTCACCAGCTGCACCAATTCAGAACACAGAAGAAGAGTGTAGTATACACTGTTTGCCATGGTTTTAGGATTAGGGGCGATTGAAAAATGTGGAACAGGAGATGAGTCTTTTGGAAGTCTCATGTTTCTCCATCTATGAATAATGGTCAGAAGTGGTTTAAGATCTAGGATGGCATGGAAGAGAAAACCCTTTTAAAAAAGGTTACAAGACTTTTTTTTTTGATTGTCAGGAATATCTAAACAGTAGGTAGTCAGTTCACATGCCCCTTGAATAATTCTGGGTGGGGGACACATCTAGAACGATGGCACCTAACTGTGGGCCTCATCTGGCGTATGGGGCTGATCTAGGGCTCCAGGAGCTACAGCAACTAACACTGCCCCCAGTGCCAAATTTCCAGACCTGTGGGGAGCTCCATGGGTTAGATGACATGACTCCATGGGCTAAATCCAGCCCATGGGCCATATACTGGTCACCCGTGGTCTAGAAGATTCTGTAAGTATTAGCAGACACTTCTCCTGCAACAACAGTGAATGATTATTCCACTGTTCAAGACCTCAGATGCACGTGGCGCAAAGGAATCAAGTAGCTTGTAACTGAACCCTTGGTTTCTCCCAGTTTGCTGAACATTGGGCTGCCTCTTTTTTTGGAAGTTGCTTTTCTCCCTGATCCTCAGAAGCATAACCAGCCAGTACTGCACTCTGGGTGGTGGCAGTGTACAGGGTAGAGGTTCAATACTGGGGTGGGGGAGGGAGTGGAGAGTAACCTTTTATTTTTGCTGTCAACGTATGTCAAGTGGCCATTTAAACTCCTATCTTCAGTGACCAAGAAAAGGAGGTGACATTTCCCCTGACCCTCTGCCCCTTCCCCACACCTTAACAGAAGCAAGTCTCCCATTACTACTTTGCTGTCCCCACTGCTGGACTTGAAGTCTCTTCAGAGAAGCTGCAGGGTACAACAGGGAGACAGGACAGAGAATGGGAAGGAGAGGCACTCCTCTGCTCCTTTCCAGCACACCCCGCTTTCTTAGGCATTGCCCCACCCACCCATCCATCTTTACATTACCGTTCATCCACATGCTGTATTCCCTTAAATGGGGAAAATGGGAGACATAAGGCTTCTTCAAAGATGCTAGAAGCATTTATAACATGCTTCCATGTTATACACCTACCAGTTCATGTTCCCACTGGGACACAAAGTTAAAGTTATATTCAATATTATTTAATAACATTAAATAAAGCAGTAACAGGTCTTGACATTCAGATTGGTAGAGTACAAGATTGCAACAGTGCTGCAGAAAGGGATTACACTAAAACAGACAGTACATACTAGCAGGACAACATCCATGCCAGAATAGCTATCGTATGTTGTACTTCTGGTAACAGGCTGAGTCTCAGTGGAGGCCAAGTACTGGAAATACCTAGGAGTCAGAGTTAATGGTCTCTGAACTTAACAGTGCTCCATACAGGAAGAGGAAGAGACATCCTGTTAGGTTAAGGTCATCATGGTGAACATGCACTGCTGCCATCTACTTATACCTACTCTGATTGAAGGACTCCAATTCCCATGGCTATTAATTATGAAAATTAATGGACCCTTTTCCCACCTCCTCCTAATTTGCTGCAACCCAGTACTCCAGAAACTTTTAAGGGTTGTAAATTACTTCAAGGGAAAAATAAATAAATAAATAAAGCAACCAGTTTGAATGGCTAAAATTGATGCTTGTTCTTGCAGCTCCTTAAACATAATGGATGATAGTGCCAGACTTTCTTCTAGCATAAAATGCAGCCAGTTGTATAGAATGCTTTAGTGCCAAAAATAGAAAGCTGATTTGTGAAGGGTAAGATTTTGCATCAGCAGCGACTGAAGCATTTGTTATGGTTCACAGAACTGGCAGAAATGATTTCAGTATCTTTTTTTTTGGTGCACATTTTAACTGATCTCTTTTTCACAATACCCCACTTTTCCATATCTGCCTTTCCGGCTTCATTTTTACCATCAATACCACTTCTTTTAAATAGATATACATCAATTTTAAAATTAAAAAAAAAAAAAGATAAATATATTTTCTTATTTACAAATAATAATTAGAATTGTGGCTGTTGGCCACGTATCACATTATAGTAACAGGAAAGAAACGAAGGATATGGAAATAGCCATACTTCACACCTACTTAAAAGGTAGAGGTAAACCCAGTCTCCTGGGAGAGGATTAATTGTCAGTGTCTTCAGCTTTCACTGCAAATGTTCTCTGCCTGGCCCCAGGATTAGCAAAGAAAAGAATGGTGCGCTAAAATGGAAGTCCCATGGCCTTGCTTGAAGCAAAGCTCCCATACCAGTACCTATTCCCTATCAGAGGCTGGTTTTTTTTTGTTGTTGTTTTTTTAACTTAACTGTCACTAGTACCATATGCTGTGCTGTGGGGAAGAACAGTTTAGCTACCTCAGGCTGAAAAATCATAATCCCAGGAGTGTCCCTAACTTGCTAGCCCAAACATCCACACTCCCAAATCATTTCCTGTTCTTTACAAATCAGAGTAAACTTCTAGTAGGACTTCCACTTGTCAAAAAACTCTGGAAACCAAATGTTTGTATCTCCCTACTTCCACAAATTGTCTGGCAATGTCCCTCTCTTCTGTGCTTTGAGATACCAGTTTTCTTCCACTTAATCTGATTACTAGGATATCCTGTCTTGTCAGATCAGATCAGGAGAGACTCTGGCAAAGGAAAGTGGCTAGACAATCCTGCCCTGACAGAGGCAATAGAAATACCTGTTCTGACTTGGATGGGTTTTCTGAAGAGGACTGGCAAGGGTACAGCTACAGAGATGTACCTGGCCACTTCTGCACCCTGAGTGGCAGCAGTGCACAAGGTAGTGTCAGTAGCTGTGGCTGTTATTTTTATGTCTTCCCTGCAACCACATCTTGGTGCCTGGGACTTGTGCCCTGGTCACTCCTACCTCTAACTATGCAACTGTGTAAAGAGCACATGTGGGTCAAGAATAAATTCATCAAGGGGATAGGAAGACAAGAAACAATAAAATGGATTGGAAACACAATACTTACTGAACCTCACTATAGTAAACCTTAAATCAGGGGCGGGCAATTATTTTGGGCAGAGGGCTGCTTACTGAGTTTCAGCAAGCCATCAAGGGCTGCATGTCAGGCAGCCAGAGGCAGATAAATATTAAGTTTTTTAGGGGCCCCATGGGCCAGATAGAATGGCCTGGCGGGCCACGGGCCACATTTTGCCCACCCCTGCCTTAAATAGTAATCTGCATGTTTCCACCCCGCTACTTCCAATAACAGAATAAAAGTAGAGTTTTGCCAGAGCTCGTTCTTTGTGTTGGAACTACACATGGGGGTAAAAATCTAGCTTATAAAAATTGCATGTTCTTGAAACATCACCAATATAAGTACTGTAATTTAAATAAAGTTGCACCAGATATGAAGAAAAAAAAAGACTACCAAAACTCAGTAAAAATACTATCCCTTCCAGTCTCTCCAGGTTAAGCAGCGGCATCTCCAGTACTGGGCAAGAGAAAATGCCTTCTGGATATCTCCATGGACAGAGCAGGGACTGGCAGGTAGGAACTCTTTCCCACAGACAGGCTGAGGGAGACTGCAGTTCGCAGCACAAATAGTACTGTCGCACAGATTTGAAAGAGATTACACAGGACAGAAACTCTTTCCAAGGAGACAACCCAACCTTGTAAAATTCTCCTTATCCAAAATAAGGTAATTTATCTTGGTTATCAACACCATAGTTAGCATACCAAAAGATTGTGAAATTTCTGCAGGACTCATAACCCAATTTCTCTCCCTTATGTCCAGGAGAGAAGGGAGGTTCTTTAGAATACATTTACACTGAGTTATGAAGAAGATTGCTCTCTCCCTGCACTGGCAGCAAGGCAATTAGAAGCAGCATGGGAAATACTAAGCACACAACTAGCAGGTCATCCTGCGGTATGCTTCCTCCTTTTCAGGTGTTCCTGAACAGGTGGTATAGTACCCACTTAGGTCCCAAATCTCTCCCTCTTCATACACAAGAGAAAGAATATAATTTTTCCTTAAAAATTACTTTTGCATATCATGACCACTTAACAGTTGTATTTAACACTGGAACTTCTAAAAGTCAGAAAGGAAACTGGCTAGATCACTTCTCAAAGCAAAATGTACGAGTTGAAATTCCTTTAATTTTCTACATATGGGTTATTTTGGGATAGACATCCAGACAGAAAGTATCCATACATTGCTACTGAAAAAAATATCCCTTGAAACAGACCTCAATTTGTAAACTGTATGAAAATTCCAAAGAAAAAAAACCCAGTGATTTTTAATATGCCTATGCAAGTGTAGAGTTAAACAATGAATATCAATATCATAGCAGTAGAAAGAAACTCTGCTTCCAGAAGTCCTGATAATGGTGCTGTAAATCTATCAATTAGTTTCAAAGAACTGAATTTTATCCAGGACTAGGCTATGCTGGGGGAAGGACTACTTGATCTCTTGTTTGTATTTGACAATTGCTGCATCTTGTGCTGAAAATAATCAAATCTACAAAGCACATTTTCCAAAAGAGAGGATGACAAGTTATACTAAAAATAATTACAACTCCGTATTAAAAATATAAATAAATAAAATCCTTTATAAGAGATTTCACTACTATTTAGAGCTGATATGCATGACTAATTTCATAGAAATGTGTTCCTAAGGAACATTCTGTACTTTTAACTGTGTATCAGCCACGGCTTTTCAGCATGCCTTTTTTTATACTTCATCTAAAAGATGTGCTTTAGTGGCCATGTGTTTTAGAAGATAAAAGCAACTACAAGAATTCCCTCTGGTTCTGTGTTTGGTTCTGACAGTAAACTCAGAAGTTTTATTCAAGTCACTTGATTTACAAGCCCCAGTTTCCACACACACAAAAATTACCCACCTGGAATATTGTTATTAAGAATATCTATAAAGCACTTCTGAAGAGAGAAGTATTACGTACTAATCAAAAGAAAGGTATAAATCACCAGGTTCCACATTATTATGAGAAAATATGAACTGTGGCCCCCTCACAATCCAAGAAACATCCAGATCTTTACCTCCATCTCACCTGACCTGGGTTGTTGAGCAACTTACCTAGCATTTAATAAATTACAAGGATTGAAGGAAGGCTGGTTAGTTGGCTGGACCTGTGCCAACAAAAACAAGACAGACACACTGGGGTGAGGGTTAATTTATGTCTCTCTCAACTTTTTTGGACTCGAGGCACCTCTTTGAAAATGCCAGCTCCTGCCTTTTACTCATTTTAGATTACATAAGAATAATAGAACAATTCTGCTGTTGCAAATAACTCAGAAAAAACCAAAACAGGTCTGAATATTTTGAACACTGTGGCTTCCTATATGATAAATCCAGAGATTTCAAATGAATCATGTTTGCACACCTAATGGTGCTGACACTGTATATACCCCAGGGCACGCTTGAAATGATCTCAAAGCATCCCAAGGGTACTACAGAACTCTGGTTGAGAGTCACCGACCTATCTCCTCCCACCTCCAATCCCCTGGACACTCCAACTAGTGCCGACTATCCCGACCCTGGCTTAATGGGTACTAGAGTCAGAAATGCACAGCATCAACATAAAGCAGGCAGACACAGAGGGGGTAGCACGTGGGCTCTCTCTAAAACACTCTAGTCAGCAAAGCCACCAAGGGCCACCAATGGGTGCTTTTCTTACAGAAACTATGCTTACAAAACATAGGATTGTTTTCACTGGGTATGTCTACATGAGATGCTTTACTGCTAAGTAGCATAGTTTACTGGGCAGTAAGTATGTGTGTCTACACATGCACACGCTTACTGCACAGTAAACCTTGCTAATCGTGAGTAAATCTGCTACCTGCAAATACAAGTAGCAAATTCACTTGCGATTACTAACTGCACAGTAATGGTTGCATAGATGCCTGACCCAGAACAAATCTGTTTCCAGTCAGCCAGCCACCAGGGATATTGCTCCCTGCCCCCGGGATAATCCTGCTCCTGGGGCAAGCTCTGCCACCAGAGCCTGGGGGGGGGTGCTCCAAACCCCCACCTCCGAGATTGCAAATCCCCAAGGATTTGCCGGCCCCATGACCATGGAGTCGGTGCCAGCCCCTTGACTGTGGAGCTGGCAATGGGAGCTCCCTGCTGGTGGGACCTGGGGAGCCCGTTCCCCACCCACCTCTGTGAATGCAGAGCTGAGCAGGAAACAAAATCTCTAGCCTGTTCCCCACCCAGATCTGCAATCACAAAGCTGAGCATGGAACAAGCTCTCCAGCCCCTGCCCTGTGATCTTGGAACAGGGACTGGGAACTGTCCCAGTCAGGGGCAGGTCCCAGCTCCACACCCCAATCAGGCAATCAAGGTGAAGGGCTTGGAAAGAGCTGCAGGAGTGGGACAGTTGTCTCCTGGCCTGGTACTCCCTGCCAGCCCCTGGGCTAGCACCTAGGGGGAGTCTAAAACTTCCCATGGTGGTCACAAGGGCCCCTTGCAGGGCCCCAGGAAGTGAGAGCAATTTGCTGCCATTAGCAGCAAATCTGCTCCTACTTCCCTACACGTGTAGATGCCTGATCAGGAGTGTTTACTTGCAAGTAGTTTACTCGTGAGTAAGCTGCTCCCGGATCTAATGCATGTGTACACTGTGGATGTAATATACTCTACTGGTATTTAGCCCTGCTTATGTAAATCTTATTACATTTCATTGAAATACTATATACTGATCATGTTTGATTGACATTAGCTCTAGAAATAGACTTAATTAATGTCTTGTGTTTGAAATAGAATTTGTTTCAAGTTAAGCTTACAGAGGAAGAAGCCCCCCAGCAAAAGGAGACATGAAGTAAAAAACAAAAAGTTTACCCTAAAACATAATTTTTCCTAGACTCAAAAGTCTAAAATTGGATATATTATCTTGCTTAACAGGCAGAATGTATTCAAAGAGTTGACACTTTCTTTGTGTGTGGAACTAACCACACTAGCCAAGATTCTTCAAAGCTGCCAGAGATCTAGATGCTCAATTCCTATTAAAATAGGAATTATAGGCAGCTTTGAAAATGACCCAACCCATGTCTGATGTTCACCAGTTTATTGAGAGCTTGTCAGTCACACTCACTCTTACAAAACAAAAAAGTTCAAATAATGCCTTAAAAAGGTGCATGTAATGCCTCAAATTTCCAATGAGGCTGAAATTCACTGATTGTTTGACCCTACACAACACTATGTTATATACAAGCACATTTTGATTTTGAGGCACAAACAGTTGTGGTAGCACTTTGAAAACTAATTATTTAAAACAAGCAAACAAACATATTAGCTGACTGCCATTGGGCAAAGAGCAGTTTTTGATATATGCATGTAGCATCCAGAAGCTCTGTGCTGCAACTAGTTAATTACTTTCACACAACTACAACTCTGTACTTGCAGGAAAATTCTCAGTTTAAGTGTAGGCAACGTACTAAGAAAAAACAGTTGGTCTTTTACACTCATATTACTCATAGTTTCCCATTTATCAAAAGCTTGAATAAACTTTCACCAAAAGAGCAAAGCCTTGCAATAATCTCTGGAGAGATTATTACAAGGGTGACTGGGGGGTGGGAAGGGGCTGACCAAGAGGCCACAAAAGCTTCTGTATGCATACATCTACTGTGAAAGAGCAGTATTAACCAGATTCTCCACTGCTCCTTGCAACATGACAAGTGGACTTTTTACCTGATCTGGCCCCAGAAAGCAGCCTACAGCTGTGACCAAATAGATGTGCATGGCTGCAGACAGCTATAAAAGGGCTCGATTCTGTGCAATAAGGATTCAGATTTTCACAAGGGCTCAGATGAACACAATGCAAAACAGAGCAGGTTCTGTAGCTGGTATCTACAGAGCTCCCAGTCTGTCGCTGTTTCCAGAATGGGAGGAGGGGGGAAAAAGGGAGTAGAGGAGGGAGTTGGGCTTCGGTTGTGCCAGAGGGTGGGGTAGGTGGATGGGAGCCCTGGCTCCCGAGAGAGCGCGAGCGAGCGAGCGAGTGTAGCATGGGGGCTGGGATGGGGGAGCAGCATTGCAACGGAGACCAGGCTGCAGACTTGCAGCAAGCAGCTGGAATCCTTAACTCCCAGACACAACAGCGAACTTCTGTTGCATCTGGGAGACTACTACAACTCACAGCACTTCCTGCAAAGCCCTATGAGCTGCAATGGGGAGCTGCTCTTCTGCCTGCGCCCATGATCAGCAACTGCTATTCAATAACATGAATTTATTTCATTTAGCTGAAGCCAAGTTGTTGTACCAGCCAAAGAGAAAAACAACAAAGAAGAGAGAGAGAGAGAGAGAGAGAGAGAGAGAGAGAGAGAGAGAGAGAGGACAAAGCATCAGCTGGAAAACACATTTTAAAAGAACATAATTTTGCTCACCAAGGCCAATGAAATTGACTATTTCTGTAATCAGTTTCTAAAGAAACAGAAATTAGTGAAGTTTACCTGTCTACTTCCATGCTTGGAGGAGCAACTGCTGGTACTTCTTGAAGGTGACAACATTTTCTGGGATACACCAAGGTTCTTTTCTTCACTCATGATCCCAGAGACAGTTTGGTTTGAACCAGTTCAATTAGAAGACGTTCAGAAGGGCTTTAAGCAAATGTAGTGGAAGACATGTGAAAGGCAAGTCATTGTTTATACCCAAATGCATTCCAATGGCATCCTCAGTGTCCCAGGGATATTCCTAAGAGGGAGAAGAAAATCCTTGTGTATTGGATACAGTTTACAATTCCTATTTTGTAATGAGTAAAAAATGCATAACTAAGCCTTTAAATGCAGGCCAACTACACTGCCATTTATGTTTACCATTAAAATGTAATTCAACAACTGATTTAAAGATAAATTTTCAGACATCAAATAGGAACAAACGAGCAGATTATTAATGCATTACATTAAAAATATTATATGACCAACTGGGACAAAAAAAACCCAACACACAGCTTTAAATGCAGTATCAAACAACTTTCAAAATATTAAAAAAAACTCAATGCATGAGAAAGTAGGCTTTATCTAAAATGAAACTATATGAAAAAAGTTAATGGATAAATAAGGAAGCAGTAGGCTCCAATGAATATATGACATGTGGTTGACAACTAGTTTCCCAGGTACCTTGCAAATTTAGACAAATGAATAAGCATCTCCAGAGGTAAAAAATAAAAAATAAAAAAAAATGCAAGAGATAAATGCAAGCGAAGATTATGCAAATTGAGCTACTTAGAGGTGTGCATGACTGGCTGTACCTGGAGACAGAAACTAAAGTTAAAAAAAAATCCTAAGTCAGGGCTAAAGAATTATTAATAGTTTGTTCAATAACAGTGGTGGCCACAGTATGTGTAAAAAATCTTGGGAGAAACCCTAAATGACAGATTTGCAGTATGGGCAAATGTTACCATGGTGACTCTGGATTTTTCTTCCCCACTAAAGGAAGAAACAAAGGATGCTTTCGAAAACCTTAAAAAATATTACGCGAGTTGAATCCCTCTAGACACTGTTGCTCACAAAACAAAACAGCCTAGGATCTTGCAGCAGATAGAAAGACAGCAGAGCTAAAAGATAACTAGATAGGACACAGGAAGATTTCACTCCTGAAATAAGTGGGTTAAACTATCATAGGAATCGCAGGAAAGTAGGGTTGAAAGGAACCTCACAAGGTCATCTACTTCAGCCCCTGCTCAAGGCATGATTATTCCTGCAAAGTGTGTCTAACCTGCTTTTGAAAGTTTCAAAGTGTAGAGATTCCACAACTCCTCTAGGTAGCCTGTTCCAATACTTGATCACCCTCAGAATCAGAAAGTTCCTCCTGATCTCCAGCCTAAATTTCCCCTGATGAAGCTTGAGGCCACTGATTCTAGCCCTGTCTCCTACAGCCACCGAGAAAAGCCCGTCTCCATCCCCTCTATAATCATCCTTCAGGTATCTGAAGACTATTATCAGATCCCTTCTCAGTCTTCTCTTCTCCAGGCTAAATAACCCTAGCTCTTCCAGCCTTTCCTCATAAGTCTAGTCTCCCAGGCCCCTGATGCTTTTTGTTGTTCTGCACTGGACTCTTAAAAAACTGTCCAAATCCTTCTTCAAGTGAGGGGCCAAAACTGGACACAGTAATACATGTGAGGCCTTGCCAATGATGAATAGAGCAGAAGAATATACTTCCTTTAAATTTGCAAAGGACACTCATGTTAATTCACCCCAGTATGTTGTTGGCCTTTTTCTTTCTCTTTTTTTTTTTTTTTTTGCAACAAGATCATGCTGTTGGCTCATATGGTTCACCTTAAATATACTGGATTTACCTGAATTCAAGAGGACTTTGAATTTAAGACAACTCGCCAGTTATTAGATTCTATGCATGGACAACTTTAAAATTTGTTATCATTTCCCACGTAAATAATTTAATTACTGGGGGGTCATCTTAAATTTGTGCCCCCCCCACCCCCAACAGCAGTGGCAGGGAAAGTGGGGATGGGAGATGGGGAGCCAACAGGCCTGCCCTTACCATGTCTGCTCCTGTCCCCCCTGCCACTTGTCCTCCATTCCTCCAACTTTTGCTCCCCCATCCCTATGCCTTCCCCCTTACTGCCTGTCCCCACTATGTACTCCCACACCCCCTGCAACTTGCCCTGCTCTGTGCTTGTGCCTACCTTAATCCCCCTCCCTTCCCCTGTCCCCATCCTGTCACTTGTGAAATCAGAAGATCCCTAATAAATGGAGAGGCTTAAAGAACATGTTCTTAAAAATGTTTAAGATACTCCTATATGTAAACTATAACAGCAGTGCCTTCAAGTCTGAAGTTAATGCTGTTTTCTGCTTTAGCTTAGCATTTGTAAGTTCTTATCAGAGGTGTTCTCAAATTAATTTTGTTGCATGTCTTTAAAACAGTTTAATGGAAGTTTTGCTATACATTTCCTACTAAGAAGCCTCTTTTTCAGTTAAAAAAGTCATTTCCTTATAGCATTCCTCTTATTTTGTTGAAATAAGTTAGCTTGATGGTTTTGTCCACACCCCACAACACTGGGCCATGTAGAAATATACCATGGCTGGTTCTGGACAAGCTAACTCAAGTACCAGAAACAATATAGGTACATCAAGCTTCTTCAGCACAGCACTGCATTGCGTCACACTGACACTGCCCAAGTTACTGCAAAAATAGCCCCAGCCTCCTTTAAAGGAAAAAGTGATTTACTATGACTTGAAGTGGATCTAGACTATGTATCTTGTACTAATTAAAATTATTGTGATGAGGGGTGTTGCAATTTGAAAAGTCAATCTTTCCCCATTTGGACTGATACTTTCTCCTTTGGCAGTCTCTCTTCTAACTCAACACACTGCAAAGTAAAACAAGTATTTTTTTCTCCAAGTAGGCCTCTTACAGGTTGGTAGTATCACTTTACAAGCAGATGTTAAAAAAACTTGTGTAAAGAAGTCAAGTGCTAATTTGCATAAACCCATTGCTCTGTGCAATACAAAACATGTTTCACTAGCAGGCCCTGTTTACAAGGCGATTACAGCCACCCTCTTAAAGGTCAGTCTTGCAGCTCAAAAAGACCAGTCAACCATTTAACCTTCATTGTTATGCAACTGACATACTTGGAATACAAAGTTCTGAGACACTAGTAACCATAAAGCAGGCTCTCATTTCCAGCAAAGCACTGAGTTATTACTGTCAGAGCCCCTCTACACAAGCAGGTAAATGTGCAATGGGACCTAATGCACAATCAACAATAGTACTTCCTGCCATGCCACATGTGTATTAGCAGGTGTGATTGTGTATTAGATTCCATCACACCTCCTGTGGTCTGCTACGCATGTAAATTAAGTCTGGATACCAAGCAGCTATTAAGTTAGTACACGTTTCTGAGGTCTAACTTTATAGCTGGTTGAACCTTTTATGGCATGATAGCTACTTTGCATAGGTAGCTGGTTTCAGTTAATTGTACAATTAACCAAGTAATTGTGCAACACCTGTAATATGTAGAGGGGGCCTCAGAGTGCAGCTAGCATATCCTGGGGCACATTAGGCTCAAGTTCTGTGAAAAAGTACCTCCCCAATTTCTAGCACATACTACATTACTTTGCATTACTCGGTGAGCTTTAGATAAATTCAAAATTAGAGGTTTTTAATTAACATATTGTGAAACATGGTAATTTCAGTACAGTATCTTCCAAGTTATTTGGCTTGGAGTCCTGAAGTAAGTGAGACAGAAGCCCTGCAGCAGTGGATGGATGTAGTGCTCCCCTGAAGCCAGTTTTTGCTTTTCCCCTTTATTTTTTGGGATTTGACTTTATTAGTTGATAGGGAGCAGAAGAATACATGCAAAATGTGCCTTCAGTCACATTAACTAACTCTGAACAGGTGTGTGCGTAGGGCAAGTGAAGGGAGAGCAAGATTGAAAATTAATAGATTCTATTGCCTCAGCTTCTTTGTATAACTTAATCGGTGCTTCCAAATGATACTTCACAGTACAAAATGACTAATGTCAATGTAAAGACTGTAGAAATATTAGGAATGTGCTACAATCCACCTGTCGAAATGGATGCATCAGTTGGTAGTGTCCCTTTTTTTTTTTTAAACCCTTCAACCTTGTGAAAATTTGAGAAGATAAATCTCTCACCATCTTGCATTTACAACCAAATTGTTCCCCCTCATACATGCTTGCACTTCACTTGCCATTTTGACTCTTTAAATAATTTTAAAGACAGTTTGACATGCTGTGTAACTACTGTATCTTTAAAGGACTGTTTTCTTTTAGTCTTCTGTGAGAGAAGCTACACATCAATTTCAATTTAATGATATATGGTCTCATTGCCCCTGTATCGAGTTTTTTTTAATTCACTGCTTTCCATATGACAACATGCAGAGGCTGCAACACTTTCACTTCCATATTCTATGGCTGCTGCTCATTATACGAAATTATAAACTTCTCAATTGCTGATTTTATTTCTTGTAAATTTTCAAAATAATAAAGCTCCCAGAAAATCTCAGTGATGTCACAGCTCACAAAGGAAAAAAGGGAGAAATTAGAAAATTTGGAAAACTGCAATACAAATCATCAACATCCAAGCCAGGTACAGAAGTTACATTTATTGTGTGGTAGGTATGCAGAAAGTGCCCTACAGTCATAACCAAACAGACAGTCAGGGAAACAAAGAGCACTGTAAAAATGGTAGATCTCACTCTAAGATAACCCTGGATGGATGTGGTATCAGACTTCAGCAGCATAGGTTAGAGCACTGTAATGAACATCTGTACCACATCCCATCATGACTCACAGTAGGCTGCAATTGGCCGACATCCCATGGAGAATTGAGGCACCCCACTCAGGTCTCCACTTGCAGGGTGGCAATATAGCCTAAGCCAGAACTTGTCTCCTCCGCCCAAGTGGTAGGCTGGCCCAACCCCTGGGCTGTCACTGACAAGAGTTAGCAAAGCCCCTGTCCCCAGGCCTACCTGTGTCCTCCCCCCAGGTAGCATAGATCCATCCACACAAAGAAAACTGCTTGCTGCTGAATTTCTCTTATTGCATATTGTCATTGGGGCAGGTGAACAAGTGCTGAATGGGCTTCTGCCGCTATTTTGCCTCTGCTCACAGTTAACCCGTCTTAAAAACGGATTCATCTCCACTGATTTCTGGTAATAGGCAAGTTCCCTAATGGAACTAAAATGTACTTGAACATGCCTAAAATGTACATCAGCACACCTATGCACACTAATATGTAGCATCACTACTTTCTGACTTGTCTGAGGAAACCAAATGCATGTGTACAATGTAGACTGTGAGAAGCACTGAGAAGCTTGAGCTGGTGGGGAGGCGTGTGTGTGGGGGGGGGGGGGGGGGAAATCACATTCCCAGCTGGGTAATCATTAAGAACAGTTATAAGGTGTTCACAAATTCTACAGTTTGAGGGAAAGGGGGAGGAAAGACAGCAATTATAGATATGAATTAAGCCAACTGAGACCTAGGGGAGGCTGCTGAGCTCTATACACCTGTAAAGAAAATAAGAATAAGAAGCAGTTACACATGTGGGTATAAATTAGGAAGCAAAAACTTGCCTGACATATTTTAATAGCACTCCACTTTTTTACTCCATCTGACAACTTCTGTGGGAAAAAAAAAAAAAAAACTACACCAAAAAAGTATACCGTATATACTGAAAACAAGAAACACAATCCATAATATCTCCTCTCTATCTTGCATTCTCCAAAGTGATTTCAGGTGCACCTGATACAGTAAGTGGTTGCTTGAACTCAAAATATTTTGTAATTTCCTGATGGAAACAGTGTCTTGCTCAGATCAAGTTTGTGTTTGGTTCAGAACTGAGAATTAACCAAAGTCTTAGGCAAAAACTCTGGACTTGCCTGGTTCATTCAAAATCACTTTTGAGTAGAGAAGGGATAAAGCCAGTGTTCCAGAGGAGTTGCTCACAGGGACCACAGAGAAGGTGGTGGCAGAGGAAGGCCTCAGGACAGCACTCTCCATGCAGGGGCAACAGCTGTTCCAGACCAAGTTCTGTCACACATCTGTCACAGGCCCAGAGTGCATACCAACCCCCCAGGTACCAGCAAAGGAGCCACTGTGTTGGCATGATCCACAGGGCTGTGGTCAGTTTGCCTGACAAGTAAGGCCACATGCAAAGATGCCACGCAACCTGTGATAGGTAAGGTGTGCCCCAGCTCCATGCGACAATGATGGGGACCCAGGCCCAGCGGAAATGTGGAGCCCCTGGAGATTTGGAAGGAAGCAGCAGCAGGGGGAGCTAAGGCTACCTACCACAGGCCACCCACTGTGGTCATAGCTTTCTCTTCGGCCATTACGGCCGAGCCCACCAAAGGGTTGGGGCTAGACAGGGAGTGGGGAAGGTGAATTGTCTGCTTTCCCCCCAACCCCCACCCTCTCTTGCTAAAGTTTGGAGCCCAGGCAAGGTGCCAGTCCCTCCACTCCAGCTCTTAGGTGCTTAAGAGAGTATATCCTATTCAAGGGGATCATACATCTGCCTAATTGACATGGCCTTGCCATTTCTGCCAGAGTCGTGCTGTACTTCATGGGAGACCGGATCCTAAGCAGAGACACCCCAAGCACTTGGACGTAAACAGCTTCCTCTCCCACCAAAGCAGTCATGGAAGGGCATCAACAGTGTGTTTGAGCTCAGACAAAAGGGTAAACAGCAGTTTTGGCAGAGAACACCCCTAGGTCAGACACTGGAGATACCATGCAACCATCTGACCACTCCAGGAATGAGAAAAAAAAATCCCTGGTCAAAAAACCCACAGACCTCCCTCCCACTCCTGGGAAGGGACACATGTGATGGAAAGAATCCCCATGGGAACCATTATCTCAGTCACTCAACTTCTGCTGCCAGGGTGACTCCCAGGTTCTGCGCCTGGATGGCTGGCAAGTGGGCCAACCACACTTTTCCCCGTCCCCTGTAATATGATGCACGGGTGATGCTCAATGGGCTCTGGCTGACAGTGATTCTCACAGTGCAGGCACTCACTGCAATCTCTCTCAGGGCAACCCCCAACCCCCCTCCCGTGATTGCAGGCTTGTCCCAGCCCCAGACCTGCCCCTCTCCCCGCAACCCCCATCACTTTTGCAAGCTAAGCAATCCCTTCCTATTGTCTGCAGGCTCCGTGTCTGGGCATGGAAATCCAGCCCACTGTGGTATGTTGGGTCCATGATGGGCTGCCGAACACCTGCTAGGCGAATGAAAGATGTGTATACAAGACCCTGCTAAAATGAAGAAGAGATGTTACTAGCTCCAGTCACAGCCTCTGAACTCAGACTACGCATCGTGGATTCCTGTCACCAGGGGCTGTGACTGGCAGGAGGAACAAATCAGGATGTGTATGAAGAAAGTGGACAGGCCAGAGGGTGCTTACATATAAGCTGCTGAGTTGCACAACTGGGGGCTCCAGATGGATACCCACTATTTGAAGGAAATACCCTGCAGAGCAGTGGAGCTGAGAGAGTTGTAGTGCCAGGATAGGGAATTAATTAACGCACATGGTCCTGGACTGCTGGCAGCTGTCCCATAGGCGCAGGCCCTCCAAGTGGTTCTAGACCAGTCTCAAAGGAGGCCCAGGGGTGGGGGAGATTTTCTGTTCCCCATGGCTTCACTCATGGCCCTAGTACCACTGCAGGGGAGCAGCAGAGCCTTGGTGGGGATAGGTAGTCCCCCAGTTTGGGCTGGCTGCCTGACATGAGCCCAAAGTGTCAAACAAGGGCCAGGTCAATGGTCCTTTTAAGGGGAAGACCATGGATCTGCAGTCCCTCCACCCCAAGTATGTACCCCTGGGGAGGGAAAAAGGAAAGAGGATGATGCCCAGGCAGCTGTGCCTGTGACACAGGGTCAGAGAGCCTGTGGCAGGAGACCCATGGCCCAGTGCAAGGGCATGGGCACTTGTAGGTCTGGAGGGCTTCTCATTCGGGGAAGGCTTCCAGTCCATATGGGTGAGAAGGTAGTTGGCCAGTGCTTTGCAAATATGGATAGCCTGATGTGGTTTGGAGTCAGGGCCACACGCATTCCAGTGGGGGGCGAGCCCTCTTCCCATTCCTGCACCGTGTGTGTTCATAGTGCCGGGCCTGGTCCATAGTTGAAGTGTTCCTTCTAGAAGTCCAGCTGCCCCCAATAAGGCTTCAGAAGCCACACACCCACACATGGCAGGCACAGGGTGCGCATGCATGGGACAGCCAGCTGATGCCTTGTGGCCATGATAAGCCATTGTCGCATCAGGTCCAGGTGGGTGGCTATGATGTCTCTATCAGCCAATCAGGGGTGGCCTGGCTCTTCAGCAGCCCAGGAAGCTTGTGGAGCAAGCTGGGAGACATGCAAGAGCTTCCCTACCTTCTGAGCTCAGGGTGTGCAGGCAGCTGCCAAGCCCCACCCCACTCTCAGAAGGGCTACTGTGTGTTCTGCTTCTTCCCAACCTAACCTTGGGCACTTGGATTAAAGCTCAAAAGTTATAGTGCTTCCACCATGGGGTTCTTGAATGCCTGTACGTGGCCCAAGAGATTTTTTTCCCCTCAAAGCAACAATGAAAATAACAAACAAAAAATTTTACAGCGGTCTTAGAATCAATTCATCAGTACTGTGGTGAGCATTTAAATGTGCAAACTGAAAATATAAATTTTATCCTGCTACTGGAGTCAACCAATGCTTGCATAGAAGAACAGGAAAGTAGAAAAAACAGTGGAAAGTGCAACAGCACAGTTGCATGGCTTTGTATTTTACGCAGCAGTTTTTACACTATGGTACTTGAATATATACTAAGTTTGAAAACAAATCCCAAATGCCTTTAACTGGATAAATATCACATTGGACATCCTGCCCCCAAAACCAGAAGTTTGGCTAGAACAAAAAAATACTATCAATTAAAATGGGATTACTGGGAGAGAAAAAGGTCGTTCCTACAGTATAAAAAGAAGTTTCAGAGCTGCCATTTAGAAAAATGGTGACAGAAATCAGTTTGAGTGGTTATAGTCATAATTACAGAAAACTTCTGCAAACAAAAATTCACACAGACACTGCAATACAAGTAAGTAAGTTTCCATTACCTGATTCCAGCCAGAACAAGCTCAAATGGTACAAAACCATTTTAATGAATAAAGAACTGGAAAGTTAGTTTGCAAGTAACCTACTAATCCTCAAAAAGCAGAAACATATGTTGGATTTACATAACAGTTTGGTAACTGACAGGAAATGCTTGTATGCAATCACTAAAGGAAAAACTTCTGCCTATGCTCATCCATAAGAAACAATGGACTAGAACAAACGAACAACAAGATGTCAAAGAAAAATATACCTCAAATATCAAGCCTGGTCATCCTCTCATGGAACCAGGCAAGCATGCCTGCTGTTTAGCTAACCCTTGGTGCTGAATAATTTGATCTTTTATGTAAGATTTTATGAATATGGATTCAGAAGTAGGTCAGCATGATAAATATACTAGATAAAAATACAAGAGTGGTCTACTCACCCATACTAGAAACTGACTCTAAGGCACAGTATGACAAATGGATAATGTTAAACTAATGTCACTATTACATATTTATCTGCAGCAAAATTTCATCAAAAAACAAACTACCAACCCCATGACTACCAGCATATAAAAATGTAAGAGGTACTGTGTCAATTAAATTTAATCAACTAACTCTTACACTACTCATATGATGCGAATGCTGAAAATGAAACATAATGAAACTGCCCTACAGCTAATCTTTATGGGTCTTAAGAGCTTAAAATACCATACTTTAGAGTCTTGTCTAGACAGACTACAGTTCTTTAATGCAGGACGCTGCCAAAACTCAGAAACCTTCAGATAACTTGCAGAATGGCTAGCAAGACTATGTGCAGCGATCAACCCAGAAGCTACCTGCGCAGGGAACCTGACCAGCATTAATTTTGAAGCCCCTCTTTGCAATAGGGAAATAGTAGGAGCTGGCTACATTAGAGATTCTATTTCCTGGCCTCAGCTAGACATAATTTATGAGAGAGAGAGAAAAGATAAATCAGGGAACACACTGGAAAAAGATTATTAAGATCAATCAGGACACTAGCCATATACAAACGACACTAAAATTCTTCTATGGCTTATATCCAGTGCAGCTCTTTTCCCCATCTGTATTATAAACCCTGTGAAGTCATCATTAAGTATTTTCATAAGGAGGGATAGGGATCCAGGGATGGTGGTTTAAAGTGTACAATGTTACTCCCCAATTCAAGGTTTTAGCAGTGGAAGTTTGCTTTTGTTCTTCTATTGTCATGTCTTACTATTTGAAGCGTTATTCTGTTTATTACAATAGACATTCTTCCATTATGCCCCAAGGTTTATTCCTTTTTAAAGCTGCAACCCTTCTCTTCATGTTGTTTTAATACATATCCCTTCTTTTCAAGCTTCTACTTTGACAGACACAGGCCAATTAAAAACATATTAGCACTGATGCCCCATGTCTTTTCATAGCAATAATACAGCAGATACCAGCAAAATAAGTCAGCATCTTAAGGTGGTAGCATCTGTGCACTGAAACAAAACTACCTGCCTGCTGTCAACACCAGAAACATTGATATTTCTCGGTCATTTCGTATCAGAGCCTGTTTGAAAGTCTTCAGGCAAAGGGAAATTTCTTTAAGATTGCATTAAGCTAGCAGTCTACATCCAACTGTGCACTATGAAAACCAGTTCCAAGTTAATAGGTTGTGACACAGGTTGACTCATTTATTAGAGATAAGCAAATAAAAATGTCCCTGGTGAAGTAGCTAGAAAGTACAGCTTAGAGATACAGTTCAGCAAATTATAAAGGCTCATGAGTAAGTCTCAGGGCTCACAGTAACTAGCCTAATGAACCTAATCAGTAATACTGGAGTATTGGGTATCACACTCAGCAGCATTAGTTTACTTCTTCCAGCATCTTGCTGCAGAGGCAATACTTTTGGATATAGCAAGGGAACATAGTAAATGCTTTTTCTCCACAATGTAAAGCTTCAAAGGAGAAAGTATGTCTTTTTGATAGTATAATCCTAGACAGCCTACATTACTTCCTAAACAACACTGGAATCTAAGAGATTTATCCAATACATAATCACTGGCTTTTTTAAAAATTAAGTTTCAGTTATAATAAAAATCAGGGAGTAACTGTGGGGGGAGTGGAGGAGGAACAGTATAATCAAGACTTCTTTGTGCAGTCTTTCAGTGTTCCTCCTTTCCCCCAGTCGGCACTATGTAGGCTTTTAAATTAATGACCATAGTAGTTAGACACAGTCTGTCTTCTGAGCTATAGAAATTACTTAAAACGTTTAATTCCTCAGAATACCAAGACTAAGTTCTTCTTTACCCTATTCCCAAAATTTTTAAGAGATCATCCTTCTCATTCTCAAGTTTGCTCCTTGCATGACACCAACTCAAAGCTACCTCAGATAGAAGCACACTGCTCTTTAAAGGCATGCAGAGGTCTGTCTAGCTAGCATTCTGACCACAGTAAAGGAAGTTGGGAACATCTGAAAGCTAATCCCACCATCTCTCTGCAGCGTGGGGTCATTGACCTGTCTGTCCACATTTCTTAATATGCAAGAGGGAAGGAATAAGCAGCAACATCTTTCCAAGATGCTTGGTGATGATACCTTAATAAGAAGCGTTCCGAAAAGAAGTACCATATTATTTAGTGTTTTCATTATTACTGAGTCATTAGGAGGACGGCCAGAGGCTAGAGTCAGATACTATATACCTCTATCACACAAAAACCTCATGGAAACCTTGTGGAGATTTCAACAAGACAATGCTCAAAATGTACACAGGAATGCATTTGCTTCATTACCCATAAACTAGAGCTGCACAGAGAGTAGAGTCCAGCTTCACTGAAGCAGACATGGTATTTTGCAACTCCTCCATTTTCCCCAAGATGCATGAAATTCACCAGAAACCTATTCTAAGTTCCACAAAAAACAGAAACATGTTGGGGGTCAATTCCATCCTTCATACAGCCCCACTCTGTTCAGTCATTGTAGGGTTTATCTTCCTCACAATGTGAGAAATACTAATGGCCTGATGGGTGACTTTTTGGCATGACTCAACAGTATGATCAGAGAAATGAACCCATCTCCAGATCCTTTACTTTTTTGGTTACTGATTTACACCACAACTAGGGGGCTGTCCAGTTGAATGCTTACTGTTGGTTTTCCCCAAGAAAAATAGCACAGTAAGTCTCACCACCTTGCCTTCCAACCTGTGCCTAGGTTATTTCATTTGCTCTATAACCATTTCTCATCTACAGTCAGTGCCTTTCCTAGATAGGGACCTTGCTGGCAGGTGCAGAGGACATTCTTTTTCAAAGCTGTATGTCGCCTCCAGAGACGCATGGAGAACCTGTGGGACTACTAGACTCATGAGAGAAGTCTCTCAACTTCACTTTTTACTGAAATAAAATAGGTCAAAGACAGTGCCCACAGAAGCATGTTGAGGGAACTGTCTCTTGATTTGCAGTTGTTGCTTGTTGATCCTGCAAGTAGATCCACACTGCACTCTTTGAGAAATGATGAAAGTCTTTGTATTTCTCCTATGTGCACAGCCTGAGAAAGACCTTTCTAGCCTGGCAATGCTCCCAGATCCATTAGCTCTCCTAACAGGCTTCCATTAGGTTGTTTGCCATTAGATTGTGCCATTTTGATGAAGTGAAGAACTCCTGAACCAATTTCTTAGATTCCAATGCAGCCAACAGCCTTAGGTAAAGGCCACACGCATCCTTTTTCTCAGTGTTATAGGACATGGAGCTTTATATAGGACACACTGTCCAGGACAACAAATTATAGATACAGTCTTAAAAAGTAGGGTAGGGGGTATAAGAACTTGCTCAAATTTTCTTCTTGGAAAATCCATTTTAAATTATTCCATCCTGAATTCGGAAACCTAACAAAATGACCCATCCCTTCACTTTCAGAATTTGACAGGTTCACTGCCCTGAAAACAAATGGTGAAGTAAGTTGAGAAGCTCAGCTGGGCATCTGCTGATCGTGCCCTGCTGATCTTCTAGGACCAAAAAGGTGCTTATACATGTGCTCCAGGAGTTGGGGGGGAGCTTTAATTAGAGCAGCTCTTGGAACCACTTTAATTAAAGCACCCAGAGTGTCATGTGTATCAGCATCCCCACACTGAAAAATGATGGCAAGGGTGCTTTTAACTAAAGCTTATTCAAGCTTTAGTTAAAAGCACCCCCACCTGAACAGGGACCTCTCCTTGAACAAGCTTTAGTTAAAAGCGCAACCACTGCCATTTTTCAGTATGGGGACAATGATACACATGACATTCCAGTCGCTTTAATAAGTGCAGCTCCAAAGGCCACGCTCATTAAAGCATCCCGTCCCCCCTGCCTCCCAGTGCACATCTATAAATGCCTAAAAATTCAATTATTTTGATAGTGGCCAACATGGCATAAGGCAAGAGAATGAAGGAGTTACTAGAAGATTTTATACATAAGTCAATTGCACTTGCACATAAAAAAAAATTAAGTTTTTCAATTTTTCCTGGTGCTGCATGAACAAGTTTGATTGCATCTGCTGAAAAGCCTTAAAAAGGCTGAAAAGGCTTTGATCTTGGAGTGGAAAAATTTCAGTTCCCTTTTAATTGTGTTGTTGGCCAACCACTTAACCTGGTGGGATATGGAAGCTGCAACAATGCTGTATTTACAAAAGCCTTGTTCACAGAGAAGAGTACAATAGGGTGCAAAGAAAGAACTACATTTAAAAATATGAAATGTTATTAAGCACGTTTACTTTTTAGGTACAGAAATAGTCCCATGAATAGTCTTTGTGAAACGGAAGCCTATTTATGGTGTATTTGTTGTGGGTAGAAGCTTCCCAGAAGTATACTTCATAGTAGACATACATTCTGAAGCATTCACGCAACATGAAAGCAGAGATAAAGGATCTAGTTTTCTTGCATCATTTAAGTCCGTCTTCGTATTGGCCTTCTGCAGTACACACCCAAATTCATGACCTTAAGCAGATAAAGAGCCAAAAAAAAAAAGGGACGGAAAAACCTTAATGGTGAATAATCTGTTCTGTTGAATGGTAAAACCTGGTTCTGAACACCAAGCTCTAAATGACAAGCAGAAAGTACAGCAAAAGGGACAGTGGTTTTATCATTCAGAACTGCTTTAACTGCTGGGAGATGCTTTATTTTTTTGAACCAGAGATTCTTTCCTCCTTTCTATGCAACTTCTCCATTGATTTAGTTGTATCCCATAAAGTACAAGGCTACAAGGTTTTGGTTTTAAAAGAGATTTTTATAGCTAGGGTTATTTAAAAAAAAAAAAAAAAAAAAGCACAAACAAAACAACAAAAATAAAAACAAAAAAAAGGTAAAATTTTCAAGTGTTGGAGTGTCCTTGGAGCTTAAACCCCATTTTTAAAAGCTGACTGACTTAAAACCATTTGAAAGCCACGTCATTTTGAAAATAGGCATTTAGCGCTTTACAAAAATTAACTCCAAATTTTTCTCCATTACTCCAGGATGCCTCTTTCCTGAACAACAACAAAAAAAGTGAATATAATATATATTTTTAAAAAGAGAAGTTACTCCCTGCCATCCTTAGTAAAATGCCAGTGGGTGAAACTGCATATGCTTTGCTGTAGAGCTAATTAGCCCTACAGTAAAGTGTCACTCCCTATGTGTGTGCTGGCATTAAGGCAGAGTAAATTAAGTCCACTGTAGGACAGTAGTATCCTATAGCAGAGTAATTACATACACTGAAATGCATGTGTAGACAGTGACAGAGGCTGGCTGGGGCACAAGGGTGCTAAATTGTGGGGGCTGCCTCATGTCCCAGCCAGCCCTTCTTCTGCCCAATAATGCCATTTGGAGTCCCAGATCGACTCCCAGGGCCTCCTGTCACTCCAGGGCTGCTCTGCCACCGCTCAAACTACTGCAGTCCCAGGTGCACATGCAGACACTGTCTGGAAGCAGCTGACACTGGTGCCGTTTGTGTCAGAGTTTATCACATTACCTTAAAGGCATGCATAGATGCACTCTTTGAATCTCAGAAAGACTTGCACTATTTCTAAAAATAAACAGAAGCTATTGATAGATGATAACCAAATAAATTTTAAAAACAGAATATGGTACCCAGCCAACCAACATTAATTCTAATACTATAAAAGCCTTAATTTGTCTGTCTGTCCATCAGAGTGTGAATACAGCATTGGGACAGGTGGTAGCAGTGCAACGGAACACTGCCATGATGGCAGGGACATAGGGGATTGAGGGCAGGGGTGCATGGCCAGAGCAGTGCCCCCCTGCCCTGCTCCCTGCAGGTGGCAATGATGGAGAAGAGGTGGGAGGCTAGGCCACCGGAGTTGGCCTTGCCCTCCCCATCCCCCCTCCTTGGGAGGTGGTGACAGTGGAGCAGGGAAGAGCGGGTTTGGGATGCTGCGGGGGGGGGGGGGGGGGGCCACTGGGGCTGGCCTTGGCCTGTCCCACCCCCCTTCTGTCATCAACACCTGCAGGGCTAACGTGGGGGGGGGGAGGGGAAAAGAGTGTGCCTGGGCTGATGTGGTGGCAGTGGGGGAGGGCAGGAGTGGGCCTGGGCCCAGTGCAGGGTGGGGAGGAGCAGTCCTGAGGGTGGGGTGAATCCAGCCCATAGCAGCAGTGGGGGGGGGGGAGGGAGGGAGAGGGGGAGCAGCAGGCCTGGCCCGATGCAGCAGCAAGGGTGGGAGAGGAGCAGGCCTCCTCCCCTCCCCTCCTCAGGCATGGGCCCACTCCTCCTCTACCCCCTATCCCCCACATAGGTCCCAAGCCCATTCCTCCCACCCCTGCTGCCCCCTCATTGGACCAGGCCCACTGCTCCCCCCCCGCCACGGCAGGCCAGCTTCTCCCCACCCTCAGGCATAGGGCGCAGGCCCACTCTTCCACTCCCTCCACCGCCACAGCAGGGAAGGGAGAAACAGGCCCAGACCCCAAGCAACAGGAGGGAAGGGGGAGCGGGAGGCCTGGATGGGGGAGGAAAAATAGGGCTCTGTCCCCCCCCCCCTCATTATTCTTGATGAGCAATTGGCTAGTAGCTACATATTTTTTAAATTTCACCATAATTTGCTCATACAGCTTTAGTTTAAATAGCTCTGCTTGGGGAAACTAGAACATCAAGTGGCAGGGACCCTTTAAAGGCGCTTGCGCACGTGAGGAAAATGTTGCGGTTTGTTATACTATACACGTGCAGGGGGGTTTTACGATTTACATGAGTTTCTACATTGCAAACTAAACCACATCCACATGTAGTTTAGTCTGTAAACTAACTATTTGTAATGTTGCAGCCTTGGACAGCTACCCGCCCCCGCCCCCCCCGGCCGCAGGAGAGGTGGGCTGAAGGCAGAAGCAGTAAGGGGAACTATCTTTTTATTTGTCCCTTCATGAAGCCTGCCCGTGTCTCTCGCAGCTGGGGGGTGAACTCCAGTAGGCCAAGCAGCCCTTGAGCTGCAGAGGGTCCCAGCCTTTCCTTCTGCAGTGGCGACACCCCATAGGGTCGCATGGGCAGGCTGCTACTGGGTGGGTGCTGCCCCAGCTCGGGCTCAGGAACAGTTGGATCAGGCTGGGTGCTGCCTGCAAGCTGGGGCAGCACCTGCCCAATAGCCACTGGCCTGGGTAGCGTACCGCCATGGAGGAAAGGTCCGAGCCTCTCTGGCCATAGGAGAGGCAGGCAGGCTCCACAGGGAAAGAAAAAAAAAGGATCAGGCCCCTTGCCACTCCCCCCCTCTCCCCCACAGCCCAGACAGCACCCACTGGATCCAACTCTTCCCCTAGCCCCCTGGGGAGCAGTTCCCAGTGGGATAGCAGCAATGGAAACCAGCAACAATCATCATTCTTAAAGCCTACAATGGTGGCTTATACTCTAGAAGAAGCACAGCAAGTTACTATGACTGACTAGTTCCCCATTTATTTTTTAACTAGATGTAAATGGGCACCTATATACGTGCCGGGAGGCTGTTCTGACGCACTAATTATAGCAGACTCGATTAATTGAGTCTGCTGGAGGATGGTAATTACTGTGCTCCAGCAGGCTCCAGCATCACAGGTAGCAGTCTCCCTGTGCTGAAAAATGGCAGCAGGGGTGCTTTAGTTAAAGCATCCCTGCCACCATTTTTCAGTGCAGGGACACTGATATACATAATGCTCTAGGTGCTTTAAATTAGAGCAGGTCCGAGAGCCACTCTAATTAAAGCATGCCTCCGCCCCCCCCCCCCCCCGGATCATGTCTATAAACGCCCATAGTGCTGAACTCATATTTAAGAAATCTGATTTAATATTTCCACTTCAGTTGATACTGAAGGGAATCCTGATATGCTGACAGCACAGTTGTTATGCTTATAATCTGTGCACCATTTTTTTTTTTTTTTTTATTGTTATTCAGGATTTCCCAGGCTGCATTTTTATTATGGTTCTCACAAAAGAACTGTGTTATTGTAATCTTTTTAAAGTTAGACAAAAGAGCAGTTATAGATACAATCTGCTCCATTTATTCATCTAATTTCACTTAAAACTTCCTTGGTATAAAATAACTAGCAGTGCACTGATAAAGATTTTTTGGGCCAATACCGATACCCATTTATTAGCAAGCCATATTGGCCAATACCAATCTGATTGCTGGTATGCAGCCCAGCAGCTTGGAGATCAGCATCCGGCTGGTAAGTCTGTTGGGGGGGAAAGGGGCAGGGAAGGGAAGGAATGTGGGTGTCAAATCAAGGCCCCCCACAGTGAGGAAGGGACTGGGGCCGGGGCATGGCTTTTTGGTAGAGCATGGAGCTAAAAAAAAAAAAGCATACAAACGTTGATATTTAAAAGCAATCTAATTTACATATATTTGTTAAGTGATCAAAGAGAACACAGGACTAAAGTGGGGGGCAAAGTTAAAGTTTACCCCCTAAGTCACCCGTTTCAAGACACAGCTGAAGTTTGAAGCATATAATGTATGCAGCTCATATCAATGATTACTGCTTTTGGCTTTTATTTAAAGGGAAGAAATAAAGGCCAAATAAGATAAATACTTAAGCAAACATTTAAGTAACTTAGATGTAATGTAGCCAATGTAACATTATTGTTGGAAGCTTAAACACCGAATATCTAGACCTCCAGTTTTAAGCAACGAAGAATGAACATTAAGATGCTTACGAATTCTATTTCATGTGCACTAACTGTGAAGAAGCGAATAAAACCCTTGTTTCAAAGCATGTTAAAAATGTAAAGAGGAAAAAGGAAAGAGAAAATGACAACAGTGGCACTTGTATTTAAAACACTTAATCCTTTCCCTTTAAATATCAACCTTTCACGTAAAATTTAAGTGTCTCCAAGTACACCCCTCAAAAAAAGACCAAACTGTATGCAGTTTGGATTCAACTTAACACTCAGGCTGAAAGTGTTGGAAGCTATTACTAAGTCTGCCAGAGATTGTGCAGATCTTTTATTTTTGTTATTCCAAGATTACAAATATTTCTGTGGGAGGGTTGTTTAAAAATAAATCTTGAAAGATGTGTGGTAGTAGTTAAAAAGATTACGTTAAAAAAACAAACAAACAAAAAAACCCCACGTTATATGCACTGCAGTTACACAGTCTTCCCACATGTGAAAGGGGAAAAAAAGAAAGCACTTTTGTGTTTGTCACAGCAGGAGAAATTCAGATTTTTCAACTTCCAGACACACTAGTTTTTCCCACTGCCCACAAATACTAGCAGAGTAGGAAACACTGGACAGATTTCACTTCTAACGTATGGATTGCAGTAAAAAGCAAAAAAACCAACAACTTTTCTTCTGAAAAAGACCCTGGCCCGTAGCACAGGCCTCTCGGAAAAGATAAGGAAGTACACATTGACAAATTCCATAACTAACATTTAAATCAGAAACTTTTTGTGGTTATCTGCATAAGGATGTCAAACAGGTACTAACAACATGCTTCATCTTCATATATAGGATACCTATGAACATAAAGCCAAGTAGTTTTGATTAGGACCAAAGGGACCATAGACATCTGCTGGTTTTTCTACAACAACATTGTGTGCTTAAAAACTGGAGAACTGCAAAACAGCCTTTGTGGCAACTGCTCCTAAATTGTTTACAGCATGCTAGAGATTAAGGAAGGATACTTCTCAGGTAACAGGTTATAATGCTAATAAGCAAGGGTTGAGAGGGGAAATTGATCCAGGGGGAGTGGCCAACCAATTAGAACAAAGGTTGTCAACATTTTTAGCCTCAAGGCATCCTCCTTTCATGATTTTTCAAAACTTAGGGGCACCCTGGTTGAGAACCACTGAGCAACAATATTGCTTGTGCCAGGTGAGTGTTGGGGAGCAAGCACTAACCCCACTGTGACCTGTTTTTTCTATCCCTTCCTAGCCCCCGCTTTATACCGGAGGGAGAAGCACTTCTCCAGGGCCTCAAACACTGGTGACAGGAATCATGTGCAGCTGTGCCCCTCCTGCCAGTCCTAAGACATGAGCTGGGCTGAAAAAACGCAGCCCTGCTACCCCATTCCTGCCTGTCTGCTAATGTATGCATGAATGAGCAGCAGTGTGCTGCTAGCAGCAGGAGATCTAGCATGGGAGCTGACAGAGGGGTGAGGCACTATTTGTCTGTGGGATGTTGGGGTGCCCAGTGCTGGGGGAGAAGGATGCAAGAAGAGAAGCAGCAGCAAATTGCTTGCCTCCTGGCACAGAGCTGACCATTGTTGGTCCCTTGGAAGAATCTCACAGCATCTTAGGGTACTACTGCACTCCAGGTGAGAAACACTGGGATAGAGTATTAAAAAGCAAGGGAAAGCCCAACAACAATGCACCATTTGTGAACTTTGGAGAAGAATTCTAGTTTAGGAATAAACCATTTCATCATATAAAATAGGGAACCCTACTTTCAGTAGTTTATGAAAGCTAGTAAGAGCAGGGGCAATACATAGGGGGTACATGTGCACCCCCTGCAAAAAGGCACCACTGACACTGTTGGCGGCACCTGTCGGCAATCACTGCTCACCACTCTATCACCGGTCCATGATCACCCCTAGCCCCTGCTGGTGGTGGTGTCTGCAGGTGGTTGCAGACCTGTGGTTGGTGCTTGCTACCCACACCCTGCCACTAACAGTGCCAACGGCATATTCATCACCACCAGGTTCCTGCCATCACTGGCACAGCTGTGTCCCCCCCAGCTGCCAGAGGCATGCGCCATTCATGAGCAAGAGCAGACTCCTTCAGGAGACGTTTCTCCTTAGTTATGTCTCAATTCCATGCCTTCAGTTTGAACCTATTTTAGTAAGTGCAACTGCATTATTTTCATAGTAAAAAGGTAGCTCTCCAAAAGGCCACAGTTTAGAAACAAAATTTTAATTGTTTCTGACAATTTTTTTTTCCCCCAAGGATCAATACCTCAACCAAAAAGATATTCTGTAGAGGTGCACCAATACATCAGTCTGATATCAGATCAGTACCAATATAAAGAAAATTGCCTATATCAGATATTGGCTCAATGGGGCTGATAATTTGGCCAATAAGTGTCTGTGTTGCACACAGCTGCAGAACAAAGTACAGCTGGTAGCATGGAGAGCTGCCTCCAGCTGTTAAGTCAGAAGGGGAGGGGGGCCAGATCAATGCCCACCACGGTGAAGGAGGGGGCAGGCGTTGCTCGGCTGGAGGAGGGTGAGGGACAGAGGCGTGGCTTGTGGGGTGGGGGCAGATCCCACCACTACTTGCACCCCAGGAGAGCGAGGAAGAGGCATGTGCCCCTGGATCTGCACAACAGTGGGGCAGGATACAGCCGGCATTGCCTGGCTCTTCTCACTAGGGGCTAGGCTCAGAGCAGGACCCGGTGGTGCTGCAAGGAGGCTGCAGCCACATCAGATTTTGCTGCAGCTGCACTCCCAGCCCTGTGCTGCCACCTGCCACAGCCCCAGCTGAATGCCCTGCCTCCCCCTCAAGCGCTAGAAAAAGCCACAGCTAAGCTGGGCAGCAGGTGGTGGTGCGGAGCTGGGAGTGAAGCTGCGTTGAAATCTGGGATGGCTTCAGCCTCCTCCCAGCACTGCCAGATCCTGCTCTAAGCCCAACCCCCAGTGAAGAGAGAGTTGTGCAGCCCAAGCTCCGGCTCCACCGCACAGATGCCGCCTGCCCCGTGCCAAGATGATCTGGGGGCCTCTCCCCACCCTCCTGGGGTGCAAGCAGCTGGAGCCGCTCCCACCCCCATAAGCTGTGCCTCCATTCCATGCTCTTCTCCTGCCCCGGCTGGGCAGTACCTGCGCCTGTCCCCTCCCTCACCATGGGGGACATTGGCCTTCCCCCCCCCCCCCCCAAGCCCCTTTCCTCCCACCACACCAGATTTACCACCGGGAGGCAGCTGTATCAGATATTGGATCAGTATTGGCCGATATGCCTCCTTAAATATCAGCTATCAGTATCGGCTCCCAAAATCTCTATTGGTGTACCCCTAATATTCTGGATTTTTGCACTAAACTTCTGTTCACTTGGCAGAGTCACTTCTTGTTGGGAGATTTTCAAAAAGACAAAAACATAAATGCACAAATCCCAGTTACTTTCAGTGGGAGGCAGTCACATCGGCTAAAGCACAGGCACTCAAAAAGCCCGAGGCTGAATTGATTCAGTCTTTGCAAGTTAGTCTAAACTGCAGAGATTAGACTGAGAAACAACTGGACACACATTCACTTCTGATTCAGGAAATGCAACCACATACTTGCTGTGGCTCAGGCCTGAAGCCGGGGGATGCTAGAGCATGGCTCTCTCTGGCACGTAGGCAGTGAGCTATGTGTTCACTACTTCCTGCTGCCCCCAAGGTCTCTGAGATTTGCAGTCCAGAAATCACGGCAGCAGGACTGTGCAGGGTTGCTCATCACTTCCTCTTCCTGCTTCCATGCATCTCTAGAATTTATAGTCTACAGTTACAGCCAACAGTAAGTATAGCAGCAGGGCAGCTCTGTGCTCAGGGGAAGGTGTGTTTAACCCCCTTGCCTGGGTGCAGACCCAAGCCAGGGTTTGCCTGGAAGGAGGGGGCAGTCCCTACCAGGGGCTGATTTAACTCAAACCAGGAAGGAGTTTGACAGAAGTTTCATAAACAAGTTTGACCCAAATCAGTGAAGTCTGATATTACATTCAACCAGGTTCATCTTAAACCAGTTTTAGCCATTTTGAAACTGGTTTATGTGCACTGAACTTCTGTTCTATTACAGGTTTAAGCCAGTTTCTGATCACTTAAACCGGTTTATATGCAATTTCTGTCCCTGGCCCTTTGGGCCCATTTTTCCTTTGAAATCACCCACTTAACCTATACTCAGTCTACAGCTTCTTCAAACCACCATTCTGAGCCAAGAACTGCATTTGCACTTTAAAATTAACATAAAATGTAAGTGATATCATGCTCCCAGATACCCAGATTCTCATTCATGTCTAAATAATTCATAAATTCAGTCTTGCTTCCAAATACAAGAAGCTTTTGTTCTTCTGGGTGCTTCGGAAGCTAAATTTAGAGAGCCTAAAATCAGCCCTTGCAGGTTGCTTATGTAATTTCAGCATACAGTGCTTCAGGATAATTAGATTCCAGTAAAATGCTATAACTTATTGCCTCTGTTCCTTGCCATAAATGATTTCCCTTTTTTGTTAATTTTGCCAGGGGACTCCCCAGGCAATTATACAACAACCTCACATTGGTTTTTGCTAGTGATACTCTATTAGCCTTACTTCCCATCCCTCACCCTCTATCTAAACAACTAAACGTTTGCAAGTCATTGCCCAGACAACAAGGATTTCTTAGGGTGTTATCTTTTGTTGGATCAGCTATGTAGTTTGGATAAAAGTTAGACAAGTTTTCAAATGCAAAACATTCTTCAGGTCTCGGATCACAGGGAGTCAAGCATACCACAGCAAAAAACAGCAGAAGGAAGGGGGTGAACAGGCAGGCACTGTATCTAAAAGCATGTGTTCAAAGTGCATACATTTCCCAAATGCAATACATCAGACAGCTTTCCACCATACTTACAATGCAAATTCAAGAAGCTAGCAGAAGTCACACGGATGAGCACAGGAATCATTAGTGTGATGTCACACAACATGCATAGGGAAGTGTGGCAATCCAATTACTGTTCATTTAAAACAAGTCTTCCATTTAATGCATCTAAATAAAGCCTAAATTATGTAGATTGGCCAAACCTAGCGCAAAAAAGTGATTAATTTATTACTAATTTCCTACAGATGATATATATTCCAGAATCAGTTCTCAGATCCCTATAGGCCTGATTTCCCCTTCATCAGCACTAATACAAGTAAGGGGTTAAGTCAACACTTTGTGCTGCTGTTGTTTCACTTTCAAATAGGCTTCTGATCAATATGAAAAGAAACAAAGAAGGTCCATCTGAGCCTAAGTGTTTGTTGGGCTGGTGTGGTTATGGTATACCTGCTTTTTAGCCAGTGGCACATACAAGGGAATGTAGCTAGCATCACATCCGACTACCTCTGACTCCCCAGCCAGAAGCACCAGGAACCTATATACAGGTGTGTCTGATTTGGGGGGGGGGGCGCACAGCAGTTTTTGGCAAAACTCCAGAACTAGTCTTGAACTCACACCTCTGAAGCAAACCACCTTAACCACAGTCACCTGAAGAGCATCAAGTTCTTCCCTTACAAATCTAAACAATAAGCTTGCCATGTATCTGAAATTAAATTGAATTAAGTTGAATTAAATTCTAAGGGCTCAAATCAGATTAATATTAATTTGGACATGTATCTTTGTGAGACTTGCACAGATTAAGGTCTTATTTACATATTTGAGTAGCAAAAAAGGGAAGAAAATCATCATCCTGTACTTCAAAATATCAAGGCTAGGGACAGAAATTACATAAACTGATGCAAGTGATCGGAAACTGGATTAAACCTATAAACAGAACAGAAGTTCAGCGCACATAAACCGCTTTCAAAATCACCAAAACTAGTTTAAGATAGACCTGGCTGGATGTTGTATCAGGCTTAACTGATTTAGGTCAAACTGGCTCATGGAACTAGTTGAGATCTCTTTCTGGCTCAAGTCAATTCAAAGTTCCCCAGCATCCCAGGATGCTTTGCAGCCTTAGGCTACGCTGCCTGCTCCAGGGAGGTAGCGACTGCCTTGCCTCTCTGCTCATGTCCGTCAGCCCACAGGGACTGGAGGGGTAGGAGAAGAGACCCCCAGACCTGCCTAACCAGAGTCTACACAGCACGTGGGGAGAGGGAAAGCTCCTGTGGTGGGGGCTTCTCAGACCCCTGGCAGCCCTCCCAGCTGCTGACTGCTTCAGCAGCTTCCACAGGAGGGAAGGAGAAGAAGTACTCCAAGCTGGATGCCTGCCCATGCAGCCTACCATGGGGGGCACTGGGGAGCTCCCACCCCAGCTGAGGGTAGCCCCAGGGAACTGAGGGGAATTATTCTCCTCCTGAACCCCAGAGCTGCTTGCCTTGGCCCCTGCAAGTCTCAGGACAGCCCACGGAGTGGAGGGAAATTCCTTTGCTCCACTACGTTAGTTTTACCTCAGACTCACAGCAGCTAAGGCAAAACTGGCTGGGGAAGAGCAGGAGAATTTCCCTATGCTCCCTAAATCTGCCCGAGACTTGCAGGACCTAAGGCAACCAGCTATGGGGTTCAGGAGGGGAAGAATTCCCCTCAGCTCCTTAAGCCTCCCCCCCCCCCCCAAGCAGGGACTCCCTAGTGCCCCCATGCTGGGCTGCACAGGCAGGCACCTGGCCCAGAGAACTACTTCTCCCTCCCTCCTGTGGCAGACGCTGAAGCAATCTGCAACTGGGAAGGGTAGGGGGCGAAAATTCCCTTCAGCTCCCTAGTGCTGGTTGAGCTGGGGGAAACTTCCTGAGGGTCAGCACCCAGACAGAGGGCTCCTTAACCTGCTGTGGGGGGATAGCAGGGGGTTAGGGACACTTGGATGGGCTGGCAGTGTCCACAGGCTGGGAGATGTTATCGAGTACCCACCACCTGCTGGCCTGGGTCAGTGCAGGCCTCCTCTTGCCTTTCCCAATTGACAACTGAATGTCAGTTCAGTTGGTTATTGGCTCAGCCTATGCCATTTAGGAAGAAGCTGCCTAGATTGAATAGATTCAGCCTTAGTCTTTTTGACTGTCTGTACTTAGCCCAAGGATTTAGTTAGAAGCCAACCAAGCTCCAACTTCAAACTATGTCATGGAAGAGCACTGGCAACGTGCAGGGGGTGCACATGCACCCCCTGAGCTTGACAGTGCACCCCTTGCAAAAAGCACTGCCAATGCTGCTAGCAGCGCCTGCAGGCAGCCACCGCTTGCCATCCTCCCCTCGCCACAAACACTGCTGGTGGTATTTGCAGGTGGTCGCTGAATACCTATTGGCACTCACCACACCCCTCCTCCCCAGCCACCAACACTGCCGTGGCCCCCTGCGAGAGCTCGCTGCTTGCCACTGCCGCCACCTGTGGGAGCTCACTGTGCCTGCCCCCCCCCCGGCTCTGGGTGCACGCGGCATTCATGTGGAAGAGTACAAACATTTTCCTGAACATGTCACTTTTTTGTTTTTTAATATTTTCATGATCCTGATCATCATATTTGTAGATCTCCTACCCATGATTACCCTGCCTTAAAACAAAAGCTGATGGATACAAAGGAAGAGGAACATCAGCTTCTCAGTAAAAGTTGGATTTAGTGGGACCTACATGCCAGTCAAACAATAAAAGAACTAAAGAACTTTGGTAATAACAACAATCAGCCTAACAGGAGGTCAGAGCAACTTGTGCTGGTGATAAAGAAGATATGCATGATTTTTTTCCTCTGTTTTTCAGCCCCAGTATTCAGCATTATTATCTATAGAAGCAAAGTGCCTAACTCCTAAAAAAAAAAAAAAAAAAAAAAAAAAAAAATCAAGACTTCTGATGAATACATTGTAAGTTATTTGTAGCAGACAAGTCTTCTGTTAAATGCACATATAGGGTGCTTACACAAGTGACATTTTTCACATGACCAGGCCCCTGAAAGCACTCTACAACCATGACTTAACACATGTGTATGGCTGCAGAGCACTTTTAAAATGACCAATTACATGAAAAATTAACCCTGTTAAAATGAAGTATTAGATTAAAGCACTCAAGCAGAGAGCCTTAGGGAACTTGTGTTCTCTCCAGGGTTAATTTTTCATGTAGGAATGAGGCTGGGCTGGTGCTTGTGCTGGCAATACTAGCCCAGCCTCACCCCTAGCTGCTTTTGAATGGCCGGGGGGGGGGGGGGGTGGAGAGCAAGGGGACAGAGTGAAACAGAGCCTTCTTGCCTCGCAGGTCCATCCCAGCTCCCCCTAGTACCCCAGCTAGGGTAGCTGGGGGGGGAGACAGTGGGGCATGAGGTGAGGGGGCACCATTCCATCAGTTGCTCCCACTCAACTCTAGCCCTTCAAAAGCAGCCGGCATCCCTGTGCAGTTGCTTCCTCCCCTTACCTCTCCCTCCCCTGCTGATAGTCCTGAAGATGGAAGGGAGAGGGCTTGGGAGGGGGGCAGTTTGGCAGCCTCCTTGGTGGCTGCCAGAGCACTCCCATCCGCTGGCCAGGGCCAGGGCAGGCAGGTTCCAGCTTCCCCAATCCAATAGGTGAATATCTGTTGGGTCAGGGCTCTAACTCATGGTGTTTTACATAAAGTGCCATGAGTTAGGGTGGGGCCCTGAACTTTTGTAGGTCAAGGAGACTCCAGTGAACTCTGGGGCATCTAGATGCTACCCCCATACTTATAAAAACAAACAGAAAGAGGCATGGGTGTTTTGTCCATGTCTAGATTAATTTATAAACTGGAGCAGAAGTCAAGTCTCACAGTTGGCTCAGGAGTCCACTGTACAACAACACAGTGTATAAGAGGAGGAAGAAGGCATGTTATGTCCAAAAATAAGGTCAGTTCCCATTCCAAATTGAGACTAAAGGGTTCAAAGAGACTAAAACCTTTTCCTAGTTGTAAAGACATCAGAAGGGTTGGGTTTGTTTTTTTTTTTGTTGTTGTTTTTTGTTTTTTTCCAACGTGTTTAAGAGAAGTTGTTCTCAAATTTGGCACTATCAAATTGGATCAACTGAACTAAAAGGTTGAACAAAACAAAATACGTCAAACCCCCTACTCCCAAAGCAGCAGCAGCAAAACCCAAGCCCCCTCCAAAAAAACCCACATCCCACAAACACCTTTCTGGTTAAGATAGAAATGGATGATTAAAAAGGATGTGGCTCAAAACACACACAGACACTGATCTCATTTATAATCTCCCAATGGCCTTCAGAGAAGAGGTAAAAACCAAGTGGGCAATCTTAAAATTGAGTTGAATTATGATTTATAATGAAACATATTAAAATCCTTTCCATTTAAGTGAAAACAAAGAACACTTGATATCAGGTAATTTAAACAACTAAAAAAATAAAGTCTTATAAAACTTGAAGCGTTTCCACAACAACAAAATACATTAAAGCAGAAATTGAAATACAATTTAAGAAGCTGCTAGTTTCATGACCGATTTTAGTAATACTATTTCCTTTTTTTGTTAATGACTTGACCTATATTATTTAAGAATTTTTATGCATTTTTCCCTTTTGTCAAGGCAAAATGCAGGCTTCATGTACATCCAATGAAATGTAGAGACCCAAAGTATGGAGAAGCCATACTAAGAACAGAATGCAACCCAAAACTGAAGGACACCAGAATGCATTACAAACTTAATGCGTTGTTTCATTTGTCTACTGTTTATTTCAAGACTCACTTCAATGCAACTAGCTTTCTATAGCAACAGTAAGTAGTCATGACCTATTGCAGTTTTTACAATGAAATACTGGGCAAAAATTACCTTGCGTGTGTAGCCAGAATTTTCTTTCCTCAGTGCTTAGCAACCATATTCTTTGTTTTGTTTTCCTTCCTCCCACCCCTCCTGTGAGCTCCTTTTCAAAGGTGCCTTGGCACAGTATATGCCAATACAAATGATACATAAATCTATCAGTTTTAAGGGGAAATGTGTAACTCCCAATGAAATTTTAAATTATATATTTTTAGAGTACCATCAGTGAGCTGTCAAACAAACAAGAAAAAGATGTTTGTAAGTATAGCAAATGTAGCATTTACAAATATGGAAGTGGCATAAGCCCTCATAAATTAAATTATAAATTGGCCCACTGAGAGGTAGAAAGAAACTAAGAATAAGGTTATTCTGTAATAGTCTAGTATGGCAATTGCTATCGCTTTCTTGCGAAAAACCCAAACAAACAAACCTCTCTGTAGCATTGGCCAATGACAGGTTATTGAAGATGCCAGGTGAAACAAGTAGTCCATCTATCTGCAATAATTTTTGGTTTCCTTCCTCATCATCCTTTAATAAAAATGTACGAGCTAGGGTAGACAGAAAAAAAAAAAAAAATCACAAAAAGGCAAGAATACACATCAGCCATGAGGAAAGAAGACAAGAACAATGGAGAAACAGTACAGGCAACAGTCACAAAACTAGTACCAATTGTCTAAGGTTTATTTACGTTGTGTTATTTAAAAGATGTCCAAAATACTTGTATAAGAGCATGGGAAGGTGGGGGGTGGGAAGAGAGAGCAAGAGACTAGATCATTCAAAACCAAGGCGGCAACTGAACCCCAGGAAAACATTTTTCTTCTCCTAATACATAAAGAGATACGAGATCTACTAATCCTAAAAATTTTGAAGAACAGAGTAATTAGCACACAAAACCTCAAAAACAACCAGCCAACAAAAAAAACCCAAAACCAAATTCATGCACCATTCACCATATTAAATCCAGGTAATGTTTTCTTGGCTTAAAGGAACTGCTTTGTAGTCAAAGCTGTGTTGATAAGAAAAATAAGTTTATGTATGAAGCACATTTAAAAGGTAATTTAACTAGTGAAAGTGATTTTGAAATGCTTTGTCATATTTAAAGTTTAATTTTTCATTTGCATGCAGCTTAACACAAGTCACAATTAAAATAGGAATGCTATTATAATAAATAAAAATGCATCACTTATCCCCCTCTGGCATAAATACATAATAATTCAGAATCTGAATGTATAATAATCCATATAAGTGTGTGTATGCATGCACTCGCATACACATATTAACCTCCCGATTAGCAAATTAGTACCAACTTTAGTGTGATGTTTACAGTTAGCTAAAAGTCAATATATTTTAATGGTTTCCAACGGATGAGAATTAGCCCCTCTTAAGAATGAGTACAACAACAAGAACTACAAAATTACAGCTGTAAAACAAAAATAGAGCAAATAAATTAAATCAAAGGTTTCTGGTTGAGAATTCAAAAATCAACTCAGCCTTGCAGCCAGTATATCATCGTTGGTATTAGTATGTACTCAAATTAGCATGCAGCCCGATTCCGCTAACCGGGCAGTCGCTGAAGACGTATTTATGTATTAATGCCCCTGTTCCTTGGACTTCCGGTGAATATTTCAATAGTTTGACGGATCCATACATCCCAGTTCCCCCAAAAGCCTCTTGTGAGAGGACCAAACTGAAGCATCCTTTTTTTTTTTTAATTTTCCAATATCAACATGGCTTGTCGCTTTTGAGCCAAAACATGAGAAGCCTAAAGATTTTAGAACTAAAACTACAGGCAGTCCTCGGCTTACAACGTTTCGAGTTACAACATTTCGCACTTACGACGTTTATAAATTGACACCGTTTCAACTTTCTGACATCAGTTTTGACTTTACAACGCTTATCTGATGCGACATCATGTCAGCGAACAAGTTCACTGTGTTGCCCATCTCCCTGGAGAACATCTGTCCAAACTTCCTTGGACACTTTCTTTAAGAAAGCAGACAAGACTCCAGAAAAACTTGGAGACAAGACTCCTGAGAAGACTTCAGCCAAGAGCCTTTCAAAAAGTCCAGCAAAGTCACCTCAAGTAAAACCTTCCAAATCAATGCGATTGCTATTTAAATACATTAATGTAGCTATACTACTCATCTCTAATTGATCGAATACAAAATTCTGGGGTATTTTTGGTGAAAATGGGGGATTAGTTCCTGAACCAAGGCCCAATACCCTATTTATAACATTGTTTCTTATGAGAAAATTGGTTCCTAGTTGCAACGTTTCGACTTAAGACGCGGTTTTCAGGAACCAATTGTGTCGTAAGTCCAAGGATTGCCTGTACAAACTGACTTAGCTACAAGTATCGTTAGACAGGTTCCTTTCATAATGGGCAAAATAAAATTGAAGGTGAGGGAAGGGGTGCTGGGGTTGGTTGGGGAAAGGCAGCTTTGTAGGAATAAGTGGCCATTTACCATTGCAATTGATTTAGACATAAAAAGAGACACTTCAAAAAACTAACGTAAAAGATTTGCTACCCAACAAAACAAATTTGCGGGACAACTCCAAGTAAACAGGCCCTGTACTTGCTTTCAAAGAATAACTATATTCTGGTTAGGAATGACACACAATTACACTGGTATTTCTTTTAACAAACAACTGTTACAACAATTGCAATGAAGCAACTTTTTTATGTTTACAATATTTGTCTTTTACTTATCTCCTACTAGCATAAGCAGAATCAAGTTTTCTACAGACATTATGTGAACATCCACAAGTATTGAAGTCTGTTTAGATGTGGCATTTCTGACAAAGTAGTGGTGGCTTAAACCAAAAAACCCCCCAAACAAACATTTTTACAACACAACTCCAACTTAATTGCTCCTGTTTTCATCCATTTTTTGAGCATTTACTTCCCAGGGAAGGTGGGGAAGGGAAATAAATATATTTCTCTATATTTCTTTAGCTTTCTAAAAATCTGAAATTGTAAAATATCTGCCATTTAAAATAAACTACTACTACTAGTGTACAATTTGCAAGTTGTTAGGGATCAGTTAAAAACCAGTAGTATTAAGTTCCAGCTGATGCCCATAAGCCCAGAGGCGACTGAAAAATAAGACCCTTACTTAAGAATATGAATCATACATAATACCCTTTTAGAAGAAAAGAAAAAACCCTCACAAATCAGAAAGACATCTCTTTAACGACAGTTCATTATGCAGGGTTGTTTATTGGAAATGATTAGATAAAGAATTATATGACCATGGACAGAGAGAACTTAAAAATCAGTAGTATAGTAGCCATATACAAACATTTAGTGTCTCCTGAAAGAACTGCTGCTCTCAGGAGAAACCATGAATATACTAGGGGTACACTGATCAAGATTTTCGTGGCTGATACCAATGGCTGATTATTGACTAGCCATATTGGCCAGTACCGATCAGATTGCCAATATGCAGCCAGGCAGCTTAGAGAGCAGTGTCCATTTGGTAAGTCTGTGGACGTGGAGGAGGGAAGGGGCATGAGGGGATAGATCAAGGCCCCCCCACAGTGAGGCAGGGAGTGGGGCAGGGGCCACCCAGCTGGGAAAGGGCAGGCCATGGGATGGAGCCATAGGCAGCTCCCCATGCTGCACGCACCCAGGGGAGATATGGGGGGTGGTATGTGCCCCCCATATTTGTTTTACAGGTTGAGGGTAGGCTGCCTGCTGCAGCCTCTTCCCAGCAGAGAAGGGGCTGGGTTGCAGCTGCGCTGGGAGGTGGGTGGGGGTTATGAGGTGGGCTATAGCCACCCCAAAATTTCCCATAGCTACCTTGTAGCCCCACCTCCCAGCACCACGACCGTCTGCCCTACCAACACCTGCCCCAGCCGTAGCCACAGCTCAGACTCTCCATTGGGAAGAGCCTGGCACAGTCCCAAGCCTGCAGTGGGCAGCCCACCCTCACCCCATGCACAAATCCAGGGGTCACATGCCCCCCATGCTTCCCCCAGGGTATGCACAGCAGAGGGAGCTGCTCCCCCTCCCCATCCCCCTTATGTGAGCCACCCACAGCTCCATCCCTTGCTCCACCCTGACCTGGCTGGGCAGCACCTGCCCCTGCTCCAGCCCCACTCCCTCCTTCCCTCACCATGGGGTCCTCAATCCCTTACTGTGGGGGCCTCAGTGCACCTCTAGAATATACAGAGGTGTCCAATACTTTTCCCCCCAGAGCTAAAATAGCTGCCTCAGGAGGAATATAACCTGGGAACAACCAGGGTTAAATCATTCCCAAGACAGTTTCTCCTGGAAGAGCAAATGTCCTTGTCCTTCTGAGAGAAGTCACAGCACAGTCAAGTAGCATGCCAGGGTACTTTCCTCCCCGCAGCCTCTCCTCCCCACCCAAGACTCTGTTGCCCAGGCTTAACTCTACTACTCCACCTGAGCAGAAGTAGAACATGGCCCCGTCACAATCCCACACTGTGCTGCAGGGAAACAGAGGCTGACTCCAAGCAGTCTCAGTCAGCTAAGCAGGGCTTCCCTGTGCACTGATACCACCTGCCGCCAGGCAGACAGATTGGGCCTACAAAGCATGCTGAGATGTGTACATAGAGGGACGCTACCTGTGCAGCCTCAGCACTGCAAGCAATTTGGTCTTCAGGGGCTCAACAGTTGAATGTCTGTTCAGCTGTTTCCAGGTAAGTTTCTCTCTCAGGAAAACCAAACAGGAGAATTCTCCTTAGTGATTTGAACATGTGTACATAGCCAGTGAAAGGGGTAGGCACATTACACCACTTCCTATGACTTGGAGATAAACAGCCCTCTCATTCAGTATTGCCTTCATGAACCCTGCTGTACCTGCAAGTTTCAAAACAACATGCTTTGACACTCTTCAGGTCTGGTTTGTACTATCTATCTAAATTTTCACCATCTATATACATCTCTCTCTATACACACGTGCACACTTCCCCCCCCCCCCCTCACCCCACCCCCAATAGCTACTCAGACAGTTTTGTTACCAAAAAGCTGTCAAGCCTCCTTTTTGAGCATATAGTATTTAAAAGTCTAATCCAGGGGCAGGCAAAATCCAGCCCGCCAGGCCATTTCATGTGCCCTACAGGGCCCCTAAAAAAATTTAGAAAAATAATATTTATCTGCCCCTGGCTGCCTATCAAAGATGACAGAAGTCAGGGGCAATAGAATCCAGAGGGAGCCAGTGGAAGAAATAAACAGCCTCAGCAGCAATTCCAGCCTGGTCCCACCCCCACTCCAGACCCCCCCCACCCTGAGCCCCAGCTGAAAGCTATCATTCCAGTCATCAGGGCTGGCCAGGCTAGCGCCTGTGGTCCTAGCACTGCATCTGGGAACTATGTGGTACCGGCAGACAGGGTGGGAGTGGGGAAATGACTGCAGCAGGCGGGGGGAAGGGACAATAAGAAGGTACACAGAGCACAGCAATAGGTGGGTGAGAGCATGGGGCCCGCACTGGTGCATTAGGGCCAGAGCTGTGGGGCCCAGAGCAGGGTGGGCAGGAGCATGGGGCCTGGGCTACGAGGGGCTCCATGGAATTGGGCTGTGCTGCTCAAGGAGGGAAAGGAGGGAGCCAATCCAGCTCCATAGACCCCTTGGCAGCCCAGGCCCCACGCTCCTGCCACCGTGTTCTGGGCCCCAGCAGTGCTGGTCCCAGTGCACTGGTGCAGGCCTTGCACTCCCGCCCAGCTCTCATTATGCTCCATGCACCCGCTCACTGCTCCTTCCCACTGCCTGCTCCATTTCCCCACTCCCCCCCATGCCTGCTGCAGTCTAGCATCACAATTCCAGCTGCAGTGCTGGGACATGGTGCTGGAGTGGCCGGGGCGGGACAGGGAAGCAGCAGGAGAGGGGCATCAGTGGCAGAAGGGGGCAAGTGGCAGTGAGCAGGAGCACAGGGCCTGTGCCACTGCCCTGGGGCCAGGAGTGGCAGAAGCATGGAACCTGAGCTTGCAGGAGCACTGGCGGGGGCTCTGCCTGCCACGGGGCAGGGGCGCACAGGCTGTGGGCAAACCCTTCCCCACCATGTAAGCCACAACCCTCCCCAGCCACCATCCCCAACACACTCATAGTCCCCCACAAAACCCATACCCACCCATGCTACACACACCCATCCACCCCCCCCACACAAATCCCACAACACACATCCCCCACATACCCACAAAACTGTATCCATCCTCCCACAATATACAAGAATAAGACTCAATTTTAGGCTATTATACTATCACCCTTATTTATACGACACAAACATGTAAAATCAGGACAAAAATATTTTTTTGAAATTAAATTAAGGAATGTTGTAGTACATGTTTGATTTTTAGAATACAATTTGGTATTTTTCTGGTTCAGAGATGGCAAAAATCCCTTTCTGAAAAGAGTAATCCCAGGGGGCAAGCGGAAGGACTTCCGGTGGCACAAGGTCAGGAGTTGGGGCCAGAAGTCATGCCCCCTAAGATGGCAACCAGGGAGTGGAGCACCTGTCAAGGGGCAGGTGGCCCTCAATGGGTTGCCAAAACTCAGTAAGTGGCCCTTCGCCTGGAATAATTGCCCACCCCGGTCTAGTCAAACAAGCTCTGTGTACACCTACATTATGTTTTATAAACACATTAGCTTGTTACTGATGTTTATCTTGTGTTCAGCTCTTTCCCTTATGCAGGCCCCAATTAAAATGCTTAAATGGAGGCAAAACGTCCATTATGCAATATAAGAGAGTTCATGATTAAATCTAATAAAGGGTGAATGTTTTCTTAACAAGATGAAGTCTACCCTTTCCCTCTGGCAGCACCACAAAGCATAGGATTTCAGTCTAAAATAATCCTACTTCTTTTTCAGACAGGTAAGTACTTTGTGAGCTCAATAAATACTGTTTTACTTATTCACTAAAAGGAGGGGCATCCAAGTCTCAAGAAAAATACTCTTTTTTCTACTTTATTTTTTCATTATCCACTGCTTTCTACTACACTGATCCTCTGTCTGACAGAAGGACAAGATAAAGTGTCACCCCCCTGAAGAAACCACTATAAGGCACCTAGGGTATTAATAGATGTAGTTCTAATTTGGATTGTGGCCATGCCAAATAAACATTCGGCGCCATCCTAACTAGAGCACCTCAAAACATGTTCGAGCGGATGCTAATGCGCTGCTTTATAGCTTGGGGCTGATGAATAGAGATCCAGCATCTCAGCCACAATTCCCCGGAGGCTTTGAAAAACAGCAGAGTAGAAACAGCATAGCCTTGTGGGTAACTGACCCCATGGCTTCTGCTCTGTGCTTTGGGCAACTGCAAGGCTAGTCAGGTTCATGTACGCTGAATTCTAGACAGGAGGAATGAGAAGATAGAAACAGAGAATGAGTCACTCAAACGGCAATGTTATACTTCCTTTACCTGTTAATATTTTCATGCCAGGATCAAAAATTTCAGCTCCCCATCCCCACATCATAGGGTTTATAATCACTACTCAACTGCTAGAGAATGGCCACCAACTGCACTCACTCCCTGGGCTAAATCTAAGTTGGTTTTGCTTTGCCATTGTACTACCTAAAGTAAAAGGCTGTCTGCTTTTCTGAAACGTCCTGTGTGAGGATTATTCATGTTTTCCACAAGATGCTCTCCTACAAAGTGGCAAAATATTCTCTTCCCTATTATATATTTACTTTTGATAAGCAAATAAACAACTTCAGAATCTAGGCAGATAAAAATAAGTACAGAAGGACTACGCAACAACTTGCTCTAACAAAACACATTGTTAAGAGAACATTACAATATTTACTATATTATAAAAACCAAGCGAGACCAGTGGTCAGCCACATACTGAAAAATACTGTGTTTACTTGAATAGAAGACAACCCTGACTATAAAGACGACCCCACCCCCCAATAATTAGATTCTATATATGGAATACATATACATTTGTTATAATTTTCCAGGTATAGAATTTAATTATTGGAGGTTTGTTTTGAATTTATCCCCCTCCCACTGCTACAGGAAGGAAAATAAGTCTGGAGGGCCAAGTGGACCCCTTTGCACTCTGCTTCCCCTTCCAACATTTTCCCCTGGTATCCCTTTTTCCCTGCCCTCTCCCGCTCCTTACTGTCAGATCCCAAGCACATGAAGGAGGGGCAAATTTGAAAACCATAACCTTGATATTAAACATGGCTCTAGCAATTTGCATATAGTACCCATGAACTTACTTCATCCACAATTGAAACGTTACTTTTTGAAACTGCTGCAAATTTTAGCACAGATACTCCATAAACACACTTTTGAGCATCACTTTTGCCCAATGTGAGCTATGTTTTATAGACATGCTCAGTGCTGGCTACATTTAAAATCAACCTCATAATTGGTTTCCACTGCTAAGCACATGTTGCTTTTGGCAATAGTTTAAATGATAGACAATGTATTTAGTGGGATTTCCTAGTATGTAATTATAAAATGAGGGCCATTTTTCCTCTGACAATTAGGGGGAGGGAGAAAAGGGGAAAACTAATTTTGTATTTGAGTAAACATGGTAGCAAGCAAAGACATGTAACATTTAGGGTGGTGCTAAAAAGTGGTGTGCACAAGTTCTGGTCTTGTTTTTAGTCACAAAAGTTTACCTAACCTACAGGGCTGAATTAGCAAGTGTTCCTAAAGGCAAACAGTGTGCACCTGCTCCACAACAGTAAGGTAGATTTACTCTGGAATGGAAAGAACATGGACTGCCTAGAAGTACTCTGGAATGGAAAGAACATGGACTGCCTTTAGGAAAGGGGATACAGAATTTCATGTTGAAAAAAAATCTGTGTCAGGCTACCAGAAACCAACTGATCCCTTTCCTTAAGGGGTAGACCAAACCAGAAACATCTCTGTCTCAAATGACCTGACGTTTTTTTTATATGGAGAGGAAAAAAAACAATTTCCCCAACAGCTTGAACAAGCGTGCAAAAGGTTAACTTCTTTAATCTGTAGTGTTGAGCCATGTTAATTAGCATCTAAAAACACTCAATTACAAAATCTTTCTATTCCCCTCCCTATCTTGTGACAGATTATAAACAATTATAAGGGATCGAAACCAATGAGCTTAACTCAATAGTGACCAGCCCTTAATGAAGGCACTGCTTATATTAATATCTACAAATATAGAAATGGTTTCTTCAACGTTCATAGCTTTGTTTACTGACAAGGCAAAATATTAAGTTAAACGTTCTAGCTAGTAGTAAGAGTTTAAAAACTAAGTACATTTTTTTTCTGTCAATGCTACTTATGCAAAATTCAGGAGTTAAAATAAAGGGTATGATAAAGACTGGGAGGGAGGGGGAAAGGGGGAGGGTTAACAAACAAACAAACAAGCAAACAAACAAACAAACAAACAAACATTAATCCTACTTCCTCATACAAGCTTCATTGTAATGCCTTCCCCCATCAACATTTTTACATGTCTAACAACTTGTTAGTGACAAATAAATATGCTGCTCTCAAACTATATTAGTTGAATAGCATTGTTGTAATAAATTTTATTAAAGTTGGGATTATGTATTGTAATTCTGTGTTTCAATGAGAAAGCCACATTAGAAGAATTTAAAATTCCTACCAACATTAAGCTCTTAAAAAACAAAAAAACTAACGTTGCAGGGATCATACCAAACCACCAATTTTGTTTCATAATATATCTACTTTTAGGAAGGTAGCATGCTTAAGAAATGGAAGTGTACAGCTATATATCCTTCTATTTTAGAGAAAAAAAGATATCCTGTAATTTTTAACATTTGCTTAAGAATACCCACGAACATTTTTAACATTTGCTTAAGAGCAAATGTTAAAGACTACAGGTTATTTTCTTCTCTAAAACAGAAGTCTATTTAGCTATAAACTCCCATTTTTTTAAGCATACTACCTTACTAAAAGAAGATATACTATGAAACAAAATTGGTGGTTTGGTATGATCCCTGAAAAGAGTGCAATTTTTTATTTATTTATTTTTTTAAACCACACACCCACCCCTTTTCTTTTTCCTCCCTCCCTGACAAGGAAGAAGTAGGCTTCATATATTTTTGAGGGAAAACAAAAACCAAAACACCCTAACAAAGAAAAGATCTATATTGGGTTAGCGCTTTATGATCCAACAGGGTTAAATTTGCCCAACTTTGGAAGGGGAAACAAGGAGAGCAAATTAGTGGTACAGAGTTAAAACAGTTATAAACAGCAGCTTGCATGCCCAAATCTTCAAAAATATTTTTGCATTTTGGGGGCATGTCTCTTAAAATAAGTGCCACACACATACACATACAAACATACCACCCCCCACCCCCAAAAGTCTATACATCAGCAGCAGATATGCCAAGACATGCCTAGATATGCCTAGAAAAGACCTGAAATGTAGGTATATAGTTGGGTATTTTTTCACTTGCCTTTGATGCAGTGGGAAAAAAACCATACACATTTCACATTTGACCCTGAAGTGTCCATCTCTGAAGGAGTAAATACCAAAGGGTTGGTCAAAGCCATCATAGCTGCCAAGTAAAGCATACCAAGGAGATTGCAAGGCAGTATGAGCTTCAGTAAGTCTCAGTTTTGTATGTTTAGTTTCCTCAGACATTTCACTGAAGGTCCAATAGGCATTACAATGGGATTGCTGATTTTCCAGCATTCATAACACTACTGTCAACATTAATCACCATAAATCCTATACAATGCATTTTTCATTACTAAGGTTTTAGTGTTCTAAATGGGAGAGAAGGTATAATGATATACAAACAGGACTGATGTAAGCTGCAGAGAGTTCTTGGATAATAAGAGAAGCCAGTACAGGAGAAAGTAGCATTACAGTGCAGACAGACATAACACTTGAACCATTCCAGGAGTTTCACTGATTAGGAAGCGATTCATAGTTGTCCCTGGACAGAAATGTCTACCCGTACACTTCTAAAGGTTCTTCTAAGTAGGACTGCCATGTTTTAGGGACTGCACTGCTGCCAAACCACCACCAAGAAGTGATAGGCTACTCAGACCATCATGCCTTCCAGGGGTCATTGCCTGGATTTTTCCAAGGATTCCCTTAGAGAGGGAAGAAACCAGAATTGACTGGACACTGAGGAAGAGGAAGATGCCACTGCCTGCAAATTGCAATTGCAGTTTTCTGCATCTGCTTCTCAAAAAACTTTGAGTTAAAAAAAAAAAAAAAAAAAAAAGAAAAGAAAAGAAAAAGAAAGGCTTATTGTGTTTAATAAGGAACACTTACATTTTACCAAAATGTGTATGGTGAGCTGGGTACACACAGGTACACAAGGCAAACAGCCTGGACCCCATCACAGGAAATAGACCCCACTTGGCAGGGGTGGTGGCCCCATGCTCATTTAGGGCATGAGTATGGTAGAGAATTGAAGGACTGAAAGGTGCTGAGGGGGGCTGTTTGACACCCTGCTTGTTGCAGAGGGTGAAGTTTTCTTATAGCAGGAAACATCTGCCACTTGCTCAGGTGTGTATTTGGTGTGAGGGAGGGTGAAGATGGAGCCACTGCACAATGGGTACTTAATAGAATTAACAGACGTTCTATTCTATCTCAAAATGTGAAGTGTATTAGCCCATTAGGTGTTCTTCACCCCTCCGTGTCACAATCTTGTAGTCAGGCCTGGGACCTATAAGCATGGAAATGAAAATAGCTAGTGCAGGCAAAAAACAAATTTAAAAGAATTTTTTTAAAAATTGGAGTTGTGGGGTGGGGAGGGTGCACCCAGCCCCTTGGAAAGCAGAAGAAGGGGGCCACATAGCAAGCCCCCCACCCCACCTGGTACTTGGCTACCTATTCCAAATGATTCTGTGACCCCCACCCAGGGTCCCTAGCAGTGAAGTGAAACCAAAAACAGATGCTTTCTGCTTTCCTACCCCTGCAGACTACGGTCTCTGTAGGTAATAGATTTTTGGGCACTAGAGCTTGGTCTGCATCCCAGATCAACCCCATTGCCCTGCATGGGTTTGGCAGGGATGGGGGACAGGAGGGGAGCGCGGAGTGATGTAGCTTGGAGGACTGACCAGGCACTAGGCATGGAACACTCTATGTCTGCAAGTAAGACATGCATTGAACCACTTCATACTAGATTTTCCCAGCGTGCTTTTGAAACAATCCAGCAAATTTAAGAAACACTCTTTAAGTGGTGTGCTCATCTAAACTCGTGGGGCACTTTTACACATGCTCTGGGGGCGGGGGCGGCGCTTTAATTAGAGTGGCTCCAAGAGTCTCTCCAATTAAAGTGCTGCTGCATCTTGTGCATCGGCATCCCTTAAAAATGGCAGCAGGGGTGCTTGAGACGCGCAGGAGGCTGCTGGAGTGTGGCAACTGCCACGCTCCAGCAGACCCAATTAATCCAGTCTGCTGCAACGCACTGGAATTCCAGCATGTTGGTGCAGCCTCCACACACTTGTATAGGCACCCTTGGGGTTTAAAGTGTATTTAGGACATTCCAAGCACTACATCTGCCCACACCCTTAGAAACAGTCCCACAAAATTCTAAGCCAGTCATTCCCCTTGAAATTTTATTCCTTCCACTATATTTTCTTCTTGTTCAAGGGAGCAGCAAAAAAATCTTTAAACATGTTCCTGCCTACTGATTTTCATCACCAAGTGCTGTGTTTTTAACTTGTTCAAAACCATTCAATGAATTAAGAACATTGTGTTAAAGTCTGAGTTACTAATGAAGCTTTTCCAACATGATAATTGATTATAAGAAAATATGCTAATAAGATGGCATTACTTCAACTGTAAAAGCTGAAATATTATTATTAGCCTAACAAGTGTTCTTACAGCCAGGATGAACTTTTGAATCTTAGAAAAGTAGGGCTGGAAGGGACCTCTAGAGGTCTAGTCCAACCCCCTGCCTGAGGCTGGGAGCAGAAGGCTGCAGAGAAAGGTAGAGTTTTCTTTTCATACTAGTTCAAAGACTTGTTCAATTCTGTTCTGCAGAATTCCACTAACTCTGAGTTTGAAGCCAATGGCTCTGCAAGATACTCTTATGCAGTACCAAGTACAGGTCTTTGAATTTGTTCTTCAGGTGTCACCACTAGTAAAATGAGATACTTATTTTTTATAATGGCATAAGGATATATATATATATATTTTTGTGTGTGTGTGATGTGCACCAAAATTCTTGGAGGAGAAGAAATAGATTAGCGCAAAGCATGTTACTTTGCTGCTAATGTACGGAACAGACAAACATAATCCCCACCCCTACTTCTACCTCTGAAATTAATACCAAAAACACCACTCTAGCCAACTGTCAATATGAAATGATTCTGCAGCAAGCAGACATTTCTCTCGGCAAAATTCAATTGTCTTATTCTTACAAAGCAACTATCTACTTTGGCAATAGTTCTCCAGTTGCACAAGCCAATGGAAATGCTATTAATATGACTTAATGATTTATTGAATTTTTTAAAAATCCTTTAACTACCATGTTAAATGTGCTATAGTAGCTATTACAGCAGAACACCAAGTACTGTATTATATATTCTTACAGAACCTGCACAGAACTACTTGAGCTGCAAATTCTCAATTTAAAATGGAAAAGCTTTAGGTCACTACTTCAAAAGCTGAGACTTTGATATACCAAATATCAAACCTGATGAATATAAAGCTATCAAGTACCAGACTTTCCTACCATACAGGTGTTCGCTGGACTATTGGAGAAAAGTCTTTATATAAAGAGCATTTGACACCTGACAAGATTAAGTTTCAGGCTAGCCAATGCTAGGGGCACATTGGAAATACAGTCAAGTCCCAAGGGAGCGGATAGCTCAGAGCCCTTTCTGGCTAATTGGAGACTTAACTATCAGGCTAGAGATGAGCCTTCTGCTGCCCCCTCCACTCAGAAGGTTGCTGGGCTCACACTTGTGACAGGGTCTTGGAGCCAAAAAGATTCCAGAGAATGTATCTGGTGTAAAGCTTAAGGATACGATACCAGGAGGAGAACAGCCTGACATTTGTCTTAAACTGCCTCTCTTCGCTCAGGAAGCTGAAAAGGATGGTTAATCACAAATGCCTAAAGATGTAAATAACATATGAAAATTTTGTTTGCTTTTCCTTGACTAGTAATAACATTGCCAAAAGCTGCTGGTAACATCTATGAACACAATCATCTACATCCAATTAAGGTTATTAACTCCCCTTTAGCTAGTCTTTAGCTTCCAAAATTCTGACAACTGGACTCAAAGATTCAATAGCACTGGCACATCTTCAACTATGCTATCTGCTTTGCTTTTCACTACTCCACTTTTGACCCTATTAAGAACAAAATTAGCTCTGGAAGATCAAGTGTGTGCTAAGAGTTACTTGTGTATACTCATAAATTAAACCTGTTAAAGACAGATTTACTACAAAACACTACTACGTCTGTTGCTTATTCTTTGATTCACAAGACTTCCAAGCTGTTGGTTAGTTCTACAGAAAGAACAAAAATATACTACACTGAGAAACCAGTGAAGCAAGACAGCAGTGTATATACTAGTTCATGAGGTGGTGAATCACGTATCTCTTGTTTAAAATTTCAAAATATTTGCTGCATACACACTAGCTTCACAGTCAACTCGAAAGTGACAAGTTGTAAAAATGTTTTCAGTGATAACTGAATGACTTCCCTCATACCAGCAGCTTATAAAATATATCTAATAGGCCTCAGTGTGATAAATATATTCATTCCTCCTCTCACATCCCAAGCCTCCTATTTAGGACATAACCAGGGTACAATGCAATACCCTAAAAGAAGATTAAAGGATTCCTCTTGTGTCTGACAGCAGTGAATTGCACCTTCCACAATGAAACTGGCTCCTTGCCTTCATTAAGTCTGGGGAGAGAATAGAAACAGGATATGTAAGACTGACTCACATTGGGTAGCCCCTCTACTTATAAAGTACAAGCAATCTGAACATATTCCATCTTCAGTCTATGAAGGCCTTAGACTACAGGCCCCACCATAATTTGTGATATGTTCAAACATCAACATATCAAAACCTTCATTAAAAAGTCTTTATTCCTATCAAAAGCTGCTCTACTCACCAAGTCTGAAGGTTTACTATGGACATTTCCTTAAATAAAGATATCCAAGTATTCATAGCTCCTGCTCCCTCCCCGAAAGATAATAGGATATGATGCAGAAATCAGAGTTAGGGAGGCTGTACTATAACCAAAGACTCAGGAGCGTAACTAGAGTGGGGCAAGTGGGGCTCCAGCCCCTATCTATGAAGGGGTGTCAGTATCACCCTCAGGAATCTTTGCCATGACAGGGTTTGCTCTGTGCTGCTCTTGCCCACCCATAGGAGCCAGGCAAGGCAGCACTGCACCCACTAGTGTATGTGGCAGGTAGGGGAGCAAGTAAAGCAAGTAGACCAAAGCTCCCCCCCTGAAAATAGGGAAGCCTTTACTAGAACAAATATAACCCTACACCCAATATCTATGCACCAGAAGATGGGTGTAGGGGGATATTTTTTAGTGTACTTCTTAATGAAGGTCATGCCAACAGCAAGAAACAGAATGCAAGGCAAGGGCCTTTTCATATTATATATATAAAATACAATTCCCATCAAAACTAGAACAAAAAGGGGGAGGTGTGGAAACGTTTGTTTTGTTTTAAAGAAATCCTATTTGAAGAAAACAGGCTCTCCTTTCTGTCCTCAATTCACTGAATTTTTGTATCAGTTATCTGTATTTCATAATTGCTTATTTAGTCATTATTATTCATTTCCCCTCCCCCTCCATTTATACTCCTAATGATGCCATAATTGACTGCTGAGCTGCTCACAAAGCACTCCAGTAATTTTAAAACACTAGGACTTACACTTTATTAGTTTATTAATAGATTTTTAAAGAGACAGTACTTAAAATACTATAGCCAGATGATTTAAAGATATTGTTAAACTAAAAAAGCTGAAATGCTGTATGTACACTAGCATGAAATACCAATCCAAACATTTGATTTGTATTGCCACCCAAGATTAAAGCACTAGAATAGCTAACAAGGCACCATCCCACTGACATTTTCTTCTCGTTAGAGACTACAGTGGACAGAGGCAGTTTTAGGGGGAGGGCAGCCGGGAGGAAGTGGTATGGGTTTAAATTACAAAGAAGTTTAAGTTTTATTAGACAGACACACCCAAATCCACTGACTGGCACTTCAGTGACTCACAATTTGTATATTGAAAACTTCTTACTATTGAAGTGATAGAATTCTCTTGATAAGTTTAAGCTTGTACTATTTATACCTATAGAACAAGAGTGGGAGGGAGGTGCAAACAGGTTATCTTCCAGTGATAACAACAAATCACTACAACCTTCATAATGGAATATATAAAATAGAATCTTAGAGATTGACACAAATCCAGAAGAGTATATATATTTAAACCATCTCTTTCACCAGCCCCCTTAATTCATCATGCATGCCACAGTTGTTTACAAAAACAAAGAAAAAAAGGCTGTTTTTTTCCCCCCCATTTAGAAAAGCGCAATGAGCATCCTTTTAAAACATCCCCCCACCCCTCCCTATCTTTCAGTCATTTCTACAGATAAGGAAAAAAATTTGATAAGTTTGAACCTGAAGGGGGAAAAAAAAAAAGTGGGGGGGTGGAAATCATTGAATTTCTACCCATGTTTAGTTCTTGCAAAGTGGAAACATTCCTAGGTCACCGGCACATTATACAGACTAACTGATCTCTTTCCTCAACAACATTTGGTATGAGAATGACACATTTTCAATTTTTTATTTTTTTCCTAAAAGGAAAACAAAATCTACCCTGGAGCAGCTACTGAGTCTTGCATTAACAGTCCTGCATTTGTAAACTTCATCAAAAACAGATGCCCAAAACTGATTTCAGAAGTGTTTCAGGTATGAATTACCAAAATGGAAAGGCATGTTAAAAAAAAAAAAAATATATATATATATATATTAAGAAAGTATGCTTGCCAAGGGTGACCACAGCTCAGGAAAGAGCTATGTAATGCAGCTCAGTTCCTTGCAGCACCAAGAAAAAGAAAGAGGAACCACTAGCAATGGACCATTTCAAGACTGCAAGGCAAAAAAGGGTTTGTTTTGTTTGGTTGGGTTCCCCCCCCCCCACAATATGAAATCTATGCTGCCAAATGTATTTCTGGGGTAGAAGTAGTCTACCACATGGTAATAAGATGGGTATTATGCAAGAAATCTCTGGAGCAGTATAAATGCTTTCCAAATGCCATGATTTAAGCCTTATGAACCAAAGCTATCAATAAGACACACATTTCATCAAGAGGGACTGTGCATTTGTATGCAACAGTTTGAATAAGCTACACTGTGAAGAAGCCATTTACAAAGCCGTTGTATAGTATTTCTTGTTTTAAACTCCTTTGAGCCAAATGTAACTTCCCCACGGTTTATCAATTTTCAAAAGGAGAATATGAGGGCTGTTCAAAAAAGTATTGAGACTGATGCTGTAGGAAACAAAATATTTTATTTACAGGAATTTCGGCTTAGTCTCCTTCAAAGCATACTCCTTCTGCAAGCCAAACACTTCTCCCAATGTTTCTGCCATCGTTGGAAGCCCCTTTGATAAGCAATTTGTAGAATCTCTAAAAGTTGCTCAGTCGCATTTTGTTTTACTGTTTCCACATCACAAAAATCTTCCTCCTTTCAAGGTTCTCTTTAGTTGAGGGAAGAGAAAAAAAAAAAAAAAAAAGTCACATGGGGCCATATCAGGTGAATATAGAGGCTGCAGCACTAGTGGGCAACATTGTTTGGCTAAAAATTGCTTCACAAGCTGTGCTGAGTGGGCAGGCGCGTTGTCATGGTGAAGCGTCCAAGACACCCATTTTTCTGGTCTTTTTTCTGGTAGTTTCATTCTCAAATCGCCAGTTAGAATTGAATGACATGAACCAACAGAAATTCCAACTTCTTCTGCAATCTCTCCGACAGTCAATCACCTATCATTTCAAACTGAGCTGCAAAACACTGCCACAGTTTCATCGTTTCACGATACTAAAGAGTGTCCAGAACGCTGACTTTCAACCAATGATCGTCCTTCTTTAAACTGATGATACCATTCAAAAACTTGCATGGCTCATAGTGTCATCATCAAATGCTATTTTAAGTAATTCAAATGTTTCACTTGCTGTTTTCCTGATTTTCATGCAAAATTTAATGCACATGTTGTTCTGGACACTGACATAACGAAAGGGGGCACGAGACACAAATGATCTTACTTGAACCACTGGCCACAGAAAACTAGGGAAACACCATGAGCTGCAAACCTGCCCAGAGGAGTCCCAACATGCCCAGACATGTACATCAAAGCCACACCCTCCCCACCCAATACTTTATACCACAAATACATGTTCAGTCTCGATACTTTTTGAACAGACCTTGTATTTTCAGGTTAGACAGAAGTACAGCATAGGAGTCAGGAGACACTGGCCTGACATTATGGACTCTGCCACTTTTGTGCTCCGATTATACACTAGCATGTATGGTTTCACACCAGTGTCCAAGCTTTGATTGCCCCCGTGAAGACCCCACATTGATCTGTCTGAAGCACATTTATAGCTGTCAGCTACATTACACAGGTACACAGAGCTGGTCCAACCATTAGGCAAACTAGGTGGTCACCTAAGGCGCCAAAATTTGGAAGGTGCTAAAATTATATGCAGAACAAAACAGGAACATAATTCTAAATAACAGCCCTGGCTGGCTACAGCTCCACCTTGCACTGACCCTGCCCCCAACCCTGCTAGTGCCCCTCATTCCTGACCTGCAGCCCCTGCCCCCAAGCCAGTGGTGCCCCTCATTCCTGCCCAGTGAACCCACCCCACAGGGCCAGGGCTCTAGGGGCCGGTCTCCAGGCTGCTCTCCCCATAAAAGTTCATTCTAGACTTCTTATTTTCCTCTATATTAGAAGTGGTGGGGGCGCTAAGCTACCTAGTTCGCCTAGAGCACCAATTACCCTTGGCAGAAGCAACCCAAGCAGGGTGCGGGGCCCAGGGCAAATCAGACTATACGGGACACTGCCTCCACTCCGATCCCACAGGCCCCAGTTTCAAAGAATCTGCCATCACCATTAGGGATGGTGGAGGGGGGCAGAATTAGTGAGTGGCTGGACATGGAACCACCGCTCCACCCACCTCTGCACTGCTGCTGCTGCTCTGCCTGGCTCCATGGGGGCCACCCCTAAAGCATGGGGCCTGGGGCAGTCACCCCGATTTGCATCCCCCGCCCCAGGGACAGCCCTGACCCTTGGACAGACCCTGCAGGTACAGCATTTGTGATGAATACAAGGGTCATGGTAAATATTCAACAGCAAGATACTCAACCACTACCTCTTCAGTTATTTGGGAAGTATAGAGTAGGGGCCTCCATTTTATTCAATTTTTTTAAAAACAATATCCCTAAGGAGATGCCTTGTTTTATTTTTCCACAAGAGTGCTTCTAGGAGCTTAGAATTTTGGGCTATTATTTCATGCACATTTCCGTAAACAGCAAACTATCAGCTAAAGAGACGATATGAATCTACAAGACTTGGGTGCTGTCAGCCCTGCTTTACAGTTCAGATATGTGGACTATCTATGCTAGGCATATCAAGAGACTGATACAGCTTCCACATGAGATGCCTGCATTAGATCCTGAAAATAAAGTGGGAAGACAGAATACCAAACACAGGAACTGAAATGCACTTAAAAACCCACTATGAAGAAGAAAAGTTTGCAATGGATCGGTCATATCACAAGAATGGGAGAAGACCGTATCCTCAAGAATATTTTGTATAATGAGATGCAAGACGGCTCTAGAAAGTGGGGTCACCTCCATGGCAGTACTGTATGTGCAAAAGTGATATGAAGTCATCTGATAGCAACACAAAGCTGGAAGGAGCATGCAAAATCCTGTCTCACCTGGAAGGAACATCTGGCACTGGGTTCAGCTCAACATGAAGCTGCTTTGATCCATAAGAATTGCGTCATTACAATGGCACAAGAGTCTGGGGAGACATACAGACAGTCAAAAAGCCTGAAGCTGAATAGATTCAGTCTTTGCAGGTTAGTCTAATCTGCACAGATTAAACTGAAACAGAAATTAACAGATATTTACTTTGGATCGGGGCGATGCGTACAGGATGCACATGCCCCCCCTGCACGTGGAGGTGCACCCCCTGCAAAAAGGTGCTGCCAACACTGTTGGTGGCATCTGTGGGCAGTCCATGACCACCCCTGGCCACTGCTGCTGCCGCTGGTGGCACCTGTGGGTGGTCGCTGACCCCCGGTCAGCACTCGCCACCCTGCCGCCAACAGTGCTGGCAGCATCTGCAAGAGCTCCCTGCTCACTGCTGCCGCGCTGCCACCACAGCTGTGCCCCCCAGCCACCGGGGGCACATGCCATTCATGCCTTGGATTCAGGAAATGCAGCCACATGACTGCAGTGGTTCAGGCCAGAAGCTGGGGGGCACTAGAGCATGGATCTTAGGTTGTGTGTTCACTTCTTCCTGTTGCCCCACCAAGGTCTCTGGAATTTGCAGTTCAGAATTACAGTAGCAGGACTCTGCAGGGTTGATCATCACTTCCTCCTGCTTCCAGGTGCCTCTGGGATTTGTAGTCCACAGTTGCAGCCAGCAGTAAGTTTGAGCAGGGGAAGGGGTGTTTAAGCTCCCTTCCTGGCGGATTTGCCTGGGATGGGGGGAGGGGGGCATTGAGCTGCATCGCCAGCCCAGCTTGTGCCCCCCTTCCCCTTGTCAGCCAGCTCTCACTGCTCCAGCCAGGGAGCAGAGGGGTGAGGCCAGCACTGCTCTCTGCAGCAGACAGCACAACCCAGCCCAGCCCAGGGCTGGAAAGCATGCTGGGATGCTCAGGGACTGTGATTTAACTTGAACCAGGAAGGGGTCTGGGACAGAAGTTTCATAAACCAGTTTGACCCCAATCAGTTAAGCCTACATTCATTCAGGTTTATCTTAAACTAGTTTCAGCCATTCTGAAACTGGTTTATGTGCACTGAGTTTCTGTTCTGTTACAGATTTAAACCAGTTTCTGATCATTTAAACTGGTTTGTGTAACTTCTGTCTTTAGCCAGTTTGCCTTGAAAAAAAGAGGAGGTCCAAGATGCTACAAATGTTAGAGCAAACCCAAGATGTTCTGTGCCCTGCCAGTCCAATCCCCACCTACAGAGCAGACTGGATTAGAAGAACGGTATGTTCTTTAATTTCAGTCTAAAAAAAGGAAAAATTGAAGGAAGCCCAGAGATGCAGAGTTCTGTATTGAAGCATGAATGTTCTAAGGCTAGTATTTATAACTTTAGTTGAAACAAGATGGGCAGTCAGCTTCCTAGTGCCTAGACAAGCCTGAAGACTAAAACCATGTTTTTGTTTTAGGTAGACTATTATCTACATTTATTCTCTACTCTTAATACATTTTCTTACACAACAAGAACAATGACTTGCTCATTAAACTGAAAATAAAGATCAGTATGGAGAGAGCAGGTTTTGTAGGCTTCTTCTACTCTGTAATTTCTTGTATCACTCTTGCAAACTATACTATTCTGGCAGAAGATATTCCTGGTTTAAATCCAGTCTCAGCCAAACTGAACAGTCTATTATGTATAGATATATAAAATACACTTAAGAGTATATGCATTTGCAACAGATATTATAAAAAGAATGTGCAAAGTGGAAAGGGAATGAGGTAAGTGACCTGATGCCATTCATTTTCCCCCCTAGTTCTGCTAATACCCAAAACTAAAGGCAACTAGCAAATAGGAGCAAAACAGAGAAATCAGGAATTGGTGAAGTCAGTCAGGCTTGAGTACTCAAGTGCCTTTCATTTATTTATTAGATATATATCCTGCCCTCCCCAAAGAGGCTCGGGGCAATTTATAATAAAAACAGGATAAAAATTATTTTAAAAGCCCCACAAAAATATTTAAAATAATAAGTGCTCCAGAAAAGCCCCTCCCAACCCTCAAATCATAAAGGTCTTTACAGCTCTTGCAGAAGATCTCCAAGCTCAGGTTCTGACTGACCACAAGGGGGTGGGGATTCCCAAGGCTGCTGAGCAACTGCTGAGAATGAACTCCCACGTATTTTTATTAAACAAACATACTGTCAGCTACAAGAAGTCTCTTGCACCAAGGATCATGATGGAACGTAAGGGAGGAGATCCCTTCAGTATTTTTCCCATCCTCGTATCTATAACCACAGCAGATACCACAGAAAAGAATTACTTTGAGAAAAGGACAGTTGATAAGAACGGGGAACAGGCACAAGAAAAAAAGAAAGTGGATTTCAGCAGGACAGAAAGACGGGGAGCCCCAACTAGGAAAGAAGAAGTGGATCTGTTGTCTTGGCTCTGTGAACAACACAGGAAATACGTACTCTTCCTGAGATAGAGAGCGCGCCAGTGAGCATGTGAGAGCTGGGAAGAAAAAGGTTACTCACAAGTCCTGACTCACTTAATTTTGTTAATACATGCACCTGGCGTGTGGGGAGTGGGGGAAGGGGGCAAGGGGCAGGAAGCTTTAGAGTGCTTCTTGGAGCCAGTCTAAAGCACCCAGAGAGTCACATTTATCATCATCCCCACTCTGAAAAATGGTGATGGGAGGAGGCACTTTAATGAGCTTTAATTAAAATCACCCCTGCTGCCAGTTTTCAGCACAGGGATGCCGATACATTCGACACTGGAGTCTGCTGGAGTGCGGTAATTACCGCACTCCAGCAGACTCGATTAATCGACATGCTGTAATTATAGTATATCGGAGCAGCTTCATTGCATGTGTATAGGCACCCCAGAAGTTCAGTACGTTTCTCAGACTTTATGGAAGCACCAAGTTATAAACTCTAATTAAATGTGTTGTACAATATCACAATACAGTAGCTGGGGTTTTCTGACAATAAGCTTTATCCACAGAACAGAACAATTACCTAATGCTGCCAATTATAGTGATGACAGCCTAGAAATTGTTTTTTTTCCAGTCACTTTCCATGGTGTTCAATGACCTGCAAATGATAACAGCCTCAAAACATAGCAGTATCTGTTGAATGTCCCCTGCAGCACCCTTTGCTTCATTTGAGGCCCTTTTTTGACAGTCATCTTTAAGGATAACTTATGCCAGAGTCAAGCTGCCAAACACTTGCAGGTTCTTTCTTCTCCTCCTCTTGGTATTTTAGCTATTTGATTTTCTCACTTTTAAAAAATTCATTTACTCTGATGTTCAGGGTCAGAGTAAAGTTTCATGAAGGGTGGTAAAAATGTTAAACCTTGGTTACAACACCACCTCCACAATTATTGCTGCCCTCAATGCAGCTATTCCTCCCAGGAGTCAGAGAGATGATTTGATAGGGGAGATATGGACAAAAAGATAAAGAGATGGCTTACAGATTGGTGCTACAAAGAAGGTTTTGGGACATTTTACCACGGTGATCCAATCACAAAAAGTAGACTTGACACATGGACTCTAAGTTCCAGGGTACTAGCTTTTTGTGGTTGAGCTTACATAACTGACAAAAAAAAGCTTTAAAACTAATAAAGTGTGGGGAGCAGGGAGATGCTCTTTAAGTTTGGCTTTAGTACATAGGAAAAAGTTGGGGTGGGGAAGAAATAAGGTAAGTAAGGATATGACAAATGTGTCATATGACAAAGTGTCATGGGTAGTAGAGAAGACAGTAAGGCAATACAATCAGCAAAAGGACTGTGCCTAATTCTGCTAGGGAACTGGATTCAGTCAGTAAGAAATGATTGAGATGCTTGTACTTTAATGCAGTGGTGCTCAATGTTTGGTCTGCAGAGCTATGTTGTCCAGCTTGTGGGGCTCCCCACAAGTCCAGAAATTTGGCAGTAGGGGAGCAGTGACAAGTTTAATTGCTGGTCCTTTGTTGCCAAATTTCCAGACCTGTGGAGGGCCCCAGGGACCAGATGATATGGCTGTGTGCACTAGACTGGGCCAGTGCACAGGGTAAGGCTGACAGCCTGAGCCCACCTGACAACCCACAAACTGACCCCTGCAGTACTCATCTGGCCCACGGGGCCAGGAAGGTAGACACCACTGCTCTAATTAAACAAAGTGGGCAACAAAAGCAGAGGAACTCAAATTATTGGCAAAGGATGGAAAATCAAATATTTATAAAGGATAATAGAAATATGTTGTTCTATTCCTGACAACTATTACAAGGGCATGCACTGTTCAGAAGAGGTAAAGAGATGGTGAGGTAGCACTTTACAATAACAAATGTGTTTAATTAAAAAATAAAACAACATAGCATAGCTAAAACTGCATCTGAATAGGTCAAGACACTGAGGAAAGATAGGTTCCCTGGAGGTATGTCTGAAAGTGTGGTGTAGATTTTCAGAGTCATATTTGGATATAGACACAAAAAAAAAAATCTAACAGTAAGAGAAAGAAAAACCTACTGGGAATAGGTCTCATTCTGAGATTAATTTCCTTTCCATATACTGGAGGAAAAATGCTACTAATAAACGGTAAGGCCCACATATTCCTGGATGTGAAAGTTGGCAGATTTCTTCACCAAGAAGGCGACTCACACTGGAGGCTAATCCAGCCTTGTATGAGCTAGTTCACTTAAAGAGAACGGAAAAAAAAATAGTTGTTCTTCAGTGAGAGGGTAGGACAGAAAAATCAAAGATAATCTTAATATGTATGACCCCAAAATGAAATAAATGTCTTTCATCTTTCAAGGAGGAAGAGAAGCATAAAGTTGAACATGGGGCCAAAAAGGGAAATAGTTAATAGGACTGAGGGTCTGGAAATAACATTTACTACAAGCAGGAAGAAAGCAACAAACAAAACCAACCAACCAACCAACCACACCAATACAATCAAGTCAGGAAACAGATGATCTCCATCCCAGAGTTCCAAAAAAGCTGGAATGTGAAACTGTAGGAATGGCTATAGTATTTTTTTTCCTTTTGGTTTGGTTTTAACAAACCTACTGAATTCAAGATAGCACCATATGACTGGAAAACAACAAAAGACAGCACCTATATTTAAGATAGACGAGGAAGATGTGATATGAACAAATACAGGCCCATAATCTAATTGCAACAATATATAAGGGTGGGTTTTTTGTTTTTTAAAGATTCTTCCTTCAAAAGGTATGTCTACAATGATACTCAGGTTACTTTAAGATAGCTCTCAATCCTATACAGGATGACCATTTATTCTACAAACCCATGAACACAATCCCCAGTGGCAGTCCATTCCAACCTTGGAAATTCTCAGCTGAAAATTTAGCAGGTCAACCCTGATAACCACTTACTTCTCAAACCATCCCTTTTTGTGGTACTGCAGCCTTGACCACAGAAAGGCCACCAATAGAAATCCCACATTTTCCTGTTCTAATCTTCTGATCCTTCTGCATCCCTTTTGTATCTCCTTCTAAGCAGTAATCAGGAGACCAATTCTTAGAAGGATGCATAGTTTTGCATGGCACAAGGTAGCCTGGGATACATATTCGTGCCACACATGAGAAAAAATGGCAACCAAGTGACCTTTGGTATGAACTATAAGGTAAAGGGGGTAGGCCTGATCAGGTTAATTGAAGACAAATCTCAGCCATGAATATCAGCATAGACATATCCTTAAACAGAAGGAGGAAAATGGAAAAAAACCCCCAGATAAAATGCAAACACAGTTTATCAAGGTAAGTCATACCAGTCTAACCAGATAGCTTTCTTTGATAAGTTATTTTCCAGACAAGGGAAATGTGTTAGCTCTAAATCAGGACTTCAGTAAAAGCACCCAATACTAATTTCCCATGTTGCTCTTGTATTTCCTGTCTTTTCAGGTCTACTTGAAGAATGCAAGGCGAATACAGAACTAGCTAAAGGAGAAACAACAACAACAGTAAGTATCAAACAATAGTAACAACAAGGTAAAAAAAGGGAAGGATAGGGTAGAAGAATATTAGAGGGAAGTCATTATAGCCTTGGTCTTGGGATCACTGTCATTTAATATTTTTATTAATGAACTTAGACAAGAAGTAGGAGCGAGTCTAATGAATTTGGGCACATTGGATTAATAGAAACAAGATGATATTTCACTGTAAACAGTTATACATATAGGGATTAACAAGACTTTCTGCTATGAATTATATGATCTTGAAGACAGAAGAAACACCTAGGTATACCAATCATGAGGTAACTGAGCCACTAGTGTGATGCAACCATGGAAAAAAAAAGGCAGAAAGCAATCCTAGGATCCATCAGGAGAGCAAGTTTCAGTAGGGATGCGGAAACATTAATGCTATTGTATAATGCACTCTAATCCAGTTATGGATCATGGAATGGTAAATCCCAAAGTCTCATGCCTCCTCTAATGCCATGCATGCATGGCAAGACATTCAAATTGGGATCAGGGAATCGAGTCTCAATTGCACGCCACTTGTCAGCATAGGGGAGTGTGGGATCATAGTCCCAAATTCCCCCTGCTTCGGCAAGTTGAAAATTGGGTGCCTGACAATCAGCTGATTGTCAGCTGGATTGGGATGGCCCCAGGGCTCCAAATGACCTCTGGTCAAGCCTAGTATGGTCCCCAAAGCTAGCAGATGTTCAGCTGATTGTTGACTGGATCAGGGCTGCACCGAGGCTGCAGTCAGCTCCAGAGTTGTCTCCAGAGCCAGCCGACAATCAATTGATTTGTTGGCCAGTAGGGACCGCACTGGGGCAGAGTGGAGATCCCAGGGGGGTTCTAACCCTGCCACGCATTCAATTTAAGGCACAATGGAAGCCAGCCACAAAATTATTAAGCATACTCTGTGGAATAATTGTGTGGCTTATTTCATTTTATTCCACCGTTAAATTGCCTGAACACATGGCTGGGTTACCATTTAAGATGCGATTAACTAGTTAATCAGATCTTAAAGCACTATGTCTGCCAGCAGCCTACAGAACAACAGAAATGTTAGTACACAAATGCAAGGAACACAGACAAAATGAAGACACTAGAACTACTGGTGCAGGATGCAAAACCAACACCCAGAAGATCTCAGATAGAACACCACATGGCTGATCAGCCATCTTCAAATAATAAAGATGGATTCAAACTGGAACAGGTCCAGAAAATAGCCGTTAGGATAAGGGGGAAATGGAGAGCCTATCTTATTTTGACAGGCTAAACAAAAATTGGTTCTTGTATCCTAGCAAAAAAAGAATACAAAAGGGGGATAAAATAGAACTATATATTCACCCAACTTATAACTGTAATATTGAAATCACCCAAAATGTTTTTTTTTTTAAATTTTGGTTGTTTTAAAGAATTTAGAATGTAGGTGCATAGAAGCTTAAGCTCTTTATATTCCAAAAATCATGGCGCAAGATGGTTTTAAGTTTTATTACAGACATAAATGTGGGATCCTTCTAACTGCCTGTATAAGCAAGAACACATCAATATAACATGTAGAGAAGACATTTCAAAAGATTAATTCAAATCAGACGTACCAACTGCTTCTCTTTCATCACCTGTGTAATGTGTTGGCTTTAAACTGTGAATTAGCTGCATTAAAGTCCTTTGCTCTACTTCCTGTTCACATATGTGGTCATAATCACACTATGATCTCACTTCTCCTCAAAATCACATGGATGCTTTGTTCCACTCCTTAAAGGGACAATGCACTATACTCCTGTCTATCACTAGTAAAGTATCTTCTCTGCACTTCCCTATAGCTCCATGTCTTTTGGAGACAGGGTTTATAGTATTACATATGATTCTGGATTCAGCAATCAGATACTTTCTACACCTCAGCTTGTAAGCCTTTACAGTTTACATTTATAAATTTGAGGTCTTGTCCTAAAACAATTTTCCTCACTACTATATTAGTTGTTTTTCCCTCATCTCCATCTATTGACCATAATTACTCAAATACAAGATAAGGTCTATGTCCCCCCACCCCCTCCAAAAGTCACCATGGGGAAAAGCGCCCCTCATTTTATAATTGCATACAAGGAAATCTTACTAATACACTGTCTATCAAACTGTTGCCAAAAGCAGCATGTGCTTAGCAAAAGAAACCAACTATGAGGTTGATTAAATACAGCCAACACCAAGCATGACTATAAAACTCACAGCCCACATTGTACCAACATGCTGATGGGAACTATGTCCATATCCCTTAAAAAAAGAGGGTGGGTGTTCTCTCTACAGGGAACTGGCACCGCACCTGGAGATACTGCAATACCAGCCCTAATATCCTCTGTTTGGTGCCAAAAATGCTATATTTGAGATACTGATAGGAAACTAACACAAAATAGATTAGTATAACCCATCTGTGTAAGACATGTGTAATGCTCATTAAGTATAGTCCCCCTCACAGCTGACTTTTTCAAGTAATGGTGAAATACAATATTGCATACATTTTGACTTCCTCTTCACTCCAACAGCTGAGCTGTGCCTTTCTGTCCCTTTTCCAATTATTCCCATTTCCTAACCAGCCTTAAATGCCTGGCAAACATCATGAAATAGGGTCCCAAACAGAATTCCTCTGATGCCCCTCTCTCAGCCTGGGACATACAATTAGTGTGGCCCTGCTCTTCAAGAGGTGAAGCTGGACCAGGTTGCTCTGCGCCTCATTTGCATATACATTTTTGGAGCATCCCAGGACTTGTGGCAAGAACACCTAGTTCCAGTCATGGGGGTGGTATCTGGAGTGTAGACACACACATATACACAGAGCTGAGCTGTGAGGTCACCACAGCTTGAAGTGCTGCCGACTCATGGGGCCTGGCCCAATGAACTATGCAGTAAGTCATAAGCCTGTGGACTGATATCTTCCGTAGTTTGTACTACATATAAGCAGGTGCCAAAGTTCTGCTCAAAAATGTTTATGGAGTTCTTATGTTAGAACTTGCAGAAGTTTCAAAAAAGATAACATGCATCAATTCTGGATGAACAAAATGTATTGGTACTATATGCAAATTGCTACAGCCATGTTTATTTTCAAGGTTATTGTTTTTTAAATTTACCCCTGGCTTCTATGAGCTCAGGTAAAGCAGGTCTGACAGTAAAGAGAGGGGGAAGGGGATCTCAGGGAAAAAAGTTGGGGCAAAGCAGAGAGTGACCTACCAGATGCATTTTCCCTGCTGTAGCAGTGGGAAGAAGACAAATTCTAGGCTGATCTCCAGTAACTAGATTCTAAACCTGAAAAATTATAATAAAATAAAATAAAATAAATAAAGTTTTCCATATATAGAATCTAATGGGGGGAGGGATAATCCTATAATCAGGGTTGTCTTCTATTCAAGTAAGTATGGACTATTAATAATAGGTTGTGGAATTCATTGTTTTATACCCATTAGTACATTTTAGAGCAAGCCAAGTATCACATTTGGCAGAGGTCCAAGTGGAAACCAGTGATTTCTCTCTTCTTTACCAACCTTTTTTTTTTTTTTTTTTTTTTTTTTAAATTCCCTGTCCCATGGTTTGGCTCTACCATTTGTAGTACTTCACAAGCCTTGTTAATTTGCTTACTGTTGCTCCCAGATGAACTACGTACAGGTGCTGCAATGGCATTCATAATTATTTAGAAAAATATGGCCCTCTAAATTCAGACTTTGCCAATGTTTTTTAAAAAGGAAAAAGCCACAGAGCAGTACAAAGGAAGTAGATGGCCAAGGAGTTTGTAAAAGTACCTTTTGAATAAAATTCCAAGACCAAACAAACCAACCCCACAACAGACATGTTATACTTTTGATTGCTTCCTACCCAACCCCCCACCCATCATCCTCCATTTCAGAACTGGAAAGTTGCAAACAGAGACGGCAATTATTTTTATTGGCAAACAGTGATACAAGGACTAACATAACAACAAATGCATGCCCAGCGCTCTTCCCCCGAATCAAAAATAAATTCTCTCATGCAGTGAATGGCAACAAATTTGAGGACTACTAAGCAATGATATTAGGTAGGGATAAAACTCCCTTAAGAGTTCAACTTTTGCAGGGACACAAGCTGTGATAAGAGACAGAGAAAAAATACTTCCCATCCAAGATATTTCATAGACATTAGATTTCACATACATACATACATAATATATATTCTTCACTGAGCTGAGTCTACCCCATGCACGAAAGCTATTCATATTAAGCAGCCACTTATTAGTTTTATCTGAATGCACCCAAGGTAAAGAACTGTCTTTGTGCATTGAGCAAAGGACTGTTTTGCACCACCCACATACTCCAATCTTGTTAAGATAAATAATGCAAGCTCATTTGGCAATGTACATTTGGTAATGCAACATGAAGTATTATTATGGAAGAGGTGTCATTATGTGAAGATTATCAAGGCTGTGAAATAGCCCTCTTGGTTATGAAAGTACTCTGAGTGGCTTCAACAGCTGAACCATGTTACAAACACAGCTGACTTGTGTCTCAGGTGGAAATCAGTTGTCATCTCAGGCAAGTTCCACAGTACTTATAAAGGCAAGAAATGCAGCACTGTGATTATGTCAGTATATATCCATTACCTTCATTACTGTTTCACTAATTTGTAAGTTGTTGTTTGTTTTTTTTAAATGAAGATGGCTAAAACCCCACTAGAGTATACAGGAAGTTCATCTCTTTCCTGTTACAGCTAATCAGCTGACTCAAAGCAGCTCATGAAAAGCCTGACCAATTAAACTAAACATTATAACATTTGATGCATAAGAAATTTTTGTTTAATGTCCCATTACTCAAAGTTTGATCCTTTCAGAGATACCTCACTGAAGATTATCTCCAATACAATGAGTTACATAACGAGTTCAAAGATAGAGGAAAAAATCAGCTTGTAGACATACAGCATTGTTCCTCTGGTAAAGTAACATTTAACACTTTCTTCACATGTGCAAAAGAGATTATGAAGGTAAGGTACAGCTCGAAGATGGAATACCAGTATACAGAAGAGTCAGACAGCAAGTGCAGTGGGAGCCAAGGAGTATATATTATATACATGAAACTATAAACACCTGGCATCAGCTCCAGAGTTATATTTATCCATTTCTGACATTTTTACATCACTATTTGATGGGACAAATTAATCTCTCTTAAATAAAACACTCTGCTGGAGAAGGAAACCATTTCAATAATACAAAACTATCATTAACTTGAGTGCAGGAAGGATGGTCCCCAAATGATCCCTTCACTTGTTTCCACCCTACACTTTTGCAATTCCTTATTCTTCAGTTACGGGTGGGTTGTTGACTAAAAAAACAAAACACCCTGCATGTTTTCTGCAAAGGAGCTTATTTGTAATGAAGAATTAGCTCTTAGCAGACAAGACAGTTTAATCTGAACGCAAGTGAACAGGCTTTACTTGTCTTAAGTTTCCGCAGCTCTGGTGGTACCATGGGGACCACTAAACTGCCACTTCTAAGTTATTTGTGAATAGGACTGCATTTGCAGTTGCTTATCAGCACTAGTTTGGGAGGGCATAAAAAAAAAAATCTGTTCTCCCTCAGAAAGCAATTGTTACTTTCTGGTTTGAGGAGCCATTGCTTCAAACTGACCAACTTTTCAAATGTTGCCTTGTTTCAAAGCTTCCCATTTTTCTAGGGTTTCTTTTTCTTCGAGAGGTGGGAAGTTGTTTTTTGTTTTTAAGAAAAAGCTTTAAAAAAAAAAAAAAAAAAAAAAAAAAAAACAAAAACAGACAACCCTCCCCCCCCCAAAAAAAACAAAACAAACAGCCTGTTATGGCAAAATAGTTCCAGTCTCCGTATCTGAAGTTCCCAAGACCCTAAGCTCAATCAAATTTAGATTTTGAACAACATGATACAGAAACTGCAATGGTTTTGATGACTTCTAACAGTTCAAGAGCAGGTATCTAGGCTCATATTGGTCAGCTCTTTCCAATACCACGTGGTGTTTCTGACCCCCATGTCAATCCTTCCAAGATCAACAATAACAAGAGTCTACTTTGCTAAAGTGTGTAGCGTAGCTTCCTGACACTACAGATCATGACATTGTTCACTGTGAGTTATACAATCACAGCCACTATACTAAAATCCAAACTTAACAACTTCCTGGTGTTTGGCTTACCCAAAGAAATTGAAATGTTCTTGACTGAAGTTGACATGTTCCTCATATTCTCCAATAGGACTATTCTGCCCCAGCCTAGATCCTACCCTTCCTTAATATCCCAGTGGGATAATGAAGGACCTGCACTACTGAGTCAGCAAAACCCACTTAGCCTTTTACCATGCAAATCAACTCTGGTAACAAGTAAAACACTGGCAACTAGTTACAGCTATGCCTTGGGCATGCTTCCTGGTTTGCTCTCTCCTGTGCAATTCTTTGGGGCTTCATCTCCTAGACTAAAAACAAGTCTATTTTTACACTATGGCAGCAGTATGGATACTCCCAAACTCATTGCATCTACCTGCTCCAACCCAATAAATCAGGTAACTCACGTGGTATCTCCTGCAGTGGTTCAACACGCCATCTCCAACCTGGTTAAAAGCTTCAGGGAGTCATGCCCTGGAGCAGCATCACTGCTGCATTTCTGGTTCCAAAGTACAAAACAGGAGCAAGTAAGTGGAATAAGCTCAGGATTGTCCTGCCAGACACTGCCACCATGGCTTAGACATATCTTAGGGTTCCCGATATATTATTAGTAATAACATTTCAGCAAAAATCACTTTAAAAGGAAAAACATGCCAGCCACTTGCAAGAAGCACTTCTCTATCCCCATGTTGTTCTTGGATGAACAGTACTGAGAAAGACTTGCGTCTGCAAGGTTTCCTCTTCCATTGCCAAATGTTTGCCCCACAGCCCCCACAAAATCCAAACAAGACTATAAACATACCCAGTAGTACCAGTTCATATAGGAGAGGGCCATATATCTTTTTGGAGTCATCCTTTTCAACTCCCCACATACCAAACAGCAACTACTAGATGGTAACTTCCAGGAATTCCCACCGACACAGATGATCTACATAGGCCCTGCTATCTGAAGGCGCTCATGGAGTGTCATACGCACTTTCTTTTTGTTCTCATGGAGCAAAGTTGTGTTAGGGTCTGATTCATATTTGCACTAGGGCGTCTTGATGCCCCTTTAGGGTAAGTTGTGTTCCCACCTCACTATAAGAACTGTTTTATACTTTCAGAATAGCCGTAAGGGGCTACACTGTCAATCAGACTCAAGTTCTCCCTGTGCAAGCAAACGGGCGAGGGAGGAAATCAAAAGATAAAACAGGTCACTCTCCTCAAATACTGTAAAAGCCTTTAAAAGCTCTGACTATTGAACAAGCTTCTGTCTATCATGCTATGTCCCTTCAGCAAAATAGTCTCCTGGTCTTTCTTGATCCTTCACAATATAATAGGGAATTTTTTCACTGGCATCTAATGAGGGAGAGAAGATGCAAAGAAAACACTCAAGCTTCTTTTTTAATCTGTCAGACTGTTCTTGAAATGGTTTTCCCCATAATATTTTTCCATATTTTATTTCGGAAGTGAACAGATATTTTACCAACAAAGGATAACTCTTAAAAGAATTAATTAGTGCTGCTTTCAGAGACCTCAAGCACACTGCTCCCCAGCCTAGTGGATTCTTGCATGGAAAAAACCCCCCAAAAAACAACTAGCCCATTATATAAAATTAGCCAAATTAAAAATTACACTGGCTGTGTGTACATAAATGAGTAGAATTTCCTACATATGCATGGTTCAACTTGCAGCTGACAGGATGCTAGTTTACTTGCTTGAATTGCTTCCACAGTTTGAGCAAGAGGGAGTTTATAAGTGTAGGCCAAACAAAGGATTACAGTGTGGGTTTGTTCACGTGAGGCTAGTACAAGGACTATATAACTGGAAGAAGAATGAAGTTTAGCTGCAACACACCCTAGACCTTAACATCTCTCTACATTAACTACGTTCAATACAAGCATTAGTAATTAAAAAAAAAAAAAATTTTTGGCATAAAAAAAAATTCCAAAAAAGGTGACCTAAACAATTGCAACAACAAGTAAGGTGTTTCTGTTACTGAGAAGCATATATCTTCCTAACTATTGTCTTAAGTAGAATAAAGGAAATAGCTGAAATGCATCTAAAGGAAAAAGCTAGCCAGTTTTCAACCTGGAGTATTGTTGGAAAAAAAGAACCCCCCCCCCCCCAAAACCAAACAAGCCACTTGTTGATACAGAAGAAAAGTCTCAAATTTGACAGCCTCCACCTCTCAAACATCATAAAGCATTACACTGTTACAAAAATACTTAATTTGATATCAAAGTGCGGCATGCATCACTAAAGTAAACATAATACTTGAGCAAACAGTTATAAATCAAACATTATCAAACAAGAATGCATGCTGTCCTCTTCTGTTTGGCATAGATACTGGCTTCATCATGTAACAAGAGGAGACAGATGTGATACAGGCACTAACTGCATACCTCAATAGCTTACTATAAAAGCGAGATTTTGCTGATGACAATTGAGAATAGGCTGCTATTTAAACATGAGAACAAACTTCAAGACTGTCCAGCATTATGACACAGGACAGGTGGAGGAACATTCAAAAGGGGTGACTGAAACAATCCCTTCACTGAACACTAATTAAAGGAGGAAAACAGGTGATTTAAAGTTCATGGAAAGTGTAGCCCTAGACAGGGATGGTAGAACTTGGGTCTTTTCTTGAACAGAAAAACAGCAGTGGAGAAGTTGAAATTCAGTTTGAACCAATAAGTCATGCAGGTTTGGGCTTTTTGGTTGTTTTTTTTGGAGGGGGGGCAGGGGGTTGGGGAGAGCAAAAAGTGTTTGAAAAGCAACACCCCCCCCCCCCAACATACATACATACATACATACATACATACATACATACATACAGTAACCTTTTCTATTGTTGAGCTAAATCTTCAGGTCTCACACATCCTGAGACAGCAGAACACACAAGAGACTTAATTAGTAAACGAGAAATTCATAATGAAACTAAAGCCTCCACTCCAAGTGATAGTTTAGACCCCGGGAAAACTTAGAAAAGACTGAGAACTAAGAAGAGACTGAACTTCACATTAATTCATTTATTTCTGTGAGAAGTCAGGATGGAGCTAGAATGAAATGAGAGGCGGTCTGTAGTTAGAGGCTGAGGCATTAGCAGGACTGCACAGCAAAGCTTGCACAGTGGTTGCCACACCAAAACCGGTTCAAGTTATTAATGCTCTTTCATTGTTAGTATCATGGTAGCACTCACAGGCTGCAATGAGTAAAGCTCTGCTGTGCTTACAGCTGATCATAGACATGACTTCAGCCCCAAGAAGTCTGCACTGACTTGCTACATTTTTAAACAGATGCTTAGGACAACACAGGTTCAGCAAAATATTACAAATAAAATATAATATGACAACTGACTATGAATCTCATAGTGGTTTTTGAAGCAAAGTAGACCATGTAGAATCCCATATTCCAACACCTGTCAAGGAAAGTACTATAGCTATCAACAGCTTGTTGAAACTGTATGCTGTAAGGTTCCTTTTTTTTTTTTTTGGGGGGGGGGGGGGGGAGGGGAAGGAGGTAGGTACCGACTAATAATGTATGTTTTTAGTTGTGGATTATGTAATACAAGTGAAACACCTACATCCAAAGAAGAGAGACACTGCATACATTGCCTCTAAAAAGGTGCCCCAATTAAAAATTTGTTGCAAGTTGCTTGAGACATCAAATTGCCATAGGCTTGACTTTACTACAGTATAGAAATGTATGCAAAAGTATTAAGTCTCGACCTTAAAAACATTTCAGAAGAATGAGACTCTCTCTCTGTTAAAAGATACAGATCAATCATAAGCAGCTTCCAGCTGTGCAAGATGGGCAAGTTAGGGATGGAGGCTGAAGTATGTAAGAGTGACAGATGTTCAGCATCTCAGGATCAGGTCAAGATTAGATTTCTGAGTAACATAATAACATTTTCTCTATGGGCTTTATCTATGGTCTTATACAGGTCACCAATAACTTCCAGGAACAATTTGCTAATTTGCATATTAAACTACATGCTGAAAATTAAATTCGACCAATTGCCTTTTTTTGTTTTGTGCCTAGCTTACAACACATCTCCCCCTCAAAAAAAAACCACAACAAAAGGAGTACCACGCCCTGCAGAAGACATTAATTCATTGCTCACTTCCATAGAGATTATTTATGGTTTCATCATATTACAGTAGTTCTTTGTTTATTTCTACACACTCCTCCTGGGTATGCATGGATTTAGATGCATCTTCTACTAAGAACAGCTGTGGGAGTCCAAATCTATATACATACTAACACAGCAACATACCCCTTCTAAAATACCAGAATTATTATATATTTATACACCCCCCCCCCCCCCCACACACACACACACACACACACACACACACACAAATAATATATATATAAAAATATATATAAAGGGTCCCAAAGAGCAAAGACAGATGCACTTTGTTTTGGTAACATTTTGTAAGAAACAAACTGGCCCTAATCAGAGGTGTGTACCAAATTATGTAAAAGTGAAAACGCATTGTGGATGCCAATTATTAGATTCTTCTGTTCATTTTTAATGCATATTCCTACCAGCACTGGATCATTTTTTGCAGCCTGGCAGTTCTCCATTAGCTTTATAGAAAATAAAATAAATATTTTAATTAAATATGAAAAATAGAGTAGCACCTCTAATATAAAAAGAAAGTCATTTTATTCTGCATGTTGCTTCCAAATCTTTAGCTTTCCAAGTAGAATAGCTTAGGATACTACGCTTTGTGGTGATAAGTGGAAAGCAAAAGCTTTCTGAAGATGTGTAGGACATAAAACTTTAACTTTCATATAGTGCTGTATGGGAGCATTGGGCTCACCTAGACTGGCCTTTACATCACCTTTAATAATACATGCTACTTACTATATTATGGAGCTTTCAGGCTTCTGCCAATGACATTTGTGTGCTTACGACGAGCCAGATCCCAATGCCATTGAACTCACTGATGTTGGTGGAAACTTGGCAACAGGATCAGAATATAAAAGTTTGTATGAGTAAATAAGCCTCTTCTAAAACAAAGCTGGCTCATACTTATACAGACATGTCCCCATACTGCTGCCTCATCCATCACAACATTCCTTTGAAATGGATGTCACAAAAAGCTGAAATTTAGCCTAAAAGTTAATTACTACAAACCAAGAAAGCCTTCCTACTCAATAGTCAAGTAATGTATAAACTGCTAACAGCAACTAAGAACTCCTTTCTTAGCAAGAATGTGAATCCTGAAGACCTAAGCTTGCCAAAATAATGCTACATTTCAATCTTTGTAGAGAGCACTGGAGAATATATATGTAGAGGAAGGATATTGAAAACCCCTGTGATATCCAATTTACAGGAATGCAGCTGGGCAGCATAGAGAACAGTTCCCTGCAAGTAAGTCTTTGGAGGGGAAAGGGTGTGGGCAGCTCAAGGCCCCCCATGGTGAAGAAGGGAATGGGACAAGGGTAGAGGCTGGGGATGCTGCCCAGCCACCCAGGGCCAGGGAGGGAAGTGGGATGGAGCTGGGGGCAGCTCATCCAGGGGATTAGCATCCTGCTGCTTAAAAATGGCAGCAGGGACGCTTGAACTAAAGCTTGTTGAGTGAGCTTCAGTTCAAGTGCTGCTGCCACCATTTTTAAGCATGGGGCACTTAAGTGGGGCAGAGCCGAGCAGGTCGAAGGCAAATGCGGGTGCCTGCTGTGGGGTTGGGGTTCTCTGCTCTGCCGCAGCCCCATGCCAGCCACGCGCTCCCTGCTTGCCCGACAGCAGGAGGCACAACTCACTGCCCCCACTGCTGCCGGGAGGTCAGGGGGGCAACAAGGAAGCATAGGGCTCCCAGAACACAGGCAGCAGAGCGGAGCCCCAAACCCACAGCAAGTGGCCTGCATCTACCCCATGCAGAAATCTGGGAACGCACATGCCCCACCATGCCTCCCCCAGGGGATGCACGCAGAGGTGGGGAGCTGCGCCCCCCCACCCGGATGAGCCACCGACAGCTATGTCCTGCTCTCTTCCTTGGATCCCATGCACTGCCCTGGCTGGGCAGCACCCCCAGTCCTTGCCCCACTCCCTTCCTCAAGTCAGGGAGTCAATCTGCCTTCCCCCCACCTTTCCCTTCCATAGACTTACCTGCAGGGAACTGCTCTCCACACTGCCCGGCTGTACTCCTGGCCATACGCACACATGTGCGTGCAGTGCCCCCTACATCTGACTCCTGGCATTCCCAAGCAGGACCCCTTGCAGGCTGGAACACTGCTTGCCTGCAAGGGGAAACCCACTATTTCCCCGAGGGAACCCAGGCATCCGGGGACTCTGGCCTTGTGGGCGAGAGGAAACCCAGGTGTTCAAGGGCCCCAGCCAGAAGGCATAATTAATTATATTTATTGATGAACATTATTGGCTACACTGGCCAAAAAAAAGCCAATAACATAAATTTCCCTTTTTATCAGTGCCAATCCAATATGCAACAGATATAATCGGTGCACCTCTACTTTTAACTATTTCTCTTTTCATCAAAGCACGAGTAGAACTGATATATAGTGCTTGCATTTGCAGAGTGCTGTATGAATGAACCAGGTGATAGTCATTGTAATAAATTAATCCTATTTGAAGTCTCACCAATACTTCCTGTCCTTGGCAAGTATGCCAGTAACTTTCAGCCTTGTTCTAGGCCCAATTCAGCAGCCCACCCCCACAACCCACATCTGTACATGTGCAGACACACAGAGGCAGTCCCACAGATAGCAAAATCTGGCCAACCAAAAGAAGCCACAATAAAGGATATTAATGAATAAAGAATGAAGAGCATTATAATGTAATCACTAGAACAAAGCTACACAAGTATGCATCTTATTCCAGTACAATTTAAGAAAGGTTTGTTAGAGCAATATTTAATATGTTACATTTTTCAATCAAGAGCTGGTACTAAAAGATGCATTAAAGCTAATGGAAATCAGAATTGTGGTTATCTGAAGCCTTACAGTTTGCTTAAACATTCCTTACATTTTAAATACTGAATTAGGCTAGAACTTTGCTGAAACAGAGTTAAAATTACATTTTAAACTCTGTGGTTAATCAATGAAAGTCAAGAAACAAAACAAATACAAGCAGCTACCCATGTCCCTTCATTTCAAGAAAGCAGAGACGGAACAGCACTCTTGAAGTACTTAAGGGCCTAGAAAAGAAAAAAAACAAACCAGACATATTACCTTCTAAAGCAGCAGATTTAGTTAAGTGTTTTCTTTTATACTTATTCCAAATGGCACATAGTATTAATACTACTAAAATAAGTTAGCAAAATGTCAGGTAAGAGGACACCATTTGGTACAAGTAGTAGAATGCTTAAGGGCTCAAACAGATTATTTTCTGCTCAAAGTTGTAATAGAAATTACTCTACACTAACCTGGAAATTGAATGAGAGTTAATGGATCCAATTAACCCAATTCCTTGAAGAGGGAAGGGGGGGGGGTGGGGGCAATTTCTTTTATACTTCTGAAAAAGAATTACACAGTCATCTAAAGTGATGGACTTGCAGATATGCTCAAGAGGTCTGGAGTTGCATTTAGCAGCCAGCTGGCTGCCAGCTAGATTTTTCCAAAGCACACAGCAAGAGGGGAAAATTTGCAGTGGCTCCCTGCTGAGCCACTCTGAGGAAATTCACCTCTCAGCCGTGCGGATTTAGTAACAGATACAGGATTAAATTTTTGAAACAGATGCTTAATTTATTGATTAATCTAGAATTAGATCCATTTCAGCACCACATAGAACACATCAGGACCTAAAGAAATCATGAAAATCCTGAACAGTGCACAATACAAAGTAGGGAGAGGTATTTTTATAGGTTGATAATAAAAAAGAAAATAATATACTCTACAAAGCACAACCAAGGATCTCAATGGACTTCAAGAGATGACTACACAGATATTTAAATCCCATTTCTTTTTAAATCCCATTTCTTTTTTTAGGACGCCTTCAGAAAGTAGGCAGAATATACAGACAGATATGTTAATGTGTTTTATTTATACTAACAGACAAAAATTCCTCATTTATTAGGGGAAGAAAGGTTCAGTTCAGGCCTAACACCCAAACTGGACAAGAAGGAATAGCCTCTACCCCCCCTGTTTTGCTGAAACTCACAGGGGAAAGGGACAGCTCTGAATTCAGGCAAGGGCTCCTGAGCCAGAAGTAGGTCTCCCTTAGCCCAGGGCCCTTCTTCATTATGTCCTTTAGGCCAACCTGGATTCTCATCCAACTCCAGATGAAACCCTGCGTTGCCCGCTTGCTCTCAAGCCACCTTTCTGGCCAAGAAGTTTTCCTGGTGCCTGTCCAACACCATAGCCTCTTCCTGCTCCTTCCAAGGTGGGGAAGGGATGTCCCCAAATGCGTGGTAAAACCAATACGCCCAGGTGGCCGTCAGTTTTTGGCAGGGGAAAGGGGGCATGGACGAAGCATGGGGCAGCAGGGAGACACCCCGATGCCTTTGCCAGGCATCAGGGCTGGGGGGGGGTCAAATGCAACAGGGCTAGCTGGGGAGATGGGAGGAGGGCAATGCCTGGGGGTGACAAACTCCCAGGGTACCAACCCAAGCCCCGCCTGCATCCCACCCACCTACCTGAGGCAGCTGCCAGCAGGCTACTGCGAGCTCCCCTCCAGCCCCCGCGCCCCAGCCCGGGGCGGCGGCTCCTCATCGGGGCTGGGCAGCACAGCCGGTCGCCACGCAGGGGGCCGGGGGAAAAGTTGAGCGGCGCCGGCAACCGCAACAATAAACTCGGCAGCGCTACCTGCACCTCCGCGGGCCGGCGGGGAAGTGGGCAGGGATCATCTCACTTGATTGGCAGCTGCGCTGACCAAAGAGAACCGCTCCTTCGGGCAAAGCTCGGGCGGCGCTAGCCCCCACCCTCCCCGGGCCGGCGAGGGGTGGGTGCTGTTTCCATGATGTCACAAGCGGCGCCTGTCGGACAGGTGGGGCGAGGGAACGTGGCGCGGGCGGGCGAGGCGGCGGCGGGGAGGAGCCGTGGCCAGCGCTGCCCGCCCCGCATCGCACGAGCTACCGCCTGCTTCCGCGCCCCGAGGACCCCCCGCCGCCGCGCCCACGCATCGGCCCGGAGCAGCGGGCTGTGGTACCTCAGTACTTCACCTGGCGATCCCCGCACTGCTCCGGCCGCCTCTAGGCGCCGCCTACCGCTGCCCAGCCTCGGTTCTTTCCCATTTGAGGCTCCTCGAGGTGCAGCCCCGAGGAGAAGGTCCCTCCCCAGCTGGCCGGGGAGCCGCTGCCACTGGCTGCTCCGAGCAGGAGGAGGAGCTGGCGGCGCCCGGGCTCGCAGTAATCGCATCAAGGGCTTGGCACCTCCCGCGCTGCCGGGTGCGCGGCAATGAGCGCGCTTGGCCTGGCACCGCGCAGCACCGGGAGCAGAGGTGTTCAAAATGCGCCAGTGTTTTCATTCCATCCAGGACGAGCACACACCAACTGCAGGGACTTCCTCAGCCTTACCAAGAGTTTTTAAACCCGAAAGCTTGCTAAAAAAAGTTTTTTTCCCAACTATTTAAGTTGGTCTAATAAAAGACATTAGATTCACTCAAAGAACCTTGTCTGCCTGTCTTTAGACCAACATGGCTACAACCTACACCCCCAAGCATTTTTGAGGCAGCTCGTTGATGCAGCAGAGCCCAAACCCAAGTCATTCGCAGAAAGTCTTAACCTACTTTGGGTTGGTTTTTTTTATTTAAGGACATTTTTTTCATGTTCCAAGTCAAATCAGCCAAATTAATTCCAGATCTGTGAGTCATTCAAGAACCAAATGTGGCCCTACTACTGGCAAACATCCTCCACCCCCGCCTGGGACTTCAGATGCTTCCCAATCCTTCGGTGGGCATCTGAGCCTGGAGACGGGGTTCAGATGCCCCTGAGTTGCACTTGCCCTCAGCTGTATGGCTGCAGAAGCAAGTTAGGGAAGAGCCTCCCATTTCCATAAAGTCAACATATACCAAGATCTTCCCACTGGAAGTTCAAGTGGGAAGTTAGCTATGCATTGCCTCAGCCATGGCATTACCCTTAACAAGAAAGTGACTTTCTCCTGCCAGTAGGAAAACCACCATCACGCTCATGGTGTATCCTACTTCTAAGCATAGATGCTAAAGGAAAGAGTATGCTTAGCCAACTTGATCTTAGCCAACCTTGGGACTTCCTATCAACCCTTTCTTATCATGGCTTATCTCCAAATAAAGAAGTGCTTCAACTTTGATGACCGAGTTCTCACTCGCTCCTTGATGATTTATAGTGAGTGATATAAAGTAAATAAAAAGACAACTTATTTGCATACTATTTGCATATTTTTCAGTATATGATAGTTTTTAAAAAAATATGATCATTTTGAGCTTCCGATATGATCATTTCATATTTAAAACTTGGCAATGCTGATCAAGGGCTTAGCACTCACCGTAACCCTGGGGCGAGTGTCCTCTGCAAGATGAAGGTTTGCCCTGGGACCTTCCCAACCTGCTGGCTCAGCCCAGTGTGCAGCTCACCCCTAGAACTCTCCGCTGTCCTGGGCTCTGTCAAGTGGAGAACACCTCTAAAGGCCCTGTGGTGCAGCTCAGCCTCTGCCTCTGAGCTTTGTTTAAAAAGAAACAAACCTGAAAGACTAATGAGATTCCCTCCCCTCTTGGCTTCATGGGAACCAAGGGGTTAAAAGCACTAGGCTGATTTTTGGGTGCCCCTTTTCCTGTGTGCACTAAATCTTTCCGTCAGCTGCAGTTCCTCGATTCAAGGATGCTCTCTGCCATGGCTCATTCATGGATCTTGAGGGGACTTATGGGTCCAATCCTTGAGCTGCAGACCCCTCTGCCAAAGTTGCAAGTCTTTTGAGGGTAGGCTATAGGCTAAGATTTCTCTCCTTTTCCTTCCTCCATTCTCTCTTCTCTCAAAGTGAGACACTTTACCTTGAAACAGGCAGCTGCTTAGTTGAGTCTGCGGTGCCACTGGACTCAGTCAGCAGCCAGCTCCTCCCAAGCATAGGTGCTGACTCTGTGGGTACTCTGAAGCTCAAGCACCTACTGAAAAAAATGAGCAGGTGCTCAGCACTCATGGAGCCATGCTTGCAGACATTTAAAAAAAAAAAAAAAGCACTTTACCAGAAGAAGCAGCACATTACTTCAACCTGGCTCTGCAGGATCTGTAAAGGTTGGGTGCATCAGCGGGACTTCTTGGTGCTTTTAGCTAAAGCTGGTTCAATTAGCTTTTAGATAAAAGCAAAGAAAAGCCCTATTAAAATATTCAGTCTTTACAGATGCTGCAGAGCCGGTCTCTTCTGGGCATGCACAGGGCTTGGCACAGGAAGGCACCAAGTTAAAAGTAGAGTGCCGGGGAGGGTTTGGTTTTGTTTTGGGTTTTTTTTATGCCTGCAAGTACCCACTAGCAAAAAACAAAGTTGGTGACATCCCAAGTCTTGACATCAGCATCTGTTTTCTTGAGTCATGCTTTCAATGCTTCCTTGTAGCGTTCTCTCTGGCCACTGCGAGATCTCACTAAGCTGGGAGTAAGGTTTAATTAGTGTAGGGTTTACTGGGATGTAGGCAGGCAGGTGCCATGGCACATGATTTTTTATTTTCAAAGCTAATCCCTTGCTTCGAAGGGAAGAACTTGTTTTTCCTACTCACCATTATTTGACGAGAAGTAAACAGGAAAAAAAGTCAGAGGCTGTTTTGAGCTGTGTACTTTTCTAAACTGGATTCATAGATTCATAGATGTTAGGGTCAGAAGGGACCTCAGTAGATCATCGAGTCTGACCCCCTGCCCTGGGCAAGAAAGAGCACTGGACTCAGACGACCCCAGCTAGGTCCTTGTCCAATCTCATCTTGAAGACCAATCTCATCTTGAAGAGCATCGCCTCCCTTGGAAGCCCATTCCAGATTCTGGCAATCCTTACTGTGAAGAAGTTCTTTCTAATGTCCAACCTAAATCTGCTCTCCGTCACTTTGTGACCATTGTTCCTAGTTACTCCAGGGGGTGCCCTAGTAAATACAGCATCTCCTATTTCCTGCTGTCCTCCCCTGATGAATTTATAAGCAGCCACAAGATCACCTCTCAACCTTCTCTTCCAAAGGCTGAAGAAATCTAGGTCCTTCAGTCTCTCCTCGTGGGGCCTTGCCTGCAGGTCTCTGACCATATGAGTGGCCCTCCTCTGAGCCCTCTCAAGATTCTCCGCATCCCTCTTGAAGTGCAGCGCCCAAAACTGGATGCAGTACTCCAGCTGCGGCCTGACCAGTGCTGCATAGTGGAGAAGCATCACCTCCATGGACCTGTTTGTCATGCATCTGCTAATGCATGATAAAGTGCGGTTAGCCTTGTTGATCACTTCATCACATTGACGACTCCTGTTCAATCCTGCTTATTTATCATTTTTCATGCTCTTAACTTATGGCCAATTTTGCATTTCTTGGCTAATTGCATAAGTTTTATTTTTGTTTAGATTGTTTCCTGTTATGTTGCAGTTGCTGCAGGCTGTGGGTTTCAGACACTTCAAGGGAGTGTTTATTGGTTTGAGAACTACTGGACTTTTATAGTAATGTAGAACCACTCCTTGCAGTTTTAGGTTTTAAAAATCTTCTAAGTGTTGCACCAAGTTGAAGTTGATGCTGTCTCTTAGAAGAGCTCTGTCGCTGCACAAAAGGTCTGATGGAGTCCAGCAGTAAAGTGGTTAAGGACCATTAGGTCGCCAGTGTGGTATGTTGATGGTAAACCCTCACTGTTTACATAACAAAGTAATATGCTGTTACATAACAGCATAAATTTGGTCTGGTTCTACTCCAACTGAAATCAAGGGCAGAACAGCTAGTGATTTAGATGGAAGCAGGATTGTACCCATAATATCTGATGCCTCAGAGCCCTATCATAAAAAGGAAAACAACAAAGACAAAAAAGTAAACAGAGATCAACTGAATTCCAATCTCAAATATGAATCTGAGTCTCATCTTAAAGGCAATCAGATGCTCAGAGTTCCTGAAATAGTTACCAAGATTTAATTTGCTCATACTCCTTGCTGCAAAGATCATGGGCAAAACACATTCCAGGGGCTAAGTGAATTGATGTCACTGTAGTTACATCAAGGAAGAATGTGGCCCACAGGTGTTAATCTGCCTTCTGAATAGTTATAACCTTGGATCAGCCCAGTTCAGGTTTTTGTTTCTTTTGCTCTACTCTTCAGTTTGACAGAAAGAAAGAACAAATATTTAGATGATCCCCTTTATTAGTTTAGCTAAAAATAACAATTAAATGGACAGGCTTTCAAGAATCATGTCACACTCTCCACCAGATAGAGGGAACATGGAGATATAGTACTGCTATGCTGCCAAATTAAGACCACTAAATTAAGATAAGATGGATAGTGCATCAAAAAGAAATTGTGTAGTTACATAAAAATCAAGTACCAATGTGGATGGGTATTTTTCTTTCTAATAGGGCCATCAAAACCAAGCCATCCAGTTTATAATATTTAAGTGAGGGTGATTGGGGTACATAACCTTCTTGTGTACTTAACACTGTCTTGTGTGCTTAACCTTCATTTTATTCTTGGCCTGTAGTTTTCCTCCTCAGATGGCTACAGCCACTTGCCATTGTTTTCCTTCTGGAGCTATTAAGAAAAGCAACTCCAGTTTACACACACAGTTTCTTTTGAGCCAATGTAATTTTGAATTAAATCATGTAGACTAAATCATGGCTCTGACCCTATGGCTGTCTGTCTACCTTGCTCTTTTATATGGATAATTAAAGATAGGTTGCAATTATATTTTCATTTAGTCTCTTAGACTAACATATTTCAGTGTGTACACCCTTCTCAGTGAGATGTGATTTTTTCATGATTTCTCAAACTTAATCTTGTAAGTGGAAGCAGGATTCCTGCGCTGTGTATTACTAAATGGAACCAAGACAGCAAAGGTATAAGTTTGTCAGCCAAAAGGAGTGTTCTGGTGGCTTTTTAGAAAGCATGGGTAGCACTAGGCCATATAAGCAGTGGATTAATTAAGTTTATTTTCTGAGGACTTTGCACACTACCCTTTTTATAACCTCCTTCCAAGAGATAGGGATGGTGAGGATGCTACAAGGCCCAGACACTTGACTGCATCTTCTCCTGCTTGCTATCAGAAATCTATGCTCCCTCAATAACACTCCTCCTCCTGACTCATTGGTGATGTCATTTTCAACCACATGATGGTCACCGTTTTTTCCTGTATAATATATGCTGTTGGTGACCACTTAGAACAATGAAACATCTCTCACCTACAAGGTGATGGCAAGTAGCAGAGGAGGGAAAGATGTCTTGTGTTTACTAATTCATTCCAAACAAGATGGTAGCTTACCTGTCTTTAGTTATGTTTCCAGCCTCTTATACTCCCGTTGAATGCACCCATCTTCTAAATCTGCTTGTTCCTCTTTTTACCCAGTTTCAGCCCCTTTGCCTCCTTCACTCATCACTTCTGGTCCCCGGCTAGGCTAAGCTCAGAAAAACTCCTTATCCATTGCCCCGAAAGCTATGCTTCTTGCGAACTCATGCCACAGAATAGACGTATTTGTCTCTGCTACATATGTTGCAAGGTTACTGAATTTTGTCTAATATTTTGGCATGAATTTGGTATTGTACCTTTGCCTTACAACTTTATTTGTGGAAGGTCCAGCATCAAGATGGTCATGAGACAAGTAACCAAAGTGGCCCTTTAGTCTCTTTTTTCTTGCAGGTCGTATGATTGACCCCAGCTTCCTATTAGTCATTTGAAGGGGAAGGAAATCAGCTAAAAAGAATTAGTTTCTCCTGAACAGGCTGTTACCCATAGGTTAGACATGCTGATTCTGTGGGCCTTGTTACACCTTACACTGTGAACTGCCCAAATATTGACCAGTGTTAGTGCTAGCTTGAGTTTGAAGCCGTCATATTTCGGCCTTGCAGGGACCTGGGGAACTTCAAGGTAAGAATCCTATCCCCTCCCATTCCAGGCTCTCCCCGTGGGGCTCCCCCCGGAGCATTACTTACAGGTGGCTGCCCACACTGTCTGTCCCAAGGGAGCAGACAGGGAAGGGTTAACTTGCTTGCCCAATGGCCTCTGCTGCTGGGCTGCTGCTTTTCTGTCCAGAGAGAATCAGGAGCCAGAGTTTAAACTTTCCCTGCCTGCTTCCCCAGGACAGGCAGTGCCAGCAGCCACAAGTAAGGGGGGCAGTGAGCAAGGATCTGGAGTGCTCAGGAGTGGGGTGTGGAGGTAATGGGCCCAATACAGGCCAGTAAGGGAGGGAAGGTGTTCATTCTAAGGTGTAGCCTAGATTGGCTATATCTTATTACAACACAAGCTAGGTGGCATGGATCAGAGATAATCTTGGAGTGGCATAACTTTGAGCTGTATAATGAGTGCTTAAAATCAGTTTCAGGTGTTAATGTACAGACAATCCAGAGGTTAAGAGTTCCAGGAGCCACCCAACATTACCATGCAACAAGGCCCTATTTCAGTGGACAAAGCCAAAGATATTTATCCAAACTTCAGGTTCCAACTCTCTTTGCTGGACTGCTGAGCATTTCACTTTGCCTTAGTAGATCATAGACAGTAGAGATGGATGGAACTATGGGAGGCCCTCTAGTTCCATCCCCTGCCCTTAAACAGGATCTGTTATATCCAAACCATCCCTGGCAGGTGACTGTGTTTTCAAAGTGACATCCCTGGCAGGTATTTGTCCAATCTACTCTGAAAAAACTCTAGTAATGGAGATATGACAACATCCATACATGCCTTCCAAAACAGGCAATATAGAAACTGTGTAGAGAACACTATTAATATTATTGCAAATTATAATATTTTTATTTATTAATAATGTCTTGATATAAAGAAAGCCTGTCCAAACCAATGAGAGAAACAAAAGCTTGAGAAAAGAAAATCAGTGATCACATTCATGGTCTGGACATTACTTCTGGGAAGCAGCAGGCAATATAAGCCAATTTCTAAGGAAAAAACACCAAAGAAATGCAATGTAACTCCCCTAAAAGAAATAAAAAAGGGGGAAAAAAATCAGCTACTTTGGAACAGAAACTTTTTGTTCTATTTTTGTAAAACGCCTAATACAACGGGATCCCAATTCAATGCCTACATGCTATTGCAGTACAAATAATATTATAAACATACTTACATAATGTTAATTGTATTTGCCTGCTCTGTTAGGCTCTGAGGAAGCTGGCTCAGTTGAACACTGCATTTGGATTGACATACGAGACAAGCACACACTTATTGTGTTTGATGGAAGTTGCTAATTTTAAGTGGCTCTATGGTGATGGGATGAGCAGATCTGACCCAATGTCCAGACCAACAGAAATTCAGGGCTAAGAACTGCAGGGCTAGGATCTGGAATTGTCAGTCTGGTACTAGTTTTATACATGCCAGATGCTGTTGTATAACATTCATCCTCCCCATCATCAGTGACTATTACTCACCCTCCCCAAGAATTCTTGTATTTCACTGTTTCATCCACTCACATGGAAAAAAATATGTTCTTATTTTTTCCATTTTATTTAAAGCACAATACATCAGCTTGGCAATTATATAAACTACACTAACAGAGACCTGGCTCCAGACACTAGTGACTGACATTCTGTAAATACCAGACCATCAGAGAAAGTGGTGCAACTATTAAGCAGCATGATGTAACTCAGTGCCCTGCAGGACAAATCTTCCTTCCCTTCCATGCAAACTTCTTTACTCAGTGTCTGAAGGGATTCTCCCTAGGAGTGAAGGGAGACAGTCTGCTCCAAGGATAAGGGAAGGTAGTAGGTGAAGTCCTTCACACTTCCTGGTTCCATTGGCTTCTAACAAGTGAGCTTCCTTCTAACACTTCCTGATTTGGACTTTTAAAGGTTTGAGCCACAGACTACTTTAATCTAAGTTTCCAAATACTTCAATGGGCCTTGGGTGAAGTTTTTTCTCACCCTACCTCTTTGACTTCTTTTGGTCACAGACAGAAGTTACATTTGTTGCACAATCAACCCCCTGAAAGCACTCTGCAGCCATGCCATGACACACATGCATGGCTGCAAAGTGCTTTAAAAGTGGTCAATTATGCAACAAATTAACCCTCACTAAATGAGGGATCAAATGAAGGTACTTCACTTTGGAGCACCTTAGGAAACTTCTGTTCCCTAGGGTCAGTCTATTATGTGATTGGGGCTGGCTGCAGGAAGGATGGGGGGAGTGGGATGGGGAGCTATGGTTTGGGGTTTGCCTAGGGTGAGCTGGAAAGGAGGTGGGGGGAGAGTGTGGACTGGAGACTTCGCAGCTTGCAGCCTCCCCAACCCCCACTCCTTCAGTTCAGGCTGGGCAAACCCCAGCCTGCACCTCACTCCCCCACCCTCCCTTCCTGCAGACAGCACTGGGGCCCTAACTGCACAACAGACAGGCAGGCTCAATTCCCCTCTGCCCACCAGACCCAACAGGTGAATGTCTGTTTGGTCAGGGGTTTTGTTCTAACTCAGGACACTTTATGCTAAGCCCCATGAGTTAACACAGGGTTCTACATACATGTCTGCTAGCGCCCTTTCTTACTACATCCAAAGCCCTTTTGGAACACAGTTCCTTACAGTGCAGGGCTGAAAGCCTCTGTCCATGTAGAACACTGGATTTGGACCTCCATCATTGTAACTCCTGCTCCTGTATGAACAACAATAAAATAATACAGTATAGGAGATGATAGGATGGACTTTGCTTGTGGAAACTGACAGGACAAAGGGTACAATAAGAGTACAATAACACATACATAATGTATATGTGTACTGAGTGTGTACTTCTGCAATACAGCCAACTTGTATAAAAAAGACTGATACTTTTTCATTTTATTTATAAATGAAAATAAAGCATGAAGGAGAAGAAAGCAATAGCATTTGAACCATGTAATCCTTCAAAAATGCTTGCCAAGACTGGTTGGCTGACTTCATGTGCCAAGTTCATCCCTAAAGGCACGGACAGAAATGATATTTGTTGTGCGATCAGCCCTTAGAAAGCTCTCTTCAGCTAGGCCCTAACACAAGAGCATAGCTGCAGAGAGCACCAATCACTCAATATATTAACCCTCATTATATGAAGGTTCAAATGAAGGCACTCCAAAGCGGTGTGCCTTCATTAACTTGTTTCTGTTAGCTGGGTGGCTGGGTTGCTGCAGCTCCCCATTGCTGTTGTCTCAGATGGCAGGGGCCGACTTGAGGTGATTTAGAAATTACTCGGTCGTTGGGCGGGCTGGTGAATGGAGAGGCAGACAAAGCGTATTGGTTGCAAAAAACTTTACTTACGCCGCTAGTAGCCGCAACGCAGGTGGTCCGGTCGCTTAAACAACTACACGAGTTGCTCCAGCTGGCAAGGCTCAGGCCAGCGAATCCGTACACGAGTCAGGCCGGCAGGGAAAGGGTACATCGAAGGATGGCGCTCGGCGACGGGGAGAAGGATCGATAGGTGATCAGGCTATCGACCAGCTCAGCCACAAGTCAAGAATCTTCAAAGGCACTCTGCAGCGTGCTCAAAGTTCTCCAACTTAGGCAGAAGTCGCACAGAATTTTATATGGCTAGCAAGCCAATCGCTAACCGCCACATAGGAATAATTTAGAATCGGCCAATGATAGGACACAAATTTGCATGCGAATGGCGGGAACTCTCTTGCACTGGAGTTTTCTATTGCAGCAGAGAAATTTTGCTGTGCACAGAGACTCTCATGTGGCAGGAAAATTCCATCGTGCCGAGGCACTAAAATCATTGGGTTGTGACATGCCCCCTTGCCAACGGCACAACTGGAATTTTAGACACATGAGCACGTTATAAGGGATTTTTGTTTCAGGATTCACTGGCCTAGCAGAGCTTAAGCAACCAACAATTATATATATATATATATATATATATATATATATATACACATAAACAATTTTACAGACCGGTCTTTTAACAAACTTCAAAATACAATAACTTAAACATATAACAACAACTATTGGTCATCATCTGATTGGAGAACATCTGTTTGGGACTCCTCTCTTTTATCAGGCAGTGAAACGCGGTTCATAACAAAATAGTTACTGCGAGACATCCGTTTTCTACCGTAGCAGACAATGCCAATTAAAATACTTCCCAGTACTAGAAAGAGACTTACACTTACTGCACTACCGATGATGGTACCCCAGCTGCGTCCCTGAATTACTGTTGAGGTTAATGCTGATGCTAAACCTGTAATGCTATTAGTTGAAGGATACCATGAAACCGTGGGTGATCGTGTGGTAGTGATGGTAGAAAGCTCTAATACGTGAATAGTCTTTTGATCACTTCTTTGACCAAGGGAATTTATCACCCTACAAATGTAAGTCCCGCCATGATTGTGAGTTAATGGGCTGTTGAAATGCAGAGCACTGTTTACAGACAGTAAGCCTTTAGACCATTGTCCATCTAGTCTGGCCCAGGTAAACTTTATAGGCGGCGGGTTAGAATTAGCATTGCACTTAAGTTGAACATTTCTTTGTCCAACAAACCAATTCTTATTATAGCCAGTTATTGACACTTCAGGAGCATATTGGATGTCTAGTATGTGAGAATACCTTATTTCCCTGTCCAAAGATGGGTGTTTCACAATACAAGTTATACGCCTTCCCTTCGCAAATTTAGTGGGAATGATCTTATATTGGCTTATAACTGTTACCGTTCTATTTGGAAAGGAAATTGAATTACATTCCATTTTACCGAAGTCTCCTTCCCGACTTATATTTGCAGCGGGTTTCCCAATGGCTGCTGTACAAGTGGCTGCCAGTGCCCACTTTCCATCATCTATTAGAGAATTTGGCCCCTTGCTGAAACTTACAGTGGGCTCAACAAGTACAGTTACAATTGTTAACGATTGTGTATTTCCCAGTGGGAATGTAGTTACTTTGCATATATACTTTCCTTCATCATAGAAACTCACATTATACATACTGATTGTCGCATCAGTGGGCGAAGAACTTCTAGACAACACCCTCCCGTGGTATTTTCTTTGAACAGAGACCCCATATTCAGAATGATGCACAACAATAGTTTGTGCATTTTTATCATATATCTTTTCCCACAAAACTTGTATTATGGTTTCATTCTTGTCAATCATACATTTTAATGTGACATTCTTTCCCCAAACTGCTGTTACGTACGGATCAACAATAGGTCTAACTAACACACTGCAGCAGAAATGAGGGAGGAGCAGTGCCAGAACAAGTTCTGGCCCGGCGGACATTCGCTGCCTCGATGTCCCCTCCATAGCCGTCACTTCATTGACTCGAAGGAACCGCAGTTGGGTGCTCGACGGATCTCACAATCGAGCGGCTGTAGATTACTGCTTTGTTGAAGTCAGGCCTGTAAAGAAAGAAAACAACAACAAGACAAAACAAAGAGAATTATAATTGAATTTACTATAAGGATACTAGGTGAACGTCGGAACGACGAGTCATCCAGTTGTGATGAACAATAATAGGGGGACGATCGGGCTTCTCCTCCAATAGGACAGAATAGGTATTAGGGTACTGTCCTGATCGCAGAACTGTTCCTTTGTGAACTTGCGGGTGAGCTTGGCGGGGGTGCAGTATTGAGATCCACACTAACTCATTTGGTTGGAACTTAGGTTCCCAAGGTAACCTCTCTATAATCAACGACTAGCCAGGCTTCATCAGGCTTTCCAGGTTTCGCGACTCCCCATCCCGGTGACAGGTAGGTGCTAGCAGTTACGGTTTTAATACAACCTCGTTGCTCTAGTCGCTGCAAGAGGTCAGTAAGGGACCTTTTTAGGGGACCCTTGGTTGGGATTGGTCGATACTGCCAGGTAGAGGTGTTACGAAGCGTTGGTCGATGCCAATCCTGTTCTGGGATAATAATGGGTAATGCTTGTAGCACTTGTTCTTTAAGGTCAAGCGCTTTTATCCCCGGGATTCCTAGAATGTTGATGCCCCCTAGGACAGCCTCTAGAGCGTATCGATAACCTTGGACTAAGAATTTGACCTTTGTTGTGACGGCAATAGCATTAAGCCCTTGTACCTTGATCGTTTTGGTGGTCTTCTGGTGAGGTATCGTTGAGGTAATCACATTGACTTGAGCTCCAGTATCGAGAAGGAAGAGTACTTGTTGTCAGTTGTCTGGATCAGCAGGGTCGTAAACAGTAAGTTCGGCGTAAGGATGAGGGTCAGTGGGGTCAGGTTTGAGTTGGAGAAGGCCGCCGGCGGAGCTGACGGCCATTACTAGTTTTTTGGTGGGTCCTCGAATTTAAATCCTAATGCTTCGGCTAGATGACGTTGGCTCCTTTCTCCCTAAATGTGCAACTGATACTTTGTAAGTCCAGAGTGGGCGAGAAGAAATCCGAACATATTTCTTTCCTTCAAGGTTCTTTGAGGTGACCACCATGGCTCTCGCCGGGGGGTAAATTCTTGGCGTCTTGGTCTCGGTGCTTTGACTGGGTATGCCGAAGATCGGTCTTTTATATCATCAGAAGTTCCTTCACTTTGTTTCATGAGCGCCAGCAGTCGTGGGAGATGGCCTAAGAGATTTCCCACTGGCTGACCCTCCATCGGGTTCAAAAAGAGTCGGAGCGTAACAGCATTTGCTCCTCCATATACCTCTACACAGGCGTCTATAGCTTCCAGGGGTGTTGGAATTACTCCGGGGTCCGATAGGTGGCGATGAGCCCATCTCTCTTTGCGTTGGGCTGCTGTTAGCCCCATTGGATTCGCTCTTGGGCTCCATGAAAGATATGATACTCCAATTATGGCTAGGAGGAGTTGCTCCGCAGTGGCCTTCTGCGGGCGACCCTCATGCCAGGTGTGGAATTTGTGGGTTACCTGTCCCACTACAAGCGCCGGGAGTGGGATGGGCCAGTGTGCACTGTCCGTGACTACATTCAGATCAGTAGCACGCCCTCCGCTCCATGCCACTTGTCGGGTCAGAGCACTCTCTTCTTCCCTGTCTAAAATGTCAGATCCGAATTCTACTGTTAGTCACCCCAACCACATGGCCAAAGTTTCTTCTGGTTTTATTTTAGATTCTTTGCAAAGTTCTTGAATTTCTGGTTGGGTGCGTGTGCGAGAGGTAACAGTGGTACACGTGGTACCTTCTTCATCTGCAACATGCCTCGTCACAGCTATCGGGTGAGCTGCGGCAGAGAGAGAGTTAAATTCTTCACGCGGGAGCGTTGGATACATCCCTCCTCCCATTGCCCCCTCCCCATGGCAAGGAGGCGGGGCCGTTGGGAACGATGTCACTTTAAGGGGCGGGGTCACTAGGCGGATCCCCGCCGGTTCTCCCGAAACTCCACCCCTCTTTTCCGGGTTCTCTGGATGGCTCGCGTTTCTTTCGGCGCCATTTTCTATCAGCGGCATCATGCGGCCGGCACTATTGATAAACGTCGCTCTGGAGTTTGCCGTCTGCTCCAGCGACTCCTTGCCTGCCGTATGCAGTTGAACCTCTAAATTTGCATATTCCCTTAGTAGAATTGTTCCGCTACTGTACGGAACAACACATTCATCATTTTTCCCTTCTTCCATTTAGTTAAACCCCGTTTGGGCACGTGACGGCCCTTGGTCTCCAGGTCCTCCCGGAGCTGAACGAGAAGCTCATGACCCCGCGACCTGGGCACCAAATCCGGACAGTTGAACCAGTCCGTTGGGGTGGGTTCCCCTCCTTCCCTCAGGTATCGGGTGCACTGAGCAAACTCCTGAGTGGGGGTCAGCTTTTCTGCCTTCCGCGCCTTCACCCCGGCTAGGGATATGGTCGATGTTTCCTCCGGGGGCCGATAATAGACCCGCTCACTCCCCATTATACACCCGAACTCCCCCAGGGATAGCTTTGTCCTCCACTCTTTTATGACCCCTTCTTCTTTCTTTACGGAGAAGTAGCCATCAATATTTCGTTCATCCCCTTCTACCGCATGGTGGTAGGCGATATGCGCCCATAGATCGTTTGTATTCTCTACGCGGTGAATCCTGGTGCGCCAAGGGCAGCACCCAATTAAGTTCGTCTCCATCACTGTGCCCTTACATCCCATCCTCGTCACCATGTCTCAGACAGCAGGGGCCGACTTGAGGTGATTTAGAAATTACTCGGTTGTTGGGCGGGCTGGTGAATGGAGAGGCAGACAAAGTGTATTGGTTGCAAAAAACTTTACTTACGCTGCTAGTAGCCGCGACGCAGGTGGTCCGGTCGCTTAAAAAACTACACGAGTTGCTCCAGCTGGCAAGGCTCAGGCCAGCGAATCCGTACACGAGTCAGGCCGGCAGGGAAAGGGTACATCGAAGGATGGCGCTCGGCGACGGGGAGAAGGATCGATAGGTGATCAGGCTATCGACCAGCTCAGCTACAAGTCAAGAATCTTCAAAGGCACTCTGCAGCGTGCTCAAAGTTCTCCGACTTGGGCGGAAGTCGCACAGAATTTTATACGGCTAGCAAGCCAATCGCTAGCTGCCACGTAGGAATAATTTAGAATCGGCCAATGATAGGACACAAATTTGCATGCGAATGGCAGGAACTCTCTTGCACCAGAGTTTTCTATTGCAGCAGAAAACTTTTGTTGTGCACAGAGACTCTCATGTGGCGGGAAAATTCCACCGTGCCGGGGCACTAAAATCATTGGGTTGTGACAGCTGTGTCAAGATTGGGGGGAGAAGGGCGGGAGGAGCTTAGGAATTGGTGTTTGCCTAGTCCAAGCTGGAGTGAAGGCAGGTGGATTGGAGCCTCCCGAGGCCCCAGTCCACCTGCCCCCACTCCCATGCAGACTGGGCAAACACCAGCCCAATCTCCCTCCCCTCTTTCTCTCCCCACCTCCCATCCTAAGATAGCACAGGAGCTGGGAGATTGTGGGAGGTGAGGGCAGGGTTATAGGAAGAGGCTGCTGACATGCAGCCTCTCTTGCTGGATCAGTTCCAAATTGGAGCTCAATCCCGCACCCTCCCAACCCAACAGACACCATCTGTTGGGTCAGGAGGATCAGTCTAACTCATGGCACTTTCTGTAAAGTGCCATGAGTTAGACTGAGGAGCTGCACTTCTCTCTGTGCCTTAAGAGCCACTGAAGTCAATGGAGTTACATTTGAGGTTCATTTGAATAGAATAAAGTATTCTAGATCACTTGCTAGAAGGCATGAGATGTGTGTTCTGGTAAGAAACTCATTCAGTCCTACCTGAACTTTACATCCGTTCTGCAAAGCTGTTGTTGTTTTTCTGTGGCAACAGAGTAAATTCTATGGATAGAGCTCTGACATTGTACAGGAATATCTTTACCTTTTCCTGTAACACTGCCACTGGCTTTAGGGACTGAACATTAAAAGGAGGAAGAAATATGCCAGTGTGGCATATTCCTTATTTTAACTCCAGGCCACAGGACTGACAGAAAAAAGTTAAGTTTTTGCAGATGCCTGAACCCAGACTCTGTAGAAAACAGGTCAGTTATCCCAGGGGGATTTTTTTTTTTTGCCAGAGGCAAGCTGCAGTTGCAGAAAAAGATATAGGAAAAGCAAAGGCTTTAGCTTTATTCAGAAGGGCACTACAATCCCAGGCAGTTACATGGGGCTGGATCCAAAGCCCTTGGAAGTCAATGGGGAAAAAAATCACACTTTGACTTCAACAAGCCTTGGATCAGGCTCCTAATGCTGATGGACCAAAATGATTACTGGCTGAAACTCTACCAATCCTCATTCATGCCCTAGACTCTTGAGAAGAACCATTGTTACTGTCAGGTCCTAGAAGCTGGATCTTTCAGTGGTGGTAGTTCAGCCAAACTGTCCCACAGTCCAGTTCTGTAAAACAATGGGGCATTGTGCAAGCAAGCTCCTACCCATGATTTAGTCTGCAGATGCTATTCCTAAATTACCACCACTGAGTGCTATTGAGGTATAGGCCATTAATATCCCTCTTTGTTAACACAAGTGAATGACAAGGTAAAACAAGAGGAAAAGTGAGCAAAATAAGCTTCCTGGATTGTCTGTCTCTGATTCAGCAGGTAGGTCACTGGATACAGGTTTAACAAGGATTTTACTCACCTGCAGCCCATCAGTACAGTCAGCCAGAAGCCAGTCCCAAGGGGGTGTACAGGTGTGGTTACATACCCCTTTCAGAGCAATTTTTCCAAGTTTCTAAAACAGGTAAGCATTCCTCCCCCTTTCCTTTCCCTCCAGGCTCAGCAGCATTTCCATTCCCTGATCTACCACTGCTACTGTCCCTGGCTGACGCAGGGCTAAGGGAAGCTCCACAGCTGTTCCTGCCCAGCTTCAGCCAGGATGTGTGGGAAACCAGACTCTGCTTGGGACAGCAGCAGCAGCAGGCAGGTTTCACCTCCTTGCCCAGTCCCTCAGGTATTCCCCACTAAGCAAGCAGGCACATGGTGGAAGAACCCATCTGCTGCTGCTGCTGCCAGTCCCCAACTGAGCCTGGTTAGAACAGGCCAGGAGCAGTTCTGGAGTTCTCCCTGCCATTAGATTAATGGACAACAGTAGCATTGGTGGGTGGGGAAAGAGGGAAAATGGGAGGGGGGAGCCACTGAGCATGGAGGAGAAGAGAGGGGGGTGCTATGAATGTGGAAGGCATTCTTACCTATTTTAGGCACCTAAGAAAAGACCTCAGCTTCTGCTCCCACAGCATGGTCTGCCCTCCCTAGTGAGAAAGATAGGGGAGATGGGAGCAGAAGGTGCAGCAACCCCTGCAGTGCTGGGTACTGCTCTTGCATCCCTCTGGACAAAATCCTGTATCTACCTCTGCTGTTATCCTAATCCAGACAAATCACTGCCCTGGCAAGCACTTGCTTTGTATGAGTGCAGTCACTTCTCACATGCATGAAACCTCTGTACAGCTGCCTACCCATTCTACTGCCTTCTGAAGCAGGGTGAAACGGATGTTATTACTTGGCTTTGAAGCCAGTATATTTTATAGATAGATCTCAAATGATATAAAATGCAGACAAATAAGTAAAACATATTTGCTGCTAGAAGTATTTATTAATTAAAGTGTTATTTTCCCCTGGAATGAAAAGAGTGACACCAGTATGCAATTATATCAAATAGCACAGCACAAGTTTACTCTGGAGAGACTGAAAGGAACCAAAAGAGAACAAGTGCATTTTAAGTTCTTTAAAACTGTGAAGTTCTAGTTCTTCCAGTCCACTATTTACAGTGAAAGAAGAAAAGTAAACTGCAGAGAAGCCAAAGAACGTATCTTAAATGGAACTGCAGGCCAGTCAATAGCAAGGGAGCAGAGGTTGCTCTGTTCAGGCGGTGAGGCTGATATACTGGCATGTAGTATATCATTGAGGTATGCATCCAAAAAAAAGGGTAATGGAAGCATTAGAGATATGAGATGGCATTTCAGTACTAGGAATGCTTGATATGAAGGAGTTCTCAGAGAACTAAAGAATTAAATGCTTGAACTACTCACTGAAATGGTGCTGCAGGGCCCACTCTACCCAATGGAAAAATACCCACTGAATGCAGTGGATTGTGCATGAGGCCTTGTAATGCGTAATTTCTTACGAAATATTGCAACTATTCAAGAGGAAGATGAATAGATGGTGCTCGTTTTTAAAAAAGAGGAGCCAAGGTTAAATGTAGGAATCATGCAGAGTAATGAGTTTTCACTTGGTTCTGGGGAAAGTGTTTAAAAATAAATTGCTAAAGCAGCTACATAGGCCTGTTAGGAGAGACAAGCAGCTGTAACTTTTGTGATGGTAATTACAGAAGAAAAGCAAGCAAAATATGCCTCCCACACACACTGCTACTGATTCAGCATGTGGGCAAGCAGAGCTAAAGGTCGCTGGCTGCAGGTTTGAAAGGGACCTTACTCACCTGCAGTCCCTCTAGTTGCTAAGCTGTTAAAATTATTTCAGTGTTAAAATGATGGATAAGGAAGAATCAGTGGATATCATTTATTTTTAGACCATCAAAATGCTTTGATAAAGCCTCACAATAAAAGGGAACCACAATAATCATTGGTGTGAGGTAAAGTCCTGTTGTGAGTAAAAAATTAGCTTGAAGATACAGTACAAAAAGCATGAAGAAATTCCTCTTTCACTATGGAATGAGGTTATTAATACAGTGTTCTAAGGATCAAAGCTAGAACCAGTGTCAACATATATTTATGCGTGGCTTGGAAATGATAAATTGTGAGATGGAAAAAATATGCTTGCGCTGCAGAATTATTTAGGTTTGTCAAAACTAGAGAGGGTTATAAGAAATACCAAAATATCTAACAACTATAAGTGCTTGGAAGCTATAACTAAATGAAATTTCAACAGAGAAAGTTCAAGATGATAATCATTGAAACTTGAACTACAGCACCTTGTCAACAACGAATTTTGAACTAGATGTAGTCTCTTAGGAAAGATTTAAGGGAATTGCAAGTTTTTCTGTGAATGGGTAATTCACCAGAAAAATGAAGTTTCTTTCACCCTACATTTATTTGTAAACCTAGATAGAATTTAGCACAACATCTCAACTGGAAAAAAAATATTGGTGGCTAGATTCACAAGCAAGCTAGTACTGAATCCTTTTTATCCAACAAATCAATAGCTCAAGCAGTCAAAGGTGTGGAAAACTCAGGTTCAATTCCCTTCTCTCCCTAAGATGATCTGAACCTTTATCTTGTGTATGAGTGCCTGAATCAGTATGCAACACGGAATTTTAAAGTGGGGTTGTCTCCATTCCTCCTTTTAGAATTATTCAACTTCCTGGAAAATACTTGAATAGTCATCCTGCAACAGAATGAGCATGACCCCTTAGCCCAGTGGCTAAGACATTAAACTGGAAGGTGGGATACCTGGGTGCCAGTCCCCTCTTCAGTGACTTCTTGATTGCTGATGCAGAGAGAAACCATATCAACAACAGAGACTGAAAGCCTGCCTGTTAAACAGAACCCTAGAAGCTGATAGCTGGGTGGTTAAATTACTTATGTGGGAAATGTAGGTTCAGATTGTCTCAGGCAAAGGAGATAACTGAATCCTACTTCCCAACCGAATGCTGTAACCAGTGAGCAACTGGATAATGGGGCAATGGTGCAGGCAGCAGAACTAGTAGCAGTTTTGCAAATCTAGCCTTTTTTTTTCTTTTGCTGTTCTTAACAGCATCTAGGTGGAAAAAAAACCCCACCTTGCAATTAATCTGGGGACAAAGGAACTATATTTTGTGTGAAATGAAACAACCATTTCAGATGGTTTTTTTACTAGAAACAAAGTTAATTCTACATAGTACCATTCTGACCAAAACATTTTTTTCAATTTTTCAATTCAGCTGACCAATCAGTTATATTATTTGCATAGCCTGAAATCTAAGGGAGATTGTTGCCACAGAACACCGGGCAGATGAATAACAAACAAAGTGGCATGAGTACTAGTCCCACTATTTTTTTCACTTCTGAGTTTAAGAAAAAACTACTATAAAGGATGTTTGAAACTTAAAAACAAATCCAGAAAAATGTGACTAAGGATTTTATCCAGAAAAATATTTGGTCCCAGTCTGAATAAGTCGGCAGGCCCAGATGAGCTCCATCCGAGGGTGCTTAAGTCGGCAGGCCCGGATGAGCTCCATCCGAGGGTGCTGAAGGCACTGGCCAACATCATTGCAGAGCCACTGGCGGGAATATTCGAACGCTCGTGGCGCACGGGTCAAGTCCCGGAGGACTGGAAAAGGGCCAACGTGATCCCCATTTTCAAAAAGGGGAGGAAGGAGGACCCGGGCAACTATAGGCCAGTCAGTCTCACCTCCATCCTTGGTAAAGTCTTTGAAAAAATTATCAAGGCTTACATTTGTGAGAGCCCAGCAGGGCAAATTATGCTGAGGGGAAACCAGCATGGGTTTGTGGCAGGCAGATCGTGCCTGACCAATCTAGTCTCTTTCTATGACCAGGTTACGAAACGCCTGGACACAGGAGGAGGGGTGGATGTCGTATACTTAGACTTCAGGAAGGCCTTCGATACGGTATCCCACCCCATACTGGTGAACAAGCTAAGAGGCTGTGATGTGGATGACTACACAGTCCGGTGGGTTGCGAATTGGCTAGAGGGTCGCACCCAGAGAGTCGTGGTGGATGGGTCGGTCTTGACCTGGAAGGGTGTGGGCAGTGGGGTCCCGCAGGGCTCGGTCCTTGGACCGATACTCTTTAATGTCTTCATCAGTGACTTGGACGAGGGAGTGAAATGTACTCTGTCCAAGTTTGCAGATGACACAAAGCTATGGGGAGAAGTGGACACGCCAGAGGGCAGGGAACAGCTGCAGGCAGACCTGGATAGGTTGGACAAGTGGGCAGAAAACAACAGGATGCAGTTCAACAAGGAGAAATGCAAAGTGCTGCACCTAGGGAGGAAAAATGTCCAGCACACCTACAGCCTAGGGAACGACCTGCTGGGTGGCACAGAGGTGGAAAGGGATCTTGGAGTCCTAGTGGACTCCAAGATGAACATGAGTCGGCAGTGTGACGAAGCCATCAAAAAAGCCAATGGCACTTTATCGTGCATCAGCAGATGCATGACGAATAGGTCCAAGGAGGTGATACTTCCCCTCTATCGGGCACTGGTCAGACCGCAGTTGGAGTACTGCGTGCAATTCTGGGCGCCACAATTCAAGAGGGATGCGGATAACCTGGAGAGGGTCCAGAGAAGGGCCACTCGTATGGTTAAGGCCCTGCAGACCAAGCCCTACGAGGAGAGACTAGAGAAACTGGACCTTTTCAGCCTCCGCAAGAGAAGGTTGAGAGGTGACCTTGTGGCTGCCTATAAGTTCATCATGGGGGCACAGAAGGGAATTGGTGAGGATTTATTCACCAAGGCGCCCCCAGGGGTTACAAGAAACAATGGCCACAAGCTAGCAGACAGCAGATTTAGACTGGACATTAGGAAGAACTTCTTCAGAGTTCGAGTGGCCAAGGTCTGGAATGGGCTCCCAAGGGAGGTGGTGCTCTCCCCTACCCTGGGGGTCTTCAAGAGGAGGTTAGATGAGTATCTAGCTGGGGTCATCTAGACCCAGCACTCTTTCCTGCTTATGCAGGGGGTCGGACTCGATGATCTATTGAGGTCCCTTCCGACCCTAACATCTATGAATCTATGAATCTATGAATACCTACCAATAATTTCTGCAGCTTTCCAAGCTAGAAAATTAAACTCATTCCAGTGAGATACCTTTCCTACCTTATCTTCAGCAAAAGAAATGCATTCCAGAGCAAGACACTACAGAAGGAAAAAAGAACAGTGAATTAAAACCCTCTGTTCTGAAGGCCCCAGGCTGTGGGACATCTTTCAGGCTTTTCACACCTCAATAGTTCCCAGGCATTTACAAGTTTAATATTTTGACAACTGAAAAAATTCTTGCTATCCAGCCTATAGATATCCAGCTGAAATAAATGTTTAATCAGAACTTACACTTTCAGCAGGGCAGAGATATCCAGGCAAAAGGTGGGTCTAAATACAGCAACTGTTGAGAAGACTGCAGGTGACCACACTGTCAACTCATTTCCCTTTAGTCGTGACAAACACTATGGATAAAGCTTCAACCAGAAATAACTACTAAATAACAAGTGCTCAATCTGTTACAGCAGTCTTAAAGACAATGTAGGCCCACAAACATTGAGGCAACATGAAAGCCCATCAAATTATTAAATGCTAAAGCCTTTCATCTAAAATAACACAGATACAAGCCAACAACATTTTTGCAATCAGATCTTCATTTTCTCCGTCGTTTGTCCCAGGTGTTCATCAAAAGTGGATTACACTAATGGTGTGGACACACAAATGATTGGAGCCTTTTCAGAAGTAGGGAGGCACAGGTATGGGAAGTGGCAACACATAGAGGGTGCATGGGGGTGCACATGCACCCCCTGAGAGCACCAGTGCACCCCCTGACTGGCCGTGCTCTCCACTTAGGCAATGGGCACAGGGGGCAAGCAGAAGCACCAGTGCCCCCTCTGCAAGCGCCAGCTGATCACTGCAGCTGCTCCCAGAAGTGGCCATAGCCACTCCCGGAAGCAGCTGCAGTGATTGGAGCAGGATCGGCTGCGGGGGTCCCCCTGGGCAGCGAGATCAGCTGCAGGGGACCCCCCCCCAGTTGGCTGGATCGGGGCAGGCAGAGGGGGACACAAGGAGTGAGAGGACAAGAGGTGGGGGTCTGGCCCCTTGCCCCCCGCTGATGTTTTGGGAAGACAAACTTAAAATGACCCCCCCGCCCAAATAATTAGATTCTATACCTGAAAAAATTATATCAAATTTACAATTTGCCAGGTACAGAATCTAATTATTGGGGGGTCATCTTAAATTGAAAGTTGTCTTGGATTCAAGTAAATACAGTAGCAAAAAAGTAACAATGCTTGCCACGAAAAAAAAGTCTTAGGTTGGCACTCTTGCTTGACTACAACACTGGTTTTACATTGTACTGCCTCCCATAGGGGTCCCCTACTCACCCCCACACCGACCACCCTGCTGCTCCTCCCAGCACATTCCCCAGCCTCACCCCTGGCAGCCCTGCTCCCCCCATTCCTAGCATAGATCCCCAAAGTAGCCTGGCTGCAGCCCAGCAGTATTATAAGCAGCTGATACAATGCAGCAGCAGCACATGGCTGGAGGGGAAGTGGTCTACAAAGAAAGCACCAAGACTTCCTGCAGGGTGCTCTGCTCCCACTCAGGCACCAAGTGGCAGTGCTCTGTCCATTCTTCAACTCTGCACCCAGCTCCTTTTGGACTAGGGATCTTCAATTAGCTCTGCCTGCTTAGAGTTTTTACGGATAGGAGTTTCTGGCCTGAATTTTTACTGAATGTCCATAAATTTACAGACAGTTGGCAACCCTAGTTTCTATACCCTCAAAGAATAGTATCTGCACCTCAATTCCAAGTCCAGATGCCAACAATTGCAGTGGGTAAGATACAGGGCAAACCTTCAAACTGCCAAGAACCTATTGAAATGGTTTCATTTTTAGCTCTGTTAATACAGGCAGAATAAACTAACCTTGGTGCTTCTCTGCAGAGAACTCCTATGTCACTATACTGAAAAGAAAGTCATCACAGTGACAGGCAGATGGGTAAACAACAGAAAGATTTCTTATCACTATTCACAAAGTTCATTCCAGCTTGACCAACCAGGAAGAGATAAGTGTTGATGAAAAGCAGGAAGGATGTCCTAAAGAAATCTACAAGATATTTTCCCTCAATAACAGAAGAAAAAACAGTTATTTATATGAGTAAGTGCTTTACCTACACTTAATCCAGCTCGAATCAGCTGGACAAGGGTTATCAAGTCTAATGCTTCACAACTATTCCCCAAATAATAGCAGCATCACTTACGCCAATGGTTTTACATACGTTTTGAGGTCTGCCCATACATGGCATCATCCAGGCAGGGTTTACCTATAAGCTGAACATTCAAATGACAGCACTGTAAAAAGCAAACCTTTATTCCAACACTTATTATTAGATGTACTCTAAGGGCTAAGGTATGGAACAGAAGATGGGATTCAGTTGTTAAGAGAGAGAGAGAGCCAGAGACAGAGATCACATTAGTCTGAGTGCTAGTATCAAGTAGCAGAAGTGGCAATTATAATAATTTGTAACATGGTACATGTAAACACTTAGGATTGCTGTCAGCTTTTTAATCCAATAAATCCTGAACAATTCATTTCCAATATCAGAACAGAGATAGGTAGCTTTTTAATTGAATCTGTGCAATTAGTGAATGATCTAAATATTGACAATAGTTCACTTATCTGTTGCTGTATCTTCTGAAAAACAGTAATTTTTACACACTGCAAGCTATATAAGAAACCACTTGCAGAAAGTTATCAGCCAAAAGCTGTAAATAAAATTGAAGGGAGAAAAACAGTATTTTAAAGTGTCATAAAAGAGAAGAGGACACGTCTTACAGGACAGACGAATAATAAATACTGTTGTGCGATGATAAGAGCATTCTTTAGATGTGTCACAAAAATCTTGACTTTTGGAAAGAAAGAACAGATGGGCAAAATGTGAAAGCAAGGGCCAATGTAAATCACTAGATTTGGCAATCTGTTCTACTTTTTCAAACACCAGCAAACAAGTAGAAATGCATTTTTCTTCAAGGAGTACTTCTCAAATTGAGAAATATGCATCATACTCTAAAGTAAGCCCACACAGATTTGCTTTGTTCCTGTTAGCACAACTAAAATTATAGCTGAAGCAGATTTAATGCTTCATTGTTTATTGAACACAGCACATGGGCTCCTGGCAGTCAGTAATGGAGCCCAACCAATTTGCACCAGGCAAGGAGCTGACTCCTAGCAGCCATTAACAAAAGCTGTAGCATAGGAGGATTCTGCTCTGCAGCCAGTGACAAACAATATGAGAAGAGCAGAGTTTTCCAAAAGCACCCAAGTGACTTAAAAATCGAAGTCTTAATTTTTCAAAAGCAACTTAAGGCATTTTTGAAAATTTTACTCCAGAAATTAACTCTGGAAAGGTAGAAGTGATGTTATTAGGAAGAAACACATATTTGGGGAATTAATCAATATTCTTATTTGACAGTGATTAAGGACATGAAGGAACAAATCATGAAGCTTCAGAGTGTACTTGAATCATCCTCATTCCTGGCCAGACTACCACAGTACTCAGGAATTCCTTGATTCATCTTCAGGGTTACCAACTGTAGTTAAAATATTGCAAATCTCACAATAAACAGTGTTTTTCTTAAAACCCCAGCTCTGGTGTTATGTGAAAAATGCAAAAAATCTCAGTTTAAATGTATGTATTTCAGGTCCTCATGCTTGTTGACAAAAGAGTGAAAATGGATCTGAGTCTCATTAAAAGGCTCAAAAACCAGAGGAAAATAAATCAATATATTATTTTTATTTTTTAAAAATCTCTCACTCACTCTGTGCTGGTCTCCTGAGCTTTTGCAGTCTGGTTCAGGGTCTAGTAATGTTTTATCTTCTAGTAGCTTGGAAGCTACACTCCTGTCAAAACAGAGGGATGAAGGTACTGACATAATGCGTTTGTCATCCCCAGGATAGACTGCAGATAATGCAACTGTTCCCTATTTGACACTGAATTAAATAGCCACAGTTAGCTGTTGCTTTAAAAGAGGCCAGTGAAAGGACATTACACCTGCCTTAGCCAGATCGCATGCCCCTGCATTTCAGAAGCCTCACCTTACTTTACAAAGCCTTTAACACAACTTCTCACGGACACATTATCTCTGAATTGTGAACACAGCAACTACCTTGCTCCTATAACAACCCTGTGGCAACTACAGCAATTATTTACATGAAAGAATCTCAGTAAGTCTTTCATGTATTTTTCAGCTTTTTTTGAAACAACTATGTTTCTAGAAAAGAGAACATGCTTGTGACTGGCCAGCTGTTCATTGGTTGCCAGAGGTGCTCTGTGGACCTCTGTTTCAGAGTATTGGTACTTCAAAGATCTCTTTTATCTTCCCGAACCCTCCACTGTAGCTTCCCATGGACAGCACAAATGCAGAGAGCCACAGTTCAGAAGCTTAACCTGTGAAACCATGTTTCCATTGGCAGAACTCCAGCAGCAGAACTTGTCAGAACATGCTTCCACTCTGCTTGTGACTTTATGCTCTTACCACAAAATGGAAATGCACGTGGGCCAGATCTACAGCTAGAATAAGTCAGCATATATAGCTTCAATGAAACCACAGGAGCTGTGTTGATTTACACCACTTGCAGTCTTGGCTCCATATCCACATTTCTGTCCGCCCACTTGTTTTGTATCATACCCCCAAAAAACATCTTGTGGCTATTTATTTTCAGATGTGCTATTTTTATCTCTCTAATTTTAGTGAGCAAATAAAGTAGCTCTTCAATTCTATGTGAACTATGCTAATTGTAGCATCCTGTGAATAAATTTCAGAGGAAATTATCAACATTGAATAAAGGGAAGAATGAATGAATGAAGGAGGAAGATGCTTGGTGTATAACAAGATACTTGGTATATAACACTTGTTTCAAGCTGCTATGTAATTGTCATAAGTCACCATCATGAGTCAGTTCTTGCAGAAAGTTTGAAAGATTTGGTAAATGCTAGAATGCATGCGCACACACACACACACACACAGCCTGCTTACTAATACAGTTCAGTGTAATTTGTTTCTTTATATAGCATTCAACATATAAAACTTTACAGGGAAAGTCAACCATTGAAGAGAAAAATGAGTCAATAGCTTAGAGGATGAGAGAAGATTTCAGACAGATGGGGTAGGAAGAGTAATACAGCAGTCCTTAACTGTGCTGCATTGCAGGAAAGGGAAGCAAAAGAGACTAGTAAGGATATCTACATGGGGACAGTCCAAAAAATTAAAGAGAATCACCTGAAAGTATGAAGTCAATGTGTGCAAGTTAAACCATTTTAAAGCCCCATGAAGATACTCTCATTCAGAAGTAGATTTAGACAGCTATAACATCATTTTCTTTGGAACAAAAATTTAATTTGCAGAAAAGCATTAGGTTATAGGACACTTTCTAAGGATGTTTTCCTGAATGAAAGCATCAACACACTAGTTAAATACACTTTGAGTTATGCAAATTAACTTCATACATTTAGATAATTTGCCTTAATATTCCTGAGTCTTGTTATGCAAATATGGCCTAAGTTTGGGGGAGAGAGGAACAGGGATGGTCAGATGAAAGGAGAGGATGCACGTTTGGCAAATTATACACATGCCTCTCTCTTGGGTGTTGCAGCAGTAACAGCAGACAGAGGTAAATATTACAGAACAGGCTCCCTGAGGGCAGCATTAGCTTCCCTACACTGCCTCCCATCAGTGTGTCCCAACCCTTATTTAAGACAACCAACACCTGGGAGAACAGGACACTTCAGTCTCCAGAGGACAGATTCTTGGGCATCAGTGCTAAGGCAGCAGGAAAGGGTATCCATGCCAATTCTTGCACATGAGCACCGGTCCATGGGAACCGGATTGAGACCACAAGTTAATTTTATATGGGCCAAGCAGCTTTCACCAGGTCATTTGGCCAGCAAATAGAAACTGACAGAATTCAAAGGGAGAGAATGTCAGACCTCTCTTGCCTACCAAGGTTATAGGCAACATGGGGAGCAAGGGGATTACTCCTGGAATGCATCCACCTACCTCACTCCTATAAAAACATTAGCTTCCTGCATTTATTTTGGGTGTATTCCACAGTTTTAAAGTTGCAGTTAAAAAGACTACTGAGTTCTCATTTGGAAGAGCTGATTGTTTTAAGCCATCAGATTGATAAAGGACATAAAATACTATTTTTTAATGCAGAAGAGCCACAGTTGTGGCTTGCCAACATTGATCTTATTCTGTTATCCAGAGATGGAAAGTCCCAGAGATGGATTTTTTTAAATCCAGAGATGGAAAGTCCCAGATACTTTGTGCACTGCAGAAAGTAATTCTGAAGGGTATTGAAGTGCAGAGTCACCTCAGCACTCACTAGCTCTTGGCCTTGCTGTGCACCAGATCAGTTCCCAAGCAGCTGTTATATATGAGAGAGAGAGAGAAAGAGAGAGAGAGGGAGAGAAGGCTGGATAGGGATATTCCTATTGCTAGTTGTGTTAATTTTAATAGAATAAATGTCTCCCCAAAGTCAAAAGATATTTATATGACCCTATCACTGTACAACATGAAAGTTAAACATGGTTAAAAGTTTGGAATACTCTGACCTCATTCTGTTTAGTTTCGTAGACCTACTAGAAGGTTCATACCAAAATTTGGAAATATTCTTTACGACAGGGGTTTTCAACCTTTTTGGATCAGCAGCCAGACATGAAGCAGTGTACCCCCGGCAGCTGGACATGGAGCGGAGGGGGGGCAAAAAGGGTGAGACATGGTTGGATGCAGAGGGGCGGCAGCTGCTGCATGCAAGCTTCTCCCACCCCCCGCGTCTGGCTGGTGCCTACACGGCTGTGCAGGATGTTGCATGATGGCGCTCCATCCCTGCCCGCCTGTGTACACCCCCTAGGACCTTCTCAAGTACCCCTGGTTGACAACCCCTGCTTTAGGACAAACAAAAGATAAATAATTTTAAAAAGACATGATTTTGAAACTGAAATTGAGTGGTGAAGGAAACAAGCTTAGTCAAAACTTCTCAGTCTCTTTCCTAGAGCCAGGATATTCAGGTAGAATCTCTGATCCTGCCAAGCAATTTTTCCTAGCAGGGAAGAAAAATTTAGTTTTGTTGTTGAAATTCAAGTTGATCTCTGTTAAAATGATGGTTACTTTTCTGCTCCTGACAAAACAGAGAGAGAGGAGATAAGTACAATGATAGAAAGTGGAAATACAGATTTTGTTGATATTCTAAGATGCAAGATGGCTGATGACAGATGCTGTGGGCTGGCAGGCCAGCCATGAATAGCTGATGCTCTGGATACTTGCTCACTTCTGTAATCTCAGATATCATCCTGCTGGTGTGGTTAGGGGCCTCTCCTGCATAGGTCCTTTTCAGGGTCAGCAGAGTTGGCTGGACTACCTCATCTCATGGTACTGGGGAATGTATCTGAGTCCAGGAACAAAAGCCAAGAGGAGGAGAGGAACAGAGAGGATAGTTTTAGGTTATTTAGGATACTGATTTTAGCTGCCTTTCTGCTTACAGCCACACAGCACTTTCGTAGATGTTTTGGCTAGTTAAGTCAGACTCTTTTAAAAGAAAAAGAAAAAATAAAGAAGGAAAAGGAGACACGAGGAAATGGGTTGCAGCAAGAATGTAAGAATCACCTGGTGGAAGTGATGATGCCATTGTGCACCTCTTAGTTTGATTAAGGAACATCTCAGATCAACAATAAAGGGCAAATGATGCCACACTGGATCTCAGGCTCTCTGTAGACGTTTCTGGTATCAGCCACTGTGGCGGCGAAGCGCCCCCACAGGCGAGTGGGGAGGAGAAGAGGGGACCCTAGACCCTAGACCCCGAGAACAAGCCCCCAGAAGGGCATGCGTACCGGCAGAGGGGCAGCGGGAGGAAGAGCCGCAGCCGCGCGAGCCGCCATTACACTGGCTCTGGCAACAGCTGTTCACCGCGCGGCGAACAGCTGAGCCAATCCCAGCGGCCGGAGCGGCCGCTGCGGGAGGATTCAAAAACACCGACAGGACAGGGAGAGGGAGAGGGAGAGAGCCAGGGGGAGAGAGTACGGGTGTGTGGCCCGTGCTGCAGGCTCTCGCACGGAGCGTCGAGGACCCCGCCTGTGGGTCTCAAGCAGGCAGTATAGGCAGGAGCGGGACGCCTTTCGCCAGCAGCCAGGCGAGAGGCGGTCAGAGAGTGCACGCTGAGGCACTCTCTCTGCTGCGTCCTGAAGCGGCAGCCGCACAGGAAGCAGGGGAGCGCCCTGCGGACAGGAGGAAAGGGGAGATAGCAGAGGCCCCAGGAGGGGGCTGGAAGGGGAAGCAACCACCAGCTCCCCCTGGTCCGGAGAAGTGTTATCTATAAGGGAGGAGAAAGGAGAAACCCCTCTCTGCAGGAGAGGGGAACGACCGAGAACCGGGGAACCGGTCAGAGGCCATCAGACTGGGCCTGGCAACATCTGAAGGACATCGTCCAGCGGCTGCCGTGTGGCCGGGGTGTAGGGGAGGCGGCGCCCCTTGGATCACCACGTCCGATAACCGTGAGTACCACCGCCTATCGGGAGGCCCCACCCAGGATAAAGAGCTCCACTGGAGACCCCTCCGAAGGTAATTGAGTACATCCAAGTCGTGGCAGGCAAGTTGAGGGGAGGGGCCACACCCCGATAGGTCAGACGGAGCGAGGCGCAGGCTCCACAGCCACTATAATACATTTTGCTCCCCTTAGTCTCAGTGTTGTATTTTGGGCCCAAGGAAGTGTGATGGCTAGGGCAGCCCATCCTTTCATTATTTGGTTCACCAATCAGGGCTAATATCTGATGTATCAATATTGGTCTTATTTGCGGGCCCCCCCCCCCCTTTTTTTTTTTTTTTTTTTTTTAACCACAAATGATCTTGAGAGTTCTTGCCTGGACTGATCCTGTGTTTCTGTCTTTTGCCATCCATTCTAACAATTTCATGTAACAAGCTGGGATAGCCTTTGTTATAATGTACTGCCTAGTGCATAGGGCCATACAATAATAGCTACGTCTTTCTATGGCAGTTTGTGTACCTTGTGCAGCACAAAGTATCCTTAAGGCAGCTGTGAATTGAGGCCAAAAAAACTTTAAACAAGTGATTTCAACTGCAGATCACAAGTATTTTAATCTTATTATATTCTGCTCACTTTTTAAAAAGCAACCATCTGGAACATTCACTGTAAGGTTTACAGAGAAGGTTGCTAAAGGTTAGGCATGGCTGTATGCATTCTTGGCAATGGGATCTGAGTCACACAGATAAAAATGTGATTCCCTTTTAAAACAAAAAACCATTACATATTGCAAAAAATTAACTGATGCTGTCCAGAGGAAAAGTGATTCAGTGCTCTGTGTAAATTGTATAGCTTGCATTCTGCAAATTGCTGGTCAGTGTTAAATTAGATTTTCAAGCTGATTATTTCTGCATTGCAGAACCTCCAATGACATGATAATAGTAGCTCCAACAGGATTTTTACTTCATTATTGAACATGTATATTGTATATGCAAGACATGGCCATTGCATTCCTCAGAATTAAAATAATGCAGAACTAGATACATGATGGAGAGTGATATCCTTCTCACTTAGACTTCTTTTTCTGGCTCACAGTCTATTGTTAATGTCTGCTGCACCACTATCTATATTTTGCATATCATGCCAAATTCCATTCTCTCTCTCTCTCTCAGGAGAGTTACAGATCGGAATAGTGAAAAGAGTCCAGCTATAAGGAGGGGGAGGAGGAAGACTGTATATGATATGATCCTCCTGCATTACAGATGGATAAATGCAATTTTAGTTGTCCCATGAGTAGCAATTTCACTTATACGGATTTGGATCGGAGCAAAATCTTTTGTTGACTTTTTCTTAATGTGCCTTTCTGGAGAAATCAGGCCTGACTGAACTTTAGGATGCCATAACATCAAACAGAGCAAAATGCCTTTTATAGTTCCTAAAACAAATACAGAAGTTTTAATGACAACAAGTTGAAATTGTCCAAAACCTGTTTTTAAACATTCTCCTACAGCAAGGTGAAGTCAGACAGCATGAACAGTGTGCCAGTACTTTGGAATTCATTATGGGCCAGATTCTTACACCCTTACTCATGCTAAATAATGCCTTACTCATCCTAAATAAATTCCATGCCTAATCCCCCCTCCAACATAAAAATCAAAGACTCTATTCCCTAAGAATAAAAATTCTACATTCTATCTCCGTGCTTCTACATGTCACTTGAAAGTGCTTGTTGCCCCTGTAGAACCTGTTCTCTCCATTAGGGAAAGTTCACTCCTGCTCCGCCCAGTCTGGAAACATTTAACAAAAGATTCTTCCAGTTCTGTTGCTGCCAATCTTCATGCCTTCACCATCCTTCTCCTGTAGAAAAATCTGTTTTGGAAACAGCACACAGGAATTTCTTAGGTCTCTCTGTCTACCTGCTTTGCTCATACTCCCCCTTCCTTTAGAACAGAACTATGTATTTTTTTTCAGAAGACTGATTCCTCCTGAGTGTGCATGAGTTGCCCCATGTACGCTGGCTTGATGATTCCACAGAAAAATAGGGTCCAGAAGAAGTCAGCAATTTTTCCCTAAGGAACCCTATTTGGTTTCATTTGTTTTTTAAAAAAAAGCAAAGTTGAAAGCAGAGGAGATTGCATAAATCTCTTAGCTTGAAGTTTAAAGCAGAAATGGAGGTATATTCATCCATTTCCCAAGCAGCCATTCCCAAGCTATTCCTTGGAGCATCGGTGCAAGGAGATGAGGGAAGAGAAGCTGGAGTTAACCCCCCACCCCCCAGTTAATGTTTCCACAGTTCTTTGGGCAATCTCAAATGGAAATAAAACAACATCCAGGAGGATCCCAACAAATATTCTAAGTTAGCAGATGATGCTCAGCATCCTCAAATCTGTATTCACTGGTGAATAAAGAACATCACATTTATTATTGCTACAGAATCTATCATATGGGTCAGCACTGTTAAAGGAAAGGAAACAAAAATACATTTTTCCCCCCTCCCCCTGCCCTCAATGATTCTGATTAAGTTTCACAGATGAAAAATAAGTTGTTGGTTGGAAAGTCCTTTGAAAATGCTCGATTCCTCCCCCCCATTTCCGATCCCTGTACGTTGACTGGCAATGCCTCTATTTGCCATTTCCACCAAAGAAAATACAATTGCAAGTGATCAACAACTTCCAGGAACCGTGGAGCAGCTGTAAGAGTCAAAGCTTGTCTGAGCAAACACAATGCAAAACCAATCACAAAATTCAAACTACCTCAGCAAAATGGATTTTGTTAATTTATTCTGACCAGTGAAATCTGACCTGAATCATTTACAACTCATCTCACAAGATACATGTGATCTCCTGTAAAATCCCACCTAGTGATGGAGCTTCAAGAAAAGGAAAAAGAACCCACTTTGCAATATTCACTGCTATATCTTTGCTGATATGCAGTGTAATCACAGAGTTTTGAGAACCATCAGATTTTTATGAACGTGAAGCTTCAGTTCTACAGCTTACTGTCTGCAGGTAAATTGTGTTATGCTCAAGCAGAATCTCATTTTCTCCGGTGGGGCTCTGTGCTGTGTGGGTGTAGCTATTCATCTGCACACAGCAAACCACAGGCTCGGGAAGTCTCTGTTCTAGGAGAACTGGTTTTGTCTGACGCCAACCCAATCACTCAGGGATAGATAGGAAACATTCAGTTCAAAGTTGCATTTCATTCTGATGTTTCTTATTACCTTAAACTTGTGAATATTTATGAACTTTCAACCATAGGAGAAGGGGATCTGTCAACTTCTCAGAATTAGAAATGAAGCTGAAGTAGAAAGTGCTCAAAAACAGCTGAAGCCTGGGAAGGAAACAACAAATTAGTCATTACCTGACAAATGTAAAGTATTGGTTTAAGCAAATGTCTTACTGACATTACATGGGATCATTGTTTCAGGCGGTCCATAGTTCCATAGTTGGTAGGGTTGGAAGGGACCTGAGCAGATCATCAAGTCTGACCCCCTGCCATGGGCAAGAAAGAGTACTGGGGTCAAACGACCCAGGCAAGGTGTTCATCCAGCCTCCTCTTAAAGACCCCCAGGGTAGAAGCCAGCACCACTTCTCTTGGAAGTTGGTTCCAGATCCTAGCCACCCTGACAGTAAAGTAGCACCTCCTGATATCAAGCCTGAATCTACCCTCTGCCAGCTTGTGACCATTATTTCTTGTCACTTCTGGCAGCGCTTGGGGGACCAGGGACTCCCCCAGTGCCTGCTGGTCCGCTCTGACTAGTTTGTAAACAGCCACTAGATCCTCCCTCAGCCTTCTCTTGTGGAGGCTGAACAGGTTCAGATCCCATAGTCTCTACCCATAGGGCCTGGCCTGCTGACCCCTGATCATGTGCGTGGCCCTCCTCTGGACCCTCTCCATGCTGTCCACATCCCTCCTGAAGTGCAGCGCCCAGAACTGGACTCAGTATTCCAACTGCGGCCTGACCAGTGTTGCATAGAGGGAGAGGATCACCTCCTTGGACCTGCTTGAGATGCATCTGTGGATGCATAACAAGGTACAGTTGGCCTTCCTGATTGTGTCCCCACACTGTCGGCCCATGTTCATTTCGGCATCAATAATGACTCCAAGATCCTTTTCTGCCTCTGCACTGATGAGAAGGAAGTTCCCCAGCCTGTAGGTCTGCTGCTGGTTCTTCCTCCCCAGGTGCAGCACTTTGCACTTGTCAGTGTTGAAACCCATCCTGTTCTCATCCGCCCACTCCTGTAACCTGTCCAGGTCCGATTGCAGCCTATTCCTCCCTTCTAGCATGCCCACTTCTCCCCACATCTTAGCGTCATCTGTGAATTTGAACAGGGTGCTTTTTACCCCCTTGTCCAAGTTGCTGACGAAAATGTTGAACAGTGCGGGCCCAAGGACCGAGCCCTGGGGAACCCCACTGCCCACACATCCCTCCAGGTCGAATAAGAACTGTCCACCACCACTCTCTGGGTGCAGCCCTCCAGCCAGTTAGTGACCCATCTGACGGTGTAGGTATCGATGCCACAGTCTCCTAGTTTTTTAATGAGAATGGAGTGAGAGACAGTGTTGAAGGCCTTCCTAAAGTCCAGAAAGATTATGTTCACAGCGACACCTATGACCAGGTCACAAAATCCTTAGATGCAGAAGGCCACCAGGTTGGTCTGACAGGACCTGCCTCTAATGAACCCATGTTGGTTGCCCCTAAGCATAATCTCCCCTGCTGGCCCCTCATGGACATGCACCAAAATAATTCTCTCAAAAAGCTTACCCGGGATCGAGGTAAGACTAAATGGCCTATAGTTTCCTGGGTCCTCCTTCCTCCCTTTTTTGAACATGGGAACCAAATTGGCCCTTTTCCAATCCTCTGGCACAACATCAGAGCACCATGAGTGCTTGTAAAGCCCTGCCAGGGTTTCCGCAATGACCTCTGCTAATTCCCTCAGCGCTCTGGGGTGGAGATCGTCAGGACCTGCTGATTTAAATACATCCAGTCCCTCCAGAAGTTCCCTGACTAGGTCCTATCTGGCTTTAGGCCTGGGTGCGCCTCCCCTGGGGCCCATGGGGGTCCTGGTGACTCGGTCCCTGCTCAGAAAAATGGAGGCAAAGAAATTGTTAAATAGGTTAGTTTTGCTGTCTGGTGCGATGACCAGATTTCCTAGCGTGTCTTGCAGAGGTTCCACGTTACCCGGTACCTTCTTTTTACCCCCTATGTATTTAAAAAAGGACTTCTTGTTGTTCTTGATCTGGGTAGCTAGTCCCAGTTCCATCTCCGCCTTGGCCTTCCTGACCGCCCCCCTACAGCCCCAAGCAACCGAGGTATAGTCCTCCCTAGTGATGGCCCCTCCCTTCCATTGGGTGTATGCCTCCTTTTTAGCTAGGAGACATTCCCAGATGCTTTTGGTGAGCCATGGGGGCTTTTGCGCCCTCTTGCCCGCTTTGATCTGTGTTGGGATTACCTCCCTTTGGGCTTGGAGGATCTTCTCCTTAAGGAATGACCACTCCTCTTGGACATCCAACTCCTCTCCCCTCCAGGACCTCAGTGTCTCCCCAGCTATTCTCCTTACTTCATTGAAATCCCCCTCCCCTTTCCCATCACCACTTACTTGTTTCTATCTCTGGATATAACTTTTTTTCCTTCAGTCTTTTTCAGTGCTTCCATGTTTGGTGTGGTGGGACGCTAGGGGGCAGGACTGAGTCCTATGGGTCACCACCACCTGCCCGACTCTTCAACCACCCCGGAGGCCTAGTGTCACCTGTCCCTCCTTGATAGGATAAGCCAGGGCAGACAATTATTTTGTGTGGAGGGCCGCTTACTGAGTTTTGGCAAACCATCGAGGGCTGCAGGACGGGCAGCCAGGGGCAGATTCATATTAATTTTCTAAGTTTTTTAGTGGCCCCGCAGGCCAGATAGAATGTCCTGGCAGGCCGCATCTGGCCTGGAGGCCACATTTTGCCCACCCCTGGGATAAGCTAATATAGGCCCTTAGTTTGGAGGACAGTCCCTTCTTGGCAGAGGTGCTGGGTACGTGAGGCCCGAGGACCCTGGCCCCCCTTGGGAAGAGGGCTGTCCCCTGAAATGCAAAAAAATTTCCACATGTCCAATCATTTTAGCTGCCTGTAACAGGTATCTACTCTGAGCTGATTTAAACATGGCTCACACACCTGTTCCTGGGGCAACCGCCCGCCTTCTCGGCTGCCATGCCTTGCTGTTAATTGGTTAATTGATGTTAATTAGCGGGAGGCTGCCCTTTTACTGCCCCGATGCCAGGGGGCACTATCTGTGGCTCCATTTCCTCCCCTACACCGCAGCCCACGCATTGCCGATGGAATTGACTTTGTTCGGTCTGGGCCTTGTTATAATCTGGCCCCCTTTTCCTCTCTCTGGGCCCTGCATGGCCCTATCTTGCTCTGCCCCCTCTCCAGGGGCTTCTCAAGTGCTGCCCCCTCTCCTGGTGCTCGGGTCAGTGCACCCCAAATGCTGTGCCCTCGCTGGCACTGGGGTCCCCACACTGCTGTGGGTCCCCTATGAGGCCTCCTCCAACCCCTAATAGCCTCACCCAAACCACCGGTATTTAAACAGCAACAAAACACAAGCCCCTGGGCTGTAACATAAATTAAAGCCGCCCGGCTAAAACATCATTCAAGCCTACCAGGGAATACTCCATCCCTCTGCAGTGTCAAACGCTGCTCCTGCAGTCAGGCTTCCCCTTTCTTCCCTGAGAGAGCTCCTTCCCCCTTGGCCGTTGGCAGGGAACTCCCAGCCTGGCCTCAGCCCCTGGGCTTTATATGGGAGCCAGGCCCTGCCCCTTCTGCTCAGCTGCGCCCCCCCCACCCCGCCCCGCTCCAGCAAAAATAAAAGTCAGTGCCTGTGTTTCTCAGTGCTTCTCTTTTTCACATCACACAGCCCTTGGCCTGCTCCCCAATCCTTTCTCTGAGCTTCTGGCTCTGTACAAGTAGTTCATTCTCAAGGCTCCTCTGGAAGAACCCGGTAGCATAAGGGAATTAGTGCTGTGACACCCTACACCCTTTACAGCTGCCCCATACCCCTTGAGCCAGCTTAAGCGAGGGCAGCCCATGATCCATATTTGGCCACCAAGGAGTTAACTCATGGCACCCAGGCTCCCAGTCCAGGCACTGCTTCCTGTACTGCTCCAGCTGCTGCTGCTGGCACTAAAGTATCTGGGGTCCCTCTCCCTTCTCTAGCTTCTGCTCCCACCTCTAGAGGCATGGCAGGGCAGGGAAGTAAGGCCAAAGGAGCCACAGCTGGGTGGCTTGGGGAGGGGGCACCCCATGTAGCACAGGGGTGCTAGCAAGACACAGTAGGGCTTTGCCTGCTGCCTAATGCAGCAGAGGGAGGGGGAAGGCACATGGCATGCTGCAGCATTCAAGGTACAGGTGCAATGACCTGGGGTCATGCAATTCACCTGGCACGTGGCTGGGGTGGGGGGCGAGGGTGTGCAATCCCCAGCCACTCAGAAATTGGACAGCACTGGTTTAAGCCATTCACAGCTTTTCTTCCAAGTCAAAAGTTTTCCCAAAGTTCTCAACCCTTATATCAGCCAAAAGTCTCAAATAAGGCAGCCCATGTTCACAGGACTGCTGCCCTTCGCAGTCCTTCCCAGGACTCATTCCATACCATCCATCTCTTTTTTCCTCTGAACCTTGCAGCATCCTTTCCATTCCATCTCCAGGTTTAGGTTTAGGTGCTGGCACCAACTACAGGCTGCCCAAAGGCCAGCTTAGTAGCTTTTCTGGGTGCTGCACATATACAACCAGGAGAGGGTGTGGCTTATTCTGTGTGTTGTGCTTTAATGGCACAGACACCCTTTTTCTCCCCTTTTCCATAACATGGACAAAGGCCTCTCATTACGGTGCCTATGTTCTTCAGCTCTATGAGATAGCCTTGCTCCTCCCCCCCCCAAAATACACTCCAGAAACCCTTTCCCTTTCCTCAAGTTTCTGTTCTCTTTGACTTAGACTTCATCCATTAAACTTCACTGGTCAATCCACTCTAACCTTGTTGCAGTCTCTTCTCCATTCTTTTCCCACATTCCACAACCTTTCCTTCTTTCCTTTCCTTGGTTCCTCCTGGGTCACTAGTCTTGTTTTCTTCTTAAAACTTGGCTTTTCTTCTTTCCCTACTTTTTCTTGTCCCATGCCCTGCCACCCTGTTTTTTTTCTCTACCTGGACCCTAGCCTTCTTCTGTTAATCCCCCTGTCTTCACAACTCCCAGGCTCGTTCCCTTCCTTGTTTTCTTGACATCAAATATTTGACACCAGATTTCTTAGGTCTTCAGGATTGATTCAGAAGAGTTTTGCTTTTTCTATACGGTCACTACTATGAGTATCAGAGACCACATGGCCCAGGGGTCCTGATCCATGAGAAAGGTTCTGTAACACAAAATTAACAGGGAAAGGGATCCTGTCCTAGTAAGCTTATAAAGAAGTGACAACAATTGAACTGTCCCTGACATGTTTAGGAACATAGGGCAGGAAGGGACCTCTCATAGTCATCTAGTCCAGCCTCCTGCTCAGGGCAGGATCAGCCCTAAGCCACCCCAACCAAGTCCTACTGTTGCCCATATTCACCTGAAGTAAAGGATATGTTTATTTCCACATCAGGTAGGGGGAAAACGATCTATCTTTATTGCAAACAGCAGTAAGAATGTGAGTATGAGAGAGAAAAGTGAACAATGGAAAAAGAAATATTTCTATTTCCACTTGTATCTGGTATGGTCTCCTCATCTCTTGGACCTCTGCCTTCCTATCACTGTCCACTACTCCTCATTATGATAAGCCCACAAGAAGACACACTTGTACCACTAAGGTATTTTATTTCAGGGGATTTTAAATTTCATTCCTTTTTCTATAAATTTTCCAACCCTCTCAGCATGACTACTACAATATTCAAGTGTGCCAAGCATTCTAGGAGGGACTGTCACTCCACTCCACTCTCTGCAAGCTGCTCGGATAGCAAATAAGGGACCATTAAAGTCTCTTGACAGGTTCAGAGAGAAAGCAGCACTACACTACCTCCCTCACAGGTCTCAAAATAGACAGTGTCAGGGAAGACACTCATAGGAGTGGGAATTCCAGGTTGTGTAGCTGGGAGGTTGCTATAATTCACTGCAGCCATTTCAGATACTCTCCATTATGCTCTTGGTCTCTGGAATGGCCCAGAATCAGGCAGGCATACATAAGAAAGATTTGAATGACCTTCAGCCTTCTCTCCTTGTGTCTGTAAGTCGAGTACAGCACAGAATGCTGCCTGACCACTCTAGATAATTTTGTCTCTGCCAAGTGTTTTACACAAATGTGAAGAATGCCACCTGCAAATAAATACTGCAAATGCAGAGACTGAACTGGGATCTCAGATCACCTGCTCATTACAACCTAACCTCGGAGAATTTGAATTCAAATTCTTGTATCAAAATGCACCTGACAGTTTGTAAGTCAGATTCAAAACCAGAAAGGGCCTTTTTTTGCTACATGAAAAGCCCACATGATTTCACAACATTTCCCCAGGTCAGGCCAATCCAAACCCCGAGTCTGGTTTGGCATCATTCACTGTCAAATCAAATATTGATCCAACTTGGCTTATTTAATTCCACTCTGGGACCAGTTCTTTCCTCACTTCCATTGGGTTTACACAAGAGTGACCATACAATTATGCCTCACTTACCCTGCCATACATAGGGAGACTCAAATTCTCCCACTATAAACAAGAAATCCCCAGAGGTGCTATGCAACTGTTACCAACTTTCACTTTTCCCTATAAATGAATAAAAGCTAATTGGAGGAACTTAATTGAGGTTGATGCTAATTTTCTCACCAAACATTTTCTGTTGCCATCCTAAATTGAAACTGTTCAATCAACTTATTTAACATTATACCCAATTGTCACGGCGGGGTCCCACAGGAGGGCCGTGATCTCCTTGAGGTCCCTCTCACCATGTCAAGTCCGACCCAAGGGCACCCTCTTATTCTCGCCCACCACGTCTTTGATGTTCAGTAAGTTTGGGAGGCTGCCTTACACCTCCTTGGGCACGGCTAAATCGGGACCTCCGTCCCCGTGGTCCCCGTGTTCTCCTGGACCCCCCAGGGGTCTCCCTGTATGACAGGTGCTCCCCAGGTACCCTAGCCTTAGCACCACACGTGGCTCCTACCAACCCCTAATACCACGCCCCAAGCCTCGCAGATATTCTGGACATTGTCCTGTCGCAAATCAACTCACCCGCTCCCTCGGGCCTACTTCATATGCTCTATGGAAGTGCCCCCCTCCTGGGCTCTCTCTTTGTGTCCACTCCGGGCTCTCTCTCGTATACTGCCCCTCTCTTGGGGCTGTCAAGGCTGACTTTAGGCCTTCTCTAGAGTGTGGTCCCTTTCCGGGACCCTTGTCTGCTCTGGGACTTATTACCAAGCCCTCCGATCTCTTAGGCCCACCGCACTGCTAACCTCCCTCCTCCGGGCGCACCATGCTGCTATCCCCTTTTGCCGAGGACCACCGCCGCACTTTGCCCTTCTCCTGGGCTCTGTACTGCTAACCCCTTTCGTTGGGGTCCACCGCAGCACCCTGCCCCTGTCTGAGGTCTATTGCAGCACTAGCCTACTACCGAGGCTTGCTACGCCCATCCTGGGGTTCTCAATAGTCCCCCTTCTCTGGGACTTGCTGTGCCCACGCTAGGGCTCCTCAACAATACTGCCCCCTCTCTGGGGCTTGCTACACCCACTCTTGGGCTCCTAATAATACGTCCCCTCTCTGGGGCTTGCTACACCCCCCCCCTTGGGTGCCGGGGTCCTCACACTCCGCCATGAGGCCCCTTTAAGGATACTGCATCCTCACTAGCACTGGGGTTCCCACACCACTGTGGTTCCCTCTGAGTATGCTGCGCCCTTGCTGGTGCTAGGGCCCCACACCCCTGTGGGTCCCTTGGGGTTCAGCCACTCCTCTCTGAGCTTCACTGACCCCACAACTCTGCCCTGCAACTCTCAGGGCCTAGTGGGTCCTCACTGGCACTGGGGTCCCCACTTTACTGTGAGCCCCCTATGAGGCCTCCTCCAACCCCTACAGCCTCACCCAAACCACCGGTGTAATAAACAACCACAACCAAACACAAGCCTCTTGGCCACAACTTAACTCAACGTCACCTAGCTAAACCATGGTGCTCAAACCTCTTCAAGCTGCCCTTATCCACTCTGCTAGAGCGGTTCCTACAGTGCTCGCCTCCTAGCTCCTGCCTCTGTGACTGCTGGCAGAAAACTGCTAGCCTGGCTTCCACCCTGGGTCTTATAAGGGCCAGGCCCTGCCCCCTTCTGGCCAGCTGACACTCCTTAGTTGCCCCGGCAACCTGCAGCTGTGTTCGTTAGTGTCCTGCCAGGTCTCTCTCCCTGGCAGTTCCTCCTCTCTAGGAGCAGAGCACCGAGGTGCCCTGCGACACTAATGAATAGAAAATCTCTTGTCAATACAAGGAAATGTTATCAAAAACCACTGTTATGCTGTCTGGGGATGTAATGACAGCATTGAGTCACACAGTGGAATATCTACATTTTTGAAGCAATGTTGGAATGCCCTTATATAAAAACACAGATGGCAGGGTACAGCAGTTAAATAAATGTGTCCCCTAATGGAGGGAAAATGCTAAAACAGCATAATCTCAAAGTGTGGTGGCAGCTGTAACAGCAACTTTGGAGAAGGCTTATAGTGAGCTAGAAAGAAGAAACCCAAACCAAGTCAGCTAGGACTCTAGGAAAAGAGTTAGGATGATTATGGTAAGTATTACAAAAGTATTATAAAAAGGGGACAGAGGAGAAACAGAAGGTAATCAAGACTGAAAGGTAACCAGTAAAGTCCCAAACTTGAGTTAATCTACTGAAAAATTAGAAAGAATAGTGGTACAAAACACAGTGTGCGCATCTTATTTTGTTCTCAGTGCAGTATTTCCCCCTCACCCTGCCAATGCCTGATACTTGGCAATGTAATTAACTAAGAGAGTTATGATGTTGCTTGTGGTTTTAATTATACATCAACATTAGTAAATGCTAAACACTCTGCAAATTGCATTTTTAAATAAAAATGATTGTGCTAATGGTTCCTCACATCATTTCAGAGAACACTGCTGTAATTTTGCATCTTGACTTTTGGAAGAGATTCCCTGAATCAGAATATTTAATTCGAATTGTATAAATAACTTAAAGGTGTACATGCTCACTGGCATATTTGCAAATGTAATGCTTGTCTTCCAGTAAATACTAACTTTGTAATGCTTTATGAAGTCATGTTTTGCCAATACACTTTCAGTCTGATTCTTGGAATGAATGCCACAGCTTTTTCTTTCTATTTCAATCCATACTTTTGACACCTTCTCTTTTGATTATAACAGCTGAACCTAAGTTTTTGATTAGCCATTAAACTTAACACCAGTGAAAGCCCCAGGAGAATAGTAATACTGTTACATTGAAAACAATTATCAAAACCTTCATTACTCAAAGGCTTAGAAATAGAGGGGGACTGACATGACTACATCTTAGAAAAGCGGATTTATTTCTCTCTTGAACTTCAAAGAAAGATCAGGAAAATGAGCAATATGAAAAAAGAAGCAAAAACAGAGCTGCTGAAGATACTGCTGCAATATGGACATCTTTATAAACAACCTGACTACCAATGAAAATAAGTGGATCCTTTAAAAAAATACTCTCTTGTAACATTAATTCTTTCACTAGTATAATGAGAATATAAATTTATACTTGAAGACTCATAGATTCATAGATTCATAGGTGTTAGGGTCGGAAGGGACCTCAATAGATCATCGAGTCCGACCCCCTGCATAAGCAGGAAAGAGTGCTGGGTCTAGATGACAACAGCTAGATGCTTATCTAACCTCCTCTTGAAGACCCCCAGGGTAGGGGAGAGCACCACCTCCCTTGGGAGCCCGTTCCACACCTTGGCCACTCGAACTCTGAAGAAGTTCTTCCTAATGTCCAATCTAAATCTGCTCTCTGCTAGCTTGTGGCCATTGTTTCTTGTAACCCCCGGGGGCGCCTTGGTGAATAAATCCTCACCAATTCCCTTCTGTGCCCCTGTGATGAACTTATAGGCAGCCACAAGGTCGCCTCTCAACCTTCTCTTGCGGAGGCTGAAAAGATCCAGTTTCTCTAGTCTCTCCTCGTAGGGCTTGGTCTGCAGGGCCTTAACCATACGAGTGGCCCTTCTCTGGACCCTCTCCAGGTTATCCGCATCCCTCTTGAATTGTGGCGCCCAGAATTGCACGCAGTACTCCAACTGCGGTCTGACCAGTGCCCGATAAAGGGGAAGTATCACCTCCTTGGACCTATTCGTCATGCATCTGCTGATGCACGATAAAGTGCCATTGGCTTTTTTGATGGCTTCGTCACACTGCCGACTCATGTTCATCTTGGAGTCCACTAGGACTCCAAGATCCCTTTCCACTTCCGTGCCACCCAGCAGGTCATTCCCTAGGCTGTACGTGTGCTGGACATTCTTCCTCCCTAGGTGCAGCACTTTGCATTTCTCCTTGTTGAACTGCATCCTGTTGTTTTCTGCCCACTTATCTAACCTGTCCAGGTCTGCTTGCAGCTGTTCCCTGCCCTTTGGCGTGTCCACTTCTCCACATAGATTTGTGTCATCTGCAGACTTGGACAGAGTACATTTCACTCCCTCGTCCAAGTCACTGATGAAGACATTAAAGAGTATCGGTCCAAGGACCGAGCCCTGCGGGACCCCACTGCCCACACCCTTCCAGGTCGAAACCGACCCATCCACCACAACTCTCTGGGTGCGACCCTCCAGCCAATTCGCCACCCACCGGACTGTGTAGTCATCCAAGTCACAGCCTCTTAACTTGTTCACCAGTATGGGGTGGGATACCGTATCGAAGGCCTTCCTGAAGTCTAAGTATACGACATCCACCCCTCCTCCTGTGTCCAGGCGTTTCGTAACCTGGTCATAAAAAGAAACTAGATTGGTCAGGCACGATCTGCCTGCCACGAACCCGTGCTGATTTCCCCTCAGCATAATTTGTCCTGCTGGGCTCTCACAAATGTGAGCCTTGATAATTTTTTCAAAGACTTTGCCAAGGATGGAGGTGAGACTGACAGGTCTATAGTTGCCAGGGTCCTCCTTCCTCCCCTTTTTGAAAATGGGGACCACGTTGGCCCTTTTCCAGTCCTCCGGGACTTGGCCTGTGCACCACGAGCTTTCAAATATTCCCGCCAGTGGCTCTGCAATGATGTCGGCCAGTGCCTTCAGCACCCTTGGATGGAGCCCATCCGGGCCTGCCGACTTAAAGGCATCCAGTTCTTCCAAATGACTCTGCACCATCTCAGGGTCTATGCATGGAAGTCTGGCGCCTTGCTGCTGCCTCTCTACAACTCCACTGAGAGACTTGTCGTGCCCCTCACTTAGGAACACCGAGGCAAAGAACTCATTAAGGAGTTCAGCCTTGTTCCCCCTGTCCGTCACCAATTGTTTCTGCCCATTTAGCAGGGGTCCTATTCCTTCCTGGGCCTTCCTTTTACTCCCTATATATCTAAAAAACAATTTCTTGTTGTCTTTTACTTGTGTTGCCATCCTCAGCTCCATGGTAGCTTTGGCCCATCTAACTACCTCCCTACAAGCACGAGCAGAGGAGGTATATCCCTCTTTGGTGATCTCTCCCTGTTTCCACTTTTTATGTGCTCCCCTTTTGGCCCTTAGGTTGCCCTGGATTTCTGTGGTCAGCCAGGGAAGCCTCCTGGCCCCTTTCCCTCTTTTGCCTCGCTCGGGGATTGTCTTGCTTTGTGCCCGAAGGATCGTTTCCTTAAGGTACAGCCACCCTTCTTGGGCTTCCATCTCTTCAAATCTCCTACTCTGCAGTGCGTTCTTGACTAATCGCCTGAGTTCATTGAGATCAGCTTTCCTAAAGTCTAGCACTTTCACCCTACTAGTTACCTTACCCACTCGCCGTCTTATGGTGAATTCTATTATTAGGTGATCACTGTCCCCCAGATGGCTACCAATCTGGAGGTCCGCTACCATGTCATCTCCCGTTGCCAATACCAGATCCAGTATGGCATTCCCCCTAGTGGGACCGTGTACCTCCTGAGTCAGGAGGAGGTCCTGTACACAGGTTAGAAACCTGCGTGAGCAGTGGGACTTTGCTGTCTGTGACTCCCAGCAGATGTCCGGGTAGTTTGGGTCCCCCATGACTACCACCTCTTTAGCTTTTATGGTCTCCGAGATTTGCCTCAGGAGCCCCGAATCTCTTTCTTCCCCTTGATGTGGGGGTCTGTAGCAGACCCCTACCACCAAATCCCTTTCTCCTTGCCCCCCATGTAGCCTAACCCACAATCCTTCTACTTCCCCATCCTTGGATTCTGTCTTGATGAGGGTTGATGTATATTGCTCACTGACATAGAGCGCAACCCCTCCCCCTTTCTTCCCCACCCTGTCCTTTCTGTACAATCTGTAACCCTCAATATGAACCGCCCAGTCATGGGATGAATCCCACCAGGTTTCTGTTAGCCCCATTAAGTCATAGGTGTTTAGTGCAAGCAGGAGCGCTAGTTCATCCTGCTTGTTTCCCATGCTCCTAGCATTTGTATATAGGCACTTGAGCCCTGCGACTGGTGCCTTTGCTGCCCCCCCACTCCGAGTCCCAAGGGGCCCTTTGATTCTTACCTTCTCGTTTCTTACCTGTGCCGTAGTGCTGGCCTCCCCATGGCTTTCAGGTTCCCAATGCTCTCTTTCTTCAGGCTGGGCTGTCTTTGTGGGTGCCACATGGTTTGATGGTCCACAGCTTTCCCCGCCCTCATCTTCCCCTCCCCCCGACGAGCCTAGTTTAAAGCCCGCCGGAGGAGCTGCCAACCTAGAAGAAAACACACGCTTACCTTTGGGGGACAGGTGAAGCCCATCCCAGCTGAGCATGTCCCTCGTCGTGATGTGCGGGTCGTTGTCCAGGAAGCCGAAGCCTGCCTCGAGACACCACTGCCGAAGCCGCCATTTGGTCTCTCGGATGCAGTTCTCATGCTGTCTTCCGCGTCCGTTCACTGGTAGGATGGAAGAGAATACCACCTGTGCACCGAACTCCTTCAGCACGCCGCCCAGAGCACTGTAGTCCGCCATCAGGTGATCGGGGGTTCTCCTGGCCGCATCATTAGTACCCACATGGACTAGGACCATGGGGTAGTAATCGGTGGGCTTGATCCTGGCCTGGATTACCTCCGTCACATCCCGAATCTTTGCTCCAGGGAGGCAGCATACCTCTCGTGCTTAGGGGTCCTGGCGACAGATGGGCCCTTCCATACCCCTCAGGATGGAGTCGCCTATGACGAGCACTTGTCGCCTCCTCCTCTGGGTCCTCTTGGGTCTCTTGATCTGTTTGGAGTGTGAAGAATGTGGTGTTTCTTCCTGCCCAAGGGTTTCCTCCTCCCCTTCCATCTCCTGCAGGATCGCCAGGGCCTCGTACCTGTTCTCCAGTCGAACTGGAGAAGCTGGTACCGATTCTCTGCGAGCTGCTCCGGACCTGGCTGTGACCATCTGCCACTCTGCTGTGGAGGGCATTCCCCGGGCTGCTTCTTCCTTCGGTGCCTGGTCCTGCAAGGAAAGGAAATATCTGTCAATTTCATCCTCCGCCTCCCTGATCCCCCTCAGCCTGCTAACCTCCTCCCGGAGCTCCCTCACCTGCGCCTCCAGAGCCCCAAGACGGGCACCTGCTGGACAGGTGTGGGGGCCCCCAATCTCTGCCCCCCCTGGCCCTGCTGGGGATCCCCCACAGGCCAGGAGGTAGGGGGATATCAGCTCCCCCATTGGCTCAGTCTGGGTGGAGGCCTCAGACCAGCCCCAGTTAGCCTTGTGCCCCTGGGCAGAGGCCCTAGCAGCACTCCTCGTCGACACCATTCTGAGCTGCTGTTTGTAGACCTGTGTGATGTCTACTCCCTACCCCTACAGGAGTCTCACTCCTGGCCCACCCGCCGGCGTGAACACCTGCGCAAACGCCGGCACGCTCTCACAGAGCGCGCCTGTTTGCACGCTCTGTTCGCGCTGCGCAGCTCGGGAGCGCGGCTCCCTACCGGCTCAGCTATATGGGACCCGGGGGGCTTCCCCTCTGGATCTGGCTCAGCTGCGCTGGGTCCCTCCGCCCCACTTACCTTCGGGGGATCAGCTGTTGCTGCCCCTGCTGCCGATTCCTCTGCTGCTGCCGCTGCCGCCACCGCCTCCGGTCAGTCAGTTGGTTAAGGGGGCACATGTGCGTGCCTGGCTCCTCTCCTTCCCGCTGCTGGTTCCCGAGACATTTCATTATAAACATTTGTACATACCTACATACCAGTGTAATGTAGCCATATGCAGGTAGCATTCAATGAGCATTGGAGCACAACAACAGGGAGATTAAATTATGACCAAAGGTGCTAGAGCAAACCAAAATTCTTTCAAAAAGAGCTTTGTGATTTTTAATGGGTGTTTAGAGGAACCAGGACATTACATAGATCTTATTTCATCTAAATGAGAGAAATATATGGGATTTTATTAAGGAACATTCTAACAGGGAGCTAGAGCCCCTGTTACTTTAAGAAGGGAAATTGCAGCAGCTGGAGCAGACAGCTAAGCAGGGACCAGCTGTAAGCGGGGAGAAGGAGTATAAGAATATTGCTCAGGCATGTAGGGATGAAATCAGGAAGGCCAAAGTGCAATTGGAGTTGCAGCTAGCAAGGGACGTGAAGGGTAACAAGAAGGGTCTCTACAAGTATGTTATGGGCAGCACAGTTTGGGGAGGAGGTAAGCATCCCTCAATGGTTAAAGAACAGGTTAGGGGCTATTTAGAAAAGCTGGATGTGTACAAGTCCATGGGGCTGGATGCGATGCACCAAAGGGTGCTGAGGGAATTGGCTGATGTGATTGCAGAGCCACTGGCTCTGCAATCACATCAGCCACTGCAATCTTTGAAAACATGTGGCAATTGGTAAGGTCCCAGATGATTGGAAAAGAGCAAATAGAGTGACTACCTTTAAGAAAGGGAAGAAGGAGGATCCAGGGAACTGCAGACCAGTCAGCCTCACCTCAGTTCCCAGAAAAATCATGGAGCAGGTTCTCAAGAAATTTGTTTCTAAGCACTTGTAAGCAAAGCAGGTGATTAGAAACAGTCAGCATAGATTCACCAAGGGCAAGTCAAGCCTGACCAATCTGATTTCCTTCTATGATGAAATGATTGGCTCTGTGGATGCATGGAAAGCAGTGGATATGATATACCCTGACATTAGCAAGGCTTTTGATATGGTCCCCCACAGCATTTTTGCAAGCAAGCTAAGGAAGTATGGGTTGGATAAATGGACTGTAAGGCGAATAGAAAGATAGCTGAATTATCGGGCTCAGTGGCTAGTGATCAATGGCTCAAGGTGTAGTTGTTAGCTGGTATGAAGTGGAGTGCCCCAGGGGTTGGTCCTGTGGCTTGTTTTGTTCAATATCTTCATGAACAATCTGAAAGATGGGATGGAGTGTACCCTAAGCAAGTTTGCTGATGACACCAGGCTGGGAGGAGCAGTAGATACACTAGAGGGTAGGGCTAGGATTCTGAGTGACCTAGACAAATAGGAGAATTAAGCCAGAAGAAATCTCATGAGGTTCAACAAGAACAGGTGCAAAGTCCTGCATTTAGGACAGAACAATCCAATGCACCGCTACACACTTGGGACCAACTGGCTAAGCAGCAACTCTGCAGAAAAGGACCTGGGGGTTACAGTGGACAATAAACTGTATGGAAGATTAGCTGCATCCTCCTAAACCAAGCTGTCATGTCCTATGTTGGACCGGATAGTCTCCTTGAACTCGCCCAGCATGACTTTGACAGAAAAAGGAACAAGCTAAAGACAGATACAGTCCTAGATAGATATAGTCATAGATACAAGGTTGGTGTTAGCTCTGTGACTTAGAAGGTTGGCTCCTCTTCTCAGGGCTCCACCATCCCCATCCCCTGCCCTCATCACACCAGATGTTATGAGTTTACTCATATCAGTTCTTATCTATGGGAGCTTTGGCCCCCGGGTTCTTTTGACCAGACTCCAGGAGTCTTGTTCCTTGCTCCCAGTTGTTTGCCCCATTCTTCCCTGCACGGGTCCCAAGCCGACCATCCCACAGTTCGTCCCAGTCCTTATCCTTCAGGGCTGGGTCATATGGAGACAATACCCCAGATTCATGCAAATATGCATCCCTGTCTCTTTTCTTTTCCAGGTCCCTGGACTGGCTGCCCACCCCCACCGGGATCAGGCTCTCCGGCTGGGATGCTGCAGCCACCTCTTGTCTCCCTGTCTCTGCAGGTAAGTAAATCTTTGGGACTCTTCCCTGAGTCCCCTGGGTCAATCCCTCGTCATCAGCACCTCCATGCACACCTTTGGGGTCCTCTTTGTGCCCTCAGGTCTTCCTGATCGATGCTGGCTGCCTGTTCAGCATCTCTTTAAATCCCTACTCGGATCAGCTGCAGTTGCTGTGACAGCATCCCATTCGCTTCCTTCCCAGCTCTTGCATTTGATCAGGCTAATTACCATCCGGGACTTCTGTGTGGTTTCTTGCCTGTCCAGGTTTGCCATGCCTCCTGTCCCTGTCTGGGCTTGCTCCGGTAATTTGTTCCTTTTCCTGTGTTCTTTTGGGGTTTTGTGGCAGGGTGGTAACCTGCCGTCACAAACTGGATATGAGTCAACAGTGTGCCCTTGTTTCCAAGAAGGTTAACAGCATACAGGGCTACATTAGTAGAAGCATTGCCGGCAGATCAAGGGAAGTAATTATTCCCCTCTATTTGTCACTGGTGAGGCCACATGTGGAGTACTATGTTCAGTTTTGGGCCCCCTACTATACAAAGGACAGAGTCCAGCGGAGGGCAACGAAAATGGTGAGGGGCTGGGTCACGTGACATATGAGGAAAAGCTGAGGGAACTGGGTTTATTTAATTTGGAGAAGAGAAGACTGAGGGTAGATTTGATAGCAGCCTTCAACTATCTGAAAGGTGATTCCAAAGAGGATGGAGCTAGACCGGGTCAGACAAAGTCTGGCCTGTGGGCCAGATTGGGCCCATAATGGACTCCGTTTTCCAACAGTCCCTGCCCACTTTGCTGCAGCTGGATTCCATGGAGACTCCAGGAGCAGCAGCACCATAACAGCGTGGGGCCAGGGTTTCCATGGAGACTGGCCCCAGCAGTGCTGGCATGGTACACAGCTGGGTGGGGAGCTGCTCGGGGGTTGGGATCTGCTACTAGAGTCTCCATGGAAACTGGCCGCAGCAATGTGGGTAGGGGCTACTGGGAACTGGAGTCTGGCTGCTGGCCAGATCCGCCATTTTGCCTACTCCCGAACTGATCTCAGTAGTGGTAGATGATAGAACAAGGAGCAATGGTCTCAAGTTGCAGCGGGGGAGGTTTAGGCTGGATATTAGGAAAACCTTTCTCACTAGGAGCATGGTGGTAAAACACTGGAATGGGTTACCTAGAGAGGTGGAGGAATCTCCATCCCTCGAGGTTTTTAAGGTCTGGCTTGATAAAGTCCTGGCTGGAATGACCTAGTTGGGGATGGTCCTGCTTTGAGCAGGGAGTTGAATTAGATGACCTCCTGAGGTCCCTTCCAACCCTAATTTTTTATGATTCTATGAAAGCAGGAAGGTTATCAGGCTCATAGATTTCATAGACATTAGGGCTGGAAGGGACCTCATAAGATCATTGGGTCCAGCCCCCTGCCCAAAGGGCAGGAAGTCAGCTAGGGTCAAAGGATCCCAGCAAGATAAGCATCAAAATGTTTCTTAAAAGTGTCCAGTGTAGGTGCTTGGACCACCCCTGAGGGGAATCTATTCTAGGCCTTGGGGGCTTGGACAGTAAAGAAGTTTTTCTTTATGTCAAGCCTAAAATGGTCTTGCAGGGGTTTGTGACTGTTGGACCTTGTCATCCCTTGGAGTACTCTGGTGAACAGGTGTTCCCCCAGATCCTGATGTACACCCCTTATCAGTGGCAACATGTAGGGGGTGCACAGGGGTGTACACGCACCCCCTGAGAGCACTGGTGCACCTCCTGACAGCAGCGTTCCTGGGCAGGGGGGGCAGGCAAGAACACTGGTGCCCCTCCTGAGAGTGCCAGCTGAGGAGTGGGGGTGCCAAGAGAAGCGGTCCCCCCGTGGCCAATCCTGCTGATCTGGAAGTGCCAGCGGCATGCTATGTACTTGTAGGATGCCACCAAGTCACCCCTAAGCTTGCGCTTCTCCAGGCTGAAGAGTCCCATGGCTCGCAGTCTCTCTTTATAAGGCCTGTTCTTTTGCCCTCTGATCACACGTGTGGCTCTCCTCTGAACTCTGTCAAGCTACTCCACGTCCTTCCTGAATTGTGGAGCCCAGAATTGGATGTAGTACTTCAGCTGCAGCCTCACCAAGGCCAAGTACAGCAGGAGGATGACATCCTAGGTCTTGCTTGAGATGCATCGGTAAATGCAATCCAGAGTTTTGTTTGCTTTTGCTGGCTGCAGTATCGCACTGGTGGCTCATGTTCATCTTATGGTCAATAATGACCCCCAAGTCTCTTTCAGCCATAGTGCTAGTGAGCATAGCATTGCCGAGCCTATAAGTGTGATGTGGGTTCCTTTCCCCACCCCGCTTCAAGGTGGAGCACCTTACATTTCTCTGTATTGAATGTCATCAGGTTTTCATCCACCCACCTTGCGAGCCTATTGAGGTCGGCCTGGATCACCAGTCTATCCTCAAGTGTGGGCACTCTTCCCCAAAATTTGGTGCCGTCACTGAACTTAGCCAGTCTACTTCTGACACCAGAGTCCAGCTTGTTTATAAAGACATTAAAGAGTACAGGCCTGAGAATGGAACTTTGGGGGACACCACTGGTCATTGATTGCCATGTTGATTCGGTTCCATCAACCACCACTCTCTGGGTCCGACCTTGGAGACAGTTCCCCAGCCATCAGACTGTACTGTAGTTGAGTCTGCATTTGCCCAATTTTTCCATGAGGACATCATGGGACACCAGGTCAAAGGCTTTTTTAATGTCCAAATATATGATATCGATGCTGAGGAAAAACGATGCTGAGGGGAAACCAGCACAGGTTTGTCACAGGTAGATCCTGCCTGACAAACCTTGTAGTCTTCTATGACCAGGTCACACACTGCCTGGACGTGGGAGCCAAGGCTGATGTCATCTTCCTGGACTTTAGGAAGGCCTTTGACACAGTTTTGCACCCTATCCTCATTGGGAAGCTAGCAGACTGTGGAGTGGACACCTACACGGTCAGGTGGGTGGCTAACTGGCTTAGGGACTGCACCTAGAGAGTGGTGGTGGATGGTTCCTTCTCAGCCTGGAGCGAGGCGGGCAGTGGGGTCCCACAGGGTTCGGTCCTTGGACCGATATTATTTAATATCTTCATCAGCGATTTGGACGAGGGCGTGGAGAGCACCTTTTCCAAGTTCGCTGATGATGCCAAGTTATAGGGCAAAGTTAGTACACCGGAGGGCAGGGAGCAGATTCAGGCTGTTGGATCAATGGGCAGAGAGAAATAGGATGCAATTTAATGAAGATAAATGTAAGGTACTCCACCTGGGAAGGAGGAACCCCCAGCACACCTATAGGTTGGGGAGTGTCCTTCTCAGCAGCTCGGAAGCAGAGAGGGATCTTGGAGTCATAATTCACTCCAAGATGAACATGAGCCGGCAGTGTAACGAGGCCATCAACAAGGCCAATAGCACCTTGTCATGCATTAGCAGGTGCATGACTAATAGATCAAAGGAGGTGATGCTCCCCCTCTATGCGGAACTGGTCAGGCCGCGGTTGGAGTACTGTGTCTAGTTTTGGGAACCACACTTCAGGAGGGATACGGAGAATCTGGAGAGGGTACAGAGGAGGGCCACTCACATGATTAGTGGCCTTCGTGATAGACCCTACAGGGGGAGGTTGAGAAAGCTGATTCTCTTCAGCCTTCACAAGAGATGGCTGAGGGGAGATCTTGTGGCTGCCTATAAATTTATTAGGGGAGGTCAACGGGGAATAGGGGAAGCGCTGTTTACTAAGGCACCCCAGGGAGTGACTAGGAATAATGGGTGGAAACTAGTTGAGAGTGGATTTAGGTTAGATATTAGGAAGAAATTTTTCACAGAAAGGGTGGCCAGAATCTGGAACCGGCTTCCAAGAGAGGTGGTGCTATCACCTAGCTTGGAGGTCTTCAAGAGGAGGCTGGATAGTCACCTGGCTGGGGTCATCTGACCTCGGTCTCTTTCCTGCCAGGGGCATGGGGTCAAACACAATGATCCATTGTGGTCCCTTCCGACTCTACAATCTATGAATATCAACCTCTTCCCCTTTGTGCAGGTGGTACATCACTGGTCATAGAAGGAAATGAGATTGGTCAGGCAAGACCTACCCACATGCTGGCTATCCCTCAGAATATTGCCTTCTGTTAGCTTGTTGAGAATGGTTTCTTTGATAATTTTTTCCTAGCTCTTTCTAGGGACTGAGATCAAACTGATTGGCCTGTAGTTTCCTGGATCTTCTTTCCTCCCTTTCTTGAAGATAGGCACCACGTTAGCACTCTTCCAATTTTCAGGTACTTCGCCCAAGCACCACGAGTTCTCGAATATCCTTGCCAGTGGGGATGCTATGATGTCTGCTAGTTCCTTTAGCACTCTTGGGTGCAATCTATCTGGACCAGCTGATTTGTGGATGTCCAGCCTCTCAAGGTGCTCCCTCACAAGATCTACTCCAATGGTGAGCATATATTTACCCTCACCATAGTCATTCTGCATCATGTTAGGCAGGGTGGTCCCCTTTGGCTGTGTATTGCCCCTTTGGGCTCAGAGGGCTGTGTATGGCTGCTGAGTCACCTGACTGAAAGGGGGCGGGGCTTACATAGCATATAAACTCGGATTTATAAACCCAGGGGTGTGTGTGTGTGTATGTGTGCATGTGTGCGCACGTGTATGCACACACACGTGTGTGTGTGCGCGCGAGAGAGAGAGAAACCTAATTTTAGGCACTCATGCTTGAAAGATTTGTCCTTAGCAAATATCTAACTGGACTTCCTTGATTCCTTATGACTGACAAGGAGGAAGGGAGTAGATTTAGACTTAGACTTATATTTGACACGCTGTTTGGACATTCTGATGTCTTTTTCCTAGGAATAGCATGCTTATTAAACTTATTTTGGCAGATTTACACCTGTTTATATACCCACTTAGAACTTCTGAACTAGCTGAACTCTCTTCAACACTGAAGTATTGCTAAAACACTTTATAATGGCAAGGAAGTAAGATTCTGCATACAGGTAAATATGTAAAAACAGAGAATACAAATGGTGTATTCATTTCTTGGCAGAAGAAGATTGCCAAGGATCATGCTACTTCTTTGGTGAAGCAGAAAGGAAATGTATTTATCACTAAAGCAAAGCAAACATTAGACACTGAAAAGAGCCCCTGCCACTGTATCATGGATAGTTATTGAGTGAGGAGTAAAAGAACACATTCTTTGGTAATTGAACATGAGAGTGGGAGTGAAGAATTTCCCTATAACCTTTTTTTGGGCTGAATTACTGACTTTAATTCATTGAAAAATATCTAAGCAACACTTCAGGCTTATACAGGAACTCCCTTGACAAAATAAATAAATACAAGTCTCTGCAAACTGAGTAATACTTCAGCTATTGTTAGAGAAAACATTTCAATACATTTACATCTCTAGAGATACATATCTTCAGTAACTAAAGACAGCAAAAGGATGTTGAATGAACACTAGAGATTTAAGCTTCCTGGAATCCAATAAATCTTTTTAGAGTAATACAAAGCTTCAAAATCGGAGGTGTCTTACTCTGTGGCAAAAAGGTTTTGTTTATACTCACATATATTTCCTACTGAAAGTATAGTAAATACTTTCTTTCAGTCTGAGTAGAAAATTCCAGCTATAGATCTGTATAGCAGGTCTGACTTCAGATCCTAAAGTTCTCTTAGCTTCCTCTTTTTCCACAATGGGCATGTCTACATGAGATGTTTACTGTACAGTTGACTAATTAACTGTGGAGTAAATGTCTCAGCATCTACACATGCACCCCTACTAGGGTGCATGAAACTAATAAACTCCATAGCAGGGTAGTACTTGTAAATACTACCCTGCTGTGGAATTTTCTCGTATGCAGCAACACAAGTGTAGATGTTGACTATCTGCCTGCCAGCTAGCCCCTCACTGAAGCACCCTCATGCCCCTGCCTGCCCTTTTGCAGCACACTGAGTCTGGTCAGAGCAGCCTCAGGCTGGCAGAAGGACCCCCCTCAGACTCTTTGCCAGTCAGGGCTGCTGTGTCCCGACTCAATGCGCTGTAGTTCGGGTGCACGTGCAGATGTGCCCAGAAGCTTCCTGGGAGCAACAAACAGTGGAGCAATAAGCTCTATGCCTTCTCTAGACCCTTCCATTTTGGCAAACTGATTTATTAACTAAGCACAAAAATAAAAACACAAAACAAAAAATAACCCAGAAATAAAACAACCTGCTCTACTCCAACCAAAACAAACTAAACAAAAAATCTCAGAACTAAATTTCCCACTCTGTCCACCAACTGGCTTGTGCTCTCACCCGCTCTTCTCCCTGGAGTCTCTTTCCTGCCTGACCTCACACTCCTAAAACTCCTTCATCAGCTCTACCAGATCTCCCATTGGAGATGATCCTTGAATTCACACCCTCCATCTTTTGAGCAAAGTTCAGCGCAGGCAAAAAAATGGACTCCCCTGCTCTTAAAAGGCAAGCTTAAATTTTGTGTTATTCTGAAATCAGGCAGAAGGCAGGGTAGGTATGCACCTTTATAGACTAACTAAATCAAAGATGTATAGCATAAGATTTCATAAGCAGTGGGTTTGCTTCATCAGACACTATGAAGGGACTTCAGAAAGCAGAGTTGCTAAATAGAAAGCATTGATTAGAATAAAAGTGTAGGGAAGGGGAGAAGAAAAAGGAGTAGAAGCTACTGAGATAGGCAAGGTGAGCAAGAGAGAAAAAAATAAAGCAGTTAACCCACCGAGGGACATAAGAGTTATGAAAGCTAGTCGAAGTAATGGGATGAGAATCCATAGTCTCAGTTTAGACCATATTTAACACAATCCAGTCTGTGGATGATTTCTTGTTCCGCAATTTCCTGCTCAAGTTTGTGTTTAAAGTTATGTTGTCTAAGAACAACCCCTCTGAGGTCAGCAGTGAAATGTCCAGAGAGGTTAAAGTGTCTGCCACAGGCTTGTTGGTCTTTCTGGTCATGATATCAGATCAGTGTTAGTTCATTCTTACCATGTAGGGATTGCCTAGTCTGTCCAATGTAGACAGCAGAGGGGCACTGTAAGCAGGTGATGGCACATATGATGTTGGTACAGGTGCAGGCAAACCTTGGATGTTATAACCCTTGTTATTTGGTCCAGTGGTGGTGTGGTCTGTATTGATGAGAGGGCACAGCTGACACCTGCATCCAGAGCAAGGTCTGGTGCCTTGGTGAGAAAAAGTGTTAGGTAGTCTGTTGCTGGGAAGACACTGCTTGAAGCTGGGGGTTATGTATAAGCCAGGACAGGTTTGTCCCCCATGGCTACCTTGAAACAATTGTCATTTTCTAGGAGAGGTTGCTACACATTTCTAATGTAGTTAGTCTATAAAGATGCAAATCTACCTTCTGGCTTCTTCTGTGACAGTTTGCCTCCAGACTTTAACTAATGTCAGTGGTAAAATTTGTAGAAGGCCAAATTTTACTTTAACATGCAATGACGGTGTGAAAAAATGAGTCACAACCTCAGGGTTTTGCCTGCGGCATTCCCAGTATACCATTAAGAACAACATGACTCACTCAGCTATATTTTTGTTGAGGTTAAGTTTGAAGCTAGCAGTTGATGCTTCAGAAGTGCAGCATGATTATGCATTTCTTGTTTTGCAATTACCACACAAAGTAGTGGTAAGGACAACAATCTGAGCAAATTCTCTTACTGGATTCTTTTTATCTTGAAAGTTCCAGAATTAATCCAGAATTAAGGTGTCCTGTGACACACACTGACAAGGGAATGGTGATTTCTTACCCAATAATTCAGTGTCTTCAAGTTCTGTTGCCAATCTTTGCAGCAGCAGTTCTCCTGTGCAAAGAAATAAAGCAAAGCACTTGTAATTTCATTGCCATTTCACAGTGAAGGGATCAGTTGGGTGAACCAACTCCCTTAGGGACTTCTCAAGCAAAACAAATTCTATTACTTCTTTAAAAAACATGATAGGATGCTTCAGAATAAAAAGGTGGGACCAACTCCACCAGCAAAACAAAATGAAAAAATAGGAAAGATATAGAAATGTTAAATAAATAGGTAAGGAGTTGTCTTTCTCAAACATCATTCTATAAAGTACATGCAAACCCAAGAGAGCAACACCCAAGAACATAATAGAGTAAGACTATCTGGAATTTAATAGAATAGTGTACAATGCCAGTCACTTGTGTTCAACAAAGATGAATTTAAACTACAAAAGGTACAAAGAAGGGCTTCTAGAATGGTTAGGGAATGGAGAACCTATTATAGGAGAGATGATTAAAAGAGTTTGGGCGCATGATTACGTTATCTGATGAAGTAAGCCATTGATTATGAAAGCTTATGCATGTCTGATTTAGTTAGTCTGTAAGGTGAAAATGTACCTTGCCTTTTGCCTGACTTCAGGCTAACCTGACTAACTACCTCTACATTTTATAAATACATTCACAGGACAAATATTAGGGAGATAGTGTTGATTTCTTTAGTGTTCTATCAGCACAAAAATCAAAGGCTACCAATTGATCATGAACACATTTAGATAGGAAATTGGATGGTTTTTAATTATCAGAGGAGTGAAGTTTTGGAATGATGTTTCTGGACACAACAATGGGGGCAAAGAACTCAAATTACTTGAAGATGAAACTCTTCAAGTTCATAGAAGGGATGGGATGATATGATAGTCATATTCTTGAAGTAATAATCAACACATTTGATTGTGGATTCAAATATTTGGGATCCCCATAACTGAGCTGAAAAAAAATTCTATCTCCATCTGGGAGGAGTCTGCTGATGCATCACGATTCCTGTTGGCTACCTGTCTGAGCCAATAATATTTTTTCGATGAATACTTTTATGTTTTTTTATTTTTCTACTTTGGTCTGAAGCCTTGCACATTGGCCAAAACTAGAGGTGAGAGTCTGCCTGAGGTGCACTGGTATGTATGACTAACACTTACAAACCGTACTTAGAAACCGTAAAAGGCAAATTTACCAAGTGTGACAGTCCTACTTAAACACAGATGACCATGCTGGCTAGGCCATCTGAGTGGACTGGAAGATGGACATATATCCAAGGACATGTCATACGGGGAACTATCGGAGGGAACAAGAACAACAGGACATCCCAGGCTTTGCTATAAAGATGCACTCAAGTGAGATCTGAAGGCATTTGGAATCAATCTTGACCAATGGGAAACCTTGGCAAGTGATCTTAATAAGTGGTGTCATTGTCTCTACCAGGGCATCACAGTTCATGACAGAAACTGGCTCCAACAGCTTGAAGAAAAAAGACCGTAGGAAGCAAGCAGCTCCTGAACCTATATATTTGTAACCACTGCCACAAATCAGGCAAATCTCAGATTAGACTATTCAGTCACATGAGACATTGCAAACCAGCTTCATATGCTGCAGTATCCATCATCTCTCATAGATGAAAGGATGCCAAAGAGAGAGAAGAAAAGACTTAGAAACTTCTCAAATGTCTGGATTGGGGGCTTTGGTGATACCCTCAGGGTCAAACCTTGGTGATGCTTCAGAGCCAAACCTATAGTTAGGTTTGGGATCAAGAAGACTGTTTTCTTTTTCATCAGATTGGGAAAGACTATGGGGTTTTCTTTATCTTCTCTGTTACAGGTGGTGTCCCCTGCTTAGGACAGTCTGAGCATAAATTAACTGAGCTAAGTCCTCGCCTCCCTGATCTTTACCTATGTCATGTGGTAGGTTGTTTTTATCCCCTCAGAGGGTGCTTTATGGCTGTTAAGGGGTCAGAGTGGATGATTTTTTGTAGACTCTTTGGACAAATGCAAGGCCATGCAAGGGCCAACAAATGCAAGGGCAACTCAATGAGGTAGGAGGCCCTTCTCAGTACTACATTCCTATGACCACAGCATACAGAACGCTACTTCCAGCTATGGCACCACCAGAGATTGCTACCACTTGCCAATGGTGGAAACAACTATGGTGGTATAGACAGACATGATTTACATGACCCATGAAGAGAGGCATACTTTCTCATCCTGAGAGATGCAGAAAACTCCCATGAAATACAGCAACATAAGCCTTTTTATTCTGGATAGAATAAGGTTTGTTAAAACAGTTTTTATTTGAGACATCAAAATAATCTCTGAAGCTCTTGAGAAATTTCTGATTCTCTTCCAAATAAACATGCAGTGCCTCTTTGTGTAAAGATTTTGAAGGCATTTCCCTTTCTCATGTCAAGATGCCAGACAGTCAGGTCTTTTGGGAGCTCGATTTATTCTTTGCTTTGAAGAAAAGAACAACGATACTGGAATAGATGATATAGATCCCACTCTTCAAAGGCTTGCTTTTACTGTGGCAAAGCTAAATCCTGGTTTTCAGGATAAGAATATTTATCACATATGAGAGGCTTCAGCTATAGAAGTAAAGGGCAAGCCAGTGGAACCTGGATTAAAAGAAACAATGGTTGATAAGCCAAAGCAGGGGTGCCTGCTATGAAAAGGATCTGAGGGCAATAGGATCAGAGACATCACCATATTGTGTTGCCCAACACCTGAAAACACAAGTGGGCTATGAGACTGATGAGATCAAAAAGGAGTCTTCAGTTTCTTAATGAGAGAGACTTTGCTGACTCAAGTATTTAACTTGACTCCAAGACAGAGCAATACCTGAGACAAACCAAACCTAGAACTCTCCTTATCACCAGTGATCCTGGTTTTCTCTGATTTAAAAAAATCCCTAATTTTTAAATGAAAAAAGTAACTCCAAATCCATGGTTTTCTGTGATTAAAATGAAACACCACTATATATAAGTAGTGGTAAAGACAAAAATCTGAGAAAATTCTCTTATTGCATTCTTTTTATCTTGAAAGTTCCACAATTAATCCAAAAGTAAGTAAGTATGTGTGTGTGTATATATGTATTATATTATATATTAAAATATTAAAATAAATATTATATACTAAAAATGTAACCCCAAACCCACATTTTTCCATGATTAAAATAAAACACCACTAATTATATATATAATTACATACATACATACATACATACATATATATATTATTAGTAGTGTTTTATTTTAATCATGGAAAAATGTGGGTTTGGGGTTACATTTTTTAATCCAAAAATTTGGGATTTTTTTAAATCAGAGAAAACCAGGATCCCTGTTTATCACACACCTATGAGGAACCCTGCTAACTGTCTGGTTTACCTTTCCTTTTTGATATCAGCCTCCCAATCAAATAATTCAGGGATGAGTGGATAGTCTCTCTTTGAAGAACAATTTTGGATCGAGCACCTTTATTGAGAATATGAGGCACTGTAAGAGACAAAATGAAAGACCCTGAACCATTAATGCTGATTTACACCAAAAAATGGAGTAAAATCCTGTTAAGTTTAGAGAAAGGGGCTGGGCATCAGGTAGATCAGGATGGCCAACCTGTTGCAGGCATGCATAGATGGCATGGGCAGCCTCTGTGTGTGGCACATGACAGATTGCAGAGAGGGCAGGCAGTAGAAGGCAGGGAGCAGAAAACAGAGCAACAGATCATGCAAAGAGTAGGAAGCAGAGCAGCAGATTGGGCAGGGGAAGGGGATTGGAAGGGCATTTGGGAAGAGTGTGGGAGTTAATTTATGGCATGTCTGCTAAAAAGGTTGGTTCCCATTGCTGTAGATTAGTATGACTTGGAAATTCTTCCCAACTATCTACCTGAACTACGGCATACAGAATGGTAACAGCTTCCTCTTCTATCCTTCCTTTCTCCCTGCTTTGGAGGTCTTGCTCAAAAGGAATATTGCCAAGAAACCCATAGGGAGGTAGTTAGTTATGTTAGTCTGAAGTCATTCATAAGGCAGGGTAGGAGATGCACCTTTATAGACTAAGATATAGAAACCCAAGAGTCATCTAGTATGCACTGGCATGCTGGGCCACATCCAATCTCCCACAGCGGGCCCAGGGTTGGTCTTCCAAAGCACCTCACACTTTCTGTCCTAGCTATACATTTGTCAACGTGCTTTTTTTCTAAAAGGATATACTGCCTGCGCATCCTTGAATGGGTAATTCAATAAAATCATCTTTCCTTTGCCCTTTATCTGAAACTGCTACAGATTTTTCACGGGAGTGCTCCAGAATCTACAGAATGATCCAGCTGCCCAGAGAGCTCACAAGGCCCTGTAAATGGTAACAAGAAACTAAACCAACGACAATAATAGTGCCCAAAAAGGTAACAAAAAAAAAGAAGAAAAAAGCAGCTGAGGTAATGATGCTTAAAGCAGCTCCTGAAAGCAGAAAGAAGTGAAAGGTGGTTAAGATCATTCAACGTGTATGTAATATTTATCCAAAGCACTTGACTTATAATTAGTTAACACCCAACCTGTTTCTTATGAACAGGTCTTAATCCCAAGAGCTACCATCCTTACAGCTGGACTGTTGCATGGACAGGCTGCTAGAATCAGAATGTCTTTGGCTATCTGAAAAGCAGGGGAATGGTGGACAACTGGAGACACCATGTGCCACAGCCACTGTAACTAGAACCATCAACACACAAGAAAGTATGTTTACCTGGAATATCTCCAAGCTATTAAGAGAAAGCACGGTCATGAATAAATACTATTTGGCAACCAATGACCTCTGACATCTAGAAGTGATGGAATATACAAGTCAACTGCTTCTGGTTTCTTTTTTGGCCTGTAAAATATTGACAATTTCTCCAATATTACCTCAATCCAGTCCAAATTAATGTGACAGTGGTAGGTCTGTCTGTATTTGAAAGCTATAGTTGAGAGGCATTTGGCGTGTTGTTTTTTGGCACAAAAAAAAATAGGCAAACTCTTTAGTACCAAATCTTGAAATGGAGGACAGGGCTACTGGAAAGCATTCATTGAGTAAAAAAGAAAAAAAAGGAAAATGTTAATTCTCCCCAAACTAAACCAACACCTGCTCCCCACCCTCCCCAAAATCCAAGTTGATTTATCAGAACTGCTGCCTACATCTTCTGGAAACAGAACAATGACTGAGTCAAATCAACCGTGGAGTCAGTCAGACTCTACTATCTGAGATAATCCATTCACAAGAGTTTTGGTGATTTTTTTACCTTTACTTATTTGGCAAGAGACTTTATACCTAATGTCTGGAATTTAATACAGGGAGACATTGGGAAACTGGTTATTTAAAAAAATTCTAAAACATGCAAAGAAAAATACTTAGGTCATAGCCTTTGTCAATTTTTGTCATGTTCCTGAAAAGTTCCAGGGTTTTTTCTCTTCCATATTAACACGAATATAGGATGCTTTTCTAGACTTCTAGTCCCTCTTTTATTTCCCTTTCATCTATCTCTTTCCTATTGTGCTCCACAGTGTAGACCACTGAGGCATACCTAAAGGTAAGATCTTATCTAGAAGAGAGCCATAACATCAACTATAACATAACTCCATTCTGCTCCTAAATAGGAACATTAAATTCTACCATTACATAGGAAAGATTAAAGCCTAAGGCCCAGCAAAACATGTAGGAAACATGCCACTTTCTCTCAGCCAGATAACTACTAATATGGAATCCAGCTCACTATCATGTGGGATAAAAGGGAGTAAAGATGGAAAATTGGGGAAGATGGTTGATATTTTAGGGAAATAAGAATGTATGTGTAGTATATAGAGAAGGAATGGAAAAAATGAATGAAAACAGAATTAAAAAATTCTACTTTGAATTTAGGCACCTTCACAAACACAGATTTAATTTTATTAGTAGATGTTAAGGGGTATGAATCCCAAAAGATGACAAAGCCAGTAAGGAAATACAGATCGCCTGAGTGAGGGACTAACATAAGAGGGAAGGGGGTGAGGAGGAGAATGCAACGGAGTTACAGAAAATACAGTGTTAGTCAACTAAGCCTGGGGGTGGGGAGAACCAGTGAAAACCACTGAAAACCTCAGTCAGAAGACAGAGATGTAATGGTGTTTGTCAGTAGTTCCACTGGCTCTCATATCAGGTTATGATATTGGCACCCTCCCAATGAGCTAAAGCCCAAGCATTGTGCTAATCTTTATAGCTGTAGGGCACGCAAGGTAATGGAATCTTTCATCCTGCTCCAAATTTGACTGATACCCACTTAATTTTTCCATCTCTTTTCATCAGCCATAATCCCTCCATTTAAATCTTTTGATTGTATTAATTTGCAGAAAACCCTCCCTCCCCTCTTGATAGGCTAATCTGATTTAGCAATACATTTCACTGCAAAATTTTCTTTCTAATTTTTAATTTCTCTGGAGCAATTTGTTTTCTAATGGGTCACTGGCATAACATTTGCCTGAGATATATCAGTTTCACAAGTGTTCACAGCTTCACAACACATCACAAGTGTTACTTGTGGCTCATGCTAGAATATCCATATTACCAGTTAAACAACAAAGTGATAGGCACATTAGAAATACCTAAAATAGAAGACTGACATACTACTGCAGCAATTATACATTTTAATATCTTAGATTGTTCCTCATGAAAACATCAGGACATACTAACATTATTATAATTTTACCATAGGTAGGACTTACCACATTTCCCAAAAGAATTTGAAATCACATGCAAGATATTAAATGCAATATCAAAGAATATTTGCATTTGCAACCAGCAAATTTCTCCTATCTAATCTGAAGTGCGGAAACACTACATTACAATGTGCCTGTTTCTTCCAGACACAAAAAAACTTTAATTGACGACATCAGCGAGAGTTTGACAAGGGGGACAAAGTATGCATTAGAAAATTACAGGTTAAATAAGAGAATCACATTGTAGCTCAGACAGGAAATTTTTGCTTTCTGTTTAAATTACACAATGCCCAAATATTCAATACATTTCAGTTTAAATCTAGGATTGTATCAAATCAGTTTTAACATGAAAGGCAAAACACTAATCAGTTTGAAGTTCCTGAACATCCTATCCAATCTAAGACACATTAAGGCTTTTGATTATGCATGTTCTTTGTTGTTCATTTTTTAAAACTGTCAATTTGTAAAATTCAACTTTTGTTTCAATGTACTTAAAACATTTAAAAGCTCATTAAAAAAATGGCGTTCAAGGACAGTTATAACTTTCACATATAGTTTCCCAATATCTTAGCTCCCCCTTCTGTCACTGTGTGTAAACAATAAACTAATCAAATGCCACTATAGTGCAAGTTTTCAGAGAAGCCGTTTCTTGACACTTTTAAACACTTGCATTTCAGAACAGCTACTTTGAAAGAACACAAGGAGACACAGCTGTTTCTCATGTAGTCTGAAGTAGTGCACACAGGTTAGTTTCTGAAGTAATTATAATTGGTTCATGAAATAATATGGACCATAAAATACTTAAATTCAACATCCCTGAATAAGTGCTCATAACAAACAACCCCCCAGTACAGTTACAATGAACTTTAAAAAGAAAGATTTCAAGCAACAAAAAACCTACTCAAAAGGATCCTAATATTAAACAGATTAAATTAAACATTTTCAACTCCACATGGAAGCTATTATGGCATACCAGCACAGAGTGACAGAAAGCATTATGAAAAAAAGTAGAAAAAATGAAAAAAGCGAAATGAAAAACATTGTGAAAAGCAAGGGGAAAAATAAATATAGTTAAGTAGCAAGGTGAAAGAGGTCAAGAGCAAGCCAAACAGAACATGGAAAGCTAACATCAGTTAAGCCGATAGAAAAAAGCCATAAACTAGAGCAGATACATTGTGAAGTGAAAGTGAAGGAAGGCTAGGAGAAATTATGAAGAGCAAGCAGCCAAAAATATAAAACCAACAATGAAAAACAGTGTTAGATGCAGGAAGGGGTGGACCCAGTGGACCCTAAGTGAGTAAAAGAATTGTGGGAAAGATTTCTTTGCATCAGTTTTCATCACAAAATCTGGGGGATAGATCTACCCTGGATTTAATTTTTTCAAATAATTAAGATGCAATACTGTCAGAAAACAAAGTGTCAAAGAGGAATTGGTGACACAAATAGACAACTAATAGAGTACTATTATATTAAGATCAGTCAGTATAACATGGAAAGACCTGAAAGAAATAAAAATTAAATATAGCAGATGAGCTGCTAATAAAAACATGAAAACTCATTAAAATCTCATTAAATGATCAAGGTTTGGAGAGCAGTAAATATATCTCGTTAAAAAAGAGCATGCTAGTTTTATAGAACAGTTAGTCTAACTTCACTAGCAGGTAAATTGACAGAATAATGGGAAGTAAATGATAAAACACCAGGATGAACATGATATAGTAGGGAGAAACCTTTGCGTAAAGGAAAATCATCTCAGTAAGTAAGTCATGTATAAAGGAGAACTGGCTGACATTATGTACTTTGATGGGAAATAGAATATTTGACAAACTGTTCACAGGGAATCTAAGCAGTCCTGGAGTGAAAAGCAAAGTTCTGTTATGACTGAAAAGTGGCTGAGGTACACAAACTAAAGAGTAGGGAAAAATGATTGAATGTGAACAAACAAAGGTTAGGAATGGTGTATTGAAATTTTTCATTAGCAACAGCATTGTTTAATAAATACACTAGTAACCTGGAAAAAAAGGATGCGTAGTGAAATGGTATATTTTGTGGGTGACAAAACAATTCAGGTTTGTTAATGCAAGAGTATACTGTGAAAATTAGAATCAAATCAAAACTCAGTGATTCAGCAATGCAGGGGCAGATAAAATTCAATGTTAACAAATACAAAGTAATGGAAATGAATGAGAGGACTGCAACCAAAAATACTAATGTGTTATATATCATTGGTATACCCTTCCACAGAATCTTCTATTTGCATTTCTGGTCATTCTTTCTCAAAAAAGAGCTAGCCAAAGTACATAGAATAAAAATGGTCAAAGAAAGTAATTAGTTATGGGAAGACTTTAATGTGAAGGAAGAATGAAGGGTTAAGAACTATTTGTCTACAGGGGTGCATGCACACATTAACTTTCTGACAGTTAAGCCAACTTAACTTTTTTATGTCGACTTAACTGTCAGAGCATACACAGGTATGTGGAGCTGAGTTAACTTAAATGTGTACAAGATAATACATCTCTGAGGTGTAGATGTGTTGCCACCATGTCAAGAAGCTGTACATGTGTATGCTCCAACATGGCTGAAGTCGACTTAGTATGTGTATAGGCACCCACGAAGAGCATGTTTTACCTAGCAAATCCCTACCATTGCAGGGGCACTGGGCATTTGTTACCTTTCTCTCCATCTCTCTTCCTGAGGTGCTCTGTAGCTTTTGTGGCTGTTTTCTTGTTTGATTTTCTTTTCTTTAAAAAAAACAATTCCTTTGTTTGCAATGAGATGCTAGGAGGGCTTGGTGGCTGCAATGTGCAGTAGGGTTAGAGTAGATGTTTTTGTGGACATTTATGGACTGTCTATTGTATGACTGCCTGGCAAAGGAGTGGACTCGATGACCCTGGTGGTTCCTTCTAGTCTAATGTGCCCATGCGCATCAGACAATGAATGGCACAAAGAAGTCAGTTCATTCTTCCTCATGATCCAAGAACAAGTGAAAATATAATTAAATTAAAAGACATTTCAAACAGTAAAGGACTGTCCTTGTTCTTTTATATCTGTGATTTTCTCTTAACCATTTGTACTGGCCACTGTCATAAATAGGTTTTTGAGCTAGATCAGGGCTTTCCAACCACTAAGAAGCCAGGGGCTGCACACCAAACAGATGACACTCCCCTGATGGTTATACAAGTGTAAGCCACCAGTCTCAGGGCTGTACTCTCCCCACCCACGCACAATGATGCTCCCCCCCAGCACTATGCATGCAGGTAGTGCTCCCCCCGCTGCTACACTTTGGGCACAAGTGGACCCCACCACAGCTCCTTTGCTGCACTGTGCCATGGGCTCCTGCAACATTGTGGGCTATGCCACCCTGTTCCCTGGGGCAGAAGCAGGAAGAAAAAGTTTGATGCTTTCAGCATAGATTAAATGTTTACACTGTTTTAATTGGCTGTAAACCAGTGTAAGAGTCACCCAAAGCAGAGCCAAAATTCAGTGTAATCTGGCCCAATTCAGCCAGCTGTAACAGACAGTTGAAAGACAGAGAGGGAGAGAGACAGGGAATGTGTAAACTGTTCTCTGTAACCCATTTTTTTCTTATCAATGCTGCTTCAGGGATGGTGGGTACAGTTGCCTGCTGTAGCTAGAATAGTGGTACTGCTCAGGGGATATAGTGCCTTGAGGTGGCATGAAAAGGTCATAGTAGGATGATTGTCTTTAAACACCTATTCCGTCATTTTGTTCCTGTAGACCAGGTCTTGGTAGGAAATTCCAGGGCTGAAGGAAGAGGAGGGATGCTGGAACAGCAGCACAGACCAGTTGCCTCAGGGTGGAATGTCTCCCTGTAATGTAATTGAGAAGTGAAGGCAGAGGGATCCTTGAAAGGATATAATCAAGAGATTGGCTTGGGATGTTTTGGGGAGGAGAGAGGATAGAAAAGGGTGAAGGGATGCAAATGGTTGCCTTGGCAGAGCAGGTTGCACTGCCCTTGTGTTTGGGTTAAGTTCATGGCAAGAAATGCCCTTGAACCACTGAGAATGTGATGATAGAAATTATACAGCTTCTGTGCAGCTGGTTGCAGTGGTGCCAGAGAAAGGGGGCAGGGTGGGGGAGTGTTAGTGTTATCACCAGGAGGGGCTGGAATGGAGGCTATGAGAGGCCAGAGAGGCCCAAGACGGGCCTGGCATGAGATCGCTAAGCATTCCACAAAGCTGCTCTGGCAGGATTTCATGATGCAACAATGATGGGTATGATCTCCTCAGTCCAAGACCCAACCATGCTGAGAACAGGCTCCAAGATAGTGCTGAAACAGATGAGAGAGGGAAAGAGATGCAAAGACTCCCTGAAAACATCCTAGAAACACTTACAGGGAAATGGAACAACCTTGGTTTTCTTGGGTAGTTGTGCTGGCTCAAAAAGGGTGCTGGGGAGAAGGTCTCTACAAGAAGTGGCAGAGGGGGGCAATGGCAGTCATTCCTGCCTGCCCCTTCCAGGTCAAGAAGTCTTGGTAGGAGACATAGGCGGATGGCCTTTTTTTTTTTTTTTTGAGGGGGAGGCTGATGTTAGCTTTGTCCAAACTGTCACCAGTTGCAGTGGGGATGGAGGAAATCAACGCCTGCCCCTGTGTTCCAAAGAGTAGGCTTGTATCACACTTACGTCATTTCTGCCCTCACCCTAGGCCTCCCTGAGGCATTTACATTACTGTCATCTGAATGACAGCCACAAGATGCACCATACTTACAGAATGGGAGCTGTAATCTTGGAAAGCAGTGACCCAGAAAATAAATTTGGGATCATAGTGGATGAGTAAATCAACATTAGCTCCCAAGTATGATACTGTGGCTAAAAAGGTAAGTTCAGTTCCTATAAAGAAATTATTTTTATCCCTGTATATGGCAGTGATTAACTTAATCCTGGAGGATTGTATTTCATTTTTAAAAGGATGTTAAAACTGGAAAGGGTACAGAGAAGAGCCAAAAAAAAAAAAAAAAAATTTGAACCTGGAAAAAATGCTTTATAATGAGAGACTTCAAGAGCTTCATCTCTTCAAGCTCATCAAAAAGAAGATAGAGAGGTAACTTGATTAGAGGGTATATCTTCACAGAGAGAAATTATTAAGGTACTAAATGGCTCTTTAATCTGGTGGAGAGAGGCGTAATAAGTACCAATAGTTGGAAAACACAGACAAATAATATATATGTTTCTCATTTGAAATTAACAGTGAGGGTAGTTATCGATACAGACTATTAAGGAAAGTGCTTGGTCCACAAATCAAGACTGGGGAAGGACCAGAAAGAAAACTAAGCTGCCTAGAAAAAAAGACTTAAGTGGCAGGCATTCAGACACATCCCTGTATCTAGAGTTTCCTATTACACAGCTCTACTCAGTGTGTACAATTCTTTGATGGCCTTCTAAAGATCCTATGTTTCCCCTTATGAAGAAGTATATGGAACAGCATGGCTTTACAAGCACTCATGGTGCTCTGACATGGTGCCAGAGGACTGGAAAAGGGTCAATGTGGTCCCCATTTTCAAAAAAGGAGGAAGGAGAACCCAGGAAACTATAGGCCTGTTAGTTTTACCTCGGTCCTGGGGAAGCTCTTTGAGAAAATTATCCAGGAGCACATCTGCAAGGGACCAGCAGGGGAGATTATGCTTAGAGGAAATCAACATGGGTTCATCAGAGATAGGTCATATCAGACCAACCTGGTTGCCTTCTACAACCAGGTCACAAAAGCCTTGGATGCAGGTGTCATGGTGGACATAGTCTTTCTGGACTTTAGGAAGGCCTTCAACACCGTTTCTCACCCCATTCTCATTAAAAAATTAGGCGACTGTGGTGTCAATGCCTACACAGTCAGATGGGTCACAAATTGGCTGGAGAGCCGCACCCAGAGAGTGGTGGTGGATGGGTCATTTTCGACCTGGAAGGATGTGGGCAGTAGGGCCCCCCAGGGCTTGATTCTTGGGCCCGCACTGTTCAACATCCTCATCAGCGACTTGGACGAGGGGGTGAAAAGCACCCTGTTCAAATTCGCGGATGACACTAAGATGTGGGGAGAAGTGAGCACGCTGGAAGCGATGGACAGGCTACAACTAGATCTGGACAGGTTACAGAGGTGGGCGGAGTCACTATTGATTCCAAGATGAACATGAGCTGCCAGTGTGGGGACGCAGTCAGGAAGGCTAACTGCACCTTGTCATGCATCCATAGATGCATCATGAGCAGGTCCAAGGAGGTGATCCTCCCCCTCTATGCGACCTTGGTCAGGCCGCAATTGGAGTACTACATCCAGTTTTGGGCACTGCACTTCAGGAGGGATGTGGATAGCATCAAGAGGGTCCATATGAGGGCCATTCACATGATCAGGGGCAGCAGGGTAGGCCCCATGAGGAGAGGCTACGGGACCTGAACCTGTTCAGCCTCCACAAGAGAAGACTGAGAAAGGATCTGGTAGCTGCCTATAAACTTGCCAAGGGGGACCAGCAGGCAATGGGAGAGTCCCTGTTCCCCTGAGCACTACAGAGAGTAACAAGGAATAATGGCCATAAGTTGACTGAGAGTAGATTCAGGCTAGATATCAGGAGGCGCTACTTCACAGTTAGGGCAGCTAGGAGCTGGAACCAACTTCCAAGGGAAGTGGTGCTCACCCCTACCCTGGAGGTCTTCAAAAGGAGGTTAGACAACTACCTAGTCGGGGTCGTTTGACCCCAGCATCCTTTCCTGCCCATGGCAGGGGGTTGGATTTGATGATCTGCTTAGGTCCCTTCCGACCCTACCAACTATGAAACTATGAACTTAGATACCAAAGCCAGGGATCTGGCTTCCATTTTGGGAGTTTAATGCCTAACTTGCAAGTACCTAAATCTTGAAATAGATCTATTCCTGGATCTCTCTCTGTGCTTCGGTCAAACACAACTAATGGGGCTTAATATAGATGTAACGAGATGAACTTTAACTAGATGGCCTTTTGAATCACAAGAGCTCAGACTTGATAATCTAATAGTCCTTCTGGCTTTGAAATTCCTGATAGCATCAGACAAATTCACAATGCATAGGACAGAAATAAATTAAATTACAGTAATACATTTCTTTTGGCTCCTCCATGCTAGATTTTATACAAAGGAGAATATGTGATAATCCCACACGAGACCTTAAAGACAGAAGCAATACTGTAATGCATTAATGTTGATTAATTTAGTTGCAATAAGGTAGGCTCTTTTAAAGCTCACCATTAGCTAGCCATTGGAAGAGTAGGTAAACAATGAAATGTCAGTAAATTAGCACAAATTGCTAAATATTAAATAAGATAAATAGATAAGAATATTATCTATCTGCATGTTTTTTTAAATAATTCCCTTTATGCTCCAGGAGCAAAACTATTTTTCAAAGAGAGGTTAAAAACAAAACCAAACCAAACCCCCAAAACCCCTAGTTCTCATGTGTGAGTAGTAAACAAGACCTGACACTATACTGTAGAAAAACAGAGTTATCCATGTTTACATCCATCTCAATAGAGTATAGGTTGAATCTAGTGACACCTTAGATGTTAACACTGCCAGATATTTCATTGCTGATCCATGCAGCAGAAATGCTAAAGCTGAAGTGTTTATCTAACATTACTTGATGGAGATAGATGTGCACCGATACATCGGTCAGATATCAGATCAGCAGCAATATAAAGAAAGTTAACTATATTGGAAATTGGCCACATCAGGCCGATAATTTGGCCTGTGCTCAAATGCAGCGCAGTGCAGCACAGGTGGGGAGGAGCACAGCTCAGCAGTGTGGACAGCTGCCTCCAGCTGGTAAGTCTGGAGGGGTGGAAGGGGAGGGAAGGGGCGTGGGGGGCAATTCAAGGCCCCTGCAGTGAGGAAGGCATGGGGCTGGGACAGGGGCTGCCCAGCAGGAGTGGGGCAGGCATGGGATGGGGCAGCAGCTCATTTGGGAGGGGCAGGCACAGGGAGAGGTGGAAGCAGCTCCCACTACTGTGCGCAGCTCTGTCAGGAGCTGCTGGTTACTTATCTGGGAGGGTACATGCCCCTGGATCTGCTCAGGGTGGGCTGGGGCCGCATCAAGTTCTTCCCTTGGAGCAGAACTGTGCTAGGAGGAGGGGTTACAGCGAATTTCTGGCTGTAACCCCTCTCCCCCCATAGACCCTTCCCAGTGCAGCCTCACCCCACTGGGAAGAGCTTGGCACAGCCCTGGACCCAGCCTGCCTGCCTCCACCCATGGCTTCCCAGATGACTGCCGGACAAGCAGGCAAGCATGACGAGCCTCAGGACAAGTGGCTCCTGGCCGAGTGGCTCCCCGCTCCCCTTGTCTCTGGACAAGCCATGGCTGTCCCACACTCACCTTGCCCTGGCTGGGCAGTGCTTGCCCCAGCCCTATACCTCCCTCGACACAGGGGCCTTGATCTGCCCCCTTCCCTTCCACCACAACAGATTTACCAGCTGGAGGCAGCTCTCCATGCTGCTGGGCTGTGTATTGGAAATCAGATCAATAATTGGCCAATATACGTCCTTAAAAATCTGCTATTGGTATTGGCTGCAAAAAATCTGTCAGTGCACCCCTAGATGGAGGAACAGGGGCCAGTGTCAACATATCTCGGAGCTAATGGACGAGGCCTAAATGGGAAATTCAAAGTCCATTCACCCACTAATTTAAGAGTCCTCTCTTCTGTAAAAGCAGCAAAAGTAACTCCAGCTTTCACTCCTCCCCATGGGATTTTACAGTGTACATTGTAAAACCCTGAAAGTGTAAGAGCAGAGCAAGTTAAACACAAGTGATTCTTTTTTTTTTCCATTAAGGCAAGGGATACTTTCATGCTTCCCCAAAATAATGTAGTATGCTCACTGTGCTCCATCCCTTTAATTTACAAGGTATGGAGCAATTTAAGTGACTATAGACTATAGAAGATGGCAGAAATACTGTCTATTGCTAAGTGAGAATTTGCTTGCAATCTTAGAAGTATTAATGGGAAAGTCCTAAATACAAACATGTACAAACAGAAGGGGGAATACTATAAATCAGCAGTGAATACTGAGAGGCTTGTGAAGAAAAACAACCAACCAACCATGGATGGACCACTGAAATTAATATTAGAACTTACCAAGTATTTGATCACCCAGAGTAGATAGAAGTAGAAGCAGGTATCTTATAGATCCCTGAATAAGTCACCTCAATACCTTTCTTTAGAGATGGTATGAACTAGCTTCCCAGTTGGTTGATAGGCGCCCCTGATACCAGGTCCTGGAGAACAATTAAAAGGTGCCTACACCCAAGTACAACTACACTGGTTTCAGAAGTGTGATGAAAGCCAACATGAATATAAAAAGGTAGGGTGGAGTCATAACACTTTGAAAGTGGTACCAGCAGGTGGTAGCCATTCTTTCCCCCCTCAATATTGACCATTGGCTTGTGTTCATGTTTTATAAGCAGCAAGCAATCTCTGTCAACCGTTATCAAAAGTTTTGATGTCAATTAGGCAGACAAGGTTCCTTGGGTGAAATCTGTTATCTTTTATTAGACCAACCCAAATAGTTGGAGAAAAGTTATTAAGCAAGCTTTTGGGTTCAAAAACCCTTCGTCAGGCTAAGGAAGTTTCAGCAATGTCAATTGATGTCAATTAGAAGCATGTTACTTCTACCTGAAGCTTTCTGGCATTAACTTAAGCACTGCCACACTTCCAAGTCAGAAATCTTACCTGTACCTATTTTATAAATAGCAACAAAGTACTAACTGGTAGGAGAATGTATGACACAGAAGTTTATTTCTTCTCCTCCTTATTTAATCTGTATGATTATTTTCAGCAATTGTGAAGTGTTAGATCACTGTTAAAGTAATAATTACACTTAAAAATTAGAACTAGCTGTAGAGTGCTAACAGAGTTTAGACAACTTAACCCTGTCACCTATTTAAAGATTTTAAATATCTTGGGGGGTGGGGGGTGGAGGGAAGCAGGTGTAAGCCAAAAAAACCCACCAACTAACTTATTTATAGTTGAAAGAGTAGTGTGTAGAACCAAATATGAATAAAATTAAAAGCAAAAAAATGTCTGGCTTCTCTAATATCTCTATAACTTTTTGAAACTGAGTCATATATACTAGTATGGGTTTGGTATGAAGAAACAGAAAAAAGAACCTTCTTATCATTCATCCTTGCACTCCAAATTTCACACTACAGCATGTCAGCTTCAGTCCAGGAAAAGGGGGGGGGGGGGAAATCATTTCTCAGTTAATAAACACATTAAGCAAGTATTGTTTTGAAGATTTTTTAAAAATGTATAATTGATCACTACTGAAGTTGTGTCTCTTATTAGTGATGCACAGTAAATACATTCATCCTCACAAGTTCATTGTGGCTGTGGAAAAAAGCAAGAGAAACTTTTCAATTCTATTTTACGTTGTGAACGTTATAAGTGAACAAATAATGGAAGTGAGACAGAGGAAGAATTTCCTTCTTCAACTCTAGCATTGTAAATTTATTTTTCTTAAACAAAAGTTGCCTCCAACCAACAAAGTAGTGGTTTTAACAGTATTAAGATATGACTCCATAATCAGTTTCAAGTTAAGTTTTTAGAGTTGATTATGTTAACTCACTTTGAATTCTTTACCATACCACCACCCATGGTACTTAATTCTTCCAGAAAAGGATGGATCCTCCTTTTAGTCACTAACCAATGAGCAGTTTCAACTTAAAATTCCCTTTTTAGAGACAGTTATATTGCAAGCAAAAGCTTTTACTTCTTGGGTGAGAACATTTCAGTGATTATTAAAAAGCTTCTGAAAAAAGAGCATATGCTCTATTAATGAACAAAGCTATTAGAAAGACTGCATAAGCAAGATAAAAATCCTGTCATCCTTATGAAAGATGAGGAAGTAGTTGGCCATTTTGAGAGGCACTAAATAGTCGAGTCAGGACCTGCCTTCCCAGGTGACCTTCCCCGCCTCTCCCTTCCACCTCAACTTCATTTTGTTCTCCCTTCCCTTTAGAAGTTGCAGATAGTTGCAAAGATTTAGGCATGTTAAAGTATTGTTGCTGTCACTTCAACTAGATTCTTTCTGATGTTCTTTGTGGAAGAGGTATGGCAAAGTGGGTAGTAGATTAGAAAGAAGAGGGGAATATTACAAAGCTGGAGTGAAGGCCCTCCTCTCCCTTCCCAACACTCAAGAATTTGGCTGCCAAGACCACCAGTAGACTGACTAAAAAAAGTCTTCTTGACCATTCTTTATAATGAAGAAACAGGGGGGAAAAAAAAAAAAACCCATGACATTTTTGTTTTTTTTAATTGCATTATCCAGAATGACTACAAACACTTAGAACATGATTGTACTCATTCAAGCCCAATTCAGTTTACATGCACTGCCCGAAGTAACAACTGCCAAACAAGTGTGTACTCCAACCACCCTCATGAGCCACGTGATCTGGCTGATGAGACAGATGCAAAGTTAGACACGGTACATGTAAAAATAGAAACTTTAAAAACCCAGATCTGGGAGACACACTTCCATTTCCACCTCCCTTGTGAAATAAATAAGGCAGCAGGTCACAATTAGTTAGCAGTGGCCTCTTTGAGGTATGCTATCAAGTCTGCCCTCTCCGGCTTCTTCTTAATGCCAGCAAAGATCATCTTTGTCCCTGGGATATACTTCTTGGGGTTTTCCAAGTACTCCATCAGGGTCTCCTCACCCCAAGTAATACCTAGGAGTTAAAAAAAGAAAGAGTTATTGGCAATGTCATCTGCTGAAAGCATTACACCCCGAGTGCAGCAAATGGCTGGGAAGAAGCAGCTCATGTTTTCTTCAGACCGAACGCCTGTGGCAGAAGGGCCAGGCCAGGTCAGCCGGAGGGCGACGCTGTCACTGGAACCCGCTGTTCCGGCGCAGCCAAGACAGAGCCATGCAGGAGCGGCCCTCGCTCACCTTTGTTCTTGTTGGCCTCCGTGTAGGAGAAGCCGGGCGCCTGCCCAGTCTTGCGCCCGATCAGGCCGTGCAGGTTGGGCCCAGTCTTGTGCTTGCCGCCCTTCTCCACAGTATGGCACTGCGCACATTTCTGCACGAAGATCTTCTTGCCTTTCTCCACGTCCCCCATGCTCGATGCTGCAAGACAGCGGCGGGGCCAAGGTCATACTTTCGCTCCCGGCGGGCGGCTGCAGCACGCTCCGGGGCCCTGCTCGCCCGCCCCGGCTACGCGCCAAGGGCGCCGCTTCCCGCTGCTCCGGCCCGGCAGGGTGGGTCAAGGCCAGCACCCCGCTCCCGCACTCCCACCCCGCCGCGCACCCGCCAGCCCCTGGCAAAACCCACGTGCAACCGACCGCTAGTCTCAGTGTCCCGACGCCTGACCCCAAGGACACGCCGTACTCCAGCCTATGTAAGCCGGTGCCTCTGCAACCGAACTGCGCCGGTACTTGCCCCGCCCACCCCGGTACACTGGCCAATCGCGTGCTAGTCTGGGCGCGCTGATAAGCGTATAGCGGTGTCCGTCAGAAGAAACGTCACGAACCAAGACTAGCAGGGTAGATTTCATTCAAAGGCGTGTCGGGCCCCGCCTCATCCTCCTTGCGTCACAGCACACAAGTTCCGGCCAGTACATCACGGGAGATGGAACAAAGGTATCTTTCGCACATGCGCAGAATGGAAGGCGAAGCACGAGCTAGCGGCGCATAGAAAGGGGCGGAAGTCACGTGGTGGTTTCGGCAGTGACGTAATCAGGGAAGCCGGGTGTACAAGTGAAGCCTCCAGGCGGATTCGCGGGCCCAGGGCTACAGCACAAGCCGCCGTTTGCAGGTGCCGCGTGTCCAGCCCCTATCGCGGTTCATTTGCTCCAGTCATGAACAGGAGCCGCTGCACCTTGCTGAAGAAGCTCTTCCCTCACGAGCGCTCGTGGAAGTGGTGGAGTAGTGGGACGAGCAGAAGTCACCCAGCCCAGCACCTGCCTGGCTTGGGGCAGGAGCGACCCTGGTCCAGCCATCCTCCGCTGATCCATCCCGTCACCCCACAGTACAACCGCCCTCAGCTCTGACAAGGCAGATCTAGCCCGAACCTGCCAGGGGTAAAGCAGGGGAACCACCCCAGCCCACTATGGAATGTCAATATAGGCACAAGAGGTCTGCCCGCTCCCCCCCCCCCCCCAAATCTGACCATGGGGTAAAATTCCTTCCTGACCCCGATCTGGCAATCATTCTGACCCTGAATGGCATGCCCCAGTCAAAGTCCCCAGCCTTGCCTTGCCTGCAGCCAACACCCAGTGCCTCTCAGAGAGACTTAAAGGAACCAGGAAACACACCTGACACATGGGGTGGGGTGGGGTGGGTCTGACAGCAGGATTTCCTCCCAGCTGCAGGGGCAACCAGCAAAGCCCAGAAGCATGGGAAATACCCATGGTACTAGGTAGGGCATGGCTACACCATCCCTGACTAGTGCCTTGAACACCACCATTAATAGAGTCCTCAACTTCCCTAGGCAGTCTATTCCACTACCTTACTGTTTCAACAGTGGACATTTTTTTCCTGATATCCAGTCATTTGGGATGTTCTCATTTTAATTCTCCAATAATTTTCTGTACTAGATTGGAAAAGGGCTCTGCTTGGCTCCTTTCCCCCACCTCCAGCCATCCCACAGCAGAAGCATTGCTTTGAGCAGCAACCTTTTTTTTTGAAGAAAAAAAATGTGGGCTCATCTCTAATTAAAAAGGGTGAAAAAATACCCATATGTTGAGAGTTCTTTTAAACTTACCTATGGAGAGAAGGGATGAAGAACGGCCTTGGGGAACCAGACAGGGACTCAGGAGACACAAGTTCCTTTTTCAGTTTGCTGCAGATATCCCCCACCCCCACTGTGCCCAGATCCTCAAGGGTGCTTACCTCTGAAATCACTGAGATTTTGGTATCTGAATAGCTTTGAGGATCTGGGCATTAGAGTCATTGAGCTTTTGGGCAGTGGCATAACTAGAGGTGGATGAGAAGGGCACTAGCTCCTGGCACCAACTTAGGTGCTAAAATCATCCCCTACCTGTGGAGTCTTCACCCTGGCAAGGGCAGCATCACACTGTTGCTCTTGCAGCAGCAGCCAGTGCACATATGCTGCACTGCTGCTGTTTTAAGAGCAAGAGCTGGGCTTGGCACAACATGGGGCAACAGCAGCCAGGAACTGTTTTGGGTGAGACTCCTGCAGGCGCCCCCACCTCCACCCCTGTTCTTGGAACTGTATCTCCTCCACCCCATCTGCACACACAATTATTATACCAAACCCTGCTTGTTAGGTCTCTGGTTTTGGGACTAGCAATTGTAAAATGGAGAGAGGATTGCTTCTCTACCTCCCAGAAGTGCTGAGGACAAATCAAAGAGTGTTAAGTATTCTGACACTAGACAAAGGTCTGCAGAGGAACCTAGAGAGAGAATTTTTATGGAATATGGCACCTAATGAAGGTGACATCTAAAAAAGAATAGTAACAAACCCACTATCAGGAAATGTTAAAACAGAGCCATGTGAAATAGTTATCTTTTCTTATGAATATAATATTGGGTTTTTTTCATCTCGTTACCCATTTTGTGTTGGCTCTCTCCTTCTGACTAGAAAGTCCATCCTGGACCAGAGAAACCTTTCCTGATGAAAATTTCACTGAAACATGCACATTTCTGAAAATAAAGGTTGCCTTATAGTTCTCTTAACAAATTAATGTTCTCCAATGAAAAACCATTCAGCTGGAAAATTCCTGTGAGGGCCTGTGTGGACTGGTACGTATATACATAGTGGCATTTTGGGCTGTGGAATGGTGCTAGCGGGGCAGGTGAGGGAGTTAATGAGTTCCCCTTGTATTCACTGTTCTTGTCTTGCGGCAATGGAATTCCTGGTTCTTGGGACTGGAGAGGTGAAGGGAATATGCTAACATGCGAAGATTTTAGGACAGAACTGCACAAAATGGTAGGTAAAGGTGGTGTTTTTGAACTTAGCCCTTGGCAAGGATCCCGGTGTATGCATGATATGGGGGAGTGGCACAGGCTAGAACAAACTGCTGGGTGTGCGGATGCCTGGATCATAAAGGGTAAATGGACCGGACCTGAAAGAAGGCCAAAAGGAGGTGACATCCTAGTGACCCCAGAACAATAGAGGCACAGGCCAGTCCAGACAGGGAACAAGGCAGTGTGGAAGGGCAGCTGGAAGAATGCCAGATATCCAGCATCGGTGCAACCATACTGCAGTGTTCAATACTGGAATGTGAATTTAAAGGTAAGTGACACAGATCTACGTGCCATTCTCCTTCACAGAAGGATAGCACAGAAGTTACAGACACTAGCAACAGTGGAGAGGCCTCCATGTCCCTTCAGGACTCCTTGCTGAGAAATCCTTGCTGCTCTGTGAGTTCCACGGTTTGGTGCACGACACATTTATTACCATATAATTACCCAGTAGGCAGTTTTACAGTCATATTTTAAAGCTATGACTCCAGTATTGATTGCTTATCTTGTGACTAAGAACTTGGAAACGGCTATAGCTGAACAGACCAATGGTCCAGTCCTGTCTCTGGCAGTGGTCAACTGTCAATTGCTGGATGTTTTTTAGTGGGTCCTTAGAGCTGCCCATAAGCAGCCTGTATCATAAGGGCTGACTGCACTCCAGTATATTTATTCCATCTACTAGAACTGAGGATGCTGTTATGCTCCTAGGATTTGTGTCTAATCTGTTTTGAATAGTACTAAACTCTTTGTCTTTATATCCCAAGCAGCATGCTAAACAAGTAAATAAGGCTACATACCTTACAAGGTACTTCCTTTGAGCTGATTAATTTTACAAGCAAAAGCTCTTGTATTTGTCTTGGGACTGAGAATTTACCATTGGATTTGCTGATAGGCCTTTTCTATATTAAGTACATTATATGCCTCTTACTAAACTGCAATTTCTCTTCTTCTTAGTTCTCAAGGAACACTCCTAGTCTTTTTAAATCTCTTCTTGTATGTAAACATCCCTATTGATTCTTATATTCATTACCCTTTTCTCAGAGCTTTTTAACTCCTAGTATGTTGCTTGTGAAACGTGATGAACAAAACAATGTAATAAACACTGAGGAGTTCTGTGATAACATAATAATCTCTATTCCCTAAAGTTTAACATTCCTTTTGAATGCTATTTATTGAGTGGAAGTCTTCACTGACTTCTAATTTTTCTCCTTGAGAGGTTACAGTTAATTTAGAACCTATTAGAGTCCTAGATGTTCAAACTGCACCTTGCTGCGAGCATTATTTTGTACATTGCAATTAAATTAAGCCTGTTACTGTGCTGCACAGTTGGAGTGCTATGTCCTCCAGGAGTTCCTCATACTCTTCATTGTCTTAATTACTGATTCAGTAATCTTCTAGTCTTAATAGCCAAGGGCCTGATCACGTTCTGGAGATCTATGTGCAAGCAATCTGTGATATTCGTCCACTATGGTCAAATTTGGGGGCCTCAGCTGCCTGTACACCAATGCCATAAGCATAGGGAACAAGCAGGAGGAGCTAGCCCTCCTGTACTCTCATGGGCAATATGACCTGGTAGAGATCACGGAGACCTGGTGGGACTCCTCACATGATCAGAGCATAGCTGTACAGGGCTACACCCTGCACAGAAGGGACCGAGCAGGGAGAAAAGGCGGGGTAGTTCTCTGTGTGAGGGAGCAGTACACCTCTCTGGAGGCTGATGTTGGCTCCAAAGATAAGCAGCTTGAAACCCTCTGGGTTAAGCTTTGGCGGGGAGGTGGGAAGGGAAGGGTGAGGTGAAAGACACCTAACTGAGGGTGTTTACTACAGGCCACCGAACCAAGGGGAGGAGCTTGATTTGTAATTCTCCCAAGAACTGACAGAGGCCGCATGTGCAAGGGACTTTGACATCGACCATGACAACCATTACCCAGACAAAGATCGGGAGGAACACTCAGCTAGGTCAGATCGGTCATGTAGTTTCTTAACTAATCGAGGAGCTCTTTCTGACCCAGGAAGTGCAAGGGCCAACCAGAGGTACTGCTCTCCTAGACTTGGTCTTGGCCATAGGAGATGATTTGGTGTGTGGCCTGAACATTGAGGGTAGCCTGGGCGACAGTGCCCATGTGCTCATCAGGTTCACTGTCCGCTACAAGGTTGACAAATCAACTAGCAGGATTGAAATCCTGGACTTCAAAAATGCTGACTTCAACGGGCTCAGGGCATTAGTAGGGGAGGCGATGCAGGACCAGGGATAGAAGGCAAAAGGGGTGCTAGGGTTGTTCCTGAAGGACACAATCCTCGAAGCACAAAAGAAAACCGTTTCCATGAAGAGGAAAGGTAGCAGCAGGGCTGGTAAGCCCTCCTGGCTCAATAGGGACATCATGGTCCTCTTGAAAAAAAGAGGTATACACACAGTGGAAGCTAGGGACAGTCTTCAAGGAAGACTATACAACAGTGGTCCACACTTGTGGGTAAATGATTAGGAAAGCTAAGGCGGCACCTGAGTTTAAGTTAGCCAAGGCAGTCAAATACAATAAGAAGTCCTTTTTTAGGTATGTCAAGAGCAGAAGGAAAAGAAATGGAAGCATGGGCCCCCTGCTTAACACCTCGGGACAGTTGGTAACAGACACTCAAGAAAAAACTGACCTCCTGAATGCCCACTCTGCTTCGTTATCTTACCGGACCAAGGGGAAAGGCAAGCAAGATAATGATCACAGGGGGCATGGTGGGAATGATAGCCTTCCCACTGTGGATGCTGAGCTGCTGCAAAACCAACTAGAAAAACTAGACATTTATAAGTCAGCAGGACCAGATGGACTTCACCCGAGAGTGCTGATGGAGAAGGCTGAGGTCATTGCTGAACCCCGGCAAAACTCCTTCAGAAATTGTGGCACACAGGGGCGATCCCTGAGGATTGGAAGAGGGCCAACATTGTGCCCATATTCAAGGAGAAGAGGGAGGACCTGGGCAACTACAGGCCAATCAGCCTAGCCTCCATCCCAGGGAAAATCCTGGAAAAACTCGTTAAAGAATCTATGTGCGATACTCTCATTGAAGGTAAGATTCTGAATGACAGCCAGCATGGCTTCGTTGTGGGTAGGTCTTGTCTTAGCAATCTCATCTCCTTCTACGAACAGGTCTCTTGCCACCTGGACACAGAAGAGAAGGTCAACATTATATACTTAGATTTCCGAAAGGCTTTTGATTTAGTATCCCATGATATCCTTGTGGAAAAGTTGGAAGATTGTGGGCTTAATTGTTCAACAGTTCATTGGGTGGAAAACTGGCTGCATGGTAGGACCCAGAGTTTTCATGAATGGATCTGTGTTGTCCTGGTGAGAAGCGGCCAGTGGTGGCCCTCAGAGGTCCGTGTTTGGACCAGTGCTTTTCAACATCTTTATCAAGGATTTAGATGTGGGGGTGAAAAGCTCACTGGCCAAGTTTGTGGATGACACCAAGTTATGGGGGAGCGTGGTCATGCCAGAAGATAGGTTGCAAATACAGGTGGACCTGGACAGGCTGGAGAGCTGGGCAGACCGGAACCAGATGAAGTTCAACACTCAGAAGTGTAAGGTGCCCTATCTGGGGGCAAACAATCCCCAACATACCTACAGGCTTGGTGGCAACAATATGACTTGCAACATAGCCAAAAGGGACTTAGGGGTAGTGGGAGTTATCAACCATTGCATGAACATCAGCTGGCAATGCGATGCTGTGGCCAGCAGGACAAACAACACGCTGGCATACATTAACCATTGCATCTCATGGAAAACTAAGAAAGTGATACTCCTACTGTACTCTGCACTGGTAAGGCTGCAGCTGAAGTACTGTGTCCAGTTCTGGGCGCCACACTTCAGCAAGGACGTGGAAAAACTTGAGAGGGTCCAGAGAAGAGCCACCCGTATGATCAGGGACTTGCAATGCACAACAAGCCATATGAGGAGAGGCTGAGGGGCTTGAACCTCTTCAGCCTACAGAAGAGAAGGCTGAGAGGGTAATTGGTAGCGGCTTACTGCTACATTGGGGAGTACATCAAGAACTTGGTGAACAGCTGTTCACCAGGGCACCCCTGGGGAGGACCAGGAGCAATGGATACAAACTCCTGGAAGGCCGCTTCAGGCTCAATTCCAGAAAAAACTCCTTCACAGTCAGGGTGTTCAGACTGTGGAATAAACTCCTTCCAGTGGTGGTGCAGTCACCTACCCTGGAAGTCTTCAAAAGGAGAGTGGACAGTCACCTTGCTGGGGTCACTTGGCCCCAGTTGTCTTTTCCTGCCTAGGCGCAGGGGGACTGGATCCAATAATCTACAAGGTCCCTTCCAGCCCCTAACAATCTATGAAAGCAGTTTCAAACCCCCCCCATTATTTCTCCTCTCTCTTAAATAGGCAGTGAACTCTCTGTGGTGGAGAGTGGCACAGGGTATGTGCCAAAAGGTAGCTACTTGACTGTTTTGGCATGTGGCATTCATGGAATGGGAGTGTGCAAGTGGGGTGTTTTCACAGTGGCATTTCCCTAGCACTGTTTGACCATATATGCTCCTAGGATCATGCATTCAGTGTGGATACCATCCTGCTGATCTTGGGATTTGTATCAAAGTACTTGGTTGTGGGGGAGTGGAGGAGAAGAGATGGTTTATGCTCTTTCAATTTAGGAGACCATGTTGAAGAAAGTCTTTTTCTTCCCTTCCATATCCTCCTAAGGTTCTAACTTAATAACCCCTGCTTTAAATAACTAATTAAAAATACTTAAGTAGGTTTGTGTCATCAGTGGATGTTGCCACTTTGCTAATCCTGACCTGGCTATTTCCTTAACATACTAACTGAACAATACCAGTTCCAATGCATTTAGGTCCTAAGTCATTCAGGGTATTAACCTCTTTTTGCAGTGGGCATAGCTCTAAGTCCAACTCTTTGTGCTTATATTTCATTGCCTATGCTTAACCTGCAGACAAAAGCTGTACACTAAATTTCCTCCATAGCTTTCTCATTTTGAAGGGCTTATGCTTTCTAATTTCTAAGCAGGCTTTATTTAGTGATTCATCTTTAGCCTCTTTAACAGTCAAAGAATTCTAAACAGCTGGAGAGGCACAATCTGGTTGTACAGCAACACTGTTGCTACAACCCTATCTCAGAGGGTCCTTTATATTTTTCTCAACTGTTGCAAAAACTGAGGTAATATACAGAAACTTTAGCTATTATTTTTAAATGACAGTTGCTGTACTAGCTGTTTACTTTTCTCTCAGATTGGCTCTTAATGGCCAATTGTAATTTTGTTAGTGGCTTACTTGTTTCATGTTAAGGCTCCATCAAAATTTTTGTGTAAATGCAGTCCACTCATTTTTTCACCACATTTAAATTTGGTGTTTTGTCACCTCTTCTTGATTGTTTATGCAAACCTGTGTCCTGTGCTGCATGTTTTCACTGTTTTAAGAGCAAAACTGAAAGAAGAGAGTCAACTATAGAACACAGAAAACATCAGATCCTAAGTAACAATGCAGGTCTAGAAAGGGCTTCTGGGGAACTGAGTCCAGTCCTCTATTATTGTAGGTAACCACACTAGATAATCTCTTCTATAACCTTACTGGCCTCCACTCTGAAAGCCATTGGGTTTTACTTTGCTGCCATTTTCCTACTGAAAGGCTGTTCCAGAATGTTGTCGCTCTGATTGTTAAACATCTTTTCATTTTCAGCATTAATCTGTGGCCTATAGATACCCATGTGTTCCTGTGCCAAGACTGTTCTTCAGGTTAAATAGCTCTTTTTCCTCCTTGGTGTTCGCCTCCCTCACATATTTATAGATAGCAATCAAATCCCCTCTGCCTTCATTCTGCTAGGCTAAACAAGTTGGCTCTTTTAGTCTCCTCTCATATGACAGGCTTCTCCATTCCCTAGATCATCTTAGTAGCTCTTCTCTGCCCCGCTACCATTTGGATGAATACATCTTGAACATGACAAAGTACAATGAGAGAGTCTGACTGCGTCCTTTTTTTATTTGCTGTGATATTTTTAAAAGGACAAAGGAACACCTCAGTTATAGAAATAAAAAGAATTGAAGCCATAGAATGTGTGCCTTTTTCCTTCCCAGCTATTCTCTCTGAGGTTCTTTGCTTCTCCTTTAATCGAATCATGAAAACGTTTGTGTGCTGCTGTTTTACAAAAAAAATCTTGAAGCTCCAGCAATGCTGTCTGAGGCCGAGGCACCCCAGAATTGGGAATCCATTCAGGCAATGCCCTGTTGGGTGAGCTTCCCTCCACACTCAATGAAGACAGGATTTCCTCTGGAGCACTGTGCTTGTGTTTAACATGACAATCTTCTCTACTATTATTCAATAAGCCAGGCTTGCTTAGGCTAACTGGGTCATGCCATACTATATAGTTGTCCAAACGGCTGGGTTTCAAATCTTCATAATAACAGGAATTCACAGAATTGGAGGGAAGTTCAGATTCAGGTCCTACTGCAAGCTGCCTTCTGTATAAAGCCTCAGTTTGCCATGTATCAGTGATTTTCTGAAACTTATTAACTGGAAACTTTTTATTCTGACTCTCTTTTCTCTGGTACCATGCCTGAGGTAGGTGATATAGCTGCACTTCAGCCCTTCTCTTGGTCTCGGTTTCTGTGTGTTTACATTGTTGACCCATAGTTGCTGCGGCTTTTTGGTTACTCAGCATCACTTCTGAGGAACGGGGTAAGAAGGCATGAGCTGTACATGCACATGGAGGTGTGTGAATGTTGAAGTAATCTTGTTCTTGTAAAACTGATTCATGGTGATGTTGTCCTTGGAGTAAACGTGCAATGCGCCCTTCCAAGGGCCTCACTTGGGAGAGACTAGGCAGAAATGCTTCTTTCTGTGGGAATTAAGAACAGAATAAGAGCTAGCAGCTAAGCTTTTGAATTTAATAAAGGAATGAGATCTTGGTTACTTTGGTAAAACGGCTCAATTGTAAGTCTTTATACACAGCTCCAGAGTGGAAGCAGTTAGGGGGTGGCTCCCTCACTGGGAGCTCTGGCAGGTATCATGCCATATTTGGGCACAGATATGAGTGTAACACGGCCACTGCTTCATTCTTTGAATGTGTATAGTATATATTCTACCCTGGAAGGGCCAGTTCTGTTAGCCAGGGGAAAAGCCAGACCATGATCCTACCCTTGTCTAAAATGCATTGGGTGGGCTACCGTCACAAAGTCTTTATGCTGTGAAGACGATGATGAATATATTGTGCTCAACACCTCTGCGCAGCACACGGGTGTATGTTTGGGGGGAGGGGGGAGCAGGGTGAAGAGGGAAGATGAGTTTCTTATGCTGTTTTCTCTTAATTTCTGTTGTCATCATCTTTCCCATCAGTGATCCTGTAACGTGCAAGGAAACACCTACATTTGTATTTTTACCTGGTTTTGACGCATCACTGAGCTATCATCATTGTAATTTGTACTGTGATAGCACTTGAAGATCCATGGAGTCTGCATACTTTCTTGCATAGTGGAGTTTCTGACATACAGCACAAGACAGGCCTGGCTAACAGGCAGCTCATGAGGGGTTTACATGCAGCCCCTAGTCTTCCATCCAGGCATCACCACCACCAGGGCTCCTCCTTCCTCCCCTGGCTTCTGCTGCCTGATTCAGCCTAGGAGGCAGCATGGTACAACCTGTGGTACCAGGGGAGCAAGGCAGGTCAGAGTGTCTGTATGACATGGTGCCACAGGGAAGCCATGGGGAGCTGAAGGTGGGGTGCTGTGCTGTGCAGGGATGCCCACCCTGTGTGTGCAGAGCAGTGGGTTGGGGAGGTGCCTATCCCCATTATGGTGCAAAGGGGTGAGCGGGCACCTGTCCCCACCATGCACTGTGTAAAGTCACGAGGGACTGCCCCCCTGTGTGTGGGGTGTAACAGGGTGGGGGCACTTGCCCATGGATGCAGTGTACAGCCTGAGGGGCCCTGCTAGTGCAGCCCCCTGATGTGCAGCCCTTGCAGGTGCGGTCCCTGGTTGTTTAGAAGTTGGACAGCTCTGACAAAATATATCCAAATAACTTATTTTTTTAGACTGTATTTTGGGGTATAATCCAAAGATTTAATTAATTCTTTTCTGCATTTTTTTAGAAAGTGCTAGGGGGATAACACTGTTGGGAAAAACTGGTGTGACTTAAAATTAGCGTTTCTCCCAATGCCAGTTCTGAGTCTATAGGACAAGTAACACTAACATGTGAATGAATGGATGTGGTTGAAAATATGAGTTCAAGCTTTTTTTGTACACCTGGAAGCAGCAAATGATAAGAACTGCCCTTTATTGGGTCAGACCATCGGTCCACCTTGCCCAGTATCCTATTGCCAGTTTGTTTGTTTTTTTCCAGGTCACTTTTAAAAGTAGACTAGACAGCTTTCTGTTTGAAACAAACAAACAAACATCCCGATTATTTTGGCTTTTAAAACCAGATTTAGGCACTTGCGTATTCCAGTTCCAATGAGTTTCTTTAAGACTTTGATTTATGGTATGGGCATACAAACAACTCACACAGGGGCCTTGAACAGGCATTCATTTCTAGCACTAGAAATTTCCACCACTAGAAATCTTTCCAGGAGAAAGAGCAGTACAAGCATAGAGCTTGCAGTGGCCCGCCCCCTCTCCATGCCCACTGAATCCCTAGTCTGGGGTATGGGTGTGGGCACATTGCCTTGTTGCTTCACCCTCTTCCTGGACCAGAGCACAAGTGAAAGTGTTTCTCTTTCAGGGGAGACCTTCTGGGTTGATACCTGGAAGATCTTTCTCAGAGTGAGGATGTTACCTTCAGGAGAAAGTGAATGCTTTCACACTTGTAGTTTGCACTGGGAAAGTGGCATTTCTTCTAGTAGGAACAGAATGTCTGTACATAGCCAGGGTTAAAAAAAAAACGGGTGAGGAACTACTGCATGTCAGTTATCTATGGCACCTATCCAGGCATGCATTTTTACCCTACTGTAAGTGGAAACTAAACCATGGCAGTTCATCCCTTTTTAGGCAGTTACTAAACCATGGCAGTTCAGTAAGGTCCCTCTTTAATTGTTGTAAGTTGTTTGTGTGCTCATACCCTTAATACTTACATGCCTCAAGCAATTTTTAAGAATAGGATTTAAAAGCCTCAGGGTATTTCTACACTGTTCCCTGACCCTCCTGAGTACACTGCTAAGAAACACAGCCCTACTCACCCACTGGCACTCTCTCTCTGCCAAACCCTGAGGCAGTGAATCTCAGATAGCACCATGCTGGAGACAGAGAGCTTGAGAGCAGTGGTAGTGGATTCAGGGAGGATTCTCTGCTTCACTTTTGAGATTGGTGCTCTTAATATGTACAAAGAGGACAGCAGGACTGTACCCGAGAGGAGTTCATTCAAGAGCACTGGAAAAAGTGGTACAGATAGGCCCTAAATAACTCAGAATGTGCGTGTATGATGCAAAGCAGCACGATTCTAAGGATGTCTGCACTACTCAATTATGGTAACACGTAGTGCCTTACTGTGATACTTTGTCAAGCTGGCTGCTTACTTCTCAAGCTGGCAGTGTAGTCACTGTAGTATGGCACTGTGCACATGCCAATAAGCTCAGCAACACTGAGGCAGCTAAACTACTTCTGGTTTGGGAGACAGGGCATACAGAGTGGGATGTCTCAGTACGGTGGAGCCAGGTGCTGTAATGCAGCAGTACTGACAGACTGTAAAATGTGCTGATGCCACACTGAAATACACAGTGCCCTCTCCACATGCACTAACTCCCAAATTGGAAAGTGTATACCTGTATTAGTGCAAGGTTGAAGTGCAGAGCAGAACGAATTGGTGTGTGTGCAGTACCACGACTACACAGCTACATTACTTAGGGTCTAGAAGTTATTATATGTGGACAGGGCATAGCTTGTCTCATCCCCCTGCATCACACAAATGTACCCTGAAATACATTTGAAACATTTACCTGTAATTCTACTCTGCAAAGTTACTTTGAGTAAATGGCACCATTCTACTCAACAGCTCTGCCTGTTGGGTGCATCTGCAATCATATCTTTTACCTACAGTGACAAATGGAGTTTGTATTGCATTCATATTGCTGCTAGCACAGCAGAGCCAGGAGACAGTGAGCTGGAATCTATTCCTTTATCTGCATTATCAACAAAGCTGTTTGCTAAGTTACAATCAGTTAAACCTCTGCAAAGCCTGGGAACACAATGGGATTGCACCGGTATCACAGAGGACACAAACTGTCCTGAACAGCTTCCATTATAGATAATGCTGCTTGAAAAGAAAGTGGTCCACTGTGATTATCATATCCCATATTGAGTTTACACAGATGGCAGATAAGAAACAGCACTGTTTATAGTTGCTTGCATACTGAGTGCACTCAACGTTGAAATTACTGAAAGATAAACATAGAACTTTCATGCCGTTTTACACTTTTCATTGTTGACCTGCATTTTTATTCTATATTAAACTTCTGTGGAACTAGATATTCCTGATGCATCTTAAAATAGAAAGGCAAGTTACTCATATGAATACAAATGGATTGGTCATGAAACAGTAATGGAATCCTGCCTAATTTTAGCTGGTGCCACTTGGTAGATCAGTGGTTTTCAACCTGTGGTTTGCAGACCCCTGGGATCCACAGACTACGTCTAAGGGGTCTGTGAAAGATTACTATGATCGATCAAAAGTATGTGAATACCCACACTTACAATTCAAAGAGTTTCACACCTATATTAAAAAATTTTAGGGGTCTGCAAATGAAAAAAGGTTGAAAACTACTGCAGTAGATGGATGATAACCTGTGATACTATCTGTCTAATGAAAATATCTAGATTTCATAGGTTATTAAAAAAAGTGTGCAATAAAGGCAATAGGCCACATTTCCATCTGGTGGTTTTAATGGAGCCACACTGCTTTAGACCAGCTGAGGATCTGACTCATTTTGTTTTAATTTCTGTGCTACCATACAGTTCACAAGAGACTGGTTTCAAGGATGCTATTAGTCATTTCTACAGGCAAATGGTACTGTGAAGTATTATCGTGTTTTGGTGGCAGCTTCAAAAGACAAGAAAACAAAATAATAAAACAAACACATTGTCAATACACTGTGTGAATTCTGTCAACAAAATACACTAACCCTGATTCAGCTTTTGATCATTTGTCTCCATGTTAGAATGAGTGTGATCATGTAAGTGCACTATAGTAACAAATGTTACATCTGGTTGCAGAATCAAATACTGGTAACTGCAGTACTTACAAGTTCCACATCTTCCCCTAATTCTCCAGTTATTCTGCCAATTAGCTTCACGTCATAATCATCCAATACAAGGGGCTGCATAGGACCTCTACCTTAATGGAAACACATTATATTATTCTTCAGTGGTTAGAAATATGAGAAAAAAATATATATAGGAAAAAAAAGAATTTACATTGTGTGAGACACTTACGATGCATCTTCTTTATAAAAATACCCAAAGTATTTTGGTATAGAACTGAAAAATGGAAGTGTGAATTCACTAGATAAGCTTCTATACGGACATTATGTTACCTTTTTCTCTAGTCATTGATATTAAAAATACCGCATACCTGTGAAATCATGGTGATAAGATGTTATCCAATGGGACCTTTCTAAATTCCGTAGCATGTTGGTTGTTCTTGCAGAGAGATTAGGTTCTAAGGGTTTAAAAGTAGTATTGGGAGCCACAGTCTTTGGAGGCTTTGGATAATACCTCTGACCACTTCCGTCAACAAATTTAGGAAGCTAAAAAATAAAACAAGTATAGAGTATATTGCTTCATCTAAGTCAGGGGTGGGCAATTATTTGGGCCTGAGGGCCACATAGTGAGTTTTGATCACCTGTCATGGGCTGGGTTAGCACCCCTCCTCTCCCCATCAACAACTCACCAAAATTCCCTGTGGGGCTGTAGGCAGCTGGGAGTAGTGTTCAGGAGTGGAGTAGGAGGGGTGGGAGAGGCTGGGATCACATGCCCCTGCCTTTGGGGGTTGGGTGGTGTGTGTGGGGAAGAGGGCTGCTTGGGCGTTAGATCCCAGGGACCTACTGTGGGGGAAGAATGGGGAGGATGCAGAAGAGCTGCCCTGAGTGGTATTGTCTGTGCTGCAGCAGTCCACGTGGGGCTGAGGACCAGCTGCACACACAGCCCGATGAGGTGCTGCTCTGTACTCCCCACCTCCAGTTCTGGGATCTGGAGCCAGAGACCCACATGTCTGCTATGAGTGGCACGGTGTGATGCGGCAGGAGGAACTGCTGCTGGCGGTGGGGGGCATGGAGCAGGAGCAGCTTCTGGTGGGCTGATCCTGGTGTTGCTGCAGTTGTCCAGGTGCTGCTCTGCACCTTCCTACCCTCTGGCAGGTACATGGGGCTCTGCCTCCAGATCCCAGCTGCCTTCCACTAGAGGGCAGCCAGGAACTGAAGCCGGAGCCTTGCATGCTGGGGTAGGAGCCACCTGGCTGAAACTGCTTGCCTGGTGTGGCGCAGCACAGCTCAGCTCAGCAGGGGCAAGTTGAAAAGCAGGAGCCGTTGTTGCAGGCATGAGGTGCAGAGCAGCACCCAGCTGCAGCTGCACTAGGAACAGCCCCAGCAGAAGCTGTGCACTGGCCAGGGCCCAGGCCGGCAGGAGCCCAGCGCAGACTGCCCCAGGCAGGGCAGGTAGAGCACTGTGGGGCCAGCCACAGGCTGGATCCAGTCACCTGGTGGGCCAGATCCAGCCCGCAGGTGGTATTTTGCCCACCCCTGATCTAAGTATGTGACTCTATAGCACTGGATGGAAATATTATCCATTAAAGGAAACTACATACATCTCAAAACTACTTCCCCTATGCTCCTGGAGGCATCAGTCTTATGCATGCTCTACCCAGCCACTCCTGCTTCACAGCCACCAAACCTAGATATAACCTAGTGAAGCTGTGTGAGGGCACCCCCTGCTGTCTGTCTCAAGCACACTGAAGACGGAGCTTGAAAGTAGCAGCATGGCTTCACTGTCTCATTTCTAGGTTTTGCATGTGCTCCAGAGTAGTTCCCCCAGGAGCCTTGGGGAAGCAGAGCAGTCATACCCATTAAGTAGTGTTGGTAGGCTGAATGTATATTTCTAAATATAGGGATCCCTAGGCACCTTTCACACTTGTGACTAATCCTTGCTTGTGCAACTCAACGTTAACCATTCTCCCCTCTGTTCCTCCACATATCTTTCATTCAATGCATCTGATGGAATTATTCATGTGAGTTGGCCTTACTTTCAGTGTCCAACTGTAATTCAAACTTGTATTTCCATCTAATTAGAATATTAAACATGATTCAACTGCAACAAGAAACTCTTGAGTAATGTTTTCACACTAAGCTACTCCTGCTTCTTGCTGGCTCTTGTATTGCAGTACTCTTATATATGGTACATAGGGTCCTGCATTCTTCCACTCAACATTTATATGAAAAGGACAGTTAAGTCAACTGGCTTTTACTTTTCAGCAAGCACATGAAACTGCACCCCCAGTTTGGTTTGTTTACCATTGTACTTCCCAACACCCTGCACAGTTCTCATCTTTCATCTAACTCTATGTTGGAACCCTTTGAGCAGAGACTTTGTCTTTCTATCCATCTGTCTACCTATCTAAAAAAACCCCAACAACTCCTAAAGCCTGAGCACTTAGGGGCCAATCTGTCTGCCTCTCCTGTGGTCACACAAGTCCATGCGCAGTGGAACCAGAGTGTTTCAAATGTGTAAGGCAGAGCTGGATTCATAGATGTGTATGTGTGGGTGTGCTTGGGGGGCATGACAATGTGTGGGCAGGGTCAGAGTAAGGCCAGGGAAGAGGATCTGCTGCAAAAGCCACTCCAGGTGTTTGGATGAGGGAGCCTCCTCTGAATAGCTCAGCAGTCACTTTGTTAAAATAATGAGAAAAAACCCTTTTCCACATCTCTCAAAATACCTTGGCTAGGCATAAGAAATTGGGTTAGCTCTTATAACCAGGAATCTTTAATTGGCTGCCAGGCTGTATAAGCTTCTGTGTTTGTGTACATGTTTCTGAGGTGGATAAAAGAACTTCCTTTACATGACTGTTTTTCATGTATCATGTGTATATGCTGTTTTTCATGTGTATATGCTGTGCTTAATTCATGTCCATGGATTTGGCACAGTACAGAACAGGGCTCCTAAACTGTGGTCTGTGGGACATATGCAGCCAATGAGCCCCTCTGATGAGGCCTGCCACCCAGGACTGCTCCTCTGAAATGGCTGTTCAAGGGCAAACATTTGGGGACCCTTGCTACAGAACACCTGTTTACAGACTATTAGAAAGACAACTCATCATCTTGATCTCTCCTGGAAGGGTTTCCTTGGTAATAAAAATGTTAAAATTTTCCTGTCGCAGTGGTGGCTACTTACGTGAAAGTACGTGTGCTGTCCTGGCCACTGTAAGGCCTCCTTCTGGGAGTCATATGGAATCCTGATGATTTCATGTCTATATGGATTACCTAAAAGGTTACGGAAAACAGTATGATACGTATTGGTTAGCACCAGAATCAGAGCAAGAGAGAAGTTCAAGTGGAGAAATTAGGCCTGAACACAAATATTTTCTGGAGTGTGTTTTATTGTAGAGACTGTAGTTTAATATAAATTGACACTAGCTTGCAAGACACTCACTGCATTTTCTGTGTGCGGTTTACAAAGAGTAAATGATGACAACAAAACCCACAGAAATATCACTAAGGCTTGGTGAATCAGGGTTGGCTGTCTCCTTAATTCTATCTCCAGAGGTGGAACTAAGTGGCAGGGGAGATGTTATGCCAATGAAAGTACCACTAATGCTGGTTAATCACGTAGACTTAACTGGAGCAACTGGGTTCCACTTAGTTAGTGGCAGAGAAACTGGGCTCTGCCACTAACCTGCTACGTGGCCTCTTTCCCTCAGTTTCATTGTATGTGGAAATGGAGGCACTTACACTTCAGGGCAGTGTTGTCAGGAATAACTATTTAGTGATTACTCGGAGCTCTGTAGAGGTAAAAATGGTATATAGTAATCATAAAAGCATTCTTTATATAAACACATGTGATAAAAGCCACCTGAGTGAAGGATGGGCTAGTCACATTAGTAGGGCTGGAAGGGACCTCCAGAGCTCATCTAGTCTAACTCCCTGCCTGAGGCAGGATCATCCCTGTCCAAACCATCTCATACAACCATAATCTAAACCATGGGTGGGCAAAATATGGCCCATGGGCCAGATTTGGCCTGCCAGGCCATTCTATCTGGTCCGTGGGGCCCCTAAAAAAATTTAGAAAATATTTATCTACTCCCTGCTGCCTGTCAAAAATGACAGAAGTTAGGGGCAGTAGGACCGAGGGGGAGCCTCAGCAGGAACACAGCAGCCCAGCCCCACCCCACCCCCAGCCATTTCCCTGCTCCTGCCACATGCATCGCTGGACAAGGGAGCACGGGGCCCGCACTGGTACCCGTGTGTGTGTGTGTGTGTGTGTGTTCATAGGGTGAGTCAAACACATACACCCCACCATACACATACACCCCCACCTTTCACTGCCTTACATGCAGACCCCCACACCCACACCCCACATATCCACACACCCCCACATGCTCCTTCACCCCACACCCACACCAATCCACCCCCATACACACCATCCACTCCCTCCCCCACATCCCACATACCCACACACCCACAGCCTCTCACAAACCTATATCCCCCATAATGTACAAGAGTAAGATCTAATTTTAAGCTATTGTTTGTTTGTTGTTTTTTTATAAATCCATGCTGGCTGCTTGTGATCAGCAGGGAACAGGGTTTTCCATTTCTCATGGAAAAACAGAGTAAACCATGGATTTTACTTTTTTACCAGAGGCAAACATGGATTTCTCATATTACTGGAGAAGCCCATGGATTTTGCAGTTTTGCAATGAGCTCCCTACAGGATGGCACAGTTCCAGCCTGCAGGGAGCTCGGAAGGAGTGGGAGGAAGGTGGTCAGGCAGGGGGGCACCATGTGCATGTATATGCACATGGCCCCAAGCAGCCTGGAGACCAGCTCCTGTAGGTAAGTGTGTGTGTGGTGGTGGGGTGGGGGGGATGGGATATTGAGCCCCTGTATGGAGGGAGGGGACAACAGGGGGGGAATTGGACAGGGCTAGGACTGCTGCCCAGCTAGGCAGAGCATGGGGCATGGGCAATGTGCGGCAGCGGGGCCCCAGCAGGGAGCAGGACGGGGCCACGTGCAGCTTGTGCAGACGGCGGGGAGGCACGGCTCGCTCCGTGGCACTGCACATAATCCCGAAGGGCAGGGAGGACCTATGCCCCCCAGATATATGTATGGGATAGGGGTAAGGGCGGGTGCAGGCTGTGGGCTCAAGCTCCCACCCTGCTTCTCTAACCCAGGGCCTCCACCACCTGGTGGGTGCAACCTGCTGCGGCAGGGAACAGCGGGGCTGTGTGGAGAAGCTGCCTGCTGCTGCAAGCTCCATGCTGCCCTGGTGACGTGTTCACTGTGTGCGGGGCAGTTTTGATTGGTGCAGTCCTGCATCACTGCCCTCACTGCAGCCACGTGTAGAGGCGCTTCACCAGGGCAGCACAGAGTATGCAGCGGCAGGCAGCTTCTCCACATGGCCCCATTGTGGGGAGTGAGGGACACCAGCAGGGCTGTGGGGGGCCTTTTATTTTAATAATGGATTTGGGGGTTTTTAAGAGAGAATTTGTGATTTTTTTTAGCAGAGAATTTGCAAATTTTTAATCAGAAAAAACAAGGATCCCTGGTGATCAGCCTTTCCTTCTCCAGATACTTGCAAGTTCTTCCTTAGGATTTGCTCCAGTAACTTCCCAGGTACCCAGGTACCAAGGTGACACTAACTGGTCTGTAGTTCCCTGGGTACTCCTACTTGCCTTTTTTAAAGAAGGGCACTACATAGGCCAGGTAACAGAGGACTGGAAAAGGGCCAATCTCCCATGACTTTGTGAAGATCATTGCCAAGGGCTCCAATATCTCCTCTGTCAGTTCTTTAGGACCCTGGGATAAAACTCATCCTGCTCTGTTGACTTGAATTAATTCAGATCAGATTAATAAAAGTTCTCTGACGGTCTCTTCTTGTTATTTTCTCCCTCAGTTTGCCCCCTTTCTTATCTAGATAATCCCTATTAGGTGTCTGGCAGCTTAATTTTTTTGCGAAAGACTGAGGCAAAGTAGCTGTTGAATAGCTCTGCCTTCTTTGTATCTTCATTTAGGAGTGATCTCTGGCTTGTTAACAGAGGATCCATAGTTTCTTTGGTTCTTCTTTTCTGGCCAACACACTTATAGAACCTCTTTTTGTTGTCCTTAACCTCCTTTGCCAGGTGCAGCTCATTCTTTATTTCTGCCTTCCTGTTTTTGTCCCTGCAGATATGTGTTATTTTCTAGTACGTGTCCTTGGTGACCTGCCCATTCTTCCATTGCCTATATGCTTTTCTTTTCATTTGAAATCTAGCGTCCTAATTTTGCTGACCTCATGCTCTCCCTGTCTCAGGATCTAGAATTCTAGCATATTGTGATCGCGTCCACCCAAGTTACCCAGGGTTATCTGCACTCTCATGAGTACAGGTTTCCGTCTCCCCAAATGATCACAAGCTGTGATGGCCTATCCGCAGACAAGGTTTGACCACAGAAAAGGAGCAATTAATGAAGTCAAATAATTTTCTAAGAGCAGACATTTGCAACTCCTGAGGCAGTAATTTCTGAACCTGATAGGCTCTTCCAGGAATTGACCATGGCCTCTAATGAGGTCTTGTGGAGCAAATGAAGGCTTTGCAAATCTACCCCCATACATTTCATTATTTTGAATGAAGAGTAGCAATAACAGGTGGAGACAAGAAGTACTTCTCATGCCACACACTTTGTGGAAAGTTTTTAATTTTGGCTGGCTAAAGGGCTCTCTGATCACATAACTCACTTAACAGTACTGTTCAACACAGTGACAGGGAGGATGGCTGATTAATGCAAATTTGCATGCCACTTATCAGTCCTTATGGTCCTGAAAAGCTTCTCATCACTCCAGCATATGCTTCTGCTCTTTTAAACAGTTACTGTCAAATCTGTTCCTGGCTCGCACTGACAAGGGGAACAGAGATGTCGGCAGATGCACCTTCTGCAACAAAAATCCTGATATTCTGAAAATGAACAGCAAGTACCTCACAATGTCCAACTTGCCTGTGGTGCCAAGAATAGAGTGCTAATTAGCACCATAATGAAATATACAGGAGAACTGCAAAACACCAGCAAACTTCAAACAAGAAACTGGACTGGAGAAATGTGTGAGATACCAGGGCAAAATCATGCATTAGGTAACCTCTTTGGAAAAAAGCAGAATCAGAATCTGGCCTTTATTCCTTTACTCGTGTGAAGGACCATAGGAATGACAAAGGGGCATTCCACAGGAATAATGATACTGGAATTGATATAAAACCAACAGTAATGTAATATGTCTCTGAATAACATTAAAAACATCTCAACATGATGTGGTAAACAAGTAAGTATCTCAGTAACTGTTTAAGTCTGGAGTGGTCATCTGCAAATGGAGAGGACATGGGCTTCTTTTCAGACAGCAAAGAGACTGTAAAAGTTTGCTGGGTGGTTTTGCACATTATGCTGCTGCTGGTGTGGGAAAGTGTTCCAAATTATGTATCACTTGTCTCTGAGTAACTCCATCAACTTCACCAGAAGTAAACAAGGGGTTTGCAAATTTGTGATCTCTTCAAATGGCTTCTTCTAGCTGCTCCAATGCCAGCTACTAAAAAGAATTATTTGCATGACTTGAGGACATCATATTCACTAATTTATCCGCTTCACCTTGGCAGGGAATTGAGGGCCATCTTTGCTTGTAACCATGAGGCCACGATTTATTTGAAGAAAATAGAGATGAGTTCAGCATCCTTGGTGCCAAGGGTGACCAGTGGAAACTGCAAGCATCAGCATGCAATCCTCCAGCTTAGGCCAAACTACTTATCTCTGCCTCTGTTGTTCCCATGCAATTGCTCCGTCAAGGAACAATTTGACAAAACCACCATCCTCTGAGAATTTAAAAAAGTAAATGTTAATAAATGAAAAACCAACTGAAGGCTACTTTACCTTTGGTCTTTCTGAAAATAATCACATCATAAGGCTTTGTAGGGATATTAGGATGAAAAGGCTGGTGACTGCTTGCTTCAATGCCCACGTCTTTATCCTCAGGTGATTTAAAGTTTGGGAACATGGCATATCTGGAGATGTGTGTCTGGTAGGGGTGGGAGACTGGAAATGGCAGGCACAGTTGCCTAGAATTAGTTTTAGATGGAGTTAAGAGCAAAATGAAACAGTCACATAACCTTAAATATAGTCTTCTATTAATATTAAAACAAATATGCTCTGTATCTTACTAAACCAAATTTATCCCTGGAACAACTTGCTGGCAGAGTCACTGGAGTTACACCTGGGAGGAATCTGATGTATTGTGTTTAAAATAGATACTGGGTCATTACTGGATAAGTATTTTTAAGCAAATGCATTAATTACCTAACTGGGGGAGGAGTTAGATGCAGTAGAGCCCTTTGTTTCTTTAATTCTCTCCTGCCCTTATCCAGTAAATAATAAAGCAAATAATCAACCTTATCTCTAATCCCTCCTTTTCTTCCTTTGTAAAAATAAAGATACATTTTCTTTATAGTTTAAGCCTTTTACTCCAGCACCTGTGCCACTGAGGTGACACCCTAGGGGGCAATAAAACATTACAGTCAGCATATCTATTATCTTTGCCCATTCTAAGTCAAAGCTTGGAGGAGGTGTGTCAGTGTCTGAGCACAGATCCAGATTAGGATTTTGGCCCTCCCATTATAAAATTCACCCTACCTACAACTGCAGATGCTGCCTTTCTTGAGGGAAGATGATTCACAGCTTCAGACTAAAAAGGAACTTTAGCTTTCCAGGCTTGTGAACATGCAACACGATTTACATTTGTTTCTCCCCTTTAGAGAGTTTCTCTTAAATCTATTGTAGCTCAAGATTGGAGGCTCTGCCAAGAGAGGTACTCACTAAAGTGGTAGTAAAAGACTGAAGAACTCATAAAAAGCATTTGCAGTGACAGAGTCCTACAGACTCAAAAACTGCTATAGGAGAAACTAAAGTGGGTGAGGGTAATGAGAGAAAGACAAAACCTGACACAAATGGTAGTAAAAGACAAACATGAGGGTGACGAGAAACAGAAGCGCAAGCAAGGAACAATGAGAAAAAAACTGAGACAATAATTATAGAATCAGTATCACCTGCCTCATGCAGAAAATGCCATCTCCAGAAAAGCAAGTTCTGGTATTAACTGAATGTAGGCAGGTGGAATCTTATTCATCTAAGGTGGAAATAACACCACTACAAGTACTGTAGACAGCTGAAAGAACAAAGCAGAGGAAGAGAAAAGAAAACGGAGGCTCCTCAGTGAACTTGTACAGCAGTAAAGCACTGCTCTGGCATGTGAGGGACCCAGTTGTATTTCTATGCTTCCAGCTCAGTGGGATGGGAGGAAGGCAGGGGAAGAGCCCTCAAATTCTGCTGGCGATTGACTCTTTTTCAGAGAATGCTATCAATTCAGTCATCCCTGGATTTTTTTTTCCCAGCAAGTACAGGCTTCAGTCTAACAAAGCTCTTAAACAGGAAAACAAGTCATGGAAGTGGCTCCTGCCCATGCTGGTCCAGTTAAACTGCTGTCCCACATCTGCTGTGGATGCACAAATCTGGGGGATACATCCCCCATGCCCCACACCCCCGCACACACTCTGGGGTTGGGGCAGTAGGTTGGGAGTGAGGGACACTGGCAGGGCCAGGGGGCTGTTTTCTACCTAAACTATTTACTGGGTTGGGACTGGCCATCAATGTTTACCAGTGGGTCCTGGTACATAAGAGGTTGAGAACCACTGCTCTACTGCACTTTGGCAATAAAAGAATCACTTATGACTTCTAAACTGAAATGTCAAATCTTTCACATGCGTGGACTTTGTATACAATTAGTCACATTTACTAATATTTATTTTTATGGGATTAACTTGGGGCAGATACTAGTTTCAGGTTTGTACAAGTCCTACTGACATTAATATGGACGAGGCTTATGAATCTAAAAGAAGAATCTGACCCAAGAGAACATTTTCTCTCAGAGGAGGGGAGTGAAATAGAGATGCACTATTGCTGAGAACAGATTTCATGGCATGTATCCCTGGAGTCTGAATATGTAGGGGGCAATTGCTGTGAGATACTGTTTCCTTGGGATTGCCATGGTGCTCACTTATACCACAGCACATGCTCCTTCCCCTCCCCTATACTCATCTACCTACCTCTAGGAAAACTGTTGTATGTTGCTGCTCCCTGTTCCTACTGCTGTAGCCACTTATTTTTCCAGCTTTTGATCATATTTTGATGGAGAAATTAAAGCACTAAACAAAAATCCTGGAAAAACTGAAGTGACAGGGATCCAGGAGACCCACCCAGGTGAAAAACAAAGGGATTCTATTCGAGTAAGAGGGAACGGCATTATTTGATGAAAACTTTCCCATGAAGATTTGCAGCATATTATAGAGAGCAGACACTTTCACCCTCCTGCCCCACCCACTGCACCCCTGGGTCTACACACTATAGAGACCAAACTTACTCCTTAACTGAGGCTGGGTTTTGTAAACCAAATTATCAACATTAAGGTGAAAAGCTTTCTTCCCAAGTGTGGCTTTTCCTTTCATCCTGAAGTTTGCTCTTCTTATAACCTAGGTCAGGGGTAGGCAACGTTTTTTGCGGGGTGCCGAAAAACACCACAATGCCTACCTCGGAAGGTGCCGGAGTGCCGGCATGGCAGAAAAACAAAATGAGGGCAAGGGGTACATGGCAGGATGCCCTGCTTGTGCCCCTTGCCCCCCACCCAAAGCTCCTGCCCTCCAGCCTACTGCCCCTTGCCCCCCACCCAAAGCCCCTGCCCTCCAGCCCTATTGCCCCTTGCCCCCCACCCAAAGCCCCTGCCCCCCAGCCCAGGCTCTGTGGCTGCCAGCAGCTACCCCAGCTCTGGGTAGCTGCTGGAGCCCAGGCTGCTCCCAGCAGGGCTTGCAGCATCCCAGCTGCCTGCTGGGAGCAGACCAGGCTCCCGGCTGGCAGCAGCTCCCCAGAGCCAAGGACGGCTGCAGCCAGGAGGCTACAAACAGTTGTGCCGGGCTCCGGCATCAGCTCCGCACCAGCGCGTGGACCCATGTGTCAGAGCAGGTGGTGAGGGAGGGGCCTGAGGCAGCGCAGCCCTGGTCTCTCCCCCAGTCCCGGCACAGAGGTGATGAGCCCGGCTCAGCTGTTTGTAGCCAGCCCAGGCTCTGGGCAGCTGCAGCAAGCAGCGGGCAGGCTACAAACAGCTGTGCCGGGCTCATCACCTCCGTGCCAGGAGCGGGGCAGAGGGCTGTGCTGCCTCAGACCCCTCCTCTACTGCCCGCTCCAAGGCGTGCCTGCTTGCGCTGGTGTGGAGCTGATGCCAGAGTCCAGCACAGCTGTCTGAATCCTCCCGGCTGCAGCCGGCCCTGGCTCTGGGGAGCTGCTGCCAGCCAGGAGCCTAGGCTGCTCCCAGCAGGCAGCTGGGATGCTGCAAGCCCTGCTGGGAGCAGCCCGGGCTCTGGCGCTGGCAGCAGCTACCCAGAGCCAGGGTGTCTGTGGCATGCCAAGCAAAATGGCCTTGCGTGCCACACTTGGCATGCGTGCCAGGGGTTGCCGACCCCTGACCTAGGTCCTCTCTCCATTTGGCAAGCACTGCTAACCCTTCTTCTAGTTGAGGCAATGAGAGTGAGCCAGCAATTCATTTAAGCTGTTGGCATCTATCTGGTAAAAGGGCAGAGTTGCTTTGGACAAACATGGTCAGTCTATTAAACTTAACATCACATGATTCATTCTGCAATAAAGTACCCTTTTCTTTTTTCCCAGTCCTAACCTTTTTTTTGCTCTCTGCCCAGGTACTATGTAATTGTGGTTATAAAATAGGGGACCTGCCTTTTCATTTCAAAAAGGAAAGATATACTATAAGTGAGATATACTTACTCAATTGAACCATCTGGTGGTTTAGGGAGCCTACATTGGAGGAAAAAAAACCAACTTATTTTAAAAGATTCATATTCTTTGAGCCTTTCCCCATTTTATCTAAATGAGCATACAGCAAACATCAGAGACCAATCAATATACAGTATGCCTAGATTATACTCTAACTGATGTCACTTTGTGTGTTAAAGTTCTCTACGTAGCTATGTGCTAAAACATAAAAATCACCATGTACTAAATGAGGTATTTTAGAAGAAACTAAAAAAAAAATTAAAATCTAATCACTCTTTTACACTTCCACCTAACCAGCCCTACATTAATAAGCCTCACTACTTAGTATTTAAAACAGAATCTTTTTCTCAGTATTTTAAAAGAGAAAAGCAGAAAATGTATCATCCTGTTGACAGTAATGGTACATAAATTATACCATAGATCTAGAGATAAATTATTTACCTCCCATCACTGAGACTTGTTTTGTGTCTTAAAGACATTTTTAAAAAGTAAGAAGAAAAGACTAACTCTAGAGACCAATAATTGTATCACTAAGACTAGCTAAGAATCTCTTGGCAATGCTGTCAGGCCAGAAAATGTCATAGATATGCTTTTAGTTTGCTTTCATGGTTATTTTTTGCAAAAAGAAAAAAGACAGTACTCAGGATTATAAATCTTATATACATTTATTTCATTCTCCTTTTTTATCTTGCAATGAAATGGATAAAAGCATAACTATCTCCTGCATTATTTTTAAACTCTTGTTTATTATACTTAAAAGTATTTTTCTTGTATCTGAAAATATCTGAGTCAGATCTGGGTATATCAAGTTGTTTAAACTGCTGGAAAAAAGACTTTTCCCTGTCTCACTGGAGGTAAGACTCAATTTGGTTAAAATGTGGAAGAAAGGACAACCCTTGGAAGTAGACAGTACTACTAAAAGTATGATCTAATTTAGAGACAACATATGGATCATCCAGAGGCTTCAAAACCCAATGTGTGAGCGATACGTTGGGCAGAATCCTTTCCAATGCTAAGATCTTCCTTTATATACTGTTTATACTACAGAACTTCTAGAGCCCACACCAGGAGGAGATGCTAGGTGCTGTACAAACCTGCCTTAAACATATCTTACAATCAGGTTCTTTTTTTTTTTTTAATCTATTATGGTTTTGATGGCATCTTTCAAATCAATTTTGTTTACATTCTGATGCAATGTGCAGGGAAATGTAAGCCCAATGACCAAATGTTCTACAACAACATATATGGGGTGTTGCAAAGTAAAACCACCGGATGTGATGTGAACACCGTGCGATGCCACATCATACCACTTTTCATGACAAAGGAAATAATACTTCCACCAAAATGAATAAAGAGAACTGCTTTTCTTTTGCATGGGTGCATCTACACAAGACGCTTACTGAGTGTAGGCTAATCTAATCTAATGTACAGTAAAGCATCACAGTCTAGACGTGTGTGGCAATTACTGAGCAGTAGATCAGTCCCATTCATGTTTTGGGGTGGGACATTTCTATAGTGCTCATCATTAGAATATCTGAACTTCAGGTAGTAACAAAACAGGAGCAAACTTGCACTTGCCAGGTTGGAATATACTTTATAGACACATTTAGGTGTAAAAAAAGGCTAATAAAAATTCAAGAGCCATGTTTTCTGAAGTGTCCAATTTATTTCTGAATCTCAAGTTGAGTAACTAAATACTGCATACTCAAAGCTAGAAGAAACCTTAAAAATATGTAGTGATTAGCCTTTAAAAGGACAGGAAAAGAAATAATGCTTGGGTCAAATTTAGCTCTTGGGTATGTCGGTATTTTACTGGAGTTACTCCAGATTTATGTTGAAGTTCACCAGTATCACATCATATTTACACTGGTATAATTGAAGCATACTTTCACTCGATTACCATATGCTACACACTATAGTTTTTCAAGCTAACCAGTTCTATCATTTAATGGACTCTACAAAAAAATGAAGTGTAAATATGTATTCATGTTCACTTGATCAATATGGAACTATCAACATCTGAATATACTACATTCATTGGAGTTCATGAAGTTTATAATCAGCTTAAAATTTCTTTGAGATAGAATCTGGCTGTATTGAAAGGAGAGATTTATTTTAGTTAATGGTTAAATAAATTATTTCTCTTTTTTATGTCACAAAGATGTAGAAACAGATCTTGTGTTTCAGATCTTACTGAATTATGTGCATGCCTTGAGACTCTTATGTGTCTCATGTGTTTGCACTGCCTTGTAGCATGGCACAGAATGTGGGGATGACTTAGCTCATACTTAAAGCTAAAAGGTGGCTTTGCACGATGGTTCTCTCCAACTTTCCTGCATGCTTTGAGCATGTTGTAAAAAGCTCGCTCTCTCTGTCTCTCACACACACACACACACACAAATCCAGGATGGATGATATATACTGCCTGGTAGCCAGTTGCAGGATATCTGAAAGCTGGTTATACTATGCGGCTATAGAGGGAGGACCAGAGAGGACTGCAGTATGGAACACTTTCACCTAAGCTAGGGACAGAGGTTACAAATAAACCAGTTTAAGTGATCAGAAACCGGTTTAAACCTGTAACAGAACAGAAATTCCATGCACATAAACTACTCTCAAAATGGCTGAAACTGGTTTAAGCCAAACCTGGTTGAATGCAGTATCAGATTTAACTGATTTAGGTCAAACCAGTTTACAGAACTTCTGTCCCAGACCTCTTCCTGGTTTAAATTAACTCACAGTCCCCCAGCATCCCAAGATGCTTTGCAGCCCTAGGCTGTGCTGGGCTGGGGGAGCGGTGCTGGCTCCACCCCTCTCCTCCCTAGCCAGAGCAAACACTGCTACAGCTGGCTAAAAAGGGGGTAGTGGTGGGATGAGTGGCAGAGTGGGGTGTGTGGCCAGACACCAGCCCCAGGCCTGAGGCAAAGTGGGGTGGGGAGGGAGGGACCGGGCTGGTGTTGTCGTGGGCAGAAGCAGAGGGGAGGCGAGCAGGGGGACACATGCTTCTGGAGGGATCCTGGCCCTACCCCCTCTGTGATGCAACAATGGGGAGAACGCGGGGCATTCAGAAACGGGTGCCACACCCAGGGGCACCCGATGACCTGCTTCTCCTCCCACTGGGCCCAGGCCCAGTGCAGGGTGGGTGTCCCTGGGAGAGGCAAAGGTGGTGGCACTGATCAGGATACAAGTGGGGATTCCCCTCCCCCAACTCCCGCTGCTGACTCTGCCCGAGTCACTCTCATACACCTCCAGGGAGCCATGGCTACCGTTGGGGAAGTTGCCAGTGCTTGCAGAGTTACTGGGTGCTGCAGTTGCCTGACCACAGTCTCCTCTTTCAGACCACCTGGTCTGGGTGGTCTAGCAGCTGGGCTCAGCATGGCCAGGAGCAGCAGCAATTACATGTCCCCCGGGAGGAGCCAGCCAGCCAGCCACCATGGCACCTAAGCCAGTCTACACCTAGCCACCCGACAACTCTGCCACCGCTACAGGGCTGCCCCAGCCAGTGCTTGGAGCAGCCATGCAGGGCCCAGAGGCAGCAGCTAGGGCATTGCAATCAGGGAAGCGACCCTGGATGGGTCAGCCCCGCAATGGTGGTGGAATTGCTGGATGGCCAGGTGCAAGCTAGCTCAGGTGCTGTGAGGGCCAGCTGGTTCTTCCTGGGGGACCTGTCGCTGCTGCTGCTCCTCACTGCACTGAGCCCCGCTGCTGCTCACAGTGACTGGCCTGGCTTCCAGGCCACCCAGGTCAGGTGGTATGAAAGAGGAGGCTGTGATCAGGCAGCTGCAGTGCCTGGTAACTCTGTGGGCGAGTGCTGGCAATTTCCCAGTGGCGGCTGAGGCTCCCCAGAAGTGGGTGAGAGCGACTTAGGTGGAGCTGGTGGTGGGGGTTGGAGGAGGGAAGTCCTGACTTGTTACCTGATTGGTGCCACTGCCATCCCCACCCCCACGGACACCCGCCCTACACCAGGTCTGGGCCTGCGCATGGCCTTGGCAGGAGGAGAAGCTGTTCAGCAGGTGCCCCTGGGCCCAGCACCCGCTTCTAAACACTGTGTTCTCCCCATTGTTGCATCACAGAGATCAGGCAGCCACTGCCCCCATGCCAGCTACCCTCAAAGAGACAGCGGCTCGGTGGCAAGGAGTCCCTGCCTCCTCCCTGTGTGTCCAGGGTGTGGGTCTGGTTCCTCTCACTCCCTCCAGCCCCTTAAAATACACAAGGGGGACTTGAGGGGAAGGGCCCCAACCCCTGCTCATGGCTCTGGGAAGCCCATGGGGAAGGGAAGGCAGACAGCAGGGGCTGTGCAGCACTGGGCTCTGCTTCACTTCTTGGGGGGAGGAGGAGGGGGGGTTGTGTGTGTGATCCTCAGCTTCGTGCAGTCCCTCACGCGTGTTCCAGTGAGGAGGTGACTGTCCTAGCTGGGAAACAGGCTCTGGGCCTTTCCTACTCTTCCTTCTATAGTAGAATGGGGGCCTGAAACACTTCGCTCTTGGAGGAGCAGCACAGGGGGTCTCTCTCTGGATCAGGTCACAGAATCCTAGAGGAGTGGGGCTGGGAGGGACTTTCAGGGGTCACATCTAGCCCAGCCTCAGCCTGAGGCAAAAGCATCCTTGTCTAGACCATCCTGTACACACCAATACAAAGCTCCCCTGCTTCAGCTGCTTGAGTTGCAAGCAGGGTGGGGAAAACCCAGGCAGATCCTGTAGGCCAGGGTAAGGGGTTAAATCCCTCCCCAGTCATACTCGGCCTACTGGAGCCTAGCCACCCTCCCCCCGCTCAACTTCTGCTTAGCCTGCTGGCCATTGCAGAATGGAAGGGAGGGCTTAGCACTCCCAGCCTCTAGCCTGAGCCACTGCAGGCATGTGCCTGCATTTCCAGAATCAGAAGTGAATGTCTATTCACTTGTTTCTCAGTTCAATCAACGCAGGTTAGACTAACCTGCAAAGATTGAATTGATTCAGACTCGGGCTTTTTGAATGTCTGTACCTAGCCCTAGTGGGCATAGGACTATTACTTTCCCAAATTATAATCTCACAAGGTCTACAGGCAATCCTTGCTTAATGCTGTTTCACTTAGCATTATTTTGCTATAATGCTCATTTGAAACCGATACCTGATTTCAATTAGCGCTCAGCAAGTTTCGTTAGAACGCCTGAGGTCGCCATCTTGGGTCATCAAATACTTTTGGTTTCACTTAACGCTCAGTTTTTTAGGAATCAATTAAGAGCGCTAAGCGGGGATTGCCTGTATTTCAATTTTTGTGGCTTCAGCCCTGCACAGTGTCCTTGATGGCTCCTTAGATTGGTAAGGTGACTATGGGCTTTTGGTGGTATATCAAAGCCCAAATTACCTTGTTTTCCTTTGAATGTTTCTAACTGGATAGGAAAACATGGCCTAGTTAATTCAATTTGAAAGGCACTTCTTCTAGAAGCAAGACAAATCATTTTCATGCAAAATGATGTAAGGATCTACAGTGTGTGGAGCTCTGACAAAGGTACAGTAATTCCATGATGGTATATGTAGTTCCTGCAAATTTGCAGTAATTCATTTTCCACAACAGTGTAATGGCACAAAGGAGCCATTGCCAGCTATAGTATCTATAAATCAAGCATTAACAACCCCCAAGAAAATACCAAGAGCAATGTTCAGTCAGTATTTTTTCAATAAAGATTTCCTAAGGTTATCACCATTTTAATTTGTTAGAGCAGTTAGACTACTGTAGGTCACACAAGATATTTTGCTTATAAAGACATTTGACTATGAACCCACAAAATCTGAAACAGGAAATAATTTAAGTGAACTGCTTCTCTACAACTGTTCAAGGATAGAATATAAGTAAATACAATTTTACAGAAAAACTACTGGAATATAAGAGATCAAATATTTAAAAGATCACATACGTTTTAAAAATAGGTTACATTTTAATTTTCAAAATAATGGACAAAATGTATAAACATGCTGTCAGTAAAATATTCAGTCTATCAATAAATTATTGGATTATGCCAATCTTAAATTGTGCATCATTTTATACTGCATGTTAAGGGCCAAATTCTTGTCGCAGTAATAAGCCCCAAGCAAATGTGTTTGGCAGGGGTACATGCAAATCTTGTGGGAAAAGGTTCATCCCTGTGACCTGGAGTCACAATCCACAACAACTGCACAGGCCAGTATCTCTAGCTTCATTAGAGATCAAGCCTAATGATCAGGGATCCTGGTTTACTCTGTTTAAAAAAAATGCTAATTCTTTCATTTAAAAAAAAGCAAATTCTCTGATTAAAACGCCTAAAATTCGCATTTTTTCATGATTAAAATGAAACACCACTATATATAAAGGTATCAGTTGAATACAATGTTTTATTGATATATTTACAATTTTAAAGCAATTTGGAAGCCTCCCAGTACCACAATTACTATAATAAAATTCTAAATACCTATACATTTTGGCATTTGATTTGGGGTTTTTTATCATGGAAAATCAGAGCTCCCTCTGCCCCCTTCGTTCACCAGGACACGGGTCCAGCTGTGACTGTCCCCTCCCTGCTGCCACTGTTTTGTGGCGCTCAACAGCCCTGATATGCCAGTACCCTGTCCATGCCATTTCCCCTCATTCCCAAGTCATGGCCCCTCAAGGCCTGCTGGTGCCCCTCACTCCCCACCCATAGCCTCCTGCCCCCCCCCCCCCACTCCAGCCCTGCCAGAGGGCCCCCCCCAGCTTCTAGGACTATGGAGCCAGAGACCCAAGTCTGCAGCCCCCTCCCCCCCAGAAGTGCCCAAGCCCTGGCTGCCACCCATGGGAGATGCCGGCTGCTGCATGCCCATGGGAGTGTGGAGCCCTTTTATCCCTAAGGGAGGCCAAGATACATTGGCTCCCCCTCCTGTGTGGGCAGCACGGCTCGAGTGGAGCACGTAAGGGGGTGGATGGAGGCTCAGGGCTCTCTGCCCTGCTGCCCTCCCCCTGGGGTCTTCACGTAGGTAGCATGCAGGTAGCCTGCATCTGCTCCTGTTCTATGCACAAATCTGGGGGGGTCATGTGCCCCCACAACCCCCAGGAGTGCACGCAGCAGTGGAGAGCCACCCCCCACCTGCCGCCCCCCAGACAAGCAGCAGTTCTGTCCCACTGGCCACCTGGGCCCTGCAGCTATGCAGTCCCAACCTGGGCCTCGAGGCCCACGTAGCATCCCAGCTGGTCAGCAGGCCTAGCCCCAGCCAGCCCTGCCCAACTCCCTCCCTCACTATGGGGACCTCAATTTCCTTCTCCCCTGCCCTGGCCCTCCCCCTCTCCCAGTTCCACCCCTGACTTTCCTGCAGGGAGCTGTTCTCATGTTGCCTGGTTGCCATGTACATTTGTGTACATGCACATGAAGCCCCCTGCCACTCTCCCTCCGCCCCTTGCAGGCTGGAACTCAGCCAGCCTACAAGGGTAAACCTACCATTTTCCATGCTTTTCTCCATAAAATGAGAAAATCTGGGTTTTTCTCCTTAAAATAAGAAAATCTGCATTTTACTGCATTTTTCCATAGTGAATGGAAATCCTGGATCCCTGCTAATGATGTAGTCAAGTAAATAGAGGCTTTGACCATTGCACTATTTTAACTAGCCCTCTCCTCTTAACATCAAATCCTTATTCCACCAAAGGCAGAACTACAGAGCAGGAGTGACTGGTGCTTCCTGAATCTGCGGGGGCACCCGCAGAAGCCGCTGACCCTGTCAGGGGGGGCACCAGCCCTATCAACAGCATCAGTGCTGGCTGTCGGGGGGGCACGTGCACCCCTACCAGTTGTCTATGCTACAGAATGCAGAGCTGCATTTTCTCCTTGAGAAGCTTCTCTGTGGCCTGTCTGCAAATCGCACAGTAGAATTATGGTGGCGTTGCTATTTTTTCCAGGCTTTGTGGACTCATGCAAAATGGGGAGGAGGATCTCATAGTTTGCAGTACTGATAGTTACTGCACATGAGGTGCTAGAAGTGAGACTAGTGTCACAAAATGTCCCCACATGGTCCTACAGATAGCAGCTGATGAAGTAAGTTGTTGTTTACAAAATCTTATGCATCTCTGATTTGTTTAGTAAGTCTATAATGGCAAGTACCCTGCCTTCTGCGTACAAAAATAACCAGCAAAAGTTAATATAAACTTATCCACACATCTCCAACATTTATGTATCTAGGCATACACAGGATGTGCAGCATGGATAAGTTAAAGTTACCATGAAAATGTTATTTTGTTTATTTCTTGACTTGAGTACTTAAATTCATAAACTTTAATGTAATCAGAACTCACAGTATAGAGGTGATCTCTTTTATTAGACCAACTAGATTTTGGCAAAAAAAAAAAAAAATTCTTTAATTGCAAACGTTTGGGCACAAGCACCCTTCTTTGGGCATAGGAGAAAAGAATGTAAACGTTCTCCCAGGTAGAAATGAAAGTTCATATTTCAAAGAAGAGTTAAAGGTGTAGTAAAATCTCCTGTTTGCACAGTTCATTTTATGCAGGTTAGGCTCAGAGAAAAGTTGGAATAGTCTGTTGATCTCAAAGCTGTTTGGTGGCAAACAGGATGTAGTCATATTTCCTTCTCTGTGAAATATGAAACACCATAACCAGAAGGAAATATGATTGCATCTTGTTTGCCACCAAACAGCTTTGACGGCAATAGACTATTCCAACTTTTCTCTGAGCCTACCTGCATAAAATGAACTGTGCCAAACAGGAGATTTTACTACACCTTTAACTCTCCTGAAATATGATCATTTCTGCCTGGGAGAACGTTTACATTCTTTTCTCCTACGCCCAAAGAAGGGTGCTTGTGCCCAAACGTTTGCAATTAAAGAAATTTTTTTTCAAAAATCTAGTTGGTCTAATAAAAGAGATCACCTCTATACTGTGAGGTCTGATTCCTTTTGCCTCTAGCCCAATACAGCTACAACTTGGATACCTAAACTTTGTTACATTAACCTCAAACTTTATTTTTGAACTACAAGTTGTAATGCTTTATTGGTGCCATCTTGTGGTAAAACTGTGTATTGCAGCTTTTAATTAAATAATATCCAAGTTCAGTTCAACTAGCTACTCTTAAATAGAAATAATGAAGTAAACAACATTCTACCTAAAAATACGATAGAAAACATTTATCGGATGCATACTTGATATCAGAATTACTTTAGTGCTATTTATTAAATCTGGACTCTGGCCAAGAGATAAGAGAATACATCTGAATGTCACAAGTTGTGACACATTGACAAATCTGTAAAACCAACTTAAGTCCATGGTTCAAGAAATAATAACCTGAGTGGGAGACTAATGCCACATTTTGAGCTTCCTTTCATATTCTCTTTGCTTCTTTAGTTCTTGGCCAAGAGCATTTTATACAAGGCATCTATTTGTATTTTGCCCTTAACATCTGTCTTTAATATCTTTAAAGGCAGAATTGCTATTCAGCTTGTCATTATTCACAAGATATGCACAAAATAAATCAGAACTTACAGATCATCATTCATGAAGACGTCACTTTTTTTCCACTGGGTTGTATCATAACTCTGCTCAATGGGAAGACCTCTGTAAAAAGAGGGAAAGAAAACCATAAACACACATATTTCAAGATGGTTGTAAAAAGTTAGGAAATACATACAGAGTATTTTTTGCGTGAAAAAGTAGCTCTTATCACAAAAAATAATAGCTACAAGAAATGGAAATATTTTACTGTCAAGCAGTAAGCAGATACTTATGAACAAAATTATCTAATAATATCAAAATGATTTTCTGAATGGCAGAATCTCTCACACTAAAATCAGTGGAAACTATGCATGTTCAGAATCTCTGATCCATACCACTAAAAGTCAAAGGAATCTCTAGAAATGACTTCAATAGATACAGGATGAAGCACTTGTAGCATGATCCTATTAGTGAGTGAATATTTCCTACAATACTGAACCCCCTCGGCTTCCTTCTGATATCAAGAGGCCAGGGAGGATCAGACCCTTACTGGGTTGAAGGATGCCATTTTCTTTAGTGGTTCTTATCACTGAACAGAAACCTCACCTTTGAGTGTGAAAACAGCATCTTATCTGTCTTCCACCTTACCTGATGGAAGAGATACATGTTGCTTAGTTATCAGCAGCTAAGACAGGGGAAGGCAGGGAAAGGGAGAGTGAGAGGGACCTGAAAGAAATAGAGGTGGAATAACTTGTTTTAACTGGTAACTTTATCTCTGGAATGAGGAACAGTCTCATAGTTCCTGACCTCTGCCTGAAGAGGCTGTGCTTATCACAGAGATTAGTTAGAGAATTTTTCAGTATCAGAAAGGTGTGGCTATAACTGCATGGTAATAGTGGAGACATGGACCGGAAGAAGAGAAAGAAAGATCTTGGGTCAGAGTGACAAGGCACATGTCTGTATACTCTGCTTGGCTCAAGGTAGCTTTTAGGGCATGTGAAGGTTCTGTAGTAGTCTGACAATGGCATTCAGCCAACTGTTTGCATACACTGTCTAAAAGCTAGTTAACTGTCTTGCCTCTTTTCATTTTTGAGCCAGTGCTGATACCATGCCTGCTTTCTCATATCCCTCTGACACCTTTTATCCCTAAGGGAGGCCAAGATACATGGTCTCCTTAGACAAAGCCAAGGGTGCTCAACCTCTCTGGCCCCACGAGCTGGATCCACCATGAGGGATTGGTCTTCAAGCCAGATCCAGCATCAGGGCAGAGTGTAGGGGGCAGTCCATGGGTGCAATCTGGTGTGAACCTGCACACTGGACCTGGCTACAGTTATGACTCCACGCATCAGATCCAGCCATGGAGTAAATGGACTGAGGAAGCATGGAGCTGCAACATCTGGACTGTGGAGATCCTCATAGGTCAGAAAAATCTGGCAGTGGGGAAGTGGTGGCAGTGTCGATTGCCATGGCTCTGGAAGCAATTAACACTGCTACTACTCCTCTGCCCCAAAATTTCCTAGACACATGGGGAGCCCTGCAGGTCAGCCCCACAGTGCCGAAGGTTCAATGCCATCCAATAAACTACCTCACAGTGAAAACTTTATGGAACGTAGATATTTGCACTGTCGTCCCACGTGACATCCTACAGGTCATCTCTGAAAACTCCAAGTTCCAGTTACTGTTCAGAAGCACAAGGGCCTCAAATATGGCTCTCAATGAGGACACCACATACTAAATATATCTGTGACGTGAATGATCTCTTCAAGTTAACAGTAAAAACATGCTGACCTGGAGGCTTTCCATTTTTGCTGTATTTACTTCTAAAAGATTATAGTTACAATAATGCAACTTTAGATAACTGGTAAGATATGGATAAGTACCGATAAAGCATTGTATTTGGAATCCGGATAGACGTTAGTCCAGTGCATCTGCATTAATACAATACTTGGAAGGCAAAAGTATTGTTGCTCCCTGTATCTACAATCACTTTTAGGTCAGTGCACAACTGAGCATCTTTAACTGAAGACTGCCCAGCACCAAGCTGATAAACAGTTGTAAATATATAGTGCACTTCTGAACAGGGGCCTTTCCAGTATTTTTAATACATACTGGCATCTGCTGGTAAAAGCTTAGTATTACTTTAGTTCTTTTTCACATAATACCAACTCTGCCAATCCCTAGTCTGATGACTTAAAATTTCCTTGTATTCCAGTTTATGTAAATTGGATGAGAGATATCCACTCAGAATGTTTGAGTCAGCAATAAGTAATACAGATAAATGCTGAAAAAAAATCTGCTTTTCTTCATAAATTTTCCACTGAGATGTTATAAAGATAGAACAATATTAAACATATTCTAACAGCAACTGGTTATAATCACAGAGTTTTGAACTGAGGTACTTGAACTATTGACTCTAACTCCACATCATCATGTCAAAAATATTTACAGAAAACATCAATACAGATGTCCTAAAATAGATGGTTCTGAAAAAATATATGTACAAAGAATATATCGAACCCTGTCCAGGACAAACATGAGATTTACTTTATTCAAGTTTAACCTCGTTTGATCTCCAATTGTCCAAACATGCTGTATTCTATTAGCCAATACTGGGTAAAACAACACTTTAAAATTCCAACATTTAATGCATGTCACCAACTAACCCTGGCCAGAGATCCCCACCATACCCATAATGTTGATGTCCTTTAGTAAACATACAAGAAGGCTCATTCTTTAGCTTGTGATCTTCTGGCAATGAAACTGGAACAATTTCTCCATATTCTCTTTCTGCTCCCCAGGGAAGCCTGCACCATTGAAATTCATTCCTGAACTTCTCATACCTGAAACAAAAAAAATCCACAACCCATTCTTAAATCACAGCAACAATTACAGTGACTTGAATATCTTTACAGATACCTTAGATTGGAATTTTTTTTTTATTCTATTGGTGGTAGGTTACTCCATTTTTTGACTGATCATAAACAAATCAATGGGAGTTCATTGATTGTTCATTGATTTCAACAGCAGCAGAATCAAATAAAGCATGCTTTAATCAACTGGAGGAAAGAAGAAGTTGAATATAGATCAAAATATGCTACTTGTTTAACTGCACTTGCATAATCTCCATTATTAAAGCAGAGATGAACACGTTGTCCTCTAGTCGATATACAAAATTGGACCATGATTTGGTTTCCCCAATTTATGGTTTCCCCTTCTCTTCACTGAACACACTAACAAAAATTACTTTTAAAACTGAGGCAGTGAGCAAGACTGGTAAGTACTAGCCCTGGAAGGGGAAGCTTCAAGATTGCTCCCAAACTCAAAAACCATAGGTTATACTGCTGTGCTCTCATTTAGTTTGTTAAGACAGAGGCAGTAAGGTCTAGCTGGGAGGATCCAGGGATTTCATCTGAGGATCCAGGGCTATTCTGTCCCCAAGACCTGTCTTTGATTCAAAAGGTCTGATTCTTCCTTCAACTTCAGTCAGGTTTATAGTGCAAACTTTTGCTGGCATAAGTAGATTGATCACAGGCAGAAGGCAGGACAGGGTGGCACCTTAGGGGCTTGGCACAGGTTACCTTAAAACCAACATAAAAGCTATTAAAAACAAGAGCAGTCATTAGTTAAAGGGTGCTAAGCTGCCATACGTTCCCTCTAAATATTTCAAAGTTAAACCTTGGCTGGCATGGCATAACTTTGATTTGTTTTGCCTAGATTCCAGGGTATTGTATGAATGGTGTAGGAAAACAAAATGCCTCACTTTGATTCCTCCAGCATCCCAGAATACATAGCTCTCAACCGCTTCCCACCCTCCAAATCTCTAATGGGGTCCCCACATGTGCCCCCTTGGCTCCAGGCTGAGAACAACTCTCTGAGTGTGTAATTGCAGAGAGACCATGGAGGGAAGGGGAAGCACGCTTCCCCCAGCCCATGTCTCAGTTAATTGAGCACTGGATACTCTGGGCTGAGCATGGAGCACCCAGACAAGGAGACCAAGCAAGCTTCCCATGGCTGTATGGTCTCCATAGGGAGATCTATAAGCTAGCCTGTCTAGGCATTTTTATTCTTCCTTCCACACCCCTACCCTTCCATGTATCTTGCATCTTATATAAGACAGTTCCTAGGCACACGAACCTAACCTCTAAAGTCACCAGTAAGAGAAACAACACAATTTAATGTTCACTTCAGAACTAGTAGTTTGAGAGCATTGGTACATACCATTCTGGCTGCTCCACTGGGTTAATTTGTGCTGCTTTAACACACATTCCAAATTTTACATTGAATTCCTCTAACAACTGCATTAAGTGGACTGGTGTGTGGATTGTTATACCACATACATCATAAAATTATCAATTCACTACAAGCAAAAATACCAGATTTGTACAAGTCCTAGCATCCACCTGCCAAAGACTCTTTTATAAAAAAAAACCTGGGGGATTGTGGGCTGGCAGAGTCCATGGTCAGGTGGGTTGGGAACTGGCTAAGAGATCGAACCCAGAGAGTGTTAGTAGATGGGTCTGTATCATCCCAGTGGGAGGTGGCCAGTTAGGTTAGGAGAAGATGTCCTGGCCAGCACAATGTCTGAAAGGGACTACAGGGTTATGGTTGATCACAGGATGAACATGAGCGGCCAACGTGATGCTGTAGTCAACAGAGCTAATAGCACACTGGGGTGCATTAGCTGATGCATCGCAAGCAAGACTAAGAAAGTGATACTTCCTTTCTACTCAGCGCTGGTGAGACCCCAGCTAGAGTACTGTGTCCAGCTCTGGGTGCCACACTTCAAAAAAAGATGTGGAGAATCTTGAAAAGGTCTAGAGAAGGGCTACAAGAATGATAGGGGCCTGGAGGACAAACCTTATGAAGAAAGACTGATCTGGGACTGGTAGACTAATCTGGATCTGGGACTGTTCAACCCGAGGAAGAGAAGAGTGAGGGGGGGACTCGGTGGCTGTCTACATAGACTAAAGGGGTGAATACTGGGAGCTGGGAGAAAAAAAAAAAAACTGTTCACTAGGGCAACAGGGGAAGACAAGGAGTAATGGCCATAACTGTTAGAGGATGACTTCAGGTTGGAAGGAAGACCTTCTTTACAGTAAGGGTGACCAGAATCTGGAATAGACTTCCCAAAGAGGTGGTCGAGTCCTCAACCTTGGAAGTCTTCAAGAGGAGACTGAACAGGCATCTTGCTGGGATAATTTGATCTCAGCAGTATTCCTGCCCAGAGCAGGGGAGTTGGACTCAATGATCTTTTGAGGTCCCTTCCAGCCCTTAATTTCTATGATTTCTAAGACACTGCAGCATTAACAGAGATCAAGGAATTTAATACTGACAGAAACACAAGCTTTAAGAGTTCCTTAAATAGTGTGATCTCTCCATATACTAAGCAATGCTAAAATCTACAGGTACAAAAAGTAAGGCTTGTTTAGATTCACCATGAGACTCTAAGCAGAAACCCATTTGAACCCTTTAATATAGGAAGAGTACATAAAAGTTAAATGTGTGCATTCTTCCTCCAAAGATGGTTAACTTACAGTTTCAATGAATTCACTGCAAAAAAAGCAGATTTCTTAAGACACGCAGCAAGCCAGGCTATTAGACCAAATGCATTAAAAAACAAAAGTTAATGCTAGCTTATGAATAAACTAATGATTTATTGAAATTAGGAGACATCTCTCTCTACCATGGCATCTAGCAAGTTATTTTATATACGAGTCTTTTGCAGCACATTTATTCTAGATTTAATTTTTTTTTTTTTTTTTTTATACAGGATCAAAAAGCACATCATATGTAGGCATCTAACCAACTTAAGGAGGTGGCTGGCCAATTCTGCAGCCAGGTCATGGGGCTGGCTGACATTTCTGAGGGCTTATTGTGGCTGCCTCCCCAACCCTGATGCCTCTGATTGGCTAAGGGGTCCTGGTGGCCCTGCTCCCCACCACTGATTGATGGAGAGGGCTGTCCATTGTATGGCCCTGCCCCTTGGAGAGGGGTGGAGCCAGAGGACATACAGCCCTCTCAGCCAATCACTGGTGAGGGGTGGGGGTGGCAGCCATCTTGTCAGATCACCCTTGTGTTGGCAGCCCTCCGTCTTCCCTTCCTCCAGGTGGGCAGCGCAGCCTGGAGGACTGTTGGCTCCCACTGGGGAGCCAGCATTTTATTTTTAATGTTTCCCCCCCCGCCCCCAACGAATTTTGCAGAGATTGCTTGATTTTGCAATTTCTGCAAAAATCCATGCAAACGCAAGTAAGTCCCTAATCACGTATAATGTTTTTTCTTAGCAGATGCAAAACTCTCCCTTCACCTCCCTCTGCCCCCACCCCTGTGGAGCAAGAGTCCCGGCTCCTGCCTTTGCCTCTGCCCATCAGCCCTCTAGTGGCAAGTCAGTCGCACAGGTCTGAAACTACATGAAGCCTTCACTTGTGACTGCTCTGAAAACACCAGAACTGTGACACCACAACATTCCACAGGTTTCTGGCATTATACCTGTGCCAAAGCCCTTAGAGGCTAACTGGTTCAGAGAGGAAATTCTTGACAACAGAGTTGCATCCATGAGCACTGCCACACTGCCTTCTAGACTGTCACACTGGCACATCCATGATTTGACTTATTTTGCTTATGGGGACTGAAGGTCAGTTTTGCTTGTATAATCTCACCTGCAGAAGTCAACAAGAATGATTAATTAGCATTTCCTCTTGGTTCAGTTTAAGGAATACCGACACCACAAGCATGCAGAACGGTTTGATGTCCAAACTCACACTCAGAACACTGCACACCCTCCACTTGTAGAGCAGATGTTACCTTATGCTAACACAGATCAGGAATAACTTTGCAGGAGTTACTTTAGTGTGAAAAAGAGCCAGAGTAGGCTCATTATTAATTGAATTTGGGCCTTTCACTTCATCTTGATGCATCTCCATTTATCTATCTGTAAAACAGCTATAATAATTCTGATCAGTCACAGGTTATTTATAGCCTTTTTTTTTTTTTTTTTAAAGGGATATAAAAATCTCTGGAAGAATCCTCTTGTTCAATTAGGAGAGACCTCAGGGTGCTGACCCCAAGCTTGGGAGATGCCATCATCATACTACAATACTATGCCATTTCTTTATGACGCTGTGTCTTGATATCATGATGCAATTTGTTTATCTAGCAGGACAAACTAGAATAATCCTGTGGGAGCCGATGAATGATGAGGCATATCTTCCTCCTCCACTATATTAAAATAACTGTATAAACTTTTAGCATCTATTTTTTTTAAAGTTCAATTTATGGCTTTTTTCCCCCTGAAGGTTGGCAGCCAGACATCAAATCATTCTGCATGCTTGTCAGTATTAATTAAACCGAACCCAGAGGAAATACTAATAAATCATTCATATTGACTTCTATCTGCAGGTTACGAAATTGCAGAACAACCCATTTGCCTTAGACAGAAAAGACAAACATTGCACACAAAGGTAATCACCCATTCTGACCAAACAAGGCTTTGTTAAGCTTCTAACATTTATGGTCTTCCTCACAAAGAGATAGTTATGGTCAGTATCAATCCAGTGGGATTATAATTTTCAAGGACATGAACAAAACACTGTCTTTGCACAGAAAATATCAAACTAAAAACCAGACTGGAAAAACTTCTCAAAAATTTACTGTAGGGAACAATCTTGTACTGGCAAGGAAATGTACTGAATAGCTTAACACAGGGCTGTCCAACTTCTAAAGCTCTGGGAACTACACCAGCGGGGGCCACAAGTTATACAGACCACATTAGGTGAGCTGTGGGCCACTGGGCTGCTTGCTGCATGGACACTTCACTCCAATGCTCCATATACCTGCACAGGCACCCCCAACTACTGCACCACCGTTCTCCCCTTTCCCCTGCTACTGGACCATATGGGCACAATTCCCTTATTCTCCTGCTGCAACACATGTCCTCATGAGTACTCCCTTCCCATTGCCCTACGCAGGTGTGCTCTCCCCTCTTCCCCCCCTGCATGGTCCTGATCGCCCCCATTATACTGTGCCACAATGACCCACCCCCCCCGTGGCAAGAGCAGTAAGTGGCAGCTGGAAGACGAGAGAAAGCCCAGAGACTCTAGCTGCTGATGCAGCAGGAGCAATGAAGGGGAGCAGTGGCTGGATGAGAGTCCAGGGCCACAACTTAAATCCTTGTGGCCCTCGGGCTACTAGCCGGACAATCTTAGTCTAAGAGGTAGTTTCCATTTCTAACTTCCATGATTCTATCATTTCAGGGGACTCTGAGGGCACTTGTACATGTGACGTTGGGTTAGTCCTCACTAAACTAAATGGTTTGGTTTTATGACCCCAGACTTGACACAGTGTGTTTTAATTTGTTCCGTCACTGTGTACAAGTGACAGCTCTTAAACCAAATAAATCTCTAATATGCTACTCACAGTAAATTACTGCATGGAAGCTGCATAACAATCCACCCCATTGATCACTCTGGTACTGAATTACAGCAGAGGCACCAGTAAACTTCTAATCCCTGCTAAAGACTGGGGATTGCTGACATGTAAAGTTGACCAAAACTGTTGCGATTTCATTAATTAAATAAATTTAAGTGTCATTTCACTAATTTCATTACTTTTTAACACATATTTTTAAACTGCTGCTATGCCGGGTAAGGACATGTCTCCCCTCCTCCTCTCCTCTTCCAGCTCAGGGGCTGCCTGGCCCGCCAGCAGCTCACTGCCCGGCTGTGGGTGTTGGCAGTCAGGCTCCACTGAAAAAAGGATCGGGCCCCTTGCCACTTCTGCCAGGATGCCCCAGGAGTCCTGCCTATTTGAGCCCCTCACTCCCGGGCTATGCTGGTGTCCCAGGAAGTGGCAACTGCCTGCACAGACACTTCCACCCCTCCAGCACGGCCCTGCCCGAGCTACCTGTCTGGCCTGTGCTACCCCTGCGCACCCCATGGGGTGCCATTATTACTAAGGGCACCATTGCCCTATAATCCACCCCATCTTAGTGAAAGGAATATAAAACTGCCTGGCTGCTTTACACATGTGGCTGGGAGCAGTTTAATTTCCCACTAAAAAGTAAACTGTGGCCATCTGCTCCCAGGACTGCAGACAGCAGGGGCCCCAGGAAGCAGCCACCACCTGCACAGACACCCCTGCCTGCCCAGCATGGCCCTACCCAGGCTGCCCACCTGGCCTGTGCTGCCCCTGGCTCCTCAAGGGATGCCTTGATTGCCAGGGGCACCATCGTCCCATAATCCACCCCTGCTTAATCCAAGGTATATTGAGGCGAATGGTTTCAGGGAATGTGGCCCACTCCCAACCCTCTTTTTGGTGCACAAACTTTGGATACCAGACTTGCTGGCAACTTTGTATCTTACAGCCATGTGTGTTCTGGATGGTGTTTTGCAAGTTTTGGCACCAAAAACATCTGCAAAGCGTAGCTAATCAACGAACCATGTACCGACATCTAGGCCCACAAGGGGTACCTACAAGGGCCCTTTTGGGGCATGGCACAACAGTGGGCTACCCACCAGTGACCCATGTGTCAAGACACCGGTTCCCGCTCACAGTTTCTTCCATGTTCTTCAGTTTCTTCAGCCGGTGAGAGAATAAATACTAACAGAACCGACCGACCCACTATTCATAAAGCAAGTATGCTTAAGACTCAAGTGGTCTCACAGAAAGCTGCTTGCCTGTTTTACGTTAAACTAGTGAGAGAAGAAATGGCATCAGGGGGAAAATTAGGCTGTGCTAAGTATAATGGCTCAAATAAGGGACTGCCTATTTGGCTGTGATTATGGCTGAAAATCCTTTGCTGCTTTAAGTGAGCTGCCAAGCACAGTTCATTTGCCATTTAAAGCAGCATGGGGTTGTCCGATTCCAGGTTCTAGCATGCAGGCACCATAATTTTTCTAGTGTGCAAGCCCCCTCACCTCCACCTGAGCTTTAGTTTTTACCAGGGCAGACACTTTTAATGATTCGTCCTACTGACTGAGGCTTCAGGGACAAGCCAGTCCCAAGGTTTGTGCCTGACCCAATGCCAGGGAAAGGGCAGGTGGTGTCCCAGGTGGTCAGTTGGGTAGGGACTACTAGGAGCAGCGTCTGGGTCACTAAATTTGGCCAACGTTCTTTTCCTCACTGCAATGCCCCAGAACTCCCTCACCAGAGGTGCCAAGCCATTCACAACACACTGCCCACTGGCTCCAGCATAACATGCACCAGTTGCATAAAGTTTATTTGAAGAGCATAGCTCTCCTCCATAATTTTCTTTTTATCAGGAAATTAAACTGATCCTGTCTGCCTGCATAAAGCAGCCAGGTGGTTTTATATTCCTGGCATCAATCAGGGGCAGACTATGGGCTGATGGTGCCGCTGGCAATCAGAGCCTCCCCTGGGGAGCCAAGGGCAGCATGGCCCAGGCAAACATCCTGGGCAGGGCCATGCTAGGCAGGTAGGGATATCCATGCAGGTAGTGGCTACTTCCTTGGGCTGCCTAGGAAGTGGGCAGCTGCGATTTGCTTTTTATATAAAAATAAAACTGCTCCCAGCTACCTGTTGGATGTCCATGCAGGTAAGCAGAAGATGGACTCATGTCAGGCTGGGTGGGCTGCTACACATGGTGTCCAAAAATAGCCACTGAATACAAATACCTGGAAATTGAAGTGACATTTGGTGGACAAAGGGGCTCACTACACAAAAACTATAGTGGCATCTGGTGGACAAAGGTGCTCATTACATGTCATTCTGTGAATTCACATGTATACATAACAGATCAATGGCTGTATCACTGAAATTTGCATTGATGCAAACTAAAATACAATCGGGACGTGGTTTATTTTGCACTGCAACAAACTCATTTAAACTGCAAAAAATCCTGTACGTGTAAAGTGTGATGCAATAAAACCTCAAAAGGGGCAATTTTCATCATGTGTACAAGCATCCAGTGAGCCAAACTGTAGAACACTAAGCATTAGAACAAAAATAACTTCCACTTCTTTGGGTTGCACACATTTGCAAATTAAGCCAACAGTTTATCATTGCAGCCTTTCATTAAATTGTACTTTTGCCTACAAAGTTGCCTCATTTTTGGTAGCTCATCTGAGTAGCACATGAATGTTTGGTTATAAGAAATGAGTTCATCGTAGCCCATAAACAAAAAGGATCTGACTTGATTCAGTACTTGAAACAGAGGCCTCTGAAGAAGACTCAAGTGCTTCAAGAAACTGAATTGGTAGAGAGAGTGTGTGTGGGGGAGGGAGAAGAAGGGGTTGGATCACGGCCTGAAGTGTAAGAATGAAAGCTGTGTAAATGGCACTGCTTTGAAACCCAGTGAGCATAATTTTCGTGTTCTGCATCTTGTCTCATTTAGGATACCAGTGTGGATCACCAAGGGAGCTTTTGCCATCCAATGTTCACAGAGGAAAAAAAACTCTGAAGAATTTGTTCTGATAGGTGTGCAAACTTAATATAACTTACACAGTGTAGGGCAGAAGTTGACTGTAAGAGGAAAGGCAAGTATGTGACAGAAAAAATCAAAGATCCTGTACCTCCGATGCCTACTACATTCCCACTGCCAGAAGCCTGAGTAATGGGATTACAAAACTATTCAGTGCATCACCTAAATTGAATGGGGCAAGGTAGCGGTATGTTACTTTCCTGCTCCCCTGATACTGGGGCTGCCTAGGAGCCCTTTTGGCCTGGGCAAAATTCTGGCTTTAGTAACCAGAAGGTAGTAACACTGCTGCAATGCTCCGTTTGGCTAGCCAGACAAGGCAGGGATGAAACCTTACTGCAAAGGGAATGTGAATTAGAGACATCTCTGCTGTCTCTGCCCCATTTGGGGGAATCATCAAGAGGTTAAGTCAGGTTCGGCCTTTTTGCTTTGCCTGAATGGCAGGAAGGGGCAACGGTGCAAACAAGAATCTGGCTACCAAGTGGTTCAAATTACACTACTCTATCATCCATGACACAATGAAGTGTACTCAAATAGCATAGTGGCAAGATCAAGTGAGCAAAAAAGTTAAGAAAAAACAGAATTAAGGTTGTCTGTCAAACTTTAATTAGGCTCCTCATGCATATGTATTCTATCTGCACGTTAAACTCATGATCATTTGCTATTTTTCTCCAGAGGCGCTCTGCATCAGATTGATAAAATTCACTTAATGAGCAGCTAATAATTATTTTGTTTTCTCTTTGTTATTCTATATATTATCCCAGGCCTTATTTACTCCACAATATTCAAGGCCTGCTCTGAAGACAATGTTATTACACTCCTCATGAGCTTTTCTGTGGTGTTCAGGGCTACAACAGAGTCTTCACTAATGTAAGTCTTTCTTCACAACTCCCCTATCGGGGGCAGGGGTGATTTTATTCCCAGTGGAAAACAGAAGTACAGTGAGATTTCCATCTAAAACATTCACTAATACTGGGTACTTAATTCAAAGCAACTAGGACCTGAATTTTCAGAATGCACAGCATGTTACAGCACTTCATATGCACAAAGCACAACTCTCACTGACTTCAGTTAAAGTTTTAAGGGCTCTGCACTTCAAATAAGGTCCCAGTGGCTCAGACTGGGCCCACAGAAACACATACTGGCCAGCTGGTTTAAGTGACATTGGGATGCTGTGACAGAGGCAAAGAAAGTGGATTACATTCATAAGCAGAGGGAGAAATTATTTGGAGGGGGCTGAGTACACACACACACACACTTCCTCCCCCAGCACATAGGTCTGTGGAGGGGAAGGAGTAGGGGGAGAAGGGTCATGGTGGGGGTGCAGATTGAGGTCCCCACAGTGAGGAAGGGAATGGGGCAGGGGCTGGGGTGGATGGGGCCTTGGGGCAGGTCTTGGGACAGTTGGAGCCTAAGCAGCTCATCCAGGAGTGCGGAGGAGCTCCCACCACTGCATGCACACCAGGGGAGGCACAGGGGGCACGTGCCCCCCAGATGTGTGTGGGGTGGAAGTGGGCTGCCTCTGCCTTGGGAACCGTGAGCCATGTGCCTGCTGCTGCTGGGTTGCGCTGGGTCCCCTTCCCATCCAGCAGACAGCGGGGCACAGAGTCTCAGCCTGCAGCAGCACCCACCTCAGCTCCACACGTGCCCCCATGTCTCCCCCAGTGTGCATGCAGCAGTGGGAGCCTGTCCCCACCCTTGCCCCTGGATGATCCACGTGGGCTCCATCCATCCCACAACCTGCCTCAGGGCCCCATTCACCCCAGCCCCTGCCGCACTCCTTCCCTCACTATGGGGAACTTGATCTGCCCCGCCCCTGCACACCCCTTCCCCTTCCCAGACTTGCCTGGTGTGGTGGGCAGTGCTCCACACACCACCAGGCTGCAATCCTGGCTGTGTAGAGGCTGCAGCTGCATGCCTGTGTGTATGTATCCCCTGCTGCTGTTGCCCAGAGCCCATGCCTGGACTGCCCTGCGGTCTTCTGCGTTGTCACCGCTGCCCCACATTTTGGGGATGGCTAAACCCCCATTAGCCTCAGCCTTCCACCACCTACGATTCCATCCACCCAGTTCTCCAAAGCAATATTAAACTTCTTCAGCCATGTGATAATCCTTTTTCCCTGGCCTCATAACATTCTGCTTCACTACTCAGCTCATATTCATTAGGACTGTATGAAATTTTGCCAGGCGTTTCGTTTCAAAGTTGTTTCAATGTGTTTCGAGCTTAAAACAGCGAGGAGTCTAGAACAGCCCCACAGCCCTCCCGGGGTGCAGGCCTCTGGATCTGCGTGCGGGATGACAGCATGCTGTCACTGCCAGTTGGGGCCAGCAGCAACACCAATCTTCCTGGTGCTCGGCATGGGCTGCGCCCAGAGCTGGTCCCAGCTGGTGGCAGCAGCCTCCTGTCATCCAGCACACAGATCGGGGGCCTGCCTGCATCCCCGGGAGGGCTGTGGGGTTGTGTCAGACTCCTCCTGGGGGTGCAGGCCCCTGATCTGCATGCTGGATGACAGGAGGCTGCTGCTGTCGCCTGGGACCAGCACTGGGTGCAGCCCGCACCCAGCACCAAGACGACTGGTGCTGCTGCTGGCCAGAGGGCTGCGCCCAGCGCCAGTCCCAGGTGGCAGCAGCAGCCTCTTGTCATCCGGCATGCAGATCAGGGGCCTGCACCCCTGGGAGGAGACTGGCACAGCTTGACAACACTCCTGGGGGTGCGAGCCCCCAGATCTACGCCCCAGATGACAGGAGGCTCAGGCTGCCTCTCCCACCAGGGACCGATCTCCCCTGCTCGCCTCTGTCCTTGGCACCAGCTCCCTAACTTGGCCCACAGCCAGCTCCAGGACCCCCTCACCCTCCCACATGCTCTCTGCCCGGCTCCAGCTGCCTTACGCAGCCCCTGCCCAGTTCCAACCCCCCCCAAGCTTACCAGCAACAGTAGCCATGCTCTTGGCCTCATGGCACAGCTTCCTGCGTGGCTGAGGCAGCGCAGCTTGGCCTCAGCTACCAGGTATCCGACCAGCCTCTGCCACAATGCGCTACTGCGGCCCAGCTTGGCGTGGGGCCACGTGCTTTAGGGCAGCTCTGGGCTGTCACCCGGGGCTGTGTACTGCTCGCAGGGACTGCCAGCCACGCCAGCTCGGGTCCTGCACGCATGAGTCCTGCACCGTCTGGCCGGGGCACTTCTGTGTATGCAGGACCAGGGCTGGCATGGCTGGTGGTCCCCATGAGTGATGCGCAGCCCCAGGTGATAGCTTGGAGCTGCCCGAAAGCACACGACCCTGCACCAGGCTATGCTGCGCCACAGCAGCATGCTGTGGCAGAGGCTGCATGGATACCTGGCGGCTGGGACCGAGCCGCACTGCCCCCCACCATACAGGAGGGCTGTGCCATGAGACCAATAGTGCAGCTGCTGTTGGTAAGCTGTGGGGGGAATGCAGCCGGCCATGGGCCAAGCAGGGGGCACCGGTCCTTGGTGGGAGAGGCAGCCTAAGCCTCCTCTCATCGGGGCACAGATCTAGGGGTTTGCACCCCTGGGAGGGCTGACAGGCTGTGTTGGACTCCTCCCAGGGGTGCGAGCCCCTGGATCTGCACCAAATGAGAGGAGGCTCAGGCTGCAGTAGCAGCAATTTTGTCCGGTGCTGGGCGCAGCTTGCGCCCAGTGCCAGTCCCAGGTGGGAAAGACAGCCTGAGCGTCCTCTCATTCAGGGCGCAGATCCGGGGGCTTGAGGAAGGCTCCTCCTGGGGGTGTGAGCCCCCAGATCTGCACGCCAGACGAGAGAATGATGCCACTGCTGGCAAGTGGAAGGACTTTTGGTTTGAACAGTTTGAGGTTCAGTTTCCCAGAAACCTCTGCACCCATCTCCTTGAAACTTGGCAGGCTTCATGCCCTCAGGAGCTACCATCCCTGCAGTTTTCATCCAAATCAGGCAAGAAGTGATAACATTTTAGGCATTTTCATGATTCCCCATTATAGCCTACGGGCTAAATGTCGAAACAGTTTCTACGAAACGAAATGGGAACGTGTTTCAAAACTAAACGAAACACTGTCCCTTCAAAACGGCGAAACGGACACTGAAACAAAACAATGGTGCTTCGTACAGCCGTACCTGGAACAGGTCCTTCAAGTATACTGAAGGAGGCAGGAAAAAATAATGTTTCACATAATTAAAGACTGCAAAATATGCACAAAACAGCCAAGGTAAGTTTCCATGGCCAACTTTAATTCTGGCATTTCCTAGCTTCCCAGAACTTAACTTTGCAACTTTCTCTCTCTTATGTAGGTTTGTACATTTGCTTTTCTAGATCTTTTCCCCTGATTCTCCTTTTACCTGTGTTCTCTCCAGTCTGTCCCTATTCCATCCCTTCTACTCTCTGTCCCAGGTTCCTCATTCTAGTGTTTCCTTGGCTCACTGTCCTTGCCCCAGTCCTAGCTTCTCAATCTCAGCTCCCCATCCATGTCTCATTTTTTTCCCCCAACTTGGTTTCCCGTATTCCTCTCCATGCTCCCCATCCTAACTCCTCCACAGTCTCATAGACTCATAGAGAAGCAGAGCTGAAAGGAACCTCCAGGTCATCTACTCCAACCCCCTGCTTGAGGTAGGATCATCCCTATCCAAACCATTCCATACAAACTGTAATCTAAACTCTACATAAGACTACAGTTGTCAAGTCTGCAGATGACACAACAAAATTTGCAGATGACACAGAACTAAGGACTCCAAATAGGTGTCCTGCGCAGGTTATTTCAGATAACTGATTTTTTACATAACCAGCAATCCCCTTACCCTGGGGATGCTGGAAATGGAGATTTTACTGTACCTGGTTAGATGGCAGCATTACAGAGAAGGATCTGGGAATACATACTCAATGAGTCTGCAGTGTGATGTAGCAGCGCAACAGGCAAGTGAGGCTTTGGGATGTATCAACAGAAGCATTAGATGCATGATGTAGGAGGTGATAGTGCCTCTCTATTTGGCACTGGTTAGGCCTTGCTTAGAGTATTAGGTGCAGTTTTGGGCTGAAGTTAGAGAAGGTCCATCGACAAAGGACAAAAATGATCGAGGGCTTGGAAGGCAAGTCATGCAAAGAGAAGTTCAAGGAAATAAGCATGTTCAGCTTGCAGAAAAGGCACTAAGAGGGGACATACAGCATCCTTCAAACACCTGAAGGATTATCAGAAAGAGAAAAGACATCTTTTCTCTTTTGCTTCAGAGAATAGAGCACAGACCAATGGCTTGAAGTTGCAGCATAGTAGGTTTAGATTTGAGATCAGGAAAAAACTTCACTATTAGAACAGTGAGGCAGTGGAACAGACTGATTACAGAAGTCATGGAGTCTCCGTCATTGTAAGTGTTCAAGAAGAACACTTCAAGAAGTTTAAGAAGTGCTCAAGAAGAGGTTGAACAGGCATCAGTCAGGGATGATCTGGGAGTAATTATGCTTATGTTCTACTACAGGCATTTCCTATATTTCTGGGCTGTGCTGGTTGCCACATGTAGCAGCAGGGGGGGGGGGGGGGAATCTTTCCTCGCCCCATGTCAGGGATTTTTTTTATGCCTTCATCAGGAGTATTTGTGTTGACTAGGGTGTGCCAACGCTTCTGCTGGGACTTAAACCCAGGAGTTGCTGGCTAGAGGGTCTTGTTCCTTTGCTCAGGGTCAGACAAATATGGTGATATTTGGGGTCAGGAAGGAATTTTACCCCATGGTCAGATTGGTATGGACATAGGATTTTTGTCTACCACTGTAGCAAGGGGAATAGCCCTCTTCCTTGGATCTCTTGAGCATATTTTACCAACCTTTGCATGAACAGAACATTAGTTGCCATGGTCCCCCTGCTTGACCTATTGCAGATTAGGGTGTTATGCCTTGTGGTTGTGTCAGGGTTGAGTGTCTAGTTTTGATAATAGGTTAGACAATAGATTTGTTCAGGATGGTTTGGATAGGGATGATCCTGCCTCAGGCAGGGGGTTGGACTAAATAACTCTGGAGGTCTGTTCCACTCGTTTTCTCTATGATTCTATGGTCTTGGACAGGAAATGATAGACTAAATGATGCTTTTGCTAAATTTTAATAAAAGCAACCAAAACAGTGTCTTAAATAGGACAATCTTGATGACTGGTAAGGTCCACATATAAAATCTGCTACATCCACTTAATATATTGAGTTTGTACATCAACACTGAATCTGCCCTATGAATAGTCCATACTGAAACTGATTATTTGATCCCAAAGGAAATACTCACTGGTTGCTAGGGGTATACAGGTTGTCCATTAGTTACAGTAAACATATTAACACAGTATCAGAGTACTCTAAAGCCCATTCATAAACATAAATATTGGTGACAAATATTGTAACCATAGAGAGCTGCACCCTGGAGTTACTTAGCACCAAAAGGTAAATACTTGACACTAGAGTCCAACAATAAGACAGTAAGAGACTAACACTAGAGTCCAACAGTACCAGTAAGAGACTACCTCTTATAACATTCATTATTTCTTGGTTATTATTGTTACTTATAATTGTTTAAAATTCTTGAAACAAGTTTTTCTAAAATAGGGTATGGTGCCCATAGAACCAGAAAAAATATATTTGCATCTTTGTAAGAAACTCCTTTCACCCAGCCAATTCCTCCAGTTGTAGGGCACTGATCCAATAACCACTGCATTCAGTGAGATTTTGAACAGGCTTTTAATTCCCCAAGCTTTAAGTACATCACCTTTATAACAATTCACATAAGACTAATACTACAATATACAAAAAACACAGAGAGTGAAATAGCTTAAATAGTTGCTTATGAAGATACTTCAATCAGGTGGCAGGCTGTACAGTTTGACAGGCAGGAGGACTATACTCATAGAGTCTAGTATTTTCATACTGAAGTCTAATTATAAGACACCATTCTTTAAACTTAAATGGAAAAAAAACTAGTGAAAATATGTAACAGAGAAAGCTAAGTGAGGTGGAAATAACAAATGTAGTTCCCTATTGCTGAAGAGAAATACTTATGTGGAAGAACATCAGACAACTATCGGTCCGTGCAAAGGACAGGAAACTTGTATCTGTAAAGGATTCCCATCTTGATCAATGCCAAGATTTCCAGAATTATAATACCAAATTTTGCCTCTTGCATATCACTGAAAGTTGGAATTCTGCCCATAACTTGTAGTTAAATACCAATCCTTGGAGCCTTTATTTCATAGACTACTATTATTGTAAAATGCAAATTTCTTATCATGTAAAATTATCTGCATCTTTTTCATAAGTTGGAAGTATAATGTATAGTTTCCTAAATTCTTTATTAAAACTTCATTTCAGGATACAGCTTTTGCACCTTGATGTAGTCTGTCAATTAGCTTTCAATGCAATCAACATCCTTTCTAAGCATCTACCAGGTTATTGTGCGAGATGAGACATTTTTATTACATTTTTATATCAAGCTACCAAAATTCAACTTGCAGAATCTAGTTTTTACAGACAAACACTTATGGCAAAGTTCTGTGACTCCATCAATACCATATGGTAAACATGGGAATAGAATTTAATTCCCTCCAATTTAAAACTTCCAAGAAAGTAAATTTTTTTTCAGGTGTTATTTTCTTACCTATCTTGTGACACAGTTGCCCGTGGAGGAATTTGAAATGGAGACAATACCTCATTAGACTCTAAGGTTTTTGATAAGGTGTCTGTTCCCTCTGTTTCTCTGCAGTAAAAGGGCAGAGCATGTAGCAGTGCCATTCTTCATATTTGAGCTGCTAGGTCTGTAGGGAAGATACACAGATAAAAGGTTAAATCCCAACAAGAATCAGTCGCTATGTCTCGAAAAAGTCTGAGAAAGCCACACAAGCAGATTCTGCTGAACTCTGATGCAGTTCAGCCTAGGAAACAGTGCCTGTTTTATTATTGTGGCTGGCCACTTGTGTCAGATTACACCATTAGACACAAACAAAAGATATTTCTTATGCAAGAATGAAACACTATGGTTTTGCTTTACTAATAAACAATAAATAGCCAGAAACAAGCTTTTAACAAACAGCAGAGAAAAATCTTTCTATGGAATTTGGATTCTGAAAACATCATTAGTTTTTTTTTTTAGTCATCCTTAAACCAAAAGGTTATGTCTACTCTGCATGGACAAAAAATGACCCCATGAAATATTTTATAACATATTCCTTATGCTGTAGGCTCAGGAATACTGGTTTTCCACTCTCTCATCCTGGAGGTATTTGCATTTCAGTGGTGGTGCAGGTACTGTAAATACTCTGGAAAGCTCTTTGGTGAAAGGATTCACGCAAGACTCTTCATTGCCTCAAAACCTGTGCAGTCATTTACACCTGTGCCATTCTGATTAATGGGAGCAGCTCAGATGCAGTGTGGAAGGCCGGGTTCAGGACTAGTGATTTCTTTCTCTAGCCAACAAAGCTTCTGTGGCCCACAGTAGCAGGAGGCTCACCAAGGTAGAGGATGAAAGAAAGCTCTTTTGCTTACATCTACCTCGTTTGACATTGCATACTACTGGAAGTGCCTTTTCTTGCAACCTTCTGATTTCTGACAGAACCATCACATTTCTCAAAAGATGCCTGCTCCCTGGATATATCTATGCATCCCCACAAGTGATATGATGGAAAAAGAGAACACATGGTAGAAGTTCAGAGGATGAGATGGGGGAAGCATTCGTTTTCCTTCCCTTCTCTACCCAGCAAACCTGTTTGAACTTTGCAGCAATAGGATTCACTTCTGACTAAAAATGGGAAGCTCATCAGATAGAGGAAGCTAAGAGGCACTTATGCACCTCTAAGCTGCTTGGGAGCACTTTCCTGACCCACACCCTTAAATTCATGGAAACATCCTCCATATTGAGCTCATGATGAGTCAGGACAGGGTCAGTTTGGGTGAGGGGGAGGAAGGAAGGAAAGGGAGGGAATTAAGAAGTAATGGGCCTCTAATGGAGACTCAGAGAGAAAAGATGGGCATTTGTTGCAGCAAAACAACGAGATGGGATCAAGTATGGCAGGCAGTACTTGGGAGCTGCTCAAAGCAGAAAAGATTTGAAGATGGGAAAGTCTTAATTTTCTTACCTTCTCAACAAATGTCCCACAGCTCAGAAGGGACTTTAATACTAATAATATCTGACCCTCCTGCAATGCTTTATCTCAGTGGATCTCAAGTTCTCAAGCTCCTTACAAAAAATAAGTCAACCGCCATTTTACAGATGGGGAAATTGGAAGCACAGGGAGGTGAAATTACTTTCCTGAGAGTCACCCATAATGTTAATGGCAGAGGTGGGACCATTCCCCATAACTAGCGTATGGTGTTGTCTTGTGGACTTCCACTGATGAATGCAGCCGAAACCAGGTATGGTATACACCTATTCTCTCATCTCAACAGTGTACTACTCCTCAAATCCCCCACTTTGCACTTTGTAGCCCACTGCTGCCCTTCCTCCAAATCCCACCTTCTCCTTCCAATCTTTTAAGATTTGCAAGACAAGCCTAAGATTCCTGGGGAAAGGGGCACCCTGGAATGCTAGAAGCTTCATCTTGGGCATTGATGCCCTGAAGCACAGCCATAGCCATGTAGGCCTCTTAGAGCCCACAGAAGATGGCCTTCTCCCCTATTTGTAACATTAGCAAGGGTGCCAAAATGCAAATTTCTAAAGTCACTACGAAGGGTGAGATGAAGAGACTTCTCAGCTTTTTCTGCTCCCCTGTCTCATGCTATCATTGCACAACACACACAACAGACATATTTTAATTCTTATTAAAGGGATACAGTCCTGAAGACCAAGTTGCTGTAGGCTTTTAGCCCACGGCAGAATCAGGCCCTACAATTCTGTAACCAATTATCTAAATGTCAGTAGACATGGAACTATCTTCCTCAAAAGTGCTATTAGAAAATCCAGAAGACAGACAAATCTAGTGCTCTAATCATCAGAAGCTTATTTGTGACCCAAAATATTAAGCATCTACCGTAAGGTCCTCATTTTTAATGCAGAACAGGCAGATGGTGAGCTGGCATCATTAATGGAGTAAGAGTCTGGATGTCTTGAGAGGAACAATTTTAACTTCATTCTGCAGGGTGTGACCCAGGATACTCACTCCACTATGAGTACCCTGTGGATGCAGTGATGTGGGGCTGGCAAACTGGCAATATCAAGAGCATAATACCACAGCACTCAAATCCTGTAATGTTCGCCTGCAATCCCACTGCACCAGCCCCACAGCAGCTGCATCCACTACACACTGGGGGGACCAACCTTTCTGACACGCATGCCCCAAATTAGCCCCAGACCTTTCCCAAGTGCCAGTCCCATTCCCTTCTTCTGCCCCAGTGCTGCCCGTCCCCTCCCTGATCTGCCACAGCCACACCATCTGTATCACGCGTGGCGCAGGCCGGGCACCCCTGCTACTCCTCCACGTCTCATAGCCCCTGTAGCACCTCCGCATCGGCTGGATGAGGCCGCCTAACACTGGCTTCCGTGCCCCAGCCCTGCAGTACTTAGCCACCCACGCACCCAACCCCTGCCTAGACTCAGACATTGCGCACACCCAGCCTCCGCGCAGAGCCATGACGTCACGTACCCACAGACCCAACCAACTCCCCCTCTCCTTGCGCTGCGCAGGCGCGTCAACCCCTTACGCCCCCTCCCAGTCAAGTGTCGTGACCTAGGCAACCAGGCCCGCCCCCCTGGAAGCTAAGTCCAATCCGCGCGCAGTCCTGGAAGGCAGCGCAGCCATTGAGCGGCGAGCGCGGAGGGTTTGCGCGTGCGCTGGACCGACTCTTGCCCCACCCCCGGGACTGGAGGGAGGGGGTGGAGTCAGAGCGGGTCATCCTTGTCCGGTCCCTCCCGCCTGCGGGGCGGGTAGTTGGTTGGGGCTGTCCCAACCCCTGTAGCAAGAAACGGCGCCTGCCCCAGAGCGGTGGCAATAGAGACGCGGGGATGCTCTCACTGAGTCTCCCCTGAGAAATACCGTGCCACCCTGTAGCTGTGAGAAGCAGCTCACCGGGGGAGAGGTACTAAATCTGGACTTCCCCTGCCTTTTTTCCTTCAATCTTTGCTAGCAGTCCTGGACCCAATGCTCACTGCACCCTGCTTTTGCTGCAGGGCGGCTCACTGACCTCACTATGCCCCTGACTTTGCATCCACCTCATTTGTGTTCCCCTAAAATTTGCATGCAGGATGTGGTGGCAAAACAGTTCTGTCGGGTTGTCACAGCAGGAGTCGGAGCCTGGCTGGACTGGGGCCGAAGGCCTGTGCCAGTCAACCCAGCTGTAAACGAGTACCTGGCCACTGCTGGGGAGAGATAGTTAGCCTTGTTCATTTGGAGTCTGGTAGACAGCCAGGCAGGCACCCTATGGTTAGTGACTCTCAACCAGGGTGCCACTGCACCCCAGGGTGCCTTGAGATCCTTTCAAGGGTGCCACGCTGTGTTAGCACTGTTAGGTGTGCAAGTGTGATTCACATGAAAAACCTGGCAATGTCAAATGGAAATCCATTCTTGCGGTCTTTCTGAGTTCTTCACAACAGAAAAACTGCTCTAGTATTTTTCTGTAGTCAGTAAGAAGAGTGACAACTAAAAGCTAGCATTTTCTGGGTGTCTGAGGTCTTTCCAGGGGTGGCTTGAGCCTAAAAACATTGAAAATCTTTTTATAGATTAGCTCAGGCTGGGGAGTCAAAAGCAGCCAGAGAAAATGCTATCCACTTCACTTCCTTATGTGCCAGCCCCATGGGCCATTAGGTGTTGGTGGACTTTCCTTGTTTTCATATTGTGCTCATCGTGACCGGCCTGGTATTTATTCACCAGTCCCATGGCGGTCCCTTTCTTGATGAGAGTAATAGTGGAATGGATAAGTAAATACAGTATGATTTCAGGTTTCCTTCTAAGGTGTTGTTACAAACAGCATAGAAGGGATATTACATTTAACATTTTGAACAATGCTGGCTGTTTACTATGAATTAAATAAAATAGACTTCATGAATGTAACATGTACTAGGGCTTTTCAGACGTTGTATTAACCTGTTCCCAAAAGAGATCTCAATCAGAGGAGACCAGTTTGATAACTATCATTCCCTGTCCTCCAAAATTTTTGTGTCTGTTAATCTGAACAATAATTTACTACTGGAAAACTAAATGGGAAAAGACGGTGAACTCAAGCCTACCTTTTGGCTCTGTGCAGTATCCTGTGACCACATTCTTGTCTGTTTTCAAACTGGTCTCTGACATCACAATGACAGGAAGTTGTACCTTTTGATGATATGAATATAGTGCAGTTAGTGATGTAGGCAGCATGTTACTAGGTTCTAGTGTTTGAAGAGGTAAGTGTGGCAGCGCAGATTTTCTGTGCGTGATAATTAGTATCTTGAGATTCTGAAGAATGGGGTGTAAGAAAGGGGTAGCTGATGTTCTTCTTCACTTCTGAGACCATGAGGGCTTACCTCTACCTCACAAGATTTTACTATATTTGAAGAGAGGAGCTCCTCAGATCTGATGAAGAATGTCTTGCTTGTCTAATTCTCATACCTAGGTGCAGGCAATTATTTGGGCCTGCAGGCCACAGGGGCAGTTCTGGGGAGCTGCTGCAAGCTGGTCAACCTCCCTCTTCCCCCCGCAACAGCCTGGAGCCCACGTGCCCTGCAGTTTTTCCCTGCTACCGCCAACAGACACAGGCACAGACCCAGCCCTAGCCTTGACCCTGGCTCACTCCGCACCTGCTCTGGACTTGCCCCAGCCAGAGAGAGCCATCTGCACATAGCCCTGCCCCATGCCTGCTCTGGATTGCTTGCCCACGCTAAGCAGCGGCAGCATCTGGGCAGAAGCTGCTGCTCGACACAAGGGAAAAGTGTCCCCTTCCCTTCACTGCTGCTGGGCCCTTCTTGCTGCAGCCACCCAGAGCCCGTGCCCGGGCTACCCTGTGGCTCCTTTCCACTGCCATCACCGCCGCCTCCGGGCTGCCCAGTAGGACAGCGGTGGCAGTGTGGAGGAGCTGGAGGGTAGCCCAGGTGCAGGCTCTGGATGTCTGCTGCAACAAGAAGGGTCCGGCAGTGGCAAAGGGGAGAGGGGCCGCTTTTCCCCTGTGCCAAGTAGCAGCTTCTGCCCAAACGCTGCTCAGCATGGGTGGGCAGTCTGGAGCAGGCACGGGGCTGCTCAGGGCTGGGGCCAGGGCTGTGTGCACAAGAAACTGAATGGGAAAAGACAGCCTGCTCTGCCAGGCCAAGTCCAGAGCGGACATGGGGCAGGTCAGGGTCGGGGCTGTGCATGCAGATCTCTGCCAGCACCACAGGGCTGGGGTCAGCAGCAGCTACAGCAGGAAGGACCTGCCGCCGCCCGGGTTGCCTATAAAGTCAGTTCAGTTGCAGAGCTACCCCAGCTCCACTGCGTGCCCAGGGGGCAGCATGGCATGTCATGGACCAGACAGCATCTGGTCCAGGCGGGACTGAGGGACCTGCCACGGGCCAGACAAAGTCCCCCTGAAGGCCAAATCCAGCCTGCAGACGGTATTTTGCTCACCCCTGCTCTAACTTGTCTAACTCCATCTAATTTGTCTAACAAGTAAGCTTGTCTAACTCTATCCCAAATATGCAGTTGGTCCAATAAAAGATAGCACACTAAGAAATGCTTGCCTCTCTCATATTCCTGGACCATCATGGCTACAACTTTGTTCCAACACCACTGTAGCTGGACACATTTGGAAAAATCAAGATAATCAACATGATACTAACCATGATGCAACTGTTGACATAGACCAAGATGAATTCACATTCTGACAAAATACTACTGGTTTTTAGCATAGTTGTGAAGAATGGATTGAATGGATATGGATGCTAACTCAGTTATTCAAAAATGTGTAAATATAGGCCAGCCATGATATGGGAAGAACTTTGATAATCAGCATCCCTTATGCCCTCCTAGAGTCAGCAGTGTTCCTTGCCTTCTGCCTACTGCAGATTTCTTACACCATTTTTTGAAACACTAGTTTCTGGCTATTGTCAGAGACAACCCTGGACTTGATGGATTGCTGATCTAATCCAGCCTGGTTCTTTCTGTTTGACAGAGCTCCTGATATTTCTGGATTTGCTTTGCTTTATTCTGCTGATTTCCTCTACCCTACACCCCACCCCCATGTGTCTTATTTGAATTGAATTGGAGTCAAAATAATTTGATGTGATTAAGAGGAAAACTTTTGTTCTGTTTCTCATTCAGTAGCTTGATAGTCATAATTGGAAGAAAAGATGGAAGAATACTGGAAGCAATTTTTTGGCAAGTGAAAGTGTACAAATAGCAACTCTGAGAACACATTAAATACTCTGTTGTGCTATCATCCAGAAGACCCAGTAATTTATTCATTATATTTTTGGAACATCTGATTACTGTTAGCATGGATCGGTGAAGTACAATTTAATGTTTACGTGGTATACTAATACCAAAGTTAAAATCTCTTTAGACATCTATCATATGCTTCCAGAGTTCACAAGCTAATTACTTTCTGCAGAATTTTTACTTTCAGTGGAAATTTTCCATGCTTCATTTTAGCATAACATTGAAGAAAGGCTGAGCAAAATCTCATTTTTAACTGTGCAATGTGGAAAAATGACACTTTTCCTACTCTAGAGACTATGAAAGTTTGTATGTTAGGTTTTAATTTGTTAAATGTTTGAACTGTATTATTTGCTTCTGAATGCTTTATTGTAAAAAATGGGCTGAGCTGTTTCCATCATCTCCTCCGTTCCACTTATAGAAGAAATCAACACACATGGATTTTGTCAATTTGTTCATAAAGGGTGGATGCACCTCTACAACATTATCCTCTCTCCATAGTTTAAGAGGGTCTTCTCTGGGGAATGACATCAGTCAGGCCTGAGGAAGGAGTAGGCAAGGCCAAGGAAATACAGTAAAAGTTCTGTTATCCAACATCTCACAAGCCGGCATGCTCCACTAACCAGCATGCCGGCTTGTAAGATAAAGTGAAACCATAAGTGTCCACCATGGCACTTCTGGTTTCTCCAAGCCCTCATTGCTCAGGGCAAAGCAGCCTGGGCTGCCGAGCCCCCACAGCCCGGGGGCATAATAGGCTGTGCGGGGCTGTGTGGAACTTGCCTCCCTGTCCTGTGGGACCTGCAGGGCACCGTGGGAGGGGCGGCGATGCTGCGGGAGGGGTGGAAGGACACCCCAGAAGCAGCGGCCGGGGCTACGCAATTAACTGGCATATTTTGTTGGGATGCCAGATAACAGAGCTTTTACTGTACATATCATTCTCAGCACCACAGAAAATTTCCTAGGAAAACAAATAATAAAATCTCAGGAACTCATAGGGTATTTTCTGGTAGTGAAGATCTACTGCAGATGTGTTGCCAGGGGATATTGGTGCTAGGGCAGAGGCTCAGAGCATTTATGTAAATAGCTATTGTAGCAGAAAGCCCCCTTTTCCTCTTGACTGCATTTGCTCTCCCCTCTTTGGATATGTTTCTCTTTTTCTACCTTTTCTTCCTTCCTCTCTCTTTCACTTTAAGATAAGGAATTGTATTTTAAAATTTGTATGTGTGCATTTTGTATCTCCCCTTGTAGTTTGGTATTTTTATCTATTTGTGTGCCATGGCATTTGTAGCTTATATTTTATACTCCTCACCTTTCAACTGAATGTGTTTAGTTTCATAAGTAAATTATACATTGTAACAATGTTAACAAGGGCAGGAATCAAACTGCCCTTCCCTGTATCAGGATGGCCCCTGAAAGAGCGAGTGAATCAGTGATTGAATGTGTAACATGATTGAATGTGTAACATAGTAGCAGACAGTAATTATCACCTGGAAGCTGCAGATCAACCAACGGAAGAACTCAATAGAAGACAATGTAACAACCGGGAAATCTCTAAACGTCACTGATCAAGGGCTAGAAGCCCTGGCCTGAGTTAATCAACGCCAGAGACCAACTTTTGGGCTGAATATCTCCAGATTGACCACTCCCAGAGCCCTATTCTAAATTCATCAATGGACTCCCAAACCTGCACGTACATGTGGACGACCCCTGGGGCTGACAGATGCCGTCCAGTAGCCACCGAGGGGGGGGGAGAAGTCCCACGAGGGTCAATGACCCCTGGATTGGGCAAACCTGAAAACTGGGGAGTCACCAAAGTCTGCCAAGGACAGATAAAAGGCAGTGAAAAGTGACCCTCAGTGGTGCCCTCTTGATCTCCAACTCGACCAGACCTGTCCAGCCAGAAGGACCAGCCAGCGACCCCCTTCTGGAGGATAACACCACACTGAAAGAAGCCTTGACTGGCCATCGACGGCAGACTCCAGCGCTTGTAGGATAGGTATACCTGACTCTGTAGCCTGCTACTGTGTGTGTGTATGTGTGTGCATGTGTGTGTGTGTGGGGACTAGCCCCAAGGTTTATGATTACAGTGTTTCAATCTGCCTAATAAACTAGAATTTTAAGGATCCCGAGTTGGACATTTGTAGCCAACACTATAGCACTCCATAGATTGCCAGGCTTCTCACTAGAACCTGTTTCATGGGAGGTGACAGGGCATGGGGCCAGTTACCCCAGTCGCTACCGGTGCCTTTACACAAATGCAGAGACTGCTCAGATGCACTTGTTGCAGTTAAAATGGGAACTTTAACGTAGTGCTTATGAGGACTGACATGCCACTTCCATCGATAATTAGCAGAAAGGCTTTATTAATTGAATAATAAGCTTATAGGAAAATGACAGGTAGGCTATTGTAACGTACAAATAAACAAGCTATAATCAAGTCCAGTATATTTTTTGCTGTGATAGTGTTTTCTCACTAACAAGGGCCAGGAAGCGGTTTTGGTCTTTACAGCTTTTCACCGAGTGTGGATCCATTGCCAAGTCTGGTCAGCCAGGCATAGGTTACGATGGGTTGACATGGTTTTTCTCTCCTTTTCTGGCAACTTCATTTCTCTCTTATACTCCTTCTTCAAAGCATATTTTCTTGATGGGAGGATGATCAGAGCCCGGACAAAGCCAACAGGGTGAAGGGTCATTGTCCTTTGGTTGTGCTGTGGTTGTTAACTGTTGGGATCCAGCCCTGGTGGTTGTCAGTGAAACTGACATGCACAAAACCCTTGATTGCTTCAGAGGTTTACTGTTTGATTATCTGCAATAGGGCTTGATTACTTGAATCAAACACCTTAGATTATAGACTGTGAGGTACTGTATGATTCATTGTTACAACAGGGCAGATCCCAAAATATTTTTAAACTGGCATAGGAGCCTAGATTGGGAAGGAATGTGGTAACAAGGGAGAGGCAATCATTTTTTAAAGGGGATACTATTCACGACTGATTTAGAGTAGTTAGACATAGGGGGTACTCAATACCAAAAGCCAGAGATGAGATCAACTGCATTGTTGTATTTCAAGTGGTCCCAATCATGAGTTTGCATTCTTGTGCAAGAGGCACTATTATTATAATTTAGTAATGTAAATTTTACACATAGGTCTGGACAAGCTCTGTGTCCAGCAGTGCTGTAATTACAGTGCATTGGAGCAGACTTGATTAATCAAGTCTGCTGGAGCACGGTATTTACCACACTCCAGTCTCATGTATCCATGTGCCCATACTTCAAAATGGTGGTGGGGGTGCTTTAACTAATCAGGGCCACTGCCATTTTGAAGTATGGAGATGCTGATACATGCGACTCTGTGGGCACACTAATTAGCCTGGCTCTTGGAGCTGGTCTAATTAAAGTGCCCTCCCCCCTCCTGCTTCTGAAGCATGTGTAAAAATTCCCTGAAGGTACAATTAGGTCATGGACAATCACATCTAGTAGTTAGGCCCAGGGTTTGGAACCTGAGTCAGGAATTGGGACATGGTCTCAGGTGGAATCTGGAGCTAATGGTCAAGCTGGAAGCTGGACAGTGAAGACATGCTCAGGAACATGCTAATATCAGAGGACCAGAGTAGTGGTCAGAAGCAATTCATAGGTAAGGAACCAGAATATGGAAGCTGCAATTCATGTCTGGGGAAGGAAGACTGAGTCACAGCAGGGTCAGGAGCTGAGAGTCATGGTTGGGAATAATCCAAAAATCAGAGACTGAACACAAATACCATGAATAGGGAGCAAGAGGACAGACTGAAATTAAGGCAAGTTGCTGGATTCAGTGTGGTATACATGCTCACCAGGACACTCCATGTACAGATAATTCACCATTTCTGCTCTGCTGTTTTTCAGACTTTGTTTATGGCAGGATCGACTTTCAGCCAGTAAGGCAGCTTATGTTAAGCTGCCAGACATCAGCTTTCCCTATTACAAAGCTAGGTCTAGGGGCAGAAGGCTTTCCTTATTTCTGGAGGTGTTTGGTCCTTACAAACAAGGAACAAACTTACTAGACAACAATTTTTAAACCCTGTGTAAGTCAGAAGCAAAGGAGGCGGGAGGCAGCGTTTGAGAAGAATGTGAAATTTTGAAAACACCTTCCAAGTTGTTCACAATATTTGAGAAAAGTTGATTTCAATCTGATACTGAAGCAACATTCAAAAGCCTTGTAACTGAACTTAACGTTACAGCACTTAACTTCAGTTATGAGGTTCCACAACATGTTGGCTATCTGTTATTTTCATTCAAACTTACTCCAGTTCCTGGGGCTCACCCAAGCAACTCTCCAGACCAAAAGTAAGGATCTTGTGCATTATGGAGGAGTTTCTCTCATCCTTCCTTTCAACAGAATTAGGGGTACACTGATAGGGATTTTTGGGGCTGATACTGATAGCCGATTTTTAAGGAGGCATATTGGCTGATACTGATCCAATTTCCAATATGCAGCCCGGCAGTTTGAAGAGCAGTGTCCGGCTGGTAAGTCTGTTGTGGTGGAAGGGGAGGGGGAAGAGAAGGTTTTGGGGGGGCAGATCAAGGCCCCTGCGGTGAGGGAGGGGCTGGAGTAGGTGCTGCCCAGCTGGGGTAGGGTGGGGTGGGTGCGGGTTGGAGCTGTGGCTCATCTGGTGGGTGGGGGGGTGGCTCCTGCCACTGCACGCACCCTGGGAAGGCATGGGGGGTATGTGCCCCTGCATCTGCATGGGGTGGACTGCTGCTGCAGGCTGGGGCCAGGGCACCACTGGGCTCTTCCCAGCAAGGGCTGGGTTGGGCTGCACTTGGGGCACATGGAAGTGGTCCTGGGAGGGGCTATGGAAGAGCTGCAGCCCCGCCTCCCAGCACCACTGTGCCCTACCCCAAGTGCAGCCTGGCCCAGCCCTTGCCAGGAAGAGCCTAACACAGCCCCAGCCCCAGCCTGCGGTGGCAGCCTGCCCTGCCCTGCGCAGATCTGGCGGGCATCCCCCATTCCCTTATGGGGTGCATGCAGTGGCAGGAGCCACACCCCTCAGTCCCCCTGGATGAGCCGTGGCTTTGTTCTGCGCTCTGCTCACCCTGCCCTGGCTGGGCAGTTCCTGCCCCAGCGCCAGCCCCACTCCCTCCCTCACCACAAGGGCTTTGATCTGCCACCCTCCACACCCCTTTCCTTCCCCTTCCCTCATTACTGACTTGCCAGCTGGATGCAGGTCTCAAGCTGGCAGGCTGTGTTCCTTGCTGCCTACATGCTGCATGCATGCATGGGGCATTTATCGGCCAAATTATTGGCCACTTCAGGCAAAAAAAGCCAATTTCCAATACAGTCAATTTTCTTTATATCAGTGTCAATCTGACATTGGACTGATGCATCAGTGCGATTTAAACAGAATCTCAATCTTTTTCCTTCCACATCTAAAAACAACTGCTAAAATGCTTCCCATATTGGTGTAGTTCAGTGGAAAGGGGGTAAAAAGCAGGGCAGAGAAATGGCAGAATTATGGCTCTGAAATTCCAGTGTGTTAGTTACCAAAACTGGTTGACTGTTCTGGGCAAGGAACAAGAAAGAGCCTTTTAAAGAGGTGTCACAAATTGCACACTTCTGAGCTTGAGGAAGCATTAGCCATTGTATCTCTTAGTGCTACCTCAGGGTACATGGGTCCTTTATACTCTTAGTACAATCTGGTGATTAACGTTAAGGTAAAACAGGCAGGGAGAAAAAAGACAGACAGAGTAGGTGGCCATCTCTGGCTAGCCATATATCAATCAAGGCACACTGGCACATATATCCTCCCAGGACATGGCCATTTCAGTCTCACAATTACTTAATGTAAAAACAAACTAATGAGACTGCAAAGAAACATGAGGTGGCAGTAGTTAAACTGTCACCTCTCCAGATTAACATGAGTAAATTTAATTTGGGATAATGTGTTTTAATCAATGGAGACAGGAAAAGAAGAGATCTTTTCTCACTGAATAAAATACTTTTTACTCTTAGAGGACTCTTAACACTACAAATTCCTATCTGAAATCTCTTGCATACCTATGTGCAGAGGCTCAGGTGCTGACCCTCTGGGCCCTTCTACACCAGTCACTTCATGCCTACTGCAGACCTGCCTCTGTCAGAGGTCTCACCTGCCATGACTTGATGGAATATGTTGACAGCAACAGTCTCACTGGCAGAACAGGCTCTGGAGTATTTGGCTCCTGTCTGGACAGGGATCTGCCCTGACTTCCCCCATCCACTGTTACTCTAGCTGTGCCTTGTAGCTCTGGGCCCATTATTCATGGCCATAGGCTTCAGGCTCAGCATAGTTTGTCCCAGGCTAGCAGCTAAACCAGACAGGGTTACTGTTTACCCAGCTCAGCAGGCACTTCCCAACTGAGCTCAGAGCCAGTCCTTAGCTCCACTGTCCTGGTCTATGTTGGTGTCTCCTGGGTGCTCTCCAGGTTTCTCTTCTTCCCCCACCTCAGTCTGATTTGGGGCGCCCATGCTCTGCTAGGGTTCACTCCACCTGATGCAGTTGCAGACCAGAGTCCCATCAAAAGTAAGAAAACAAACATAAGTCTGGGAACTTAGCTAGTTTCCCTGCATGACATCTCCCATCATCCTTATGCGGCCACCACTCCCACTCTGCTCAGAGGGAATGAATGCCCACTACCTGCTGCAGCTCCTAGGAGCCTCTTCTCTTCTGGTCCTGGCTTCTGCTTTCTCCTGTCACAGTCTGTGTTTCTGTCCTTAACAGCTCACTCCACCAGACTGCCCCTCTCTGGCCACAATTTGGGCTTATGTAGCCAGCTCTGGGTCACCTGACCTTTCACTTCTGCCTCCTGGGTCATCAGGCTCTGTTTGCCCCTGGATGTGGCAGCCATCCTGTTTCACATCTTCAGCCTGTGCACAATCTATGGCAGCACCCAGAAGCCCACTGATTCAGACCATGTGATAAGGTAAAGGGAAAAAGTGTGTATGGGTCAAGGGAGAGAGATGGAGTGAAAATGAAGAAAAAGGTGGGTGTGTGGGGGGGAAGGTAGCAGTGTCAGCAAACCCTAAACCAGTCAGTCTCCCTAATAATAGTGTAGGGCCCTGTTACAGAAGACAATGAGCTAACTGAATAAAAGGCAAATTAAACTATATCAAGAGAAACCTTGTTTTGCAAACTGAAATATAATCCCATGGTAATAAAGGAAGGTAGGTATAACAAGGTGGCTGAGAATTCCTGAAATGTCTTTACTTAACATTGAGATAATTCTAGGGTCCTTTATGTGAAAGGAATCATAGATTATCTTTATGCCAGTGTCAAAAGACAGAAGATAGCACTGCTGAACACCTGGAATATAGATAATCTTTACAAGCATTAAGTAAATTCTTTGGCATAAAAGAAGTTAAGATAGCCAGGGTCAAAATGACTTGTACAGGTACATATTTTCTTAACTGAAAAAATCTCTTTAAGCACACTTCCATCCTAATCTACAGTATGTGAAAAACATGTTTTAAAGCTATACTTCATTCCAACTGCAGTAGTCATTGGCTGGTTCAGTAAAAATTTTTAGGTTTAAAAAGAATGTTCTTTCTGCCCTCCAGTGGCCATAGACCAGATTTGCAAAAACACTGGAATTTTAATTTCAAATGAGTGATTTTATGATAAATGCCTTTAACTTTCTTTTTAGAATAGGCATAAAGAATTGTATTTACAAACCAGTTCTGACTCATAAGTTATCTTTCTGCATATCTCTTTATCTTAATACAAGCGTCTGACATTTTATATTGTGGAAAGGGAAAATTACATAGTTGCCATTATTTTAACCTTACTGTATAGACACGGAATATGAAGTTATGATATTGATATGAAAGCCCATTGGTTTCGTATATTTTTTTCTGGTTAATCAAATCATATTAGATCAAATGTCTATGCCTATATACTAGGTAATTTGCAGACAACATGGGAGCAGTTTCTTTACTATCCCCTTTAATACCTCCTCAGTGTATTTAATTTAAAATTCATGCAAAGTGTTTATGAGCTGTGCTAAATATTTCTTATTTTGAAATGGCAGACATTGGGAACTGGAGCCTGGTATTCCAAGTACTATCTTACTTATACACAAAGACAACTTCACTGATTCCAGTGGAATTGTTTAGATTCCAGTGGTTCTCAACTTTATTTGATTCAAAGCATCCCTTGTTAGATTCAAGGAATTCCTCAGAAAATGCCAGCTCAATTTTCACTTAGTTTTTGACTATAGAAAAATAATAGAATGGTTCCTTTGCCACAAAAACTGTAATGGGTCAGAATTCTTTTAACACCACTGTGGCAGGTGGAGGTCTCAGGGGTGGTCATGACGTTCCCTGGTGCCCCGTGACTGGGCCAACTCTGTCTCAAGGGTACCTACTTATTTCTCCTGCCACGCCTTGTTGGTATAATAATAATAATTAGGGAGGCTGCCTCTGAACCTTTGTATGGCTCTCAGTCCCACAAAACCTTGCTAGATTGTACTGGCCTTTGGACACCTCGCTGGGTCCCTCTCTCCCAGACAGTGCCTCACGGGACACCTCGAGTCCTATGGCTAATTGCATGGCTCCAAATCCTCCTCTTTACCATGCCCCATGCCTTGCAGATGTAATATGTATAGTTGACTCCCTTAGTCCTTTCTGGAAGCCGAACTCCGCCCCTATGCTGGGTCTTTTCCATGTCCCTGTCTGTTGCGCCCCTCTGGCGCTGGGCCCTCCAACCTGTATCTGCTGTGTATCTCCAACCCTGTATCTGCTATGCCATTCTGGCACCAGGCCCTCTGGCCCCTGTGTCTCTGTGCCCCTCTGACACCGGGCCCTCTGGCCCCTGTAGCTGTGCCATTTTGTCACTGGGCTTGACACAATAGGGTGCCTTGCCCTCTGGGCACTAGTGAGGCCTCCTCCTCCCCCTAAAGCCACATCCCAAAACCACCTGTACAATAGTAACACAGACATAGGCCCCTGGGCTACAACACAACAATACTAATGGACACTGTGTTCTGCCCCTTTTAAGAAGGTAAAACTTCTCCTTAGGACAGTGCATCTCCTAGTCCTAGTCTCCTAGTCCTGGGTATCTTGTAGGATTCTAGAACCTTTAGTCCTTATTAAAGCAGGTGACCAACTGTCTCTGTGTAGCTCTCTAAGGCAGTGCTCCTTCTCTTGGCAATCTCTAGAGAGAGTGAAGCTGCTAGCTCCAGCCCTGAGCTTATATGTCATAGTATCATAGTATCATGTCCCCGGAGGCCTGCCTCCTTCTGGTCATCTAACTGCCTGCAGGTGCTGGTCAATTATCCCATTAGGCTGTTGCACAGGCAACATGCAGCTGTGGAACTCTGCCTAGTCTGCAGGGCTCTCTGGCCAGGCAGCTTCTGCCCTTAAAAGAGCAGGCACATCTTAGTGCCCTGCTACAACCACAAATTCCTATCTGAAATCTCTCGTATACCTAACACTGCTAACATTGTGTGGCACTTGGTGGCACCCTTGAAAGGATCTCAAGGGAGCCCGGAGGGCCATAGCACCCTAATTGAGGGTTACTGTTTTAGACTAATACTAGTGTTAGAGGAAAATCAGGCCCCACAATATCAGTTTATGTTAACGAAGAACAACATACAGCCTAAAAAATATTACATAGTGGGCATGTCTACACATTCATTAATGTGCTGTAATTATGTTGCATTAAGTTTAGTGCCTATAGTGACAGGTGCTAACTTAATGCACCATAATTGGCGCTACTGAGCATTAACGCAGATGAACAGTTTTTTGTGACACTACTGTGCATTAGACTAAATCTACTCTGCATTAGCACAGGCTTTGCCTTCTGTGCTAATGCTCAGTAGAATTAGTCTTCTGCGCATTAAGTGTCTCATGTAGACATGCCCAGTGTAAATCAAACACCAAATATAGGTATGAAAAGTGCCTAATTTTTCTAGGTTTGGTGTAGCTGCCACTTCTCATCAATGGTGGGAATCAGGCCCATGGTATATATCGATAGGTAAATGCACTGAAAGCAAGAACGGACAGACTGGCTGATGGCAACATCCTGAGGGATAGCCAGCATGGGTTTGTTGTGGGTAGGTCTTGCTTGACCAGTCTTATTTCCTTTTATGACCAGGTGACCTATCACCTGGACAAGGGTAGAGGAGATTGATGTTGTATATCTTGACTTTAAAAAAGCCTTCGATCTGGTATCCCATGATCACCTCTTGGTAAAACTGGCCAACTGCGGCCTCAGGTCCATCACGATCCACTGGCTGGGGAATTGGCTCCGTGGTCGGACCCAGAGGGTGGTGGTTGACGGAAGTCAATCATCATGGTGCTCTGTGACCAGCGGGGTCCCTCAATGCTCTGTCCTTGGGCCTATATTGTTCAACATCTTCACTAATGATGTGGACACTGGAGTCAGAAGCGGACTGGCCAAGTTCGCCAATGACACCAAACTTTGGGGTAAAGCATCCACACCTGAGGACAGGAGGGCAATCCGGGCTGACCTTGACAGGCTTAGGAAATGGGCAGATGAGAACCTGATGGTGTTTAACACCAAAAAATGCAAGGTTCTCCACCTTGAAAAGAAAAACCTGCAGCATCCTTATAAGCTCGGTAGTGCTATGCTGGCTAGCATTATGGATAAAAGGGACTTGGGGGGTCATAGAATCATAGAAGAGGGTTGGAAGGGACCTTGTAGATCTTCAAGTCCTACCCCCTGCCTGGGCAGGAGGAAAACGACTCAATTGACCCCAGTCAGGTAGGCATCGAGCCCCTTCTTAAAGACCCCCAGGGTAGGAGCCAGCACCACTTCCCTTGGAAGTTGGTTCCAGATCCTAGCTGCTCTAACTGTGAAGTAGTTCTTATGGATGTCTAATCTAAACCTACTCTCCAACAACTTGTGGCCGTTATTCCTTGTTATCCTGGGGGGTGCTAGGGGAAATAAGGTCTCCCCCAAACCCTTCTGGTCCCCCCTAGTGAGTTTATAGATGTTTACCAGGTCCCCCCTCAGCCTTCTCTTGTGAAGGCTGAACAGGTTCAGGTCCTGTAGCCTCTCATTGTAGGATCTGCCCTGCTGTCCCCGGATCATGCGGGTGGCCCTCCTCTGGACCCTCTCAATGTTGTCCACATCCCTCTTGAAGTGGGGTGCCCAGAACTGGATGCAGTACTCCAGCTGTGGCCTGACCAGTGTCGCGTAGAGGGGGAGGATCACCTCCTTGGCCCTACTTGAGATGCACCTGTGGATGCACGATAAGGTCCGGTTAGCCCGGCCGACCATGACCTCGCATTGTTGGCCCATGTTCATCTTGGAGTCAGTAATGACTCCAAGATCCCTTTCTGCCTCCGTGCTCTCAAGAAGGGAGTTTCCCATCTTATAAGTGTGCTGCTGGTTACTACTGCCCAAGTGCAGCACCCTGCACTTGTCTGTATTGAAACGCATCCTGTTTTTGTTAGCCCACCCTTGCAACCTATCCAGGTCTTGCTGCAGTCTTTCCCTCCCTACTATTGTGCCCACCCCACCCCACCCCACCCCAAATTTTGGTATCATCAGCAGGTTGCTTTTCACCCCGTCGTCCAAATCGCTGATAAAGAATTTGAACAGTGTGGGCCCAAGGACCGAGCCCTGGGGGACTCCGCTGCCCACTTCCCCCCAGGTCGAATATGACCCATTGACCACCACCCTCTGAGTACAACCCTTCAGCCAATTTGCAATCCATCTAACTGTGTAGGCATCAATGCCACAGTAGCCTAGATTTTAATGAGGATGGGGTGGTCGACAGTGTCAAAGTCCTTGCTGAAGTCCAGAAAGACTACATCTACAGCAACACCTGCATCCAATGCTTTTGTGACCTGATCGTAAAAGGCAATCAGGTTGGTCTGACATGACTTGCCCCTAATGAAACTGTGCTGGTTGCCCTTGAGCATCATCCCTGATGCTGGCCCATCACAAATGTGCTCCTTGATGATTTTCTCAAAGAGTTTTCCCAGGATTGAGGTAAGTCTGACGAGCCTATGGTTACCCGGGTCCTCCCTCCTCCCTTTTTTAAAGATGGGGACCACATTGGCTATCTTCCAATCATGTGGCACCTGGCCCAAGCATCACGAGTGCTCGTAAAGCCATGCCAAGGGCCCTGCAATAACCCCCGCTAGCTCCCTCAACACCCTGGGGTGGAGAGCATCTGGACCTGCTGATTTGAACACGTCCAGCCCCTCCAGAAGCACTTTAACCTGGTCCTCCTCAACCTTTGGTCTTAAGGCATTCCCCTCGAGTCTGTCTTGAATCACGGTGGGGGAGTCCTGATCCCTGCACAAGAAAACGGAGGTGAAGAATTTGTTAAAGAGGTCTGTCTTCTCCTCTGGTGCAACCACCAGATTGCCCTGCGTATCTTGCAGGGGCCCCACATTTCCCAGCGCCTTCTTCATCCTCCCTATATATTTGAAAAAGGACTTTTTATTATCTTTGATCTTGGACGCTAGTCCTAGCTCTATGTCCGCCTTAGCTTTCCTAACAGCCTCCCTACACGCCCAAGCAGTGGAGGTATACTCCTCTTTGGAGATAGCACCCCTCTTCCACCGGGTGTACGCTGCCTTTTTGGCAACCAGGTGTTCCCGGACGTCCTTGGTGAGCCAGGGAGGCTTCTGGGCACTCTTGCCCCCCTTGCTTCTTGTTGGGATTGTCACCCCTTGGGCCCTGAGTATCATCTCCTTAAGGAACAACCACTCATCTTGGGCACTGAGTTCCCCTGCCCTCGAGAACCCCAGCACCTCTCCCACCAATTTCCTTAACTCCTTGAAGTTGGCCCTCTTGAAGTCTAGCGCTACCACCTTGCTGCAGGCCCTTGTCACCCTGCACTGGATGATGAATTCCAGCAAGCGATGATCGCTATCACCCAGGTGGTCAAGGACCTGCAGCCCCCTTACCAGATCATCGCCTGTGGCCAGGACCAGGTCCAACAGGGCATTTCCTCTGGTGGGACTGTGCACCTCCTGGGTTAAGTGGAGGTCCTGTATCTCGGCCAGGAACCTCCTGAAACGGTCCAACCTGGCAGACTGCTCCTACCAGCAGATGTCCAGGTAATTTAGATCACCCATGACAACTACATCCCTTGCCTTAAGTGCCTCTGCAAGCTGGTCCGAAAATTCCCGGTTCAGCTCCTCCCTTTGGTTGGGGGGTCTGTAGTAGACCCCACCATTAAATCCCTCTCCCCACGACCCCCTTGTATCTTGACGCAGAGCACTTCAGCTTGCCCCTCCTCTGACCCCATTTTGCTGGCAGAGGATGTGTATTGCTCTTTGACATAGAGTACCACACCCTCTCCCTTCTTTCCTTCTTTATCCCGGTCATGATTGACCACAAGATGAACATGAGCCTTCAATGTGATGCTGTGGCTAGTAACGCAAGGAAAATGCTGGCTTGCATCCATAGATGCTTCTCAAGCAAATCCCAGGACGTCATTCTCCCATTGTACTCCGCCTTGGTTAGGCCGCAGCTGGAGTACTGCATCCAGTTTTGGGCTCCACAATTCAAAAAGGATGTGGAGAAGCTTGAAAGAGTCCAGAGACGAGCCAAGTGCATGATCAGAGTTCAAGAAAACAGACCTTACAACGACAGGCTGAGAGCTATGGCACTCTTCAGCCTGGAAAAGAACAGGCTCAGGGATGATCTGATGGCCACCTATAAGTTTATAAGAGGTGTCCACCAGGATCTGGAGGAACATTTGTTCACCAGAGCGCCCCAAGGGATGACAAGGTCTAACAGTTATAAACTCCTGCAAGACTGTTTCAGGCTGGACATAAGGAAGAATGTCTTTACTGTCTGAGCCCCCAAGGTCTGGAATGGCCTGCCATCTGAGGTGGTTCAAGCACCTACTTTGAATGCCTTCAAGAGAAATTTGGATGTTCATCTTGCTGTGATCCTATGACCCCTGCTGACTTCTTACCCCTGGGGCAGGGGGCTGGACTCGATGATCTTCCGAGGTCCCAGCCCTAATGTCTACGAAATCTATGAAACTTACAGAAGCAGATGACAGCGTTCAATTGAAGCAACATAGGAAATACATTCTGACAACTGTTGTTGTTTTCTCTACCCCTTGTCTCTGTGCTACAGTGGTCTCCAAACAAAATCCAAATTTTCCATTAAGGAGTGCATGCTTGGAATAATTACTGTTTGTGCTTGTAACAGGGGATCCCTAACCCTGTTACTTGAATGGCATAGAGAGAGATGGCAGGCAGCAGAACCCCTGTTGCTTGTTAAAGAAAGAGCTAACGGAGCAAGTGTAGCTTGCAGGGAGACTAGCTACCCAAAGAAGCAGGCACAAACAACAGAGCTGAAGGAGTTCAAGGCTCCAGATTGTGGGTAGCAGGCAGGAAAAGTCTAGGCTGCTAATTCAAATAATTAGCAGTACCTGGGGCCTGTTGCAAGTGAGTCACAGGTCAGATGACTGGAAAGGGGAAGAGAAAAACACCATATAAGCCTGACTCCAGGACTAGATATCCAGTCTAGCCCAGATCCCTAGAAGAGCAGATCTGCTAGAAGAGGTGTACAAAGACATTATGCATTTTGTTTCTGCTTGAGCCTGTTTTTACTGTGAGGCTGAAGGGGGGGAAGGAGGTCATGGTGGGGTGCCAGTGAGGCACCCTGCATTTTGGAGCTGAGGGCCAAGGGCCTGGAGTAGTGAGGGAGGGCCAAGGGCCCAGAGCAGAGAGTGATAGGTAGAGTGAGGAGGCTAAGACCAGTCAGAAAAAGAAATGCTTTGCTCAAGGCAGAGAATAGGCCGGACCAAGATAGCCCAATGATAAGCAGAGCAGAGCAGAACATACCAAGACTCACTTCAGTTTCTGAGGCTAGCCTCCCAAGTTCTTACTAACATCAAGGCAAGCCAAGAAAAGGGGGTGGATAGAGTTAGTGCGGCTGTCAGGGGGCAGCATGGCCACCCTCAGAGGTGGGATCCTGTTATAATGCTTTATTTCAGGGCCCCATAAGCCAAATTCAACCTTAATATTAACAACAGTGGAGTTAACTTTACTCCTAGTGTATGCAATATATGCATCTAAGTCAAACCACTTTTCTGTCATTACTGCCAATTATAATCAGCTGTCAAGATTAGTGTGTCCACTTTTGCTGGAGATCTTCATTGTGAGAAAGCACAACAGTTTCTCTTGTGATTTGTGGTGTCTTAAATTCTAGCAATGGATCAGTAGACCTTTTTCAAACTGCAGACTTTCAGCACTTGAATTAATAGTGATCTCTAAAAGCAAGTATGCCTACACTTCTAAATGTAACCACAGTAAAAATACAGGTCAGTATCAATCACACACCTTTATCTCTTCTCTGAGGTTATTCCTTTCACTTCCTCTTTCAAAGGAAAATAGTCCCACTTCCCCTTTCAAATAAATATTTGCACATCAGCAGTATAGTGCAGCTCAGTGGTTTTAGACCAATGGATCATTGTGAACCCTCCACATTTCTCACAGACCCCTAGGTACATTTATCTAAAAAGATGTGCCAGATCCAATGTGATCTATGGGCCAACTTCAAACCACTTACTATGATCCATGGACCAAAATGTGGGAACCACTGGTGTAAGTTATTCTGTACACTTTTAAGGCCCTGAGCTGAAGATGACAGGTGTACTATCAGAAAACAAAGAGGTAATATGATATTTTGCAAAAGATCCCTCTACACTTTCTCACTAACTCCTGAATGTGAATCTAATTTAGTCCTATCTTGAGCGCAACACTAGGGACACATTTGGCCACAAGCCTCAGTTCAATACCTGCATGAATTGTAAATATTTCAATTATTACTGCAGTATTTATTTTTAAATTCCTAGGATAACTCAAATTACCTCTCATGTACTGAGAATAAAGGTGATGTACACCTACTTCTGTCATATAAGTCCTCCTACTGATCTATGGATAACTAGAAAAACTTCTGGAGCAAACCCAGTGCAAGGTTTCTAGGGAATGTCCTCCTTTTTGCTGTTTTTCGTGCAAAATGCAGTGGGCTTAAAATTACACTATTACTATACACTGGTGAGCACCTTCACTTCCTCTGTTCTATGTTTATCTCCTTCTATCTAATGAGTATTAAAGATGATTTTTCTTACCCTTAATAGTGGCTCTCTCACGTGGCCTTTTTCTCTGGGCAATTGTAACTGCATCCCTGCTCTGTTGACATATACAGATGATTTCCCCAAATCCCCTCCTCTATTCCATTCCACTGCTGCTGTCCCTGTCTTTGGACTTCGAACAAAAATGTTGCTATATAAAAACATGCAATGTGAACACATATTTTCCTCTATATTTGCAAAGTTGTACATACTGATGAAGCATGGTTATGCAGTATTTGCAGTGCAAGGTTTTGCTTTTGTTTCTAATATTTAATCCTTTAATATTTAATTAGGGAGGGGGTGATCAGGAAAAATCAAAATATATTTAAAGACCTAATGTGGAGGTTGCAGTAGAGATAACTGAAATATTTTAGATTCTGTTATAACTCTCCCTTCACTCTCACTGTAATGGATTTGAGAGGTAGACAGTTGAGGTTAGTTGACTTGGATGATGAGCCAGAGTCAGGAGCTAAAAAAGATCTGAGTCAGGGGTTGAGATTGAGGCACTAACATTAGGCCTATTTGTGATACAGTGATGGTAGGCCTAGCTCTCACCAGGGGCCACAAACCTCAATCAATGGCTAGGGGAAGACTACTCAATGCACAACAACTATGTCTGTGGAACAAATGAGAAAACAGGAACAAGAGTGCAGGGTATAGGCTAATAACCGGTGTGCCAAAGGAAGATACTGAACAAAGGACTTTGACTAGCAGCCACTTCCAAGAGCAGGGTCTAAAAGCCAGGAGACTGAGGAACTGCGGTCGGGAGACAGGTAGGAAAGGAAAGCCAGAAACCAGAGTTGTGCAGAGAATACCAACCAGGTACATGTCTTGTATAGTGTACAGCATGAGGAATTAATATTTTGAAAGGAAAAGTATACATATTGTCTGTATAATTCATCGCTATTGTTTTCTGGTCTGATTCAATGAAGAAGAACAGCGACATGCACTCCAGAAGTGTAAAATACAAGGAATTTCAAAGCATTTTGCTGGCAGAATTAAGCCTTGAAATGTCCTGCGTAACAGTGAACTTTACTTAGTATAGCTGTATTTGAGGGATGTCGTGGGTGAAGTGTATGACTAACAGCCAGGGTGGGAGCCAGACGCTGAGCTGCCTGGAGGCCTGTGGAAGCAGCAAGGGTGCTGGGGTCCAGGAAGACAGCTTGGGTCTGGGAGCTTGTACTGGAGCCCGGGAAGCCCCCAGCCTTGCTCAGGCCCTTCAGTCCTCGCCGGCAGCCCCCCAACCTTCAGTGCAACCCCCTGAGACCCTGAGGCATTTTTTCAGCTATGCTACAGTGAAGAGGTGGCTGAGATTTTATGGTTCTATGCATTATGCCCTGTTAAATTTATCCTTATACTAACCCACAATAATTTTACTCTTATAAGAATGCCCACACAGCCTTTATGTTTCACTAGCAAATGGATAGAAACTGGAAGGTTAGCATGTAGGTGCAATCAACTTGGCAATTGCTATCATTGTGAAGTCAAGTAGCCCCTTGACCATAAACAATGGTGGGATGGCAATCCCCCCCACCTCCCGAAAGAAGAAACCAGGATCAGAGTAGCAAGCAAATACATTTTATTCTTTACAGAGAGGAAAGCTTTAATTTATTTTTAATTTATTTTATATGCATACATACATACATACATATATTATTAATTACAGCTAAATTAAAGCTAAGCTATTAAAGCTAACTATTTATATTTAAATATTTAAGCTTTTAATATTAATTAATTTATTTAAGGTTTCAGAGTATTTAAATTAAAGCTAAGTAATTAAAGCTAAATTAAACTTAAATAGATTTATTTTCTGTCTAGAACAGCGCCACCCAAAGCATGAGAATTCGTAGCACCTGAATCTACTCTGTAAAAAACATCATGGTGTGTAAGCACCATCCAGTGGTGCTATGAGGTACATAACTTAACATATATGACTGAACAAAGATATATCACCCTCATCTACATAGGCTTGCATGTAAATTGGATGCAGTTGAATCCACATTCAGATAAATCACTTGGACGTGTATCAAGACCTTATAGGTCTGAGGTTATCCTCCAGCATTGGCTAACATTGAGTAGCTCTGAGATGAGGCTCAAGGAGGAGGTTTTTGCTATAGCAGAAAGCCCCCTTTTCCTCTTGCCTGCATTTGCTCTCCCCTCCTTGGATATGTTTTTCCTCTTCTACCTTTTCTTCCTTCCTCTTTCTTTCACTTTAAGATAAGGAATTGTGTTTTAAAATTTGTATGTGTGCATTTTGTATCTCCCCGTGTATTTTGGTATTTTTATCTATTTGTGTGCCATGGCATTACTTTTGTAGCTTATATTTTATACTCCTCACCTTTCAACTTTCAACTAAATGTGTTTAGTTTCAGAAGTAAGTTATACATTGTAACAACGTTAACAAGGGCAGGAGTTAAATTGCCGCTTCCCTGTATCAGGCTGGCCCCTGAAAGAGCGAGTGAATCAGTGACTGAATGCATAACACAGTAGTAGGCAGTAATTAACACTTAGGAAAACCGCAGATCAAGCAACGGAAGAAATCAATAAAAGACAATGTAGCAACCGGGAATTCTCTAAACGTCACTGTTCAAGGGCTAGAAGCCCTGGTCTGAGTTAATCAACGCCGGGGACGAACTTTTTGGGCTGAATATCTCCAGATCGACCACTCCCAGAGCCCTATTCAAAATTCATCAACGGACTCCCAAACCTGCACGTACATGCAGACGACCCCTGGGGTTGACAGATGCCATCCAGTAGCCACTGAGGGGGAAGTCCCACGAGGGGCAATGACCCCTGGGTTGGGCAAACCTGAAAACTGGGGAGTCACCAAAGTCTGCCAAGGACAGATAAAAAGCAGTGAAAAGTGACCCTCAGCGGTGCCCTCTTGATCTCCAACTTGACCAACACCCAACCTGTCCAGCCAGAAGGACCAGCCAGCGACCCCCTTCTGGAGGATAACACCACGCTGGAAGAAGCCTCGACTGGCCATCGACAGCAGACTCCAGTGCCTGTGGGATAGGTATACCTGACTCTTGTAGCTTGCTACTGTGTGTGTGTGCATGTGTGTGTGTGTGGGGGGGGGGGGACCAGCCCCAAGGTTTATGTTTTAACTTCATTACAGTGCTTCAATCCACCTAATAAACCAGAATTTTAAGGATCCCAAGTTGGACATTTGTAGCCAACATTGCCATCTACATTGGTTTCAACTCTTTTCTGTTAGTGGGTTCACAAACTAGCTTTTACTCTTCTTGCAGATTGCAGTGCTCATTTTTAGTCTGTTGCAGAATATAAATAGATGCCATTCTGTGGAGGATGTAAATGGCACTTGATAAGTAGTATAGTGGTTCACTGACTAAACATGTCACTTTTTATAAATTTTAAAGATAAAATAAATACCCTGAGCACAGAAGCTTCAAGGACATGAGGGATCCAAACTGTTTAAGTGTCACAAAGAGTAGATGAACATACTGATAAGTCAGTCAATTCCTGAAGTTGAGAGCCATTCAATTATCTTACCCTCCCAGACCACAGCTGTTCTCTTGATTCTGTTAGCAAATCCTCTACTGTAGAGACTGAACTACATATGTTCAGTTGGGGAAGAGGCTTAAACCTAGGAATGTCTTTAGAAATGGAGATAAAGGTTCCTTGGCAAAGAAACAAGCTTGTTTTAGCTCCATGTTTTCGAAGCACAAGAAACTGCGCCTGAAAATTTTAAAAGTATTTATCTTTTTCTCTGCTCAGGACCGCAATTCCTAAATCAGGTAGGTGTTGCAATGCTGACCTGATCAGTGCTTATGTACCTGTAAATAATCTAGGCCATAGTAAAATGATATTTCCTATGTATATTTCTCTTTACATGTATTTTTACTGATCTTTACATTTCTTTCTGGGTTTATAAACAATAGGGCCAACCTTTTCTGATTTATTCTTTATTGTAGTGGGTGTTTGTAGATGGGAAGGACCAGACTTCTGGAGGAAGACTAATTCAATTTTATGCCTTCTGGTTTTGTTTGCTCCCATATACTTTTCAAAAAGTAGCTAAATGGACAGTGCCATATTAAAAATAATACATTGTAAAGACCCTTGTGTTAGCAGACTAACATTTCTGATCAGTAAGAGCAAAATAATTTAAAAAAATCTAAGGCAGACAAGATTGAGTAAATGTGATATCTTTTATTAGATCAACTACTTAGACCAATTTCTTACTTCCTTAAACCAACATGGCTATATCCAACACCCCTAAAACTCTAAAACTCTTTTCATAATTTATACTATAGATTTCCTTCTTTGTATTTTTCTTATGTTGGACACAGAGAACAGACTGGGAAGTTTCATTTTTGCTTGTAATCATTTTCTGGTAAATTTCACTTTAAGGTTTCACTAAAGTTGGGTAGCAAATGGCTTACCCATCTTAAAAAGACTGTTGAGATTTCAAACATGTTTTGTGCTCTTCTTTGAGATACAGCTGAGGCATTTTAACTTTTTTAATGCAAATGAAAGCAAGACCCCCAAGAAGGCAATTGACAATATTTAGAGTACTCACTTGGGATATGGAAAACCCAGGTCAAGTCCTTATCTCCTGGGTGAGTGCCCTATCCACCTGGCTATCAAGTCAGTCTCTGTCCCAAAGGCTATTTATTTTTTTAAACAAAATTAATATACAGCTCCAACCAGACATACAATCCCCAGGTGTTAGGGCAGTCACATAAAAAATGGGAGACCAAAGTTCAAAGTCCCCCTGAGTCAGGCTGGTGTAGAACTTGGCCCTCAGTCTTCTGCATCTCAGAGAAGTACCAAAATCACCTGGCTATTCTACAGTGGGTGGTTCAGCTCTTTAAGAAATTCTATCGTAGAAAAATGTGAAATAATATTTTGTTTTAGGAAATTCACAGATAGACAGATAGATAGATAAAACTTACACATATACACTTGCCCTCTGTATATGAGATCAGAATATTTTCACAAGCTATGTCCATTTGGGGCTGAAGCTTGGGCAATTGCTGGACAGTTTGACTTAACAGTTGCAGGGATGTACTATTTTCTATACTGATTCCCACCAAGATTAACCACAGGTATGTCCAGACAGGTTTAGAGAGTCAACGTGATTAGTTTCAGATGTAAGAACTATAGTCTGGGTAAGCACAATGCCACTTAAACATCCTAGAGCTGTGATCTCCAACCTTTTTAAGTTGTAGCTCACTTTTGGAATTTAAAAGAAACTGAAGATCTACCTCCCCCACCCTGGCCAGCAGGTAAGTCTGTGGGGAGGAGCGGGGAAGGGAAAGGGCTGTTGGGGGGGGGGCAGGGCAGACTGAGGCCCTAGCCCTAGCCCCACTCCCTCCCTTACTGCTGGGGCCTTGATCTGTCCCCTCCCAATGGCGGTGAGGAGGGGCAGGTCTTACATAGCTGGGGCAGGGCAGGTGATGAAGGTGCAAGCAGCTTATCTGGGGGGTGTGGGAAGAGGGGGGCATACAGCCTGGGAGAGCACGGCAGGGGGTGTCCCCAGATCTGCATGTGGGGCGGGGCGGGATGGGGCTGAACCCACTGTGGCCCCGCTCCCAGCACTGCCGCCATAGCTGCCTGGCTTATGTGCAGCCTGGCTGGGTACAGCCTGGTGCTGCCCCAGCCCCAGCCCACCCTACTTCACCCTGCATGCAGATCCGGGGGCAAGCGCTCCCCCATGCCCTTTCGGGCTGTGTGCCCCCTCTCCCTGCACCCTCTAGACAAAGCAGTCATGGCTCCATCCCCTGCCCTGCCCCGGCTGCAGCTGCAGGCTGGGCTTTATGCCCCAAGCCCCACTGCACATGCCCCCCCCAGGCTTCTGCCCCTTTCCTCCCCCACCCACTGACTGCTGGGCTTGTGGGGGTGCATGCACATGCACATGTACTTGTGCCCTCGCTCCCTACAGCCCAGACTCGATCTGGGATCCACCAGCTGATCTGGATTGACCAGTTGGTGACCACTGTCCTAGAGCTTTGGACAATGCAATAGGTCTGCTGGTCTTTTCTGCTACTCCTGAGGGTGTAGCAGGACCCCCCCCACTAAAGACAGTTGTGGTGCTCCCTGATGGCCTCACTAAGCCTGTCTTTCACTCTGGTTCCCATCAGAGAACTATCCTGTCTTCACCTGCCACATCTTAATGGTAAATTACTTTGAATTTGGGAGGCAGCCTTCAGAATACCAGTGAGCCTTGAGATGCCTTAATAGGTTGCTGACCTCTGACTTAGCAGATAGATTTGAGTAGAAAAACTGAAATCTCCCCACAAAAAGGGCCCTAAATTATTTGATCCTAAACCAGTGTTTCTCACAAGTTGATCTGTGTTTGTGAAAAAAATGCCATTTCTCAGAGGCACAGCAAGACATTTCAGTACCAGGGCAGAGGTGGGAGGGGAAGGGCTGATCAGTGGAGAGCAGAAGGAGTTTGGAGGGAGGGGAAGAGGAATCTTTCCTGCCTCTAATTCCTGTGTTTGGGTGTCTGTGGCTCCCATGGCAAAGCCTGAAATGGGGGATGGTATTTATTCCACTTACCTCTTTCACTTTCTTCCCTCAAAGATACACTACAAGGTGTGGAGCCTGGCTCCCTATGGCTGGGCTGTGTAGGGCTGCCCTGGTTGTTGAAAAGACTCCTTGGGGGAAAGGGGCCATAGTGGCGCTCCCTTTAAGTCAGCTTCTGGGGTTGGTGGTGCCCTTGCCCTGCCTTATTCATGGGCGACTGGTGCTTCCAGTCACCCATGAGTCTGGGCACCAGTGGCTGATCGCTGACTGCAGGGGTCCCCCAGAGGCCAATTGCCGACCAGGGGAGGGGGAGGTCTCCCAGCAGCTGATCAGTGACCCTGGAAGCACCAGCGGCAAAACCGGAAGTGCTAGTGGCACCAATCTCAGGGGGAAGCACTGGCTGGCACTTCTCTTGTCTCTCCCACTCCCCAGCCAGCAAGGGCCAATCTCAGGGGGGGCACATGCACCCCCCCCCATGCTCCCCTATGCGTTGCCTAAGGCCTTATTTATGCTACTGTCCTTTCTTGCATTCTTAAAAGGGAAGTACCCAGGAACAATAGTGAATGCCTTCATGAGCCCCTGATCCCTTCTTTTCCCACTAATTCCCCAGATTATTATGGAAAGTGAAGAAAAAGCATCTTAAATGTAAACCTCTGGCATGGATGCATCTGTTCTATTATTATTCAGAAAGATCCCAATGAATGCTAGACCCATTCTTCAGACAGACTTATGGGTCCTTCCATTCAACAGGATCTAACTATACAATGTAGTTTTATCTAATTGTTGTCTGGATTTCAGTTTTTGCCTGTCTGCACTACATTCTACTAATTTATATTACGGCTACATTTTGTGTGTTGGTTCCTCTTGTGACAGTTAAAGAGCAGATTACACTGCTCTCAAGGGAGCATGAACAGTTATTTACCTTACAATAAATGAGTAACACAGTTCACTGAGATGTGACATGCATGTGGATCCCATGACCTGCCCCGCTTCATCATAGTGTGGGAACTATGCTCCAGGAAAACCCTGAACAGGGACCGACAAGGAGAAAACTGCTGGACCCTGAGAAGAAAATGGCTGGCCCAGGAAGGGCCATGGGACCTGCTCACTGACAGGAGGATGCCTTGGCAGCATCAGAAGAGTGGCGGACGAGTCTCACTGAGCCTCCAGCATGCTTTAAAAGCATGTGCTGCTGTGCATGGGGTGGGGGTGGGGGGCAGTCAGCTGCTTCTGGTTTGGCCAGAAGTGGCAGTCTGGTTTTAAAAGAAAGCCAGCAAACAGCTGGAGAGAGGGAAGCTGGGGAAGACCATCGAAGGCAGCTGAACCTGCATGCCAGGGAAAACCAGCATCCCGGGGAACCTGGGGAAGACCAGTGAAGGCAGCCAAGCCTGCACATTGGGTAAGACTGTCAGCAGAGCAGGCAAGTTGGGGAAGACTGGCAAGGGCAGCTGTGCCTGTACGCCAGGGAAGACTGGAACCAGCAGAGCCAAGCCAGGGAAGACTGGCATCAGGGCAGGCAAGCCGAGGAAGACAGGCACAAACTTGGGAGCCAAGAAGAGGAAAGCAGTTGCCTGAGGGATCAAGTTTGGCCCAGCATAGGCAGGCTACCCCAGAGAGGGGACGGACGCCAAGACTGGCCAATGGGATACCAGAGTGAGACCCAGACTATGGTGTTCCTGGAAAAGATACATGACAAGGAATAAAGATATGGTACCAGAAAACATCTAATCATGAGTTCATTAATAACACAGTTTCCTTTATAAATTATGATAAGCCTTTATTGAGTTAATTGAATGAGTATAATGAGTGACATGGAATTGACATAAAATGACTTTGAGCTTTTTATGAGGTAACATCTGGCTGGTGAACGGCCGTGGTGAAAGGGGAGGTATGAGCCCTGAGGAAACAGCCGTTAGTTTTGCCTGAAGACCTGTGGAAGCCTTCTGGACTAAATAGATAAAATCCAAGTCGTGGTAGGTGAGAATGGAGTCCTAGTATACAAGAGTAGATATCAAGATAAGCATTGGCTGTTGAACAAGGCCCCAGAGTGCAAGGACTAGATCCCAGCACACCTAGTTGCATGCCACCGAGCGAACACCAGTTACACACAGCTTGGACTTTTCTTACCTGGATTCCAGGAGGGAAAAGAAGTATATGGTGGTTGGGGCTGCTCTGTCCTTTATGCCCCCACGAGGGACAGCATAAGAGCATATGCATACTTCTCAGAGCCACCAGTGGTGAAAGCATTCCCAGTGCACCGACAGAGGGCAGGAGCGTATCATGAGGGAGATCCACATGCACAGAACATCTTGAAGAATTAAGGTTATTGAAAGATAAATAACCATTTTTTGCTTAACTTTTTTGATGAATTGGCATTTTCTGACAAGCAAACATTAGCTAAAAAATTCCTGACCATTCCTAATTCTAAAACACTAATAATATCTGGGTTGCAAACATTGCAGGGGAATATGTATTTGCTTCATTAAAGAGTTTGGTTTGGCAGTTTAAAATTTCCAGTTGGCTGGCATTTCTGATATGCTTAGTAAAAGTAGGCCAATGCTAATCTGATTGCCAATCTTTAATGAAATCTATGATGTTGCATGCCAGATTCTCAGTCAAGTAAATTGTTGGTGTTCTACTGACCAGATGGAGTTTGGTCCCCTGCATTCTGGCTCAAATAAGATGTTAGTTTCTCTATGGATGAAAAATGCTTGTAAATCTTGGCTTCTTCTCAGTGTAAAACAATGTTGTCTCTTTACATTCCACTAAATCTCACCAAACAATACATGAGAATCAAATGATGAGCTTGCTGGCCTTTAAATTAGCCAGTGGATCGTCAGCTGTCTACTTTATAAGTTTAAATCAGAATCTAAAATAAGCCTGGTGTTGTTTTTTTGCATGGAGAGTTTAATGACAAGCATAAATATTATGTGTATGGCAAGGAATGATTCGAGCTCCTGAACCCTACAAGAATTCATGCCTGTGAGTCCTGTTAGTCTATCTCTTGATTTACTTTAATCCTTTCCTTGCTTTTTCCCAATTCATGAATAATATCTGTATATGAATAATAAATAATCTGGTGAGCGATGACTGTATCTATTCTATGTTACCTCTCTAGCCCACTTCTCTTCTCTCTGCACTATCCAGTGATTGTTTTTCTGGCTCATACACACTCAAACCAGGGAGAAATTTTGCACAGCATCACATAATTTCTCCTTTATGTACTTTTCACTGGCTCCTTATCTGCTGGGGGGAAATAAATCAGCAACCATCTCTTGTATCTGTCCTGCAGAGCGTGCAGTAAGAGTGCAACCTAATTGTGTCTGTAACTGAGCCAACTTTCAGGCTACTGCTTTTCTCCCATTGCAGCCATCATTAATGCCAATCTGTGTATGGCTGATCCTTGTTGCTAGGTGATATGAACTATAAGCAGGCAGCTAGTACTGCTGCTTAGGGATTCTTGCAAATCTTATTGTACATCACGTGAACAGAAAGCAAACAAGAGTTGGAGGATCAGTACACAACTGATAGTTCTAAGAAGTTCAGGACTGATTCTGATTTGCCTATAAATCAGTAATACATTCCTTGCACTAGAGTAAGGATGAAATCCTACCAGTACTGAAAGCAATAGCAAAATTCCCACTGATTTCAATGGAGTCAAGATTTCATCCATACTGAATAATTTGCTGACCAATGTCTTTAAGCATGACCATGGGAGAAGTTTCTAGGAATGTCATTAACTCAACCATTTCAGTGCTGCGTGTCGTAACCAAACATGAACCTTACCAGGGGTTTGTACATAGATTTTAAACACAGACGAGTTCAGAATGTTATTTGTTTTGATCCTAAAATGTATCTCACATAATGCTGGTGTGGAGATCCATTTACCTCAACAGGAGCTGTTTGGTGTTGAAAACTTTACAAAAATAGGAGTCTAAAGATGGGTTTAGACTCAAGTTCTGAATCTCTTAATCTATGATGAGTGCTCTCTGCCCTCTTAAACTTCTAACTTTTATAACATTTATGGAATGTAGTTGAATTTTTATGTAATACCTACTTTTTCTCCACAACTCTTTATTTTCTTGTTGTTTAGGATCATACTCTGGCATACATTGAATAGCATGGGGACAACAGCAACTACCTTCTCATGGTGTTTCCCATGAGTAGCAGTAAAGCAAAACTAAAAGTCACTACACCAAGGTAATTGGACTTCTAATTTTTCCAGTTTCAATACACTATACTTTCCAATTTGGATATACTAACTACAGGATAAGCCAGAGCAAAGGGAAAGCTTGACTGTTTTTCAACGTAATATTGAAGTCTATACCTCACTCAATCAGTGCTGGAACGCATCACCAGGGAAATGAAATCACATGCAATCTTTCTACAGGAAACACATACAGAGCAGGTGCAGAAGATGAAGCTTACAGACTGTAGCCAGCATGATCCACGACCTTGATACCTTCATCAGAAATGATCTGCCAAGGGACATAATACATCCCAAAGTGCAATAGAATGGAGCTCTGTCTAGGTTAATGACATAATTATCATCAGCATATACAAACCACACTCTGCTGTGTTGTCAATTACATCTCTGCTTATTTACAGCCAGAAGACCTATATAGATATGTATATCTATAGGATAGCATAGTCTTCTGCAAAATTCCTTTTGATTTTGAAGGAAAACAAAGGATCTCATTGCAACTTGGGATCTGAATTCTTTTTATTTTCCATGTTCATATAATTCAAGAGTATTTAATCTGATGTCATTCAAAAATTATTCAAAATTAAATTTTGGGTTAAATGGAAGCACAGGAATTTGCTGAAGAAAAGCATGTTTTTGATAAAATTATGACATGAAAATGTTTACTTTGGAATGGAATACCTCTGTCAGCTTGTGCATTTAGTAGCTGTAATGTCATTTACTTGGCAAAGGAAGGGGATATTTACAGCTTAGATTTCTAATGACAGTAGGGAGGGAATTATCTTAAACACTGTCAAAGAAGCTTGGCAATTGGAAATGTCATCTGTTCCTCTGGTGTTCCTTTGTGGGAGTCTCAGAAACTAGTTTTTATTAGTAACTTTGCTTGTCACCTTTCAGCTTTATATCCAAATATGCTTCATAAACAACAATAGTAGTAGTTCTTTTTATGCTTTTCTTTGACTCTGTTGGCTACATGTAACACGAAGGTGGCAATAGTTCTATCATTGTTCCTGTTTCTTATTCACAACAAACAAACAAAGTAGGCTCCTTCTAGTTGCAATACACTTCTATTTATTTTGCTTAAAATGTTTCCAGTTATACAGCTATTCTTCAAAATCAGTTTTAACAACTGATAGGGTATCAACCATACAGAAATAATTAAAATGTATGTTCTACTGCCGGTGACATAAACAACAATCACTATAGTTACCATTACAAGATACCTCAAGTGTTTGTAAAACACAAAGCACTGTACAATAGTATTAATAATATAAAGGTATTTCTGTTCCACATTTCCTTCACATCACCTTGTACTTTGAATGTTGATCCCAGCACTTTTAGTTCTTTTGGCATCAGTCTTCATAATTGCATTCCTTTTTAATATAGTTGTTAGAATTCAGATTCCTAGATATGTTAGAAATACAAAACAAAATCTGCTATAATCAGGACAGACATTAACAAAGGATTGAAAATGTCAGATACTGCTACTACTGGCTGTCTCATGCTGCACAGATCTTCTCTGAATTGGAATTTGCTTCTGTTTTATTCAGGCAAACAGTGCAGTGTCAGCGTAAGCCTTGCAGCAGGCCTTGAGATTGAGGAATAGTTCAAGATCTAAAACCAGGAGGTTGTGCAAAAATAAGATATGCAGTGGAAAACTATTGTTGCAAATGCTCACCAGAGAGAGGCAGAAAATATTTTTCTCCACTAGGGTGATTTTGGGGATTTTATTTCTTCCCATTGAAATTTGGACAGAAAATTAAAAATATTTTTATAAATCTGAAAAAAAATCTCTTGTATCAAAATTTTTGTTTCTGTCAAAACTATTTTGACAATACGATTTCAAAATGTTTAATTCCAACTTTTTCTTCTCATTTTATTTTTATACTATAATTAGCTTAAATATTGAAATGAAAAAAAATTTTAAGCAAGAAATATGATTTTTTTTTTATTTAAAAAGAAGCTGGGATATTTAGCCTTTGAAAAGTTGAAGTAGGATGCTCTAGTCTGAATTTTTTCCCTAAAATTTCTCAAAATGGGTAATTTGTCAAAATCAATTGTTTCCTGCAGAGTTTCTGTTTTAATGAATTGCCATTTTCTGATGCCAAAACATTTCATAAATGATTTCTGACTACCTCTCATAATAACGCTTCTTTAATTTTACAAACTTTGGCCCTGATTCTACCATCCTTATGCAGACTAATCAAACTCTTATCAAAACACCCAATGGAGACTGGTTGAGTAATGCTGGTTGGATCTGATCCTTACAACATTCCAGCATGGTATAAACAAACCAGTGCTGCCAAATTCTTCGAAGGGTGCCCTGAGGTGTGAGAAGATAAGCATGGGCTCGGGGTCAGGTTCCTCCCTGTCTGGCTGCTCCCCCGCCTCCACTGTCAAGCCCCTCTGCAAAGAGGTAAGCAGCACTGTAATAAATTAGTTCTTGAAATAGGGTGCTGCTCAAGTTAAAAAAATTATGAAAGGATTCTCTTAGTCTAAACATGTTAAGAATCACTTGTATAAACATTTACCTGCTATTACCTTGTTCAGATACTTGGACATCTTGAGGTAGATTGACGAGCAGTGATTTTCCAAATCTTTGTGGTAAATTTGCAAGTGATTTAGCAGAACTTTTAACAAATGGAGATCTCCCAAACCTGTGTGATAAATCAGAGGCATATCTAGAAAGGCTGCCTCCAAAAGCTCTTCCAAATCTCAAAGGCAAATTGGCTATTGGCTTAATGCTTCTTACTTCCTGAAAATTTCTTCCAAACCTCAATGGTAAATTAGCAACTGAATCTGGCATCCTGTTGACAGTAGGGGTGCTCATTTTAATGATGTTTTTTGATCCCCAGTCTTTCAGTTCTTCAAAATTTAGACTTCTCTGCTTTTCTTCTAAGATGTTGTCACTGGACTGAAATTAAACATAATGATACCATCATCTTTTTTATATATATTAGTACAGTATGCTGGCTTCATACTAATTACATAAGAGTTCATTTTCAGATTGCTGTGATAGCCACTTTTCTTTGGGGAATTGCCATAAGTATTAGACAAACTTTCTCATAGCATGATTGACTGTAGGAGAGAGTACTTCTTTCCATTAGCTATTGCAGATATAACATTTCTGTGGCAACATCAGCAACTGTTTTCATGGAAAAGTCACATTAGGAAAGCATTTCTGTATTTTTAGGTGTTTTAACGTGATAATTCCTTTCAGCCAAGGGGTTAAGCACACTTTGTCCTTTGGCTTATTCTCTTAACCACTTTTGTCTATTTTGTTCCTTTGGCACTGACCCTTCCTTTTGCATATATTTGTCTATTTTCATTTTTCTCCTATTACTTCATATCTGCTTCCTTACTTCCTGGTCTGCATCTTCTATAATACAGCCTGCATTGTGCTCCAGTCTCCTGTGCTCTGCCTAACCATTGGTGAATTTCCCTGGCATAAAGTATAGCTCTGTTGGTTTAAAGCTAGGAGAGCTGCATCCCCACACCTGACTTATGGCATATACCAAGCTTATGAGAAAACTCTATGCTAAACCTCCACTAATGTATGATCACGTAGGAGGTCCTAGAGCAGGGGCGGGCAATTATTTTGGGCAGAGGGCCGCTTACTGAGTTTCGGCAAGCCATCGAGGACCGCATGACAGGCGGCCCAGAGCAGATTAATATTAATTTTCAAAATTTCTAGGGGCCCCACAGGCCGTATGGAATGGCCTGGTGGGCCACATCTGGCCTCCGGGCCGCATTTTGCCCACCTCTGTCCTGGAGTGCCTTGTCTTGTGATGGAGTCAGCCAGTGCAGAACCCCAGCCTCTGGGTCCTGTGCACCAGAAAACTGACCCCAACATTTCAACTGTCTGATGTAGTAGTTTAAAAACAATCATTGACTTAAAAATTATATTAAAAAAAGTCACTGTCTGTATTGTCTCTGCATACATAAAGTATGGACAAAATATACATTTATTGGTCTTAAAAGAAAATTAGTAAATAAGATTTTATTTATTTTAAGATAATTTTCATACTGGTCATTCTTTTGTACATTTTCTGAATTTTTACTTCCCTTAGCACTGCACTGCACTGCACTGCACTGCAAGAGTTAACACAGCTATTGGAACAGAAACTAGGTTCTATTTTAGTTCATACATCATCAATAATATTGTCAATTAAATTCTAATTGTGGGACCAACCTCTATCTCTCTATCTCTGTGGAAGCAGAGAAAGTTACTTTGAAGACAGTGGGGTTGCACAACTTTAATTATACTGATATTTTGGCTTGCACAGTCTGTATTAGGCAAGTAATTGTTTATGAGATAAAAAGAGCATAGCTTGACTCTCAGTTCCCAAGCAGTGTTTGCCTGGAAGACAGGAATTTTTTTTTTTCAGATATATAGTGTAAATTTAATTTGAAAGCTATTGAGGTACAATAAATAAGGGGTTTCATGATCAATCAGGATAGCATTTTAAATCCATTTACCACATTAGAATTATTCATTATTTTTCAATTTCTCATTATTCTTTGAATAGTACAAGTACTCCTTTTATTAATTTTGGATTAGTAACATATCTTTGATATGACATGCTTATAAAACAGGCCAGTTTTCGTTGTGGTCCCTTATATATATAACCAAAAATAATTTCAGAATAAATGTCAACCTGATCCTAAGGATATACTGCAAGAAACCATAAATTGGTTTGCCCACTGCATGTGACAGCAAATGGATTTCATTACATTTATTTCAAAAAGCTTTGATTAGACTGTTAATGCCATGGAATGTGATCCTGTGTGACTGAAGTCAGTGAAAGGTTGCCACTAACTTCAGTTGGTGCAGGATCAGACCCACATTTATTGAAATAATGTTATATCAGTACAAGTCTTACCTCAGAATATTTATCATCATAATCTTCTCTGCTCTGCAGACTGAACTTTGCTCCTTCATCTAGGCACAAGATGTTTGATGTTAAAAAGAAAAACATGGCTAATGTAAATAAAATACACCTTCTGATTGAAATTATTTCCATTTTTCTCAAATTAAGCTTAAATTGAGCTCAAAAGCTGTAAAAGAAAGGAAACTATCACCTTTTATATGATCAGAAAACAAAAAGTGGATTAACTGTGACATCAGTCCCAAATGCTTTAATTCCTAATATTAATCCGTTTTTTTTAAAAATGTATTTGAAGAACGTTGAGAATGTGTTTTGCAAATGTATTTAACAAACACTGCTTTCTATTACAAACACGCTGGCATTCCAGCTATTTCCCTTATGATGAAAGAGCTTTTAATTAGGTAAATTTGAGGGCCATGGCAATCAGAACTCACAACAACTAGTATGTTTTATTACTACAGTTCAACAAAAGCATCACAGAATCATAGAACTGGAAGGGACCTGTAAGATCATTAAGTCCCATCCCCTGCCACGGGCAGGAAGTTACTGGGCTCAGATGAACTCTATAAGGTGCCTGTCCCACCCCACCTTGAACACCTCCAAGGAGGGTGACTGCACCACCTCTGCTGGGACTGTGTTCTAGATTCAGGTGGCCCTTACAGAGAAGTTTTTCCTTATGTCCAACCTGAATTTACATCTTGTTTCTGTTCTTTATATTGACCTTCTTATGAGGATTTAGACATAAAGTATCAAGGATATGCACTCTTCTGGTCAAACTGTCATATTACGCATCTCAGAACAAGTTGTCTTCCAAAATTACAAATATAAGGTCCATTCAAATCAATGTATGTTTGTTGACTTCCCTGAGTATTGGTCAGGTCCTGGAATTGGGCATCCACAGGTCTGTCTGAAATACGTAGTCCATAGGGATGTGCCATTAAATTATGATCCTATGTCCATCAGCTGTGTTTTAAAAGAATTATTTCAAACAAAAGGAGAAAAGATATCTTGATTTAATAGAGCCTCAAGACCATTAAAAAGGAGAGTGGATCAGAATAGAAATGCCACTACTACCATTCTGGATAGAAAATCAGCTTCTCCGCTTAAGGCATATATCACAATTTTGGGAAGGCCAATTTTGGGGGGAAAGGTGCTTGTGGTATATGAATAAATACTGTAAGAAGATGGTCTGTTCTCTTCACCAACTCTTTCTGAGGTCCTCAATTTGTCACTGATGCTTACATTATAAGAGGACTGAAAGGACCAGTTTTTATTATCCTGGCTGTGGTTCTTATAATCCTCTGTGATGATTTTGGACTATGGTAGTCCTGATCCTGAGTGATTTCTTAAGGAGACTGAGTCCAAGAGAGGGACCCAGCAGACATTACCACCTTCACCATCCTCAGCTAAATCCTGAACTTCCCCAGGAATGTACAGCTTGGGTTCTTTCTGTAACTCCCACCTTCATATCTCCATCTCCTACCTTTTTTCTTCTCTTTTCTAACTGTTTAGTTGTTTCTAATGCAAACAAGAGTCCATCCTAACTGACCAAAATCACAGTTTTAAACACTTTTGTAAGCCCTTGTCCAGAAACTGGTATAAATTTGCCAGGTATGCAAGAGGTTGCAAGTAAGAACCAGCAACAGAAGCAGAATCTACATGTTTTATCTTTGCTGTTCTTCTGCCTTTCCATTTGTGTATGGTTGTATTGTTTCATCTTCAAGGAAGCTGGACTGGGCTCCAACAGCAAAAGCAACAGTAGCGCTCCAGTTCATCTCAATTAACTTATCTTTTCCCTTAAAAGCAAAGTTATTACTATCTTTAATACCATATAACAGACAAGCTCCAATCTCTAGAAAAAGGAAAACAGAATTAAGGCTCTTGTAATTTATAAAACACAAGTTTTATTTTAATATTTCAATTGTAAATTTGTCCTTTTTTCAGGATCATTTTATAAAATGTTAAAATGCCTTAAATGGTAATTAAGCAGGCAATACTCCACTTTTACTAGTACTAAGTCTGTTCTAGAAAGGAAAACTATTTTGGGAAAAGTGGATGTACTTAGAAAAGCCTATCATTAAATAATGACACTATATGTATGAGTATCTTTTTTATTGTACAGGACCTGCAGAATCTAGAGTACAGCTGGTTGGGCTTGATGACGCACAGTATATTTAAAAAATGGAGTTTTGGGGAGACAGAGTTCAGACTGAATTTGGCTAATATCAGTTCTTCTAAAATGGTGAAACTTCTAAAAATGTTTAAACATTTAAAGATTTTTAAACAAAACTTTCCATATTTTTTAATGATATTTTTCATCTACATGTTACCATAAGTTAAGGGAAAAACCTCTGAAACAAATGGGTTAAACAACCGAAAACAAAATACTATAAACTATTCTGTTTTGAGTCATATTAAATATTTTGCTGAATCACTCAACACTGTCCCTGCTTTCCCAGTGTATTGTGGTATGGCCACAAAGCAAAAAATCTGTTATTTACCCAGGGTGCAACCAAGTCCATTTTCCTAAGGTCAGTGTGGCCTGATTTGCTGTGGGTCTCCATACCTTCTCCAGCAATGGAGTACATGGCAGCTATTCAGTTAATTATAGGAAATAATGAATGTATTTCTTCTACCAATATCTAATTAACTTTTGGTGAATGTGCCATTGGATTTTCCATTCATACCACTGTTGGATTTTTGAAGGTTTTGTGAACAATCAATCAGTTACATGCTCAGAGATACTTGCTCTTTGAATTAAAAAGAGTTGGCAAGATTCAAGCTCTCCTAATCTATTTGAAGTGAGGGCCTTGTTCTATTTTCTTGAGGCAGGAAAAGGAAACTCATGCTGCTGATGTTTATGCTGTCCCAAGCTACTTCATATTCCTGTTTTCCATCATCTTGCTAGGACAAACAAGGAGTGGTTCTTGAGTGACTTACTATTCCTTTCTGGTTTACTCTTCCTTGGATACAGTTGATCTCATGGGGCCTCTGGGCATTTTAGAAAAAAATGTTAATTGAGCTCCCAACTTCTTAACCCAAGCTTGTTTCCAATTGTTTTCTCAAAATAGGCAGCACTCACAGGGTTAAAAAAAACTCAACTCTGACTAAATTCGTATTTTGGGAATTCCCCATGTACCTAAATACGCATTATGTTCTTCATAGGAGTGTCTGACCACCTGAGACCAGGCAGACTTTGGAAAACTCTGACAATAGCTTGTGGTCTGTAGGTTAACAAGGGGTAATTCTTAGCAATTTCCTAATGACAGAAGTAGTTTTTTCTTGTGCCATGCATATGGCCAGGATAAATAGTCCCTTTTTGACTTGCTCACCACAGACTAGTGCAACAATGAATAGGCTCCCTGATTGTCAACAGCATTGGTCTAGAATATAATTGGCATTAAGAATATTTAATATGTACTAAGATGTAATTAGTAGTAGTGGCATAAAATATCTTAATTCATAAGCAATACAATGGTCAATAAGTTATTTGATTCCAGTGAAGAAACAAGCTTTAATACTGTCCTTACATTTCCTATAATAATATACTGATAAATCCTTATCCATTATTAACAACATATTGTGTGAAAATTGCATGTGCTACATGACTCATGTCACCAATAAGCATCCAAGCATTCCCATAATTATAAATCTTCCTTTTGCCATTGTGTGCTACATGACCTATTTTATAGCTCATTTTGCAATAGCAAGATTTAAACATGTTTAATTTTTTTCATTGAAAAGTCTGTCTGGTAATTTTTCACTCACTTTGCATTATATGTAGTATGCTGGTCTAGTTGTACTGTGTTCTGTTTAGTCTAGGTGTACAGCACACTAGGGGTGTGTGAAGCAGGCCCTATTTGATTTGGATTCGGCCCGAATCAGGGACAGTGATTCGATTTGTTGATTCAGATCATTGTCCCTGATTCGATTTGGCTGAATCCAAATCTAAAGATTCGATACTGATTCAGAGAATCAGTGATTTGGACATAGTCACAGCTTTAAATATTTTTTCTACGAACCTTGAGGTACCAGTGCAGCTCGTGAATGCAGCGATGCTAGGGTGGATGAAGGTGTCCCACAGGAGTGCGGGGGGCCACTGCAAATGCTTGGTGGCGAATCCAGAAGTGGACTGGAATTATTTCCGGTCCAATTCCATGTCCACCGGCAAGTGTGCTTGGGACCCCCCCGTGCTCCTGTGGGACACTCCATGAGCCCCACCATCACAGCATTCATGAGCCACCTGCTACCTAGAGGTAGGTAGAAAAAATATTTAAAGTTGTGTCTATGTCCGAATCACTGAATCTTTCTGAATCTCTCTGAATAGATTTGGAGGGTTCCGATTTGATTTGGAGAGATTAAAGGGTCCTCTGATTCGACTCGGAATCAGGCTGAATCTCCGCTGAATCGAATCAGGGACCAAAGCTTCGCGCAGCCCTACAGCACACTGCTTTGGTCAGGATGCCGGCAGGTCCAAGCAGGTATCACCAATAAAATCATTAATCCAATGCTCTATGACACTAAGGGCCTCATTCTCCTTTTATACCAATATAAAGCAAGGGTAACTCTGCTGAAGTTGCATTGGTCTATAAATGGTGCAAATGAAATCAAAATCAGAAATATTATTGTCTGTAATGAGGAGCATTATTAAGTGCAATGTTACCTCTTGTTCTTAGAATCATAGAAAATTAGGTTTGGAAAATCAGAAAATAGGGTCTTCTATATGCTAGCCCAGGAAAGGAAGGCAATTTGTTAAGAGAATCAGCTTCCATGGGACTGCTGCTCTTCCTTCTGCTTTGCTGCATCAGGGTTTCAGTTTTAAAAATCAGTCCCCACATCTGCAGGTGGCTTTGAGGTTTGTTACTTGGGTAGATTTGTGAGGAGAAAAAAATGCATAGAAATACCCAGATGTGTAACTACTAATTTCAGCACCCTGGGCAAAGATGCTGGAAAGCGGGGAATAGGAGGGGATCAAGGGTGGTGAGCCCCTTCTGCCACAGCACTGGCACAGTGCCTCTTCTAAATCAGTACTGGGAGCTGGTGCCCTACTCACTCCACCCTAGTTATACTACTACAAATGCCAAGATGTAAATATAATGATTTTATATTTAACCTTATCAATCCATCTCCAGTTGAAGAGTTCTTTATTTTTTTCTTAACAGATGATTCCAGCAAATGAATATATGACAGTCACATTTGTGATTAGGTATTGGGATAGCAGAACAGCACAAGAGACTGAAAGCAATAGGGGGCCGAGTTATTATAGCTGCAGGCTAAAAATAACTTTATCCTCTTGGTAAATAAGGCGTGAATCATAATTTCAGGTTGGACAGGCTCTTTAATTATACATTAATTTTTATAATGATGTAAACATGTTTTCAATAACATTTGGACTATAAAACATTCTTCTTTTTTACCAACTACACTGCAGAATGTAATACTCTACTTACCAATCTACTACCATGTATAGTGGCTCTACCCCATTCTTGTCTATTAAAAATTAAACCATTTTATCATAAATTATTAAAAGTGCTTTAGTTGGCTGCAAATCAAGAAAGGGTTCATAAAATCTTATGAGAGAGAAAGAGGGATTTGTTTAAATCTAGGATCTAAAAAAGCAATGATAAAAAAACCCTGAGAACTAATATGCTACATTACATTTCTTCTAAAATTCTTGCAGGACTTTAAAAAAATCACTAGTGGCTTTTATTCAAACAATTAGCCAGTATTCCACAATTTATTGAAATTAAATTCTATATGCCAAAATGCATCATAATTAATGCACTTTTTATTTACAGATTGCCACCTTTGTTTTCTTCATCTTTTTTTTTCTGAGCAATCCTTATAGAAATGGACATTAGTAGACTAATTTTTTACCCCGTTAAGCCTGAGTTTATATGTGAAATATGAGTCCTTTTAATTTTCATCTGGTGCATATAAACATGGAAGGGTTTGAAAAATTATTCTATTTATAATCAGGATGGTGACAGCAGGCTTAGCAAATGATTTTCAAATTAGGTTTGTTGAGAACAAGCTTATTCAATCTGCTTTTTATGTAGATTTAGAATGGGATGGAGAGAAATGCTCTTTTCACCCAGTGCTATTCTGTGACATTAGTGTGGATACAAAGGCTGAAACAGATCATAGCATTTGTTGAACACCATTGAAATTATCGTGTCACAGGTGAAAGAGCTGATTGTCAACCTGGTAATCCATCTTGCGTCATTACCTTACCTTCATTTGAGTGCTAACAGTAAGTTCAGCAGCATTTATTTAACATAAAATTACAAGGAAGAAGTAACACACATTCTGCAATTGATTTTGGTTCCTGATTGGGTTCCATAGGGATCCTATGGACTACTTCAATAGAAATAATAATTAATAGCCATAACTTAAAAGGGGTGATACAACTCCCATTTGATTTTTCTTTTTGTCATAATTTTTTAAAGGGAAAGGGAAAACAAAATGTGAACAGAGAGAAAAAAATTCTCCTCTTATTGTTTTTGTGACTTTCTGTGATGCCCCATCACTAGAGCATTATTGAAGGGCAATTAAAGTGAGAAAAGAGAAGCAGGTGTAATGAAAAAGGGAATGGAGGGAGTAAAACATCAAAATCAGTTCCTTTAAAGTCTCCCTTGCAAGAGGAATGAACAAAGAGCAGAAGCCAACAGACATGGTAGTTGCTATGACATTTTCCCTGCTATGTCTGAAGTGCTGCTCAGGAGGAAGGTAACAAAGTGATTTAGATCAGCTCTTAATCACACATACCCAGTGTTCATTTGTGTCTACATGCATACAGAAGAAGAGAAAGGGGGTGGGGTGGGGGCCAAGGTTTACTAATTTAATGGACTATGCCACAGAGAATGGGCTTACAGTGCTCTAGTGAAATTTAATTCTGTGTTTTGGGGGGAGCTTAAGAATAATTAGTTTTGAGAGATGCCGTGTCTTATAAAAATGATTTGGTCAGAAAATTACATTTCTTTCCATGGAAAATTTTGTGAGGAAATCTTTTTGAAAGTGTCCATTGAAAACAGCATATCACAGGAAATTTAATTTCAATATTTAAAACATGCCAAAAAAAATTTGAAAAGCATTTCTTCCTCCCCCACTTTACTCTTTCACATGCTTTCTTAATTTCCAGTGGGGGAAAGGAGGCAAAAGTAAAAACAAAGGAGAACAAATGGAAAATCACTGAAAAGACAAAAACTAAAAATGGAAACCCAAACAAAATGACATTTTAATTAAAAATGTTTCTATCTAGAGCAATATGTGTAGGTTAGGTCTGCATGTCTGTCTGTTTAGTGTTTTGAAAGTGTCATAAGTCTACAAGAAAAGCCATCTGTGGTGCATAGAAAATAGCAAGCAAAAGCTAAAAATTCCAACCATAATAAACTACATTACAAAACCCCACAGTCAAAAGATTCATGTAGGGGTGTGTGGAAAACAGTAATTTTTCATGTCAAAATTATCTCCTTATATATTATTTTAAATCTGAAAATTAAAGACTGGCATTAAAAAAAAAAAAAAAAAATAGAACATTGCCCCCGTTCTCAAATTGTTTGGAGAGATCTATCCCACAAATAGGCCTACCTTTCTGAAGTGGATATTTGGTACAGAAATGAAATGCAGTATATAACAGTATATGCTAAATTCTGGCTTTTATGAGAAAACATGTTTTCTATATTGTAAAATAATAGGAGAAAAGACAGAGATAAATAGAGGAAAAGCCCTATTTTAAAATTTCTAAGCTACTAGTTAGTATCCTGCATGACTTCTGTCACATGGTCTTTAAATGAACATTTTTTTTAAATGAGATTATCTTCACTATAGTATATAAAAGCTCAATTGCCCAAGTTCTAACTTTTGTTACACCTCTCATTTCTGTCTCTGCTCTGTTTCTGCTTTCCTTTCTACTCTTAATAATCAGCAACAAAACAGACCAACAAAGGGTAGCACAGTTTTCCTCACCTAGCCTACCTGGCAAATACAGTGCTGCATAGAGATACCTGAATGAACTCTAGAACCAGAAGCAGTATAGCAACATCAACCTGGATCACTGCTTTATCATAGAATATTAGTGTGGACTTACTAATATGTTTAGATCAGCCACAGGTGTCTCTATGATGATGCATTACATCCAGTAGACTTAATCAAACCATACCCTCTGAGATACAACTGTTGTCTGGCTGTCAACAACAAATTAAAACTGAAGGCAAATGATGAAATAGATTTCCTGGATTCTCTCTGCGGCTATTTCATTTGGGAAAGAAACTGAGACCTGCAGGTAGCTTGGAAGCAGACAACCTAAAAGAAATGGAGCAGACCTCTGTGGGAGCAAGACTGTCCAGTAACTGTCTACTGCAGAATTTCCTGCTGCTCAGTGTTGGAGATAGGACATTAGAGCTAGGTGGAATATGGGTCTTGAATGGCAATTCCTATGTTTCTGTGAAAAATGACCACATTTCTTTATTCCCCTCCTTCATCTGTATCTTTATTTTTGTTCCTGTCTGTACAGCGGTAGTTAGCTGTTTTAGTTTGAAATCAAGCACAAAATAGGGCAGGGTGGCACTTTTGCACATGTCCAGACGAGCACGTACATGTGCTTTGTGGCACCTCAAATCTGTTTGAGGTGCTGCAAACTGCACGTGGTGCACATGCACCCATATGCCGCTCTGCTAATAAGCAGCGCAGCTTCTTTTTTTTTTTTTACACACGGAGATTCTGGTGTCAAAAAAAACCACCACTAAAAAAAACAGTGTGGTGCACATGGCAGCAGTGTGCGCTGCCAGAAATGGAGCCTGGCCAGCCAGAGCCATACTCTGGCTGCCAGCCAGGCTCTGAGCAGCCAACTTAGTGCTGCTGCTACCCTGGGAGGCCCCCAAGACCTCAGGTAAGGCTGCTGGGGCCAGCACAAGTGCTGGCCCCAGCCTCCCCTACCACACCTGGATCAATTTGCTGCACACTGGAGTGCATGTGCAGGTGCATGCCCTGGGACAAAAAGCAGTGGCACAAATATGTGCTACTGCTATTTGTCCCATGGGAAACGTGCACTCCTGCATGTATGTGCACATTTGGATAAACCTTTGGAGACTAACTGGTTCAGAAATGCATGAGAATTGTAGGTGAAAGCCTACTTTGTCATGAAAGGTCATGCATCTCTAAACTAGTTAGTCTCTAAGGTGCCAGCATGCCACTGATGTCTGTATGTTCTTCTGTAATGAGCAGTACAGTTCTTTGTGCATATGTGAAAATCTTAAAGTACTGGTGCATTTCTGATGGAAAGCATGCCCACGGTCCTGATACAGATGAAAAATTGAACACGTGAATGATGTTCTGTGGCTACTCCATCTTGTTTCAGCATAACCAAATCCTTTCATGAACCAAATGAACCAAATGAACCATACACATTTTTTTTTAAATGCTGAAAAAACAACCTTGCAAGTTTTGCTATTATTGATTATAATATATTTTCCATAAATGCATTCAAATCAAAGGGGTAATTGATATGCTTAAAATTATGTACATACTTAATAGTTTTTCTGGTTTGGGGCCTAGATATTCTGTAAAAATCCAAGGGGATGATTATTGTCATTCTGAATAAGCCATCCTTATACACATGGCCTATTAATTCCTGAATTTATGAGCAAAAATATTAATTGTCCTATTTTGAGGTACAAATAGGATAGAACATTTCAGGCTGTCTGCAACCTGAAATAGGCAGGGTTTATTTATCAAGGAATATCATGTTGAAGTTGCAAGGGCTGTGAGTGCACTGTGAGAGAAGTGGCAGCAACAGGAGCCTTGTGGGAAGAATGATGGGAAAAGAGGCAGAAGTGGAAGCAGCAAGAGGGGGAAATGTAGCAACAGTTAAGTGTGGAGAGTCTGTGCAGGGCATTGATGCAAAGCGCATTCATTCACTATGAAATGTCAGAAATAAGTAAATGATGAATTATGGGGCTATAATTCCATGTCTGGATTGTGGTGACTATATAAGGCCACTTGAGCTTTGCTCTTATAGTTTATGGTATCACCACAACCCCCACAATCCTGGTGGATTTATAGGCTGTAATTTACAGGAGCAGGTTGTTTATTTTTCTGTTTACTACAGCACATCACAAGAGATGCTGATAAAAGCCACCTAACTATATGGCACCATGATCCTCACCCTGTTGCATTTGTTTTTGGAAAATCAAAGTTATTGTTTTGCAGCTGGTATTCACTGAGCAGGTGTGGCAGACTTTGACTCAGTACAGGTATGTCTTTAATTTGCAACTACCTATCTAGATTCAGAAAGGTATATTGATTTCACATCCCCCCAGGGAGGGGGTTGGACTAGATGACCTCTAGAGGTCCCTTCCAGCTCTCTTTCTTGATGATTCAATGATAAATGACCTTAAGATTCTAAATTTCATTCAGTTTTTTTCTCTTTTCAGACTCAGCTCTGTATTAATTCCTCAGTTAAACCTCATCTCACCAGGCCAATATATATAGTTTGATTGCCTGAAGCAAAAGAGAAAAAGAAACTGAAGAAATATTCATGGCCACAGTCCCTATAATAGGAAAAGCCATGCAAATTAATCACAGTAGACAATTTATTCAATACATTTAGTCCCTCCCCTTTCTGTACCCAATTATTTTCAGAAACATTTTTTATATATTTGTGAATTATTTGAAATGATGAAACAGACAGCTTATGAGGATGTATTTCAGCACGTGGACAGGGGACACTTCACCATGATTTTATGACCAATGCTTTAAGTGTTCATTGTTCAAAATTTGTTTTTGTGTTACGTGATTATTCAGTTAGGTCACATGATACTGTTTGCACTCTCTGATGAGATCTCCCAGGCACTGGATATTTTTGATATAGGAAGAATGGTCTTGTGGTCAAAACATTTGACTGGGATTCTGGCTAATTAATTTAACTTCTGAGTTATGTCAGAAACTTCCTATGAGATTTTGGGCAAGTTATTTAACTTTCCTCTGTGCCTCAATTTCTCATCTATAAAATGGGATAATATTTTCTTACCTTGGAAAGCTGATGTGATAGTAAGGGCCTTGTTACATGTTACTCTGTGAGCTGCACAAATGATGATCGGTAGTTATTCTCCCTAGTGTCCCATCCCCTCCACTTAGTTGTGGCTGCCTGCGCTGTCTGTCCCAGGAGCAGGCAGGGAAGGATTAACTTGCCTGCCTGGCCACCACGGCCACCACCACAACTACTGCTAGGCTGCAGCTTTTCTCAGGTCTGAGCCTGCCCAGAGGGGAGCAGTGGTGGCAGCGTGGGGCAGGCAGATAACCCTTCCCTGCTTGCTCCCTGGGGACAGACACAACCACAAGTAAAGGGCAGGGGCAGTGAGCAGAGATCTGGGGTGCTGGAAAGAAGAGGGGCAGTAGGCCCAATCCAGGCCAGCAGAGGATTGGGGTAGGTGGAGTATTTACACTAATGTGTAGCCTAGAGTGGCTACACTGTAGTCTAACATGAGCTCGATAACACAGATCAGAGATAATCCTGCCCTGGAGTGTTGTACCTTTGAGTGCCCAATGAGTGCTTAAAACTACTTTCAGGTGTTAATGTACAGACAAACCAGGTGTTAAGAGCTCCACAAGGCCCTAAATCCACTAACTTTTATCAGTTCTTCAAATACCGTAATGATATGCAACATAAAATATAAATAAAAAAAAATAAGTCATATATGAATACATTTTTGCAACACAGACCTTCATGGACACAAGTATGTAATCACAAGGATTTAAGGCAGTGTTTCCCAAGCATTGTGGGTAGGGTGTCCTGGTTTGGCTGGGACACGCCAGGATTCTGTAGCCTGGTCCCGGCCGGTTGGTCTGAAGTCCTGGGCTGGAGTCTGGCGGGGAGGCAGAGCGGCATGGTGCAGAAGCAAGGATGTGCTATGTGTGAGTAGATTGGTGCCTGCTCCAGTCTACCCGTCTTACTCCCACCCAGAAGCAGCAGTGCCTGCCTGGCCACCTGCCTGGTGCACCATGCACCTCTGCCTCCCCACTGGACGCCAGCCTGTGATTTTTGACCAGCTGGCCAGGACCGGGACAAAATCCTGGACTGTCCCATCTAAACCAGGACACATGGCCACCCCAGTTGTGGGTTTATGCACCACTGTAACAAGGTCAGTCACTCTTGCTTCCCTGCTACTTAAGCTGCCATTGCTGCTTCTCCTGCTCACCAGTGATTCCTCAGCAGTAGTTGGCAGCAGTGATTTCCACCTGCCTCCATGATCCCCTCCTCTCCACAGGAGCTTTGCATGGGGGGTGGCAGGGGACTCTGTCCAACTTGAGGAAACACTGATTTAAGCAAACAGAATGAGTCATGAATATTAACAAAGGGAAAGTGTGTTTTGGCTCAAATTATTTCATGTGCACTGTTTACTCAATTCTGATTCTAATCCTGCATCAGGCAACATTTTACAGAGACACTGGCAAGATGCAATTTTTTTAAATGCCCAATCTGAAACAGCAGGTTATTCCTTTAATTGAATAAAAAGAAAACGAGGGTCTTTTTCTTCCTTGGTGTCTTGCTTTCTCCCAAAGGGGGCTGAAGTTAGATTTTTATTCCTGCTGCTATTAGGTATTTGCTAGTCCTTCCAGGATTGGGTAGTGAAAAAAGATTCATGAATACCACCACCCACCAGCCTCTCAATTTTCTATGTCCCAAGTAGGGAGGTGTCTTCCTTGTCTGCTCCACCTGGTTTGTGTTTGGCCTGTCTAGGTAGTTGTCTTTCAGGCACCTGGTACTTCTTAGCTGCATGGTGTGCACAGAGGAAGAAAATGCAGCTCCTCAGACTTCAGAACTCTGGCATAACAGTACTTTACTGCTGTTTCTGGTAAATACATTTTTACAGTGCCAACGGATGGCCATGCACATAAATTCTCCTTAGAGTGGACCATGAGGGTATGACCCTGTATGACCTAGAAAGTGCAATTGCCCATCAACAAACCAGGTGATACTGGTTATACATAAGTTGAAACACACTCAATGAATACATTGACATATACTATGATTATTTAATGATAATACTGAATCTCTCAATTCTTTTCAGTGTTGGTAACCTCAGATGATACTTGCACCAGTGGTATTGCAAATGCAAAGCTATATGACAGAACTATAGGCCTCAGGATAATGGTGTTTTCTTTAGAAGTTGCTGGAAACCATCAGTCATCAGTGAACATAAACCATCAGTGAACACAGCCTTTTCTCTTTCTTCATTTGAGTCATTGGTGATGCAGGTGCATGTGCACCCCCTGAGATTGGCCATCCCCCTCCTCTCCCCCCCCGGAGAGAAGTGCTGGCAGCACTTCTGGGTTTTCTGCCGGCACTTCTGCAATTGGCCATTTGGGGACCCCCCTCCCAGTCGGCAGTCAGCCGCCAGTATTAGGAGATACCAGTCGCCATTGATTTGAGTGGTATAAAACAAGAGCTAAAGTGCTTGCATTAGGTGCTCTTCCGAAGGACCAGGACAATGGACTCAGCATGGGAGATTGCTGCTCAGAGCTGACAGCAGCATGAGTAAGAGTTTGGTGATGAAATGTAGAAGGCGACTGGGAAAGAATACGGCAGACTGTCAAGCAGTGATCACTCCTTTCTGCCCATGTTTTGTAGTCCTGATATCTACCTTACCTCAGACTTCAGGTTGCTGACCGATGTGCAGAGGCCTCATTTGTGACTTTTGTTGTTCAGTCAGATTAACTGAGAATAGAGGTGGGAGGGCTTTACAATGAGAAAGAGGGAGGCTACTATACATAGCGCATTTACCAACTCCATTGCCATTCTGATGAGATGCTGTCACCATCAAGATATGCTCTGCTCCGTGTGCAATATTTTAGAAGATAATTTGCATGTAAACTCAGATGTCACTTTATAATATATTCACCATGCCAAAAGGAATAGCACAGGAGGATATATACCTATGCAAAACCTGGTAGCAATGCCTGGATTGGTGCTCAGGGGGACTGAGGGAGCCTGCATGGGAGTCTGGGATAATTGGGACTCTTAGAATTGCTGCTCTTAGTCTGCTCAGACCTGGTGAAGAATGTCTTGCATTCAAAAGCTTGTCTAACTCTATCCCAACTGTGCACTTGGCCCAATAAAAATATTACCCCAAGATAGTGGTCTTCAACCTTTTTAAGTAGATCACCTTTGGCATTTAAAAGCAACCCAAGATCTATTGTGCACCGCTGCCACTCCCCTTCCCCCCGCCCAGCTGGTAAGTTTGTGAGGAGGGAAGGTGGGGCAGATTGAGGCAGAGGGAGAAAAAATTATTTGGGGGTGCGCCTCCTCAGCAGGTAAGTCCCACCTGGCCAGGGCCCCACTCAACTTACCCCTGCTCCTGCCTCTGTGACACTGTCCCTCACTGCAGGGGCCTCGATTTAGCCCCCACTCCCTCCCTCCCTCATGGACTGACCTGCTGGGTTGGGGCACATGTGTGCATGCACATGGGCACTCAGCCCCCCATCCCAGCCTCAGATCGACTCTAAGAGGCTCTGAGATCTACCGGAGGATCGAGATCCACTGGTTGGTAACCACTGCCCTAAGAAATCCTTGCCTCTTGCTGAATTCCTGGACCATCATGGCTACAATATCATCCTAACACTACATTTCCTCACTGTACATAGACTAAGTCACAGAGAGACCAAGGACCAGATTTTTAAATTTATTTAAAGGTTTTTCTTTTAAAGCCTGTAAACATGCATATAAGCATCTAGTGAGATTTCTGAAGGTACCAAGGTGTTTTGGATCTCAGTGGGAGTTGCACAGTTTGTCATCTTTGAAAATCACTAGAGCAATACCATTAAAATCCACCATCGAGTACATGCAAAGGAGTTGGCTCACGTATCTCCAAGTGCAGTCTCATACCTTACCAATGAGCCATCCTTTCTCTTTCACTAACACCTACTGCTTTCTGTTGCTCATTTTACTGGCTATGACAGTAGATTGGTTTCTCTTCTGTGTTCTTGTTGATTTAATTGGACTTTGACAATTACAATCTCTTGAGTTTCTGAGGAAACATTCATGATTTCCCCACTAATTTGACATTCATTTTTTTTTTCATTTTAGCAATATTCATATAGGACACAGCCATGGTACTTCTACCCATTTTACCACAATGGTTTCTCTCAGGGGAAGTTCACAGTGGGGAGAGAATTCTCCAGAGGGAATCTCTAGCCTTCATAGGTTCATTTTACATGTTAGCAGCAGAAAGTGAATTTGGCAGAATGGCGAAACCAGCTGAGTGTAACTAAAGTTGCAAAGATATTTAATATCTGGCATGAAATTTCCTGCAAAAATATTGGCTGTAAAGTCCAATGCGTTGAGATCAGACACTAGGATGTAGTATATTTATTTTGTTTCAAATAGAAAACCTACTGAATGTAATAGGTTTGGAAGGGCTCTGTATTTGCTAAGAGACATATCCAGTTATGGCATCTCTAATTGGAAGTAGGTTTTGGTTTTGACCTGGCAGAGAGACTGTGATTTTGAGTGATCACAGAGCAAAAAAAAGAAAAAAAAAAAGAAAAAGAAAAAGGAATTTTAATTTACTCTGTTATACAGAGCTCTGATCTATTACAATACCGATAGGGCATTTGGTCACCTATGATTTATCATCAACAAGATACTAGCTTTGAAATATAGTAACTAACGGATAAGAATGAACAGAACAACAAAACCAAAACTTCTTTTTCAATTTGTTTGAGTAAATTGGGTTATTGATAGATGACAGGGTCATCAAAGAAAGAGAGGTCAGAGGTCTGTCCCGAACCTAGGTACCCCATTGGACTAGCATGGTTAGGATGCATTAATTTAGTCAACAGTGCACAAGGGGGTGAGGTGGCTAACATTGCATCTAACTGCTTTTGGCTCCCCCACCTTGAATACCCAGGTACTCATTTAGAGCCAGGTTAACTCAGTGCAGCTTTCAGCATAAATCTGGAGTGAGTCTTAAATTCATACCTTTGGTCCATGATGGGGTAGCCTAAGTGCTCTGTTACCACCCCTCATGAGAGGGTCATAATTTAGTATTTTTATTAGGTATCTTTTATTAAAAGTAGAATTTCAGAGAAAGGAACCAGGGATTCTAGAGTTATCTGGGTATGTGTATTCTTTGCTATCTTTTAAAACTTAATTTTATATAAATATATTTTAAAAGAAAATATCCATATTTAGCTGTTATTTAGAAAAGATATACCATTTCATTTGTGTGGAATAATGCAAACATTCTGTTTGTAAATTGAGAGAAAAGGAAACAGTTTAAAAGGATTTGTCTAACAGTCCCTCAGTTTAACCACTTGGGGGCATGAGATATTTATTTAAGAAAAAATGTAGGTACTTGATTGGAAATTATACAGTGGTAATTACTCTTACTGGTACACAAGGTTTTTAGTCACTTAGTTGCAATCAAGGATCCTTCCTGAAAAAATTTTAGAAAATAAATTAATCTGAAACAATTCTAAAATACTAGTTGTTAGACCACTGGTACAGTTTGATTTGTGAAAACTATTTAAAAAACCTACTTAAATTAATCTAGTCTCAAAATCCCAGGTTTGTATTTTTATGTCACTGCTTGAAAATAGTGTCTTTAAATCAAATCTTAAATCTTACATATGACCCTGTACATTGGCCTTTTATGTTGCAATGTTACAAATTTTAAATTCAGTGAGATATATGCAGCTGTCAGACACACAGATGTAAATCTGCAGCAAACCCACTGAATTTAGAATTACTCTGGATTATTATTGGTGTTACAGGGTGCATCTACATGTGTTATCAATGTGACACAATAAACTCTGGTGCAGTTCATGCTGGAGTTTATTGTTCCCAGGTGCTGCATTTACATGTGGTCCTGGGACTGCATCATGTTGAGCCATGTTGGAGCAGCCATGTCTGGCATGGGGCTCAGAAGGGCTGGCTGGGGCACAAAGCTCTTATACTGAAGCACTGTTATGCCACAGCCAGCCCCATCAGCATCTACACAGGCATTGTGGTACACTAAATGTCACCACAGGATAGTACTTGTGCTTACAAGTACTATCCTACAGTGGTGTTTATTAGTTTACCGCACCGTAAAAGGGGCACACTTGTAGATGCTGAGACTTTACTGTGGAGCTAATTAGTCAGCTCTGCAGTAAATGAGAGCAAAAGATGACCCCACATGACATGCCTTCCATATGCTATTATTGATTTAAAAAAGAAACTCTTCCTTTCAATGACTGTTTAGTAGCTAATTCTATCACTTATTCACAGGGAAAACTCTCATACTCTGTGCAGCGAAAATGATAATGAGTCCTTGAGTAGTCTTCTTGATGCCTCTTAAGCCTGTGCTTAAAGTTAGGTATCTGCCTAAATGCTTTTCTGGATGAAGGAATAAGGTGCCTTCTCACATGAGGAAAGTGGCAGAATCAAGTCCTTAATTAGCTTTAAAATGGAATTCAAATGCAATTCTTTGCACTTTACATTGAAAAATGCAAGTATGTAAGAATCTGTCTTGAGACAGAGGTGAATAAACCCATTTATCCACTTTGGTTTCCAAGGAGGGTGGGGGTTGATTGGTTCTGTTTGCAGTTATTTTCTCTTAAATTTGTAAATTTATTTTCCCCTCAGTCAACTGATTTGTTTAGGGCAAAAAAATGGTATCAGTATTGCAAAATCTTTTTTATTTGTCTGTGTTGTTTTTACTCCTAAGGCAAATCAGCAAATTCTATTGTTAGCAAAGGTGTTGAGAGATTTTTACTTCTGGTTCAGGCCATTTTAAATCAAAGTGAATGTTAACAACAAAAAAGTTGCTTTCATGGTAACTGAATGTTTGCTATATTTTTAAATAATCTGAAAAATAAGGTTTGGATCTAGATCCTAACATTTATAAAATTCAGAGGATCTTAAATCCAGGGTTTTGATTCAAAACATGATTAATTTTCTATTTTGGAGTTTTTTTACTTTGAAGCCTAAGGCCAATATTGGCAATAGGTTACTACACCATTAAAACTATAGGTCTAATCTATTATTACATTTCCCATACCTCTGACAGAGAAGGACTGGCTGTGCAATTCAAGACTGGATTTCAACCCAAACTTTATTTAGTTTCATCATTTCAGTTCAGACCCACTTTTACCCTGTGAAAATAGGAAGGAAATTAAACTTTTACTAGAGAAAGCAAGAATGGACTTTGGAAGAGACAGAATTGTTTCTGAACGTGTCATCAGTATAGTACAATGGAAAGTGTGGCAAGACCTGTAAATCACAGCTGCTTACTTTCTCAATGCCAAATATTAGAAATCTCTTAAATTGCCCAAATAAGTTAGCCCCAGATATCCTATCTTTCAAATACTTCTCTAGTAAGAGGCTAACTGAATGAATACTATTTTATAGATAATATATCTTTTATAGTAAATACAAAAATAATCTGAAATTTGTGACTAAGCTGCTTAACAAAGAAGCTTAAACAAATCCTCCCCTGCACTGTCAAAAAAGCCCCCCCCCCCCCCCAATCAATTAAAAGACAGAGGGGCCCATGCCTTCAATCTTAATCAGCGAACATTCCTACTGACATGAAGAGTACAAGTTCTAGCCATCTCTGGGTGCATCTACACAAGATGTTTGCTGCAGTTGCCTAATTAGCTCCACAGTAAAGTCTCTATGTTTATGCTGCAGTAAACTAATAAACTCTGTCATAGGTTAGTACTTGTCAACACAAGTACTATCCTATGGAGGCATTTAGTGCGCCTCAATGCCTGTGTAGATGCTTTTGGGGTTGGCTCGGACATGAGGGTGCTTCAGTATGGGGCCTGCCTGCTGGCTAGTCCCACACTCAAGCACCCTCTTGCCCCAGCCAGTCCCTCCGTAGCACACTGAGCCAGGTCAGAGCAGCCTTGGGCTGGCGGGCTGGCCCCCTGAGCCTCCTGCCAGCTGGACTGAACTGACCCAGCTCAATGTGCTGTGGTCCTGGGTGCACATGTAAAACACAGCACCCAGGAGCAATAAACTCTGGTGCAAACTGTGTCAGTTTGCATTCAGTCAAATTAATTTCATGTGTAGATGCGCCCACTAAGTACAGGTGAGTATACTTGGCTACATTTCTTTCACATTCTATAATATGTTTATCACTTGCATGTACATTAATACCAGGATATAAAGCCATTGTATCTTTCACACTCTTTGAGAAAGTGATGATGCAAAGAATACAGCACAGTATAGAGTTTTCCTGTAAGATTTTCTAATCCATTAATTCATCCATTAACATGTATAATATATTATGAACATCTATTACATAGATGTATATACAGGAGGGGGAGTGGGGAGGGACAGAGAGTTTAGCTATATATATATGATTCACATAACTTTTTATAGAACACTATTAAAGCAACTGGGTGATCACCACTGTAACCTTTGTTGTATGTTACAGCATCAATGAGGTCATTATTTTCAACTGTGGTTTTCTGTACCATGTGCTGCATGCCAATGCTCTAAAGTCCTTTATGATGGAAAAAAGAGAGCTTTATTTTAAAGGTTGCTTGTTCTTAAATAAAGAACTGATTAGGAAGAATGATTTAATATAATTCTATCTTAGAAGCAATGAAATCTTGGGAAAGGATCAAACATTTCTTCCAAGTTGGCTACCACCTTCCTAGCTTGATATTGTTTTTAAATGAAACATCTGACGCATTCTCCAGCTGGGACGTTATTTTGCTCCTTATAGCAAAATGATTCAAAATTCACTGGAAAACAAGCTGAATGGAAGAGGTATGTGTGTGTATGTGTTTTTCTTCATAGACATCTGGAGCTTTCTTTCAAAGCTGATGTGATCTTTCATCTGGACAAGAAAGGCTTTGATCCAAACTGTAAGATCCCCTATCTCCCAGTTAATTGGTGTTAGTGAGGTAGGTTTGACAGTCTCTGACACCAGTCTCTGGAATGCCTTACTCTATTAAGACCTGTCTGTTGTGACTCAGTCAACTCACAGACATCAGCATTCTCTTATTTGACTTCTGCCCCAGTGGGAACAGTTAAAGGTTGTACCTGCTTTCGTTATTTTTTCTTTTAAAGCCACTGAATGCCAGAGATGAAATACACTTTTAAAGTCAAGCAAAAGGCAATTACTTGGAGGCATGCATGATGAGCAATGGTTTTATTAAAAACTCCCAGCTAATAGAGAGGGAAAAATAAAATGAGAGGGAGGCAAGTCAAGATAGACTCCATGTATGTATGTATTTAGGAGCTTACATTTTTAAGAGTCACACATTTATTTCTCCTGTAATATGTTTATAAAACATAATAAGTGGAAATGGTTTTACTGGGGTATGTGCATTGGTGATTCATATTATTACATTAATCTTAAAAAAGAATAATTAATTTTTATGTATTATACTAAGATAAGATTGATTAATTTAAAGCAGTATTTTAAAGGAAATCCTGCTCTCTCATTGGATGGGCTGATTGCACTATGGGTAACAGCTAAGCTAGGATAATAACTTGCATAGGAGTCTCCCCTATCCTATGTAGGTAAGATAGGAGCAGTCAGGCAAGGATGGGAAACAGCACAAAGGGTGAAGAATCCACCCTTCATTCAAGGGTGAAGAATGCTAGTATAGACCAGAAGAAAATTACACTCTTTCTAAAAGCGCAAGGAAAGAACCAGGAAGTGGATTATGTAAAATTGGTTCCCTGCTCTGCTCCTGAGGTAGCACAGCCAACTACCACCCATTATTTGGGACAGATTACAGTGTCACATTCTAGCCCTTACTTTACAATGTGATGTAAACATGACTAACGCAATACAAAAATCTCACATTTCCAGAGACACGGAGCCTAAGGGCACAGAAAGAAGTGGCAATTTTTGCCCGATCTGGCCACAGAAAATGGTCTATAGCTGTGAGCAAACACAAATGCATGGCTGTAGACTGCTTTAAAAATGGTTGATTAGGTGAAAATATGGATTCTTACTGCATGAGGGTCCAGGTGAAGATGTTTCAAAACATAGCTCCTTCTGTAACTGTTTGCACTGCCTGCTGGTCTGTTGCTATTTTCAGAATGGCAGGGGGAAAAGGAGCAGAGGGAGTTCAGTCTGGGGTTTTTTCAGCCCCTGCTAGAGGGTGGGGCAGGTGCATTAGAACCCCCCTTCCCCTCCCCCTCGAGGTGGGGGGACTCCACCCACCCCACCCTCCAGCACTGGCTGGGGAATCCATAGGTGCTGACTTTGTTTTTTTTGCCAGTGGGTGCTTGCAGACATAATCCCTGCCCCGCCCCCCCCCGCCAAATGGCACTTTAAACTTGGCACATTCCTGCACTAAGCCCTGTGCATGCCTAGAAGAGGCAGTGCGTTACTTCAACCCGGATCTGGCACCAACATCTGTAAAGATCGTGGGTGTTAGTGGAGCTTTTTTGGTGCTTTTATCAAATAGCTGATTGAATCAGCTTTAGCTAAAAGTGCTAAAAAGCCCCTCTGACGTGCCTGATTTTTAGATGCTGCAGAGCCAGTTTGAAGTAATATGCTGCTTCTTCCAGTAAAGTGCATTTTTTTAATGTCTACAAACAGCCTACAACTGTGGTTTGTGGGTGCTGAGCACCTGTTCATTTTTTTTGGTGGGTGCTTGAGCCCGGGAGCACCCACAGAGTTGGCACTTATGGGGGAACGCCTAGAACGAGCTCCCTTTGCTTCCTTTCGTCTCTCCCATTCTGAAACCAAGGAGAAGCTGGCAGGAAGGAGGGGCTGTTGCTAGGGGAAACTGGCTGCAGGTTTGCAGCATGCCCTATCCATTTGCAGCTAGATTCCCTTCCCCCTGGAACTAACAGTGAACTTCTGTTTGGTCCGGGGACCGCTGCAACTCAGAACGCTTCCTGCATAGTGTTCTGAGTTACAGTGGGGAGCTGCACTTCTACCCTAATTTCCCAGGTGCCTTACCCTGTACATATACACTTCTCATGCACCTACATATGCACTGTTGATTAATTCTAACACCTACATGAATAGGTACCTGATTCTAGGGCTATGCAAAATGGCTATATTTCAATTCAGTTTTGGATTTGGCCGTTCTGGAGGGACAGTGTTTTGTTTGGGTGTTTCAGATCACTGTTCCATATCAATTCGGCTGAATTTGTTTTCGAGTTTTGACACTGTTTTGGTGATTCAGCCATAGGCTATAATGGGGAATCACTAAAATGCTTATAACTTTGTCAATTCTTGCCTGATTCAGATGAAAATTGCAAGGGTGGTACCCCTTCTGAGGAGATAGGTGCAGGGGTTCCTGTGAAACTGCACCTCAAACTGTTCAAAGCAAAACTTGTATCACTTGCTGGCAGTGGCAACATGCTGTCATCCTACATTCAGATCCAGGGGCCCATGCCCCCCAGGAGGCTGAGGGGCTGTGCCAGGCTCCTCTTGGGGGTCGCAGGCCTCCGGATCTGCACACAGGATGACAGCAGGCTGCTGTCCATCCCCCAGAGCACTGGGATTGGAAGGGACCTCAGGGACAGATCACAGACACTGGCCAGCTACAGATGTCAATATCAGAGCAGTCCTTCCCGCCCTCTTCCCCCTCCCTATTCTTAGCTGCTGTTTCCCTGCAAGCCCAGCTCCAAAACTCTGAAATTTTCTGAAACATTTCAGATGGTTTTGTTTAATTTTGGACACGTTTCAGAGTCTTTTGTTTCATTTCAGATTCGGGGTTGGGTGCTGAAACGGGCTAAGACACCTCTGAAACAAAATAGCTGCTGAAGTTTCACACATTCCTACCTGACTCCACCTATTGCCTATGATTTTAGGGCTCTATTCTATAAAATGATGGGTGCTATCACCACCCACTCGAACCAACAGAGGAAAGGGTGCTTTGTTTTCTTTGAGATACTACTACAGGTCATTTTTCTGAGGGTGTATAGGAGTAAAACTGATAGTTTTCTTTAACATTGTCTAGTACAGAAACAGATAAGATACAGGACACCATTTCATTTAAATACTGGAGCGTAAAGGGCAGTCAAAGGATCAGTTCAGTTACCTGTAGTCTGTTCCCAATACCAAGAAACTATTGAGTGGAATCTAATTTGCTGGATAATTCACTCAATTCCATACGTTGCCTTAATATTACAGAATTAATTCATGAAGATGATGTAGGATTTGTACAGTGCATTTATGATGTGCTAACCTGGGCAGACAGTTTTCCACAGTTCTTACATCTGACTAGAAGTGCACATTTGAGCAGACGGTTTAAAAGATCAGATAGGATGGAACCGGAGATTCCTGGTCCAGCAGAATTGAAGAATATATATAGTCAAAATCAGTATTAGCTAAGAGCTGGGAAAGTATGTACAATCATATGTTATCCTGCAGCTGTTATTGATCTAGGCAGTTAGAGTTTTAATACTGATTATGAACTGATATACCATGGACACTTACATGTCAATCTCATCCTGAAAATAGAGCTCATCGTCTTCTGTTGGGTTCACCTCTGGGGCAAAGATGTCAGAGTTCATCAAAATGCTCAATATTAGGTTTTATGGATCACAGCTTTTCTATCTACCTGAGTTAGTTGAACTAACACCAAACCCCTATTAGAATGCAATAGCTTTGCAAGGCAGCTGCAGTACATATGTGTTTATTAAATGTAAGGTCTGACAAAAGGGGTGAATCTCAAGCCACAAAAGGTGAAAAACATCCAAAGCAAGATGACAAATTATTTTTCAAGCAGAAAATATGGCTTAGCTACAGATCATAAGAAGAAGATAAGAAGGAAAGTCAGCAAGTATCTACTTGTTGACAATTGTTTTTGATGATTAATACTAAAAAAACTATTTAGCAAAACCAATCCTCTACTTAGCAACCACCAACCAGATACTTAGGGCTGTAGCCTACTAAGTCAAAGGGCCCCTCTACACATGCAGGTACAGGTAGGATGGGATCTAATGCATAATCCACATCCACATGCATGGCAGGAAGTATAACTGTGGGATCATGAATCGGATCCAATCATGTCTTATTGCTGGTGCAGGAGGAGCCTGATCCCAGGCTCCTACTATACTGGCAAGAAGCAAACTCCTGCAACTGGGAGCCTACTCACCTAATGGGGCTCCCAGACATGGGGCGGCCCATAAACCTCCGCAGGTGGGAGACTGCGGCTGCTGCAATGTCCCAGCTGTGGGGTACCCCATGTGCCCTTGCGGCTGGGAGATTGCAGCATCTGTGATCTCCCAGCTGCAGAGTGCATGGGGTGCCCCTGTGGCTGGGAGCCCTAGCATCTGGGTGCACATGGATCCCCCCTGAGCTGGGAGCTCTGATCAACTGATGGGACCCCTGGCCACATGTTCAATTAATAGCATGATAGGATGAGGTACGAAGTTATTCCACATATTGTGTAGAATAACTGTAGCTAATTCCTTTTTTTATTACGCAATTAATTGATTGGATGTGTGGCTGGATTACTACTTAAGGCATGATTAACTGGTTAATTACACCTTAATGTAAGGTATAGATGGGGCCTGTGTCTCATGGCAGTATAGTGTAAACAGACCTGGGGGAGCTTTAAACTCACTCCCTTCTTTACTAGGACTTGCCAAACTAGTACAGGGCTCAACTTGGGCCCCAACTGGTGCTCATGAAGCAGGTTAGATTAGTTTGCAGGGGTAGCTACTCACTGTTATAGCCTTGGAGCATGTATATACCACCTGTTGGTGACACCTGAGAGTGCCACTGCAAAGCTCACCCTGCCAAATGCTGACAACCAGAATAAAGCAAATCCTGGAAATGAAGCAGAGTAGCTGCCTGAGAATTGCTAGGCATGTCCTTATCAGCATGATTGTGACAGAAGCCTAAGCCACTTTAAGGTAGTTTTTACTGCTTCATTTTGGGGATTTGTCCCCTGGAAAATGAGAGCAAACGAGTGAGGCATGCTTTACAGTGGCATTCCTGGGCTTGGCATGGAGGCAGATTAGACATGGCATTGGTCTTCAGTATCTCAGTTTTGGATACAATGGGTTTGATTTAGCACTGAATTTTTTCAGTTCTACGGATGTGTGTAGATGAAACAAGAGGCATGTTTGCGCGACACTTAAAGGTGGGCTAAATGCTTTTGCACCACTTTAATGATGTTGGTGTTTGCATGCCTTGGCAGTGTATTGTGCATTAATTCCAGACACTGTAGGAAATTCGGTGGTGTATTACACCTTAAATGACTTGGGGCGTGGTAAACTAAACCTTCTTCGAGGAGTTTTAGTTTGTTGCCCCTACAGCCGCGGAGGGAAGCACCGGGCTCTATGCAGCTCCACGGCTCTGCAGGAAGCCTTGCAGACAGCCTGAAAGCAGCCCAGGAAAGCAGCTCTGCCCAAGAAAAGTGGTGACCCTGATCTCCCCCCCTAGCCCTCCTCCGGAGCCTGCTTGCCTGTCTGAGGTGTGTGGGGGCCCGGTGTTTTCCTTTGCAGCTGCAATGCCCCCCAGGACCTCTGGAGCTGGGTGCCTGCAGGTGGGTGCCACTGGGGGAGGGGTACAGTTGCTGCAGGGGGAAGCACCAACCCCCTCCCCCACCCCCACAGCCCAGGGACTGCTCCACCTGCTAGCAGCTCACCCTCCCCTCCCTGCCAGAGAGGCAGGTAATTCACAGGGGTTTAATCAGCCCTAAATTGAAGTGATGTTTTTTATTTTTATTTTTTTAATTTAGGATCTACACACACCCTCTAGAGTCTAGCAGTAGAGCTCCACTATTATGTAGTACATCACATCCAACACTACGCTAGAGCTTGAAAAAGTGAAGCAGCTTAATGGGTTCTGCAGCCATCATGGCCATATTCACACAAGAGTGGACGTTTGTTTCCCTATGGACAAGCGACACCTTGTGCCACTGCTGCTTGTCCCTGGGGAATGCCTGTACCATATGTGCTCTGGTGTGTGGCAGGTTACCCTGGGTGGGGTAGGGGAGGCTGGCCCCAGCAGTCTTACTTGGGGTCCTGAGGGCCAGAGAAGCTGCAGCTGCAGCACTCCTGCATCTGGGAACCTGACTGGCAGCCAGAGCATGGGTCCAGCTGGCTAGGCTCTGGTTTTGGGTGGCATACGCAGCCACCACATGAGCCGCCCTGGGGTTTTTTTGACCCAGGATCTCCTGGTGTTAAAACCCCAACCCCTGGTGCTGCAAGGTAGTAGTGCGTGGACTGTCTGAATGTGCAGTGTGTGGCACTACAGATGGATCTGCGGTGCCACATACTGCATGGCCCCGCTTGTCTGTATGTGGCCTACGGAGTTGTTACCAGTGACTTTTTCTTTATGCTTGTTGGTTTTTTAAACACAATTACAGTAGTAGGTTTTTTTGTATGGTGCTATTTCTTTTTCCTGATCAACAAATTCTTTAGGAAAGGCCCTCTCTCCTTTCTTGAACTACAATAAATGTTCTTACCATTCTGTGAAATAGCAGAATCAAATGCCAAGCTGTTTTCCACATCACTAAGGGAATCTGAGAAGAATGGGGTAGTTGGGTCAGTTGTTAAGTTACGTACATATGCTCAAAATGTTCTACATGAGCCCAGGCTGTTTCACATGTTTAAGCACTGAGAGCTGATTCAAAGTGACTTTGATGGAATAACCAGGCTTTATGCATTAGACTTGAAAGGCAGTTGAATAAATTCCAGCTCCATGTTTAGCTCTGGCATTTCCAAGATCTACCCCAGCTCACTTCCTTTTGAGAAAATTAGAGCCCTGATTTCCCCAGCTTTCCAAGCATTTCCAGAGAAACCCTCTGAAAAAAAAGAAATCTGGCTATAAGAACTTACATCCTTGATTATTCACAATTTCAAGCAACAAAAGTCAGGCAGCTTTTTAATTTTTTTTTTAACCCCAGGAGTGCTGTTTCTGTAAGAAAACTCACTCACATAAATGACAGGGTCTTCATTTACTCTGCTCTAACAGTATTAGATTGGCATAGATGCAATCTCATTAGTATACCCATGGAGATTTGCATGCACAGGAAAACAGCATCTATTGTTTACTTGAACTATATGTTGGGATAATCTGGGAGGGCCCTACTGGAGTTGTAACTGTGCACATGCTGATTGGAAGCATTACAGAAATTAACATAAAGCTCTATTAATGGCATAAGGGAATCTGAAGAAATAAATAAGGCCACACTGAGCAATAAATGTTACCCTGGAACTGCATGACTTTTCTTATAACTACGATAATTAATTGCTACAAAATGAATAATTTTATAATATACCACAGGCACTAGAGAAGTAGTGTTCTGTTTGAAATGCTCCCTGGGAGATACAAATTCAATGGGATTTCCATAATCGTCTTAAAGCAGGGCTGTCCAACTTTTGGTGGCCGGGGGCCATGGGCTGTAAATGCTGCGGAGGCTGCTTGCTAAGGACAGCAGCCCTCCAATCCCCCACTGTGTGCGCAGCCTCACTCTGTATCTGGCCAGTTACACTGCAGCTTCAGCTTCCCACTGTGCTGCTCATGCCCAGCTCCTTCCAAATGCATAAAGCATGGGCAGCCCCACTTTTCTGTGCATGCAACACATGTAGTTCAGCCCTTCCTCTGTCATGCGAGCAATCTGGAGACCCCGGTGCCCTCCTGCTGCGATGCCCTGGGGGAGAGCAGGAAGCAGAAGACAGGTAGGGAGAGGGAGCTCAGAGCCCTCAGTCAGAGCTGCATGGGAAACAGTGAGGGAAGCAGCAGCTGGGTAGGTTGTCCCATGGACCTGCATGTAGATCCTTTGGAATCAAGGTCTAATCATCCTAATGAAATGAACTGGAATTTTGCTATTGATTTCAACGGCAGCAGGAGTAGGTGGGTGATCTTGAAAACAGTTGACTCTGCATTAAGAATGCCACTTTTTTTTCTGAAGAGTTTGAGTTTGCACTGATATTTCTAGCCAAATAATCTCTTTTTCCTCACTTGATATTCAGTTCCCTCCTTGCTGGAGAGCATCATCCAGATAGACAGTGGTATCCTACATACATGAAATCTGTAGGATGCCTGCTTTAGGCAACCTCCTGGTGGTCTGATGCATTGGTTTCCTAATGGAACGGACCTCTCAATAAAGATAAAGCAGAGTCTTAAAGGAATCAGACTCTTATGATAAGCTAATAAAGGTGATTTTTTGTCCAGTTTCTTTGTAAATTGCTTAGGTTTGAGATGAGGAAAGTTGGCTGGGATTTCCTGTAAGCTTCTCATTTGCTGAGCAGTGTCAGTTAGTTGGAAGCAATGCACAGGACATCTGACTTCCCTAGATGGCAAAACTGGAAATCTTATGTTGAAGGGCAGAGCACTAATCATAGGGTTGCTAGTGTGGCTGGTTGATCATTTCAACCAACAGCAATCAGACGATAAAACAACCCTGCTCTTTTAGGTCTTGACTCACACCATGTTATGTGAAGACTGACTTCAGTTTTCCTCTCTGAAAATTAAGATTGGTTTACACATTTTTGGTGCCCAAATCATTCTGAATCGAATTAATCTGGGTTGATTTTGACATAAGAAATTCTATTAAATTCCCAATGTTAATGTACTTTGGTCAAGATTGTTTAAAAAAAATGGATTGCAAATTTAGTTTTCAAGTACAGAGTTAGGCATTCAAGTGGACTGATTTTCCAAAGTGCCAAGCATCCAAATTTGACTCCTAGCTCTACTTGTCTTCATTTTTAATACTTGGATTTATAGCCATATATTATTTTGTATTATGATTATTTAGTACTTGCATATGGCAGGACTTAAGAATCCCACCCATGGACATGGACCCCACAGTGCTACCAAACACAGAACAAAAAACAAAGATATATTAGCATTCTAATCACCACATATCTACATAGATATAAACCCAGCCTATGTGCAGATAAACCCAGTTATTTATAAATTCCTGCTTTTTTTACTATCATTTTAAAGACAGTTAAACAACAAAAAAGCCTTTTTTTTAGTAAAACAGGAGCATGCCTTCCCTGTTGCGGTGTCCTCTGTCCCCTCATCCTTTGATGATTCCCTTAGCCAGTGTTCTTATGCATTGCTCTCCAGCACTTGGTATAACACAGTCATTCAGCAGGAGATGAGCATCCTTTCCCAGCTCAACACTATTGGCTGTTTTGGCTAAAGTGACAGGTCCTCCTATGTTAGACAATTTCTTTTCCTTTTGTGCTCAAAAAAGAAAATGTTTACAAAGGTGCAGCCAGGGAATGAGGGAAAGGGGAAGATTAAAAGAAAAGAAATTCAATTTAGTTAGGAAACAATTTAAATGCTTAATTAGTAAGAGAAAAAAACCTGAACAGGTGGTGTATTATTCTGCCAGGGATCTTCAAATGGGAGTCAGTGCATATTGTTAGCTTGATGCAGAATGAAAAATGTGAAGACCTACAGTATATGGATACATAATGGCATGTGAGCTGCTGAGATGAGGCCATGATTATGTGAGGCAATCCAATCTGCACAGGAGAAAAACACTCCTTTTTGCCCACTGAAGGACAGATCCCAATTCTGCCTCAGAGATTTACGTGGCTTCATATTCACTGCATTAGCGGTAGCCACATTTAGCTGCCCATTCCCAAAGGAGCAGCGAAATGATGGCCCAGAAGGAAACTGCCACATTTCAAACACTCCAGCTGTGCCTTGCCACCACTGCTACATTCTTCTGCCAAATGCAGTAATTTATGGTTTTGTCTTTTTTATCTACAAAAAATGTTAATTTATAGAATGAGAAAAGCCTAGAAGAAGAACAACACAGTTACTAAAGGGATGCCAGTATTTTCTGTTAATTGCATTACAGCTTTCTTGCAATACCTTATAAATACTACAATTTTTACAGGATCATTATTGCTATGTAGAAGATGCTTTAAAATAGAAGAGTAGCAAGAGCAAACAACAGATCCGCTTCAGACAGATTGTCATCTTAAAGGAATGGTCATTCAGCAGGGATTCAGAGAGTATAGAACCACAGTGAAAAAAAAAAAATGAATTATGGATTGTAATGATTTTTACTATTTATTTAAGCGCTAGGAGTGTGATGTAAAAGAATAATTGTCATTGTCATTGCATAAGAAGATGCCGGTAGTTGTTTCATGTTCTGTGAGATGGAATTGTGTGCCTATCTGTCATTATCTGTATGTCAGAGTATGATTTATACATCTTTCTGCTAATTTAGCAGAAAGAAGGAAACTTGCTATATTCTTTCTCCTGCCAAAACAGAAGAAAAAATGTTGCAATTCTATGCCTGCAGTGCAGCATCTAATGAAGCTTTATGTTGTTTCTCTTCCCTCCATTTTGTTCTGAAAACATTCTGCCATGTTGCTGTTGGAAAACCTAATATAGTAGACTTTTGCATACTGAAAGAGTAGCTACTTGCTAATCTTGCTGTAAGCTCTGTTCACTAATTTACGTTCAGTGTGAGGGGGGCAAAGTTGTGCTTAGTGAACTTGGGGACATTATGAAGGCTCTTACAACTAAAGGTTGTCTAATAAGTTTGGCCCCTAACTCACATTTTTATACCATCTCCATCCCCATATCGAAGTGCTATGCCATGTTTTATTTTAATTTTTTTATCCCTGGCTCAGTTTAGCAAAGATGGCAGGAGAGAGAGAAGCATAGAGAATGCATAGTGTGCATGTGTGCGTGTACACCCGTGCATGTGTGCATGTGCTTGTGTGTGCCTCCTGGTACATTGTTGATGTCCTGAGAGTTAGAATCCCCCCAGCAGATCAAGAGAGTTAATGACATTTCTCTAGCTTTCTGCAGGGAGAGTTACGTAAAACTATTTCACAGTTTTTTGTGAGATCAGACTGTCATCCAATAAAATTTATGAATTTTTGTTTCATGAAATTTCTTGATAATTTCCACTGAGGCCTATCCCCTCATTCTTGATAATTTCTAGTTTTTATGAACTAACCCATGTAGCAAAATTCTCTTTTACTTTCCAAAACTTCTGCAAATGTTACAGCAGAGTGCAATGCTTTTAAAATTAGCTCTATCTGTACAGCAGCAGCTTGCTTTGCTGACAAAATGGACATGGGGCAATCACATTGTGAAAATACAGCTTGTGCCTTCAAAAATATCAAATCAGAACAACAAGAAAGCTCGTGTTCATTTTTAGTGGTAAACAAAACATTGAAGAATTGAAGAAGAAGCAAATGAATTTTTTATACAAACTCCATGTATCTTGATCCGCCTAAGACCAGTGCAGATACGTTACTGGACTAACCTTTTCAGAAGTGTCTGCATTCATATCTTTTATTATCACAAATAGCACACAAAGTCAGAGTGCTGTAAGGAGCCTGCTGAACTGCTTCAAGCTGCATATATATTCAAGCATCTAGGGCCCCCCTCTACATGTGCAGGTAAAGGTGCCATGGGATCTAACGCATGATCCACACTATTGTGCCTTCTGCCATGCCATATGTGCATGGCAGGAGGTGCAATTGTGGGATCATGCATTAGATGCCATTGAATCTTATTGCTGGTGTAGGGGTAGCCGGCAAGTCCCACAGATGACATGGATTGCAGGGCTCACAGTGGAGGCAAGGCCGGGAACTTTGCCCCCTCTGTGAGCGTCATTGGCTGTGGGGTTTACAGCAGAGGCTCACAGTGGCAGTAGTGTTCTACTGAAAATCCCACAATGGTGGCAGTGTTCCCCCTCTGTAAGCCTCACAGCCCACAAGGCTCCCAGTGGTGGCAATGTTCTCCCTCCCCACTGCAAGCCCTGCCATGATGTTAGCTAAAGCACAGCAGGGGCAGCGTTCTGGCCCTGCCGGCCCTGCCGCTGCCAATGTTACCACCACTGCAAGCCTTGTCAGCGGCAAGGCTAGTAGTGAGTGGTGTACCCCTGTGGCTGGGAGCCCCTCAGTTGATGGGGCTTCCTGCCACAGTTGAGCACCTGGCCACTCATTCAATTAATTATGCTGATTAGAATAAGCTACCAAGTTATTACACATTTTTTTGTGGAATAACTTTGTAGCTTATTGCTTGTTTTATTATGTCATTAACTGGCTGAACGTGTTGCTGGGTCACAACTTAAGATGTGATTACCTGGTTAATCATACCTTAAGTGTAATGTGTAGAGGGGGCCTCAGTAACAGATCTGCATGTACTTGGTTACTTTAAATGCAGCGTGTACTGCTAGACACATTTTGTGGCAGTTTAGAGGGAATGCTTGGGTTCTGGCAACAAGGTCCATCCTATGTTATCAGCATGGGTTAAGTCAGCATTGAGTTCTTTAGAATCTTGACTTGGAACTTGGCTAATTTTGCCTTTAAAATGCCAAGTAGTGGGGCCTTCCTGCCCTCCATCAACATACTCTTCTAACCAGTTATTGACTCCTCACTCACAATACGTTCCTAAGATTTCACCCAAGTGTTTAATTTGTTCATTTTACACTACTCCTTCTCCTTGTAACTGTATTGATTACTGAAAATAACTATAGATTCATAGATTCATAGATGCTAGGGTCGGAAGGGACCTCAATAGATCATTGAGTCCAACCCCCTGCATAGGCAGGAAAAAGTGCTGGGTTCAGATGACCCCAGCTAGAAGCTTATCTAACCTCCTCTTGAAGACCCCCAGGGTAGGGGAGAGCACCACCTCCCTTGGGAGCCCGTTCCAGACCTTGGCCACTCGAACTGTGAAGTTCTTCCTAATGTCCAGTCTAAATCTGCTCTCTGCTAGCTTGTGGCCATTATTTCTTGTAACCCCCGGGGGCGCCTTGGTGAATAAAACCTCACCAATTCCCTTCTGTGCCCCCGTGATGAACTTATAGGCAGCCACAAGGTTGCCTCTCAACCTTCTCTTGTGGAGGCTGAAAAGGTCCAGGTGCCCCAGTCTCTCCTCTTAGGGCTTGGTCTGCAGGCCCTTAACCATACGAGTGGCCCTTCTCTGGACCCTCTCCAGGTTATCCGCATCCCTCTTGAAGTGTGGCGCCCAAAACTGCACCCAGTATTCCAACTGTGGTCTGACCAGCCCCCGACAGAGGGGAAGTATCACCTCCTTGGATCTGTTCGTCATGCATCTGCTGATGCACGATAAAGTGCCATTAGCTTTTCTGATGGCTTCGTCACACTGCCGACTCATGTTCATCTTGGAGTCCACTAGGACTCCAAGATCCCTTTCCGCTTCCGTTCCACCAAGCAGGTCATTCCCTGGGCAGTAGGGAACAATCCTTGTTGAATTGCATTCTGTTGTTTTCCGCCCACATATCCAACCTGTCCAGGTCTGTTTGTAGTTGTTCCCTGCCCTCCGGCGTGTCCACTTCTCCCCACAGTTTTGTGTTATCCACAAACTTGGACAGAGTACACTTCACTCCCTCGTCCAAGTCGCTGATGAAGATATTGAAGAGTATCGGTCCAAGGACCGAGCCCTGCGGGACCCCACTGCCCACACTCTTCCAGGTCGATACCAACCCATCCACCACGACTCTCTGGGTGCGACCCTCTAGCCAATTCGCCACCCACCGGACCGTGTAGTCATCCAAGTCACCTCTTAACTTGTTTACCAGTATGGTGTGGGATACCGTTTCAAAGGCCTTCCTGAAGTCTAAGTATACGACATCAACCCCTACTCCTGTGTCCAGGCGTTTTGTAACCTGGTCATAAAAAGAGACTAGATTAGTCAGGCATGATCTACCTGCTATGAACCCGTGCTGGTTCCCCCTCAGCATAATTTGTCCTGCCGGGCTCTTGCAAATGTGAGTCTTGATAATTTTTTCGAAGACTTTGCCTAGGATGGAGGTGAGACTGACTGGCCTATAGTTGCCTGGGTCCTCCTCCCTCCCCTTCTTGAAAATGGGGACCACATTGGCCCTTTTCCAGTCCTCTGGGACCTGGCCCGTGCACCACAAGTGTTCAAATGTTACCGCCAGTGGCTGTGCAATGACGTCAGCCAGTGCCTTCAGTACCCTTGGATAGAGCTCATCCAGGCCTCAAACTATCCTTTGTCCTAATTTAATTCACCACAGCTTTCAGGCATTGTGAACAAGCTTTCCTATCACTTGTAAACCTTCATTATGCCATTACCTTCCATAGAGTTTTGCTGGATTTAGACCAGTATAACTGAGATAAACCCATGACCTGTGCTGAGTCTCCTTTGAGGTCTTTTCTCTTTGCTGTGTGAAATAATTGGTCTTAACCTTCTTAACCAGCGTAGTATAAATTATGATTCAAGAGTACTGAACTTACCACTGCCTGGGCAACAGCAACTCCCCCTCCACCACTTCTCTGCATTAGCATGGCATGGAGCAGATATGGGCAAAAACTAAGTATCATGGCAATGGTAAGTCTTGCTTTGCTTCCATTGCTCTCCCGACCTTGCCTCTTATGGGGGAAAAAGGAGCTGTATTCTACCCTCCTTTTCTATGCCCTTCAGTATGTCAAGGCCAGGATATTTAACTTTTGCCTCTAGTAACATAAAATATATGTTGTTGAATGAAGATAACATTGAGCTATGCAACACTGGCTAGCGAAGTCAGATCTTTCTTTTTTAATTTGGGAGTTCTGTTTGTAAATATTACTCTTCATACTGGAGAGAAAAGGGTAAGTTTCAGGAGACCTGCCCATTCGATCACATCCTTTTAAATGACACTCCCACTTCTTCTTGTAACTTGTTCCTAAAGTTACAGGTGAGATGAACTCACAGAGAGAGAGCTTATGTCACACATAAGATAGAAAGGATCAGTATTTCTTGTAGCTCTGAGAACTACATTTTCAAATACTGGTGTCTGCTTGCAACCCTGTCTGGCTGCTAACAAGTCATGCTCTTTCCATTTATCTTACAAGGCCAAGACAGGATTGCATATACCAAACAGCAAATCTCAAAACTTGGAGGCCCTTCAAACTGGTCTGCTGCATCACAGTAACAATCCCATTGCTGAGGTTGCTGAATGAAACAGCTGACAGATAATGGGGTTGGATGATGCAGTGCCTGTTGTACCAAAGCCATAACAGTCCAGCTAGCTGAAGATGTCACAGGATCATAGCACAGAACCAATAATCCCTTACATCGTGTCGGAGGCAATATCAGCATCCTTTTTTACCCCATTTATTTTGACATTGCCACTTCAAAAAGCATTTACCCTCCTTATAGGCTTTTAAATGTGGAAATATTGTTATAAGTCCCCCGTTCATATTTGACTGAAATTGAATATTTTCCCATTGAGGTTCAGCCCTTATTCTCTGCTGAACCATGAGAATGAGTTACCTACCTTGTAAGTGAATCACAGGTATTTATTATGCTGTGTATAAAGGTCAGGTTTTTAATGTTCTCTATGATATATGTACATGGCTCAGGATCAGGCAGTCTTGAATGATACCTCCTAAATCATGATTCAGTGGAAGGGGCAAGAAATTAGAAATCACAGCTTTTCTTAAGCATGAAAAACACTTGCATGCATGTGATCTAGTGGTGGGAACCTGCCAGCTCCTGTTGGCTTGTTAAGCTATGTTACTGCAGTTTAGAGAGGACCTGGGAGCAATCAGATACCTGGACTAATATCTAAAAAACTCCAATGAACCCTTGCAAAACTTTGATTCCAGAAAAAGAAAAAAAAATCTTCCTATTGTATGATGGATAACAGCATATTTAGATAATGAAAATGCTCAGGCTTTACTCCTGACCCAGCTCAAGAAGTACAGGGAGGCCAGAAAATTGATCTCAGTAGAATATAATCCATAGGTGGTATTAAGCCAGATTTGCCGCTTCTGCACCACTTACTTCTTCCCTACCAATCTAAGGGGCATGACAGTAGTTTAAAGAAGCAAGCCAGAGGCATGACTTAGAGGGAGTGGTAGGGCTGGAACCAACACTTTACCTGAACCTGTCAGCTTGGCATGAAGCTGCTGCCAGTAGGATTTAGAACAATTTCTGGCATCATAAGAAAGAGAAAGATGAAAAATGGTTTAAAGCCACATGTCCTTCTTCTCATTTGAACTCAGCATGAGCATAATGCAGCTGACAATTTGCCCTGGAGTCCTGATATAATGCTTTATGCATATGAAGTGCCTTAAAGAGACCAACTGGTTAACTCTCACAATTTCTCAGTGTGATAGCTAAACACTCTCATCCCCATTTTACAGATGGGGAAATGAGGAAGAGAGTTAAAGTGAGGTGTCCAAGGACCCTCTGAATCACAGGGTAAGGATTCATATTCAGAACTTCCTGAATTCCAACTGGGAACTTAGTGCTCTATATTACACTGTCTCTGGTATCATGGGGACAATAGAGAGAGAGTTCTTTAAAATTTCATTTTAAAAGATGAAAATGCACTCTTCAGAGATGAGGAAGGAATGAGGGCAGATCTCCTCTGAGCTGCAGTTGCCATCTGTATACACATACCTGAGGTAGCTTTGAACTCAAGTGAGTACTTCTAGGAGTCAGTAGGAAGGCTCAGCATGGGCTTTACGAGCCCACCTGGGAACCTGAATAAATATTTAGTGTGTGGAGCCCAAGCCAGCATAGCTGCACTACTACTGCATTTTTTGGATTGTAGCATACTGCTGGACTGGGGCCTATCTGAGTTACACTGGAATAGAACGTTAGAGTTCATGAAAACTACTTTTAGAGGACTTTACTTTTAAGTCCAGTTTTGTTACTGCAAACTGCCCTGCCCTACTAGTACAAATGAAGTTATTCTGGATTTGTGCTAGAATGGTGTTACACTCAATTTGGCAAAATAGTGGGTTTGTTTTTTTTCAAAAAGAAAGTGTCAAAATCTTGGATGCATTTGTGATTGGTTGTAGCCCCAAGCCCTGACCTTTTATTCAGAATCAGAGAAAAAAAAGTCTACTTTACTCTGACACATATATGGGAATATACATCTCTTAAATGAGAGGAAAGCATAGCAAGGATGTTTGTTACTTGAAGAATGGAATGTCAGTCTCAGAAAATGGAGGCTCCCTGCTCCTTTTATTTTCACTCATTTTTATGAATGTGACCTTTGTTTTCTATGTCATTAATTAAATTTGATTTTTAAGCAGGCTAATCGTGGGCAAAAAGCAACAACCAGGACAAAATGTTTTGCAAGTTTTTTACTTGCATGTCAATCCACTGTGCGCTGTAAATGTAGTGTAAAAATGAAATATTGTAGGATTCATTTTCCTCTCAATTGCCCTTATCTGGCAGCAAGTCAGTGTAGTTTCACTGAAGTCAGTTGAGTTATACTAATAAAAACTGGATCTTATATCACATGCATCTGTAAAAATGTGAGAGCAAATATTATGCTAAAATGATATTGACATATAAAGATGATGCACAAATAACCATCGTTCAGTCACATTTATTAAGACAAAAGGGTTAACAAAAATGTCACAGGCATGATGCAACCCTTGCTGATGTTTGAGAGTCTTTCTACTGAGTTTAATGGGATTCTGTCTTGACAGAGAGTATGTATATATTGCACACTTTATACTGGAGTGCTGTGAGTCTCAGTGAGCTAGCTTGGATACCAGAAGATGTATGGCCATAGTAACCAGACTATCCTGCTTTTGGTACCTGAACTAGCTTACTTAGAACTAACTTGGATATCTACACTACATGGAATTGAATAGAGCAGATGCAGTGGGTGAGGGATTGCTCAGCTCAAGCAGTCTTTAAAATTCAGCATAGTTCTTTATTTTCCTGGGCACACTTGCTTCACAGGAAATACAATCAAACATCCTGGGACGTCATTCTCCCCTTGTACTCAGCCTTGGTAAGGCCGCAGCTGGAGTACTGCGTCCAGTTTTGGGCCTCACAATTCAAAAAGGATGTGGAGAAGCTTGAAAGAGTCCAGAGAAGAGCCACACGCATGATCAGAGGTCAGGAAAACAGACCTTATGATGTCAGGCTGAGAGCCCTGGGGCTCTTTAGCCTGGAAAAGCGCAGGCTCAGGGGTGACCTGATGGCCACCTATAAGTTCGTCAGGGGTGACCACCAGTATCTGCGGGAACCTTTGTTCACCAGAGCGCCCCAAGGGATGATGAGGTCGAATGGTTATAAACTACTGCAAGACCGTTTCAGGCTGGACATAAGGAAGAATTTCTTTACTGTCCGAGCCCCCAAGGTCTGGAATAGCCTGCCATCAGAGGTGGTTCAAGCACCTACATTGAACACCTTCAAGAGCAAATTGGATGCTTATCTTGCTGGGGTCCTATGACCCCAGCTGACTTCCTGCCCTTTGGGTGGGGGGCTGGACTTGATGATCTTCCAAGGTCCCTTCCAGCCCTAATGTCTATGAAATCTATGAAATCTATAAACCAGCAGTCAGTCAACAAACATAAACAGAGTCAATAAAGGAATAAAGGGTTAACTCACTACCTAGGATCTTTTCCCAGACCCTGCAGGGAAGACTCCAGCTTCATGCTGCTCCCTCAGAACCATAGTCTTTCCTGTTTTCTCTTGGATCAAGTTTCCTGGCTTGGTGTTGCCATTTCCAGTCTTGTAGCCCCAGGTCTCTTTCCAGACCCCAAGATAATACCCTGGCTCAGTTCTGCCTCCACTATCCTGGTACCTCTCTCCTATTGTCTCTCACAGTTTACTGTCTTTTTCTGTTCTCTGTCTCTTTCCCAGCTCTTTTCCCTAGAAACCCTTTTAGTTTCCTGTGTGCCAGCTAATTATCCTTCTCAGCTGGCCCAGTCCTCCTAGGCAGCCTGCACAGATTCACAGAAATTTAGGGCTGTAAGGGACCTTGTGAGATCATTGAGTCCAGCCCACCTGCTCTGGGCAGGAAAGACTGCTGAGTTCAAACAACCCCAGCAAAGTGTGCGTCCAGCCTCTCCTTTTGAAGATCTCTAGGGTAGGTGCCTGCACCACCCCTGCTGGGAGTCTATTCCAGAGTCTGGTCCCATGAACCATGAAGAAATGTTTCCGTATACCCAGTCTGAAACCTTCTTTTAGGAGTTTATGACCATTGCTCCTGGTTTTCCTTTGGGGTGCTTTGGTGAATAGTTGTTCGCCTAGCCCCTGATGCTCTCCCCTGATATATTTGTAAGATGTCACCAAATCTCCCTGAAGTCTTCTCTTTTCTAGGCTGAACAGTCGCATGTCTGTCAGCTTCCCTTGTATAGCTTGCTCTTTAGGCCTCTAATACATGTGGCTCTTCTCTGGACTCTCTCAAGCTTCTCGACATTCTTCTTGAAGTGTGGTGCCCAGAACTGGATATAGTACTCTAGGTGCGGCCTCACCAATGCTGAGTAGAGTGGGAAAATAACTTTGTTAATTTTGGTTGAGATGCATCAGTTGATGCATGCCAGCATATTGTTTGCTCTGCTAACTGTAGCATCACACTGCTGTCTCATATTCATTTTATGGTCAATTATGACCGCCAGGTCCCTTTTGGACCTGGTGCTAGCTAGGGTAGCACCACTGAACCTGTAAGTTTGTTGCAGATTTTGAATGCCTGCAGCTGGCTGTAGCCCCTGAAAGCCTGCAGACTCCTACTGCCTAATGTGTACAGCCTGCTACAAACTCTGCAAGCCAGCAGCCTGCTACAATAGACATATCCTGAGTTCATGATAGAGCAAAAGAGGAAGAAGGGGTTGAGAGTGGGAGAGGAAGCATCAAGGAAATAGTTCCATCCAGATGTGTAGTGAGCTCACTGAGTGCCCAGGGCAGGGGGCAGGTAATCGGCTATGCTAATCACTCTAGATGAGGTTGGAGAGTGTGGAAGGGAAGGCTTACTTTCTCTGGCTACTGTTGCTGCCATCACTGCTGTAATAGTGTCAGCTCTGTTCTGGTGGCAGAAGCCTAATGGCTGGACTCCCAGGCTCTTTTGCAGCCTCCCCCAAGAGAGGATGCAGGCCTTAATGTAATACAGACATAACATTGGGAAGTTCCCTTATGTCAGCAGAATTCTCTGCTGGGTGTTGGCTAATGGATTATGCTTAAATGGATTATGGTTTAAATACCACTAACATGGAAAAAAGGGATGTAAATCCACTTCAGAATTTTTGCCATTATTTATTATTAAGCACCAATAATGTTCCTCCAGAACTATAAAAAATGCAAAATGGAGACTCCCAAAATAGCTTTCCACATTTGCCAATGTGCCAGGCAACATTATGAAATCCTATTAAGAAGTGCTTGCTTTCTGTGAAGTGTTATATTAAAGCAAAAACATGTGTGATTCACATAAGTGTAAAGCTGTCTAGAACGATCAGAAATATATCCCCCCCCCATTTATTATTCAAAATTTATTGGACTGCATATTTTGTGGTTTTGGGGGTTGCAAAAAAAATATTAAAAAATGCAACTCTTTTATGCAATCTAAACAATATTATGCATGCTTTGGGGTCTGATGGTTGTCATCATTACCTGAGGAGATGCAAATACTTGTATAAATTGCTCTCATTTTATTGATGAAATTCATTTATAATCTTCAGAGGCCCCTAATCAGTATACTGGAAAAATGCATTGGCTAAGGCTGGATTTGAGAATATTCTAGCCTGGTATTATTACATGGGTCTATTTTTTTTTTCCTAAAATGTTTTTTTCCCTAAGCCATAAAAAGATGTTTTGTGAATTCTTCTCTCAGCAGGTTCTGAACATGAACTTGCATTACTATTCTGACAAAATAATACACAGCTTTGGGCTATAAAACCACTCAAATTGTTTTCTACAGAAGGGATTTGCATGCTGACTCATTCCTAGTATATTTATAACCTATTGCCAAACCACTGCAACTGCAAGATTTCTAATAAAGCTATGGAAATTACATGCATTGCAATGGGAGTTGAATAAATTTACATTTGTAGTATTCTACTATTCCAAAATTTATGGCAGATTACCTTGTTTGTGCATGTCTAGGCTTTAATGGTTATTTTTTATAGCAGAAAATAGTAGTTTATGATGGTATTCCCAGTAGAAATTTATTATGAATCCACCATATGGAGTATTGCATAAAACTGAACTAGTATCAGTGGCTGTTTTATTGTGAGGTAAGCCATACTGTATATATTGAGAATTAATGGTTACAAAAATGTCACAAAACGTGCAATTATATTAATATGATCTTTTTCAGTAGGATTTTAGCTCAAGTTAACAACACATAAAGCCTCTCACTCCCTATTCAGAAAAAATCCTTATTGACTTCCATAAACTCTGTATATTTAAAATTGAGAGCATAGATGATTTTTATATATAATACGCACCTTCTCTTTAAAGTACCTTGCATAGATTCATGATTTTCAGGTCAAATAAGCCTATGTCTGTTGTAACCCAAAGGAGACCTAGAAAGCTATTAACCTCTCCCAAAAAAATCTAGCATTTTTTTTCTTAGAGTGTGACCATAGATTAAGATAGAGTACAAGTATAGTAGATCATGCACCTGATCACAGTCTAGAACAGCCAATTCTTTTCTGCTACATGGCTGGTGGAACATATCAGAAGAGCAGATCAAGTGGTCTTTCTCCTTTCTGTATCGTCTTTGCCCAAACTTTATTCATTAGCTTAAGTACAGTGGTGTTCAACCTCTGGCCTGTGAGGCAGATCTGGCTGGGAGACATGTCATCCAGCCTGTGGAACTCCCCATTAGTCCAGTAGTTTGGTTATGGGAGAGCAGTGCAATTAATACTGCTGCTGCTTCCTCCACTGTCAAATTTTCAAGACCTCTATGCCAGATGACTGGACCCATTTCACACTAGATTCTTGGTAAACACCCATGTAAATCTTCCCTATGGGCCAGCTCCTCAGCTGGTGTAAGAGGTCCAAGATACATTAACAGTATTCTGAGCATTTGTATTAGCTGAGGATGCACTCCTGTGCTCCTCACTTTACCTGAATCATAGCAAGGTCTTTCATTAGTTAAAGTGTCATAGTATTTTGGCTGTCTTCTCTGGATCTAAATTGCATGCTAATACTATACATTATTGATTAAATGAGTCCATAAATGTCTTTTTAATACTATACATGTTGATCAGTCTGCACTGTTAATGTATAACAACTTGAACAGAGTCAGTCTGACCAACCTCAGTCTTGTATCAGACCTTGCTTTTAAATAGAAACGTGAATGAAAGACTGTATAAAACCTTTGTCTTTAATAGTGTATCAAATCTGTGAAAGGTTTGTGCTGGAGCAGAAAGAAAAGAAATGGTCTTGCTAACTGCACTGAAAATCTCCAAACGTGATATACATTCACAGCTTCTGATTTGTCTGATCATAATCATGGGCAACTGGTGCCTCCTGAGTCAGGTGGGGCACTTGCCCACCAAGTGGCAAGTCAGGGACCAGGGGGGGAATCCCCCTGCAGCTAATGTCACCAGCCACGGGGGTGTCCCCTGTGGCCAATCTTGCCAACTGGGGGGGGGGGGAGGGGGGTCCCCACACTGCCAACCATGCCGAGCCGGGCACTTCTCCTGGTGCCCCCACTCCCCTGCTGGCGCTTGCGGGGGGGGCACGCTGGGGCTCCTGCCTGCCCCCCCTGCCCATCACCTAACTGGGGAGTGCTGGCTGTAAGGGGGTGCACCAGCTCTCTCAGGGGGTGCACATGCACCCCCTATGCATTGCCACTAATCATAATTGCTGATTTGAGCTTTTGCATCTCTAAGGAAATTCTTTGGTTTTGCTCTGATTTCCTAATGGGATCTTGCAGAGCTGAGCTCTTTCTTAACTTGTAGAATTAATATAACAATTATTTTCTCTTTCCTGGTAAAAGACTATTTTTTTAAACTAAATATTTGAATTCCTACACTTTTGCCCTCCCTTTATATGCACAGAATCATTATGAACAATTTTTCTCACATACAAAATGTAATGGTAAACTTTATACGTATCCAGAATCTGCCCCTTATGCGAGGCCATGATCTCTTTTAAGTTGGTAATTAACATTGTTTTAGCCTTTTCTTTCATTTCTAACACCTAAGTTCCATGTTATCATTCTCTGTGATTCATTTATATGCAAATATTATTCCATTTATGGCATATTAGGAAGTGTGTGTGTGTATGCTTGAGTGTGCATGTGTACATGTACACATATACTATGTTCATCTGGTTTCATTCAAGATTAAATAATAAATTAATAGTGAGACTTTGTGGGATATCATTTACTGAAGTCTGATATTCAAGTCAAGGATCTGCATGTCTATCTATGCTAAGCATTTTTTCAATATAAATTATTAGAGCTCTTTTGGAAACATTGAAGAGTTATTGGGGTAGCTTGTGATTTCTATGTGCAGCTCCAGTGATGGATTTTGCCAGAATTACAACAAAACATTTTGGTTGGAGGCAGAAGGTGTTTTCCTACCATACTACTTTTCATCCCAACTCAGATCTCATGAAAAGGATTAAAAACTCCTCCTGCCTCCTTGTAAAATCCCTACCATTATTCACATTAAACTCCCTGTTAAAATGAAAGGTAAAAATACACCCATTATGGGTCTCTGATCATACCTAAGTGCTCTCAAACCTCTCCTAAACCAATAGGAGTTGGTAGCTACTCAGGGATTGATGGTGGATCCTCTTAATATCATGCTTTGGGACTGGAGATAAGTGTGATTTTATTTCATAGGCCTTAGGGCTGGAAGGGACCTTGGGAGATCATCGAGCCCAGCCCCCTGCCCCATGGGCAGGAAGTCAGCTAGGGTCAAAGGATCATAGCAAAATAAGCATCCAAATGCTTCTTAAAGTGTAGCAGAAAGCCCCCTTTTCCTCTTGCCTGCATTTGCTTTCCCCTCTTTGGATATGTTTCTCCTCTTCTACCTTTTCTTCCTTCCTCTTTCTTTCACTATAAGATAAGGAATTGTGTTTTAAAGTTTGTATGTGTGCGTTTTGTATCTCCCCTTGTATTTTGGTATTTTTATCTATTTGTGTGCCATGGCTTTACTCTTATAGCTTATATGTTATACTCTTCACCTTTTAACTAAATGTGTTTAGTTTTAGAAGTAAGTTATACACTGTAACAATGTTAACAAGGGCAGGAACCAAACCACCGCTTCCCTGTATCAAGCGGGCCCCTGAAAGAGGGAGTGAATTAGTGATTGAATGCGTAACACAGTAGAAGGCTTCAGTAACAAGTGGCAATTAACACCTATGGAAACTGCAGATCAACCAAAGGAAGAAATCAATAGGAGACAATGTAACAACTGGGAAATCTCTAAACTTCACTGTTCAGGGGCTAGAAGCCTCGGTCTGAGTTAATCAACGGTGAAGACCAACTTTTGGGGCTGAATATCTCCAGATTGACTGCTCCCAGAGCCCTATTCATGACAGCAGTAAATTAATCAAAATTCATCAATGGACTCCCCAACCTACACGTCCATGTGGACGACCCCTGGGGCTGACAGATGCCATCCAGTAGCCACCAAGGAGGAAGTCCCATGAGGGTCAACGACCCCTGGATTGGGCAAACCTGAAAACTGGGGAGTCACCAAAGTCTGCCGAGGACAGATAAAAAGCAGTGAAAAGTGACCCTCAGTGGCGCTCTCTTGATCTCCAACTTGACCAGTACCCGACCTGTTCAGCCAGAAGGACCAGCCGGTGACCCCCTTCTGGAGGATAACACCACGCTGGAAGAAGCCTCGACTGGCCATCGACGGCAGACTTCAGCGCTTGTGGGATAGGTATACCCAACTCTTGTAGCTCGCTACTGTGTGTGTGCATGTGTGTATGTGTGAGGGGACCAGCCCCAAGGTTTATGATTTGACTTCATTACAGTGTTTCAGTCTGCCTTATAAACCAGAATTTTAAGTATCCTGAGTTGGACATTTGTAGCCAACAAAAGGAGTCCAGAGTAGGTGCTTGCAATGGCAACAGTTCCACTGTTTATAGTATAGGGTCACAGCAAGCTGTCATTCTCCCAAGGGAACTGAACCAGGTCTCTAGAACTCCGTACAAGCCATCTGGGCACACAGTCAAAATTAAAAAAAGCCAATTTATGTCCAAAATTGAAAAGGAAGAATGGTGAAAAAGGATAAGAAGAGAGAGAGACAGAAAAAAGGGGGAATGAAGACTAGAGTGAGAAAATGGGCAGCATAAAAGCAGATGTTGGGAAATGAATGGACATATGGTCAGGGTGTAAACTAGAAACAATGATGGGGCAAATATTGCTGAAAGGATACTGAGATGATAGTGCTGGGATCTAATGATCAGGGATCCTGGTTTTCTCTGTTTAAAAATCACAAATTATGTGATAAAAACTTCAAATTATCTGATTAAAAATGCCATAGTCTGTGATTAAAATGAAATGCCAATATATATAGGTATCAATTGAACACAATGTTTTATTGATATATTTACAATTTTAAAGCAATTTGGAAGCCAATCAGTGCCTCAATCACTATAATAAAATTAATTCTCAGTGCCTAAACATTTTTGTATTTGATTTTGGATTTTTATCATAGAAAATCAGAGCTCCCTACCCCCCTGGATGAGCCACCCATGGCTCTGCCCTCTCCCCAGTGGGACCCTGCAGCTGTGCATTATGGCCCTGGGTCCCAAGACCCATGCACTATCTCAGCTGGTCAACAACACTAGACCTAGCCCTGCCCTACTCCCTCCCTCTCTCCAATGGGGGACTCAGTCCTGCCTCCCCATACCAGACTCACTTCTACGAGCTGCTCTTCAGGCTGCCTGGTGGTCATGTGCATGTGTGTGTGTGCATATGCACATGGTGCCCCCTACGTGACGGCCTTCTCCAACTCCCCCCTTCCTGCCCTTTGTAGGCTGGACCTCTGCCAGCCTGCAGAAAGCTCTTTGAAAAAGCAGAACAATTCATATGTTTCTCTGTCAAAATGAAAATCCGTGGTTTTCTCAGTTAAAAGGGAAAATCTGCATTTTTTCCATTTTTCTGTGGGAAATGGAAAACCTGGATCCCTGATAATGACTTACAGAAAAAGAGATTTTACCTAAACTTTAATAGGATGCTCACAAGCTTTAAATTGCCTAGCTTTTCCTAGATATTTCAATCCTTGTTGGCTCCTTTAAACCATACATTAACATAGCAAAGAGAAGGTAGTAATGCATTGTCTTCCCTGATGATTCAGCAAGGAAAAAAGCATGACAGCCCTTTTAACAAGGCTGTTACTTAGACATATCATGCAGCTCCCACATTCTAACCACTCAGTGGTTCAGAGTGTTAATGCTCTGCATATTGTGCTTAATAGAATTTTAAATTATTTTGATTAAAGTGTCAAGGGATGAGGATTTAAGATTAATCAAAGATATTTGCTAGCAATGTGCCAGTAGTGAACCAGCCACCTCCAGAAGGTTATTATATAGATGATTCGGGTGATATAACACCCAGACATAGAAATCTTTATAGTAGGAAGAAAGATTTTTTCAATTCTGTACAGGTATCTGAGAAAGAAGGAAAGAGAGAAACATTTAAACACATGTATAACTTTAAGCATAGGAATAAGTCCACTGGAGTTAACAGGTCTGCTCATGTACTTAAATTTCTGTAAATTTTTGGATTGACATCTTAGACAACCAAAATAATCACCAAAATGAAATAAACAGGGTCAAATGAGATCATAGGAAAGTAGGGTTGGGAGGGATCTCACTACATCATCTAGTCCAGATCCCTGCTCTGAATCATCCCAGACTAGCCAATAGGATCATCTCAGACTAAATCATTCCAGCCAAGTGTCTGTCCAACCTCCTTTTGAAAATTTCCAGGGATGGAAATTCCACAACTTCTCTAGGTAGCTTGCCACCCCCATAGTCAGAAAATTCCTCCTAATCTCTAACCTAATTTCCTCTGCTATAGTTTGAGTCCATTACTCCAAGTTCTGTTCCCTACAGCCCACACGAAAAACCCATCTTCCTTCTCTATAATTGAACTTCAGGTATTTGAAGACTGATTCAATCAAATCCCCACAAAGTCTTCTCTTTTCCAGACTAAATACCTCTATCTCTTTCAGCCTTTCTTCATAAGTATTGCTTCCCAAGCTCCTAATAATTTCTGTTGCTTGGTACTGGACTCTTTCCAATCTGTTAAGACAGGGGTTGTCAACTGGGGGGTACGCATACCCCCAGGGGTACTTAGAAAGGCTGAAGGGGGTACACACAGGTGGAGCGGGGTAAACAGAGCATGCCCTGGGGTGTGGTGGCGGCACCTCCCCTGGTGCATTAGCACGCTTTGCCTCTTACCTAGAGAATGGGGAGGGAGAGGGGGAGGGATGCGCTGGGCGCAGCTCACCCCATGCAGCACACTGCAGTACTTCCCCTTCCCCCACCCCAGCTCATTCTCCTGAATGGCTGCTCCCCCTTAAAGCAGAGCTGTGAGGGTCTGAATGGCAAGGGGTGGGTCTGAATGGCATGGGGGGACTCATTTACTTCTGCCCCTGCCCCACTCCTTCCTACACTGTGGGGATTGTCCAATGACCCAGCCTGGCCGGACTAGGTCATGGGACAATCAGAGCCCAGTGGCTCACCAAGGAGCACGGGTGGGCAGCTCCTACTGCTGTGCACACCGCAGGGGAGCCAATGTGGGGGCACGTGTCCCCCCCCACCTTTGGCTCCAGCTCACTGCACTCCTGGATGAGCCACTGAGCTCCGATTATCCCACAACCTTGCCTGGATGGTGCCCCATTTCATGGTGAACGGGACCCCAGCTGGGCCGGTCTATGGGGCAATCCCTACAGTGCAGGACGGAGTGGGGCAGAGGCACCCCTGGGCCTCTGCTTGTCCCACCACCCAGCCTGGCCAGGGCCCCACTCACCTCAGCCCCTGCTCCTCCCTGTCTCCTGCTCCCTCCTTCAGTGTGGGGGCCTCAATCTGCCCCCCCATGGCCCTTTTCCCACCCCCTGCTCTTTCCCCTACAGATTTACCTGCTGGGGGGGGGGGGGGGGCGTGCATGTACTCAGCCACCCCAAATAATTTTTTCTCCCTCCACCTATGCAGTGCCTGTCCCAGCCCCAGCCCAACTCTCTCTCTCACCGCAGAGGCCTTGACCTGTTTCCCCCCCGCCCTTAAAAACAAGAAAAAATATAAAGGGGTACATGAGCTGAAACTTTGAGACAGAAGGGGTACACATGTTAAAAAAGGTTGTAAACCCATGCGTTAAGATCATAAGGACATACAAATTGCCATTGACTGGGTCAGACCATAGGTTCATCTTCCCCAGTATCCTGTTTCACACAGTGGCTGAGAGTGGATGCTGAAAGGGAGAGTAAATTGGGTCTGATCAGGGTATTTAGCCCACTGTCCTTCTCTCACCTGCAGCCTCCAGCATTTAAGGTCTAGGAAGTTCTAATTCAGAGACTGTATCCTTAACTCCCATGCTCAATAGCTACTGATGCCCCTTTCCTTCAAGAATTTGTCCAATCCCTTTTTGAATCTGGCAAAATTGTCAGATTCCACAGCAGGGGCAGGCATAATATGGCCCGTGGCCCGACAAATGCCACACCCTGCCTCCACAACCCCCCAACATACCCTGTGCCCTCCCACACAGTGACACACCCCCTCACAACCCCCACATACCCCCACAGCTCACCATACACCCACATCCCACCATACGCACATACACATACGCACCCAACACCCCACCATACACACGTACACCCCCCCACATCCCACCAGACACATAACCCACCATACATACATACCCCCAACACCCCACCGTACACACACACACACACACACACACACACAAATACACAACCACACCTCCCACACAATATACAAGATTAAAAATATATGTTTGAGTTATTATTCAGTCACCTCTATATACACTATGAAAACACAAATCATGACAAAAAATATTTAAAAAAATAAAATTAGAGTATGTTCTATGTTTTTTTTCTGGTTCTAAGATGGCAACCCCCCCTCCCAAAAGGAGTATTTCTGGGAAGCAAGGGGAGGGACTTCCAGTGGCAAAGATCAGGGGTTAGGGGTTGGGACTTCTAATTCCAAACTGGTGACCAGGGGGCGGAGCAACTGTCAAGGGACAGGGCTACCCATGCAGCCCTTGAAACCTCACCCAACCTCGTTAAGTGGCCCTCCATCTGAAACAATTGCCCATTCCTGTTCCATAGCATCTGGTGGCAATGGTTTCCACACTTTAATTACATGCTCTGTGAAAAAGAACTTCCTTTTGTTAGTTTTGAACTTGTTACTTAGTTTCATTTTGTGACCCCTCCTTCTTGCATCATGAGAGATAGTAAATCATAAATCTCTATATACTTTCTCTTTACCATTTAGTATCTTGTAGACCTTTTGTCCCCACTTAAGCATCTCATTTCTAAACTGAATAAGCCTAGCCTCTTTAGTCTCTCCTCATAGGGAAGACCCTCCACACCACTAATCATTCTTGTTGCCCTTCTCTAGATCTTCTATATCCTTTTTGAGGTGTAGGGACCAGAACTGGGCATATATTCAAGGTGTGGCCGAATCATGGATTTATAAAGGACCATGCTGATATTTTCATCATGATGATACCTTGTTTACATCATTCTTGAAATAAGGGGCCAAAACTGGATGCAGTACTGCAGGTGAGGCTTTCCAGAGCTGAACAGAGCAAGAGAATCACCTTCCTTGATTTGCAAGTGACACTCCTGTGAATACTGTTAGCCTTTTGTATACTGTTGGCCTTTTTTGCAACAAGAGCACACTGTTGACTTATATTCAGCTTATAGTCTACTGTAGCTTAGCCAGTCATTCCCCAGTCTGTATTTGTTCATACAAGTTTTCCATCCCAAGAGCAGGACTTTGCACTTTCCCTTTGCTGAATTTAAATGTGTTTGATTGTGGACCATTTTTCCGGTATAGCCTGGTCATTCTGGATCCTAGCCATAGTCTCCAGAGAGCAACTCTACCCAAGTTTGTGTCACCTGCAAATTTGCTAAGTATGCACTTGATCCCATTGTCAAAAACATTAATGAAGATATTAAACAATACCTGACCCAGGCCAGACACCTGGAAAATCCCACTTGATATCTTCTCCCAACTAGACATTAAGCCATTGAGGATTCATTGTTGAGCAGGATGATCTAACTGCATCCACCTTACAGTACTTTCATCTAGTCTGTATTTCCTTAGCTTTTTAATGGGAATGTCATAGAAGACCATGCCAAAAGCCTTGCTAAAGCTTATCACATTCACTTATCTCCCCTCACCTCATCCACAAGACTCTGTCACATTACCATAGAAGGAAATCAGGGTGGTCAGTCATGACTTGCTCTTGGTGACTCCATGCTGGCTGTTGCTGGTCATCTTGCTCTTTAGCTGCTTTACAACAGATACCTTCAGGACCTGCTCCTTGAGGTCAGACTGACTGGTCTGTAATTCCCAAGATCCTCCTTTTTCCCTTTCTTTAAGATGGGCACTATACTTGTTATTTTCCAGTCATTTGGGACCTCACAAGACCTCCATGAACATGGACATGGACTATGAACCATCTCATCCTTATACGCAGTCCTTGATATTTAGACTTGGTGGGATAGGCACTTTAGTGAAAGTAATGCTTGCCCTGATGCTATTCCTGGTAAAACTTGCCTGTGGATAAGCAAACAGCTTGGATATGAGGAGGATAAGATGATGATACCATTTCATTGGTGAGGTACTCTGCAAATTTTGTTCCTGTTAGCCAGTTTGGCTTTGCCATAATTGGACAAAGAATCAACTTAATAAAGGAAGATCTACAGGAGAGATCTACAAAGGAATAGAACTCACGTTTGTTGTGGTAGATATAGACTATCAATACAAGTAGCCCTTGCCAAGCTATAACCAAAGCTGTCATTTTCAAGGGGATGAAGAGCTCCCAACTCTGTATCTATGATAGAGAATAACACTGTATGGCTTGCTACAGTAATGGAACAATGCATAATTCCTCTTAAGGTCCTATAGTGTTTTCATTTAGCTGTGCTAATATACACAAGGCACTGCATATCAGAATATCTTGGGTCAGACTGACTGGTACCTTCCAGCTATGTTGCTCTATCTTGACATGGTGAAACAGCAATAAACCCAGTTTAAATGGTTTACAGCTATTCTGTGTGACACAAAGCAGATAGTATACTTTAACGGTGAATCAGGCCTCCTGTGTTTAAATTACTGCTTAATGCTTCATGTTGTTGTTTAATCTAGTACTTTGTTGATAACATTAGAATAACTAATTGCCACAACTTTATTATACAAAGAGTACTGCTGTTCTTAGAGATTTTATTGACCACAATAAATCTAATTGAAATAAACATTTCGATTGTAGCCCAATTTAGCAATTGCTTAATAGAGAACTAAAATAACTTTCAATAACCATTTATCCCAAATGGGATTCATTTAGCTTGACAATTATTTGGGGTATGTATTGTTTGCTGAGTGCTTTGCAGTATAAAACTACAAGAATATTTTACCTTATGAAAATTATAAAACAAATTAAATTAAATAATATAGGGCATGCAAGCACAGAGCATGTGAATATATATAGAAATGGGCCAGATTCTCAACTCATGTAAATTGGCATAGGTTCATTGACTTCAATGTACAATAGCAAACCCCAGAAGTGAAGGGAAAGATTGGATATATTTTACTGAAGAATTTGAGTGCAGCTGTAGTTTCCCAGAGACTCCTTCTCCATAGTTCCTCAGTGCTGTTCTACTTTTGTACTTACATCAGAAATTTGTAATCATGAATCTGAACATGTAATAAAACTTGATTTATGCTAAGGAAATTAATTTAAGGTTTCTGGTACTGCTGTTTTTATTGTATTCATTATGTTGAGAGTCTTGACTGGATTTATAAAATGGATATGGCACAGATAATTTTTTTGTTTAGGGTTTTTAATGAATACAGGTGCCCCCTATTCATCACTTATCTGCTTTCAAAAATGTACCCATTCTGATTTTAGAGTTTCTGATTTTAAATACGTACACTTCCTTTATAGCATGTAGAAATGAGTAATTCATAATCCCATTTTAACTGTTGAACTGAGACTTATTCTATGCCAGTTATTTGAAATACAAAAATTAGAAATGATCATTAGATAACTATCACTTGTAGAGGAACCATGAATAGGAACAACATTTTTGTTTGTAGAATTATCTACATTAATAAAAGGGCCTGTGTGCATGTGTGAGCATCATAGCTCCAAGACCATGATACCAAGAGACCTAAAACTTTGCATGCATACTAAGGGGACCCTGGGGGCATGCACGTGTGTTGTATTTTTTTGATTTGGCTCAAAAAACATTTCACTGATTTTTTTATTGATACTGCATAACCACCTGTGACAGGTCATCCCCAGGAAGCAGAATAAATTTGCATGTGCAAAACCTTCTTTAGCAAAGCTCAAACCTCCTGGTCAAGGTCAACCAGTACAGGTGGAGAAGACTTCTTATTTAGGAGTATTCCCCTAAGGGCTGTGGTTGGGACTGGTTAACAGGTCCTGGAAACACCCACAGGTGAAGTGAGGGCTTAAGGAAGGTCCAGGGGGAAAACCATACCGGGCCTTCTCAGGGACTGATTAGGGAGTTGTGAGAGGCATTCCCTGTAAGGCAATCTCCAAGAAGCAAACTTGCCAAAAATCACCTTGCAAAAGCTGCAGCCAGAGCAGCTGAGACTCCAGAGCAGCAAGTTGCAAGAGGACAAACAAACAGAGCAGCAATGGCTGCATCCAGAGCAACTGAAACTCCTGCACAGCAATCTCCAAACAGAACAGCAATAGCTGCAGCCAGGAATCGGCCCTGGAGGGAAAAACAAAACTGCATTCTTATACAATCCATTAGTTGCAATCGGCTCAATGGCAACTTGTTGCAGCCACTGCCTTGCACTGAGATGGAAAGGAGAAGCTCCAGGGATATGCTGCAACAGTGGCAAGGTTCAACTGCCCCAAATAAATGATCCTCCGGAGCCCCTTCATACATTGTTGACAGGCAACACTCTAGATGCACGTCATTTCCAAAGCAACATTAGGAGATACAACTTATGCTTCCAAATTACATCTTTTGGCACCACAAAAGACATCAGAGAATCTGGCTATGTGCCCACATTTAAAGTGCAGGGCCAGGTTTATCATCGGATTGGCAGTCTGATGCCACTCCCAAATGAAGAGCCCAAATTCCTGCAGATCTGCTTCATGGGTGACAATACAAAGCAGGCTGAACAACTTTGCAACAATGTCATTCAAACCAACCTGCAAGTGGTGTTGCAGTTGCAAGACATGTTCTACAAGGAAAACAACTATGTTCACAGTTTCAGGTGTGCCATGGAGAAGATGACTCCAGAGTATAATGTTGTCATTCATGCAGAAAAACTCCAGCTGGTGAGCATGAGCGGCGCTTCAATGCACCCACAACGTCAGAAGTGGCTGTCATTCTGGCTGGTGAACAACATGGCAATCGAGACATTGTGTTGCAAATCAGGAACAATCCCTCCAGAGAATTGCTGAGATCATATGATGCACTTCAGTATCCACTAATTTTTTGACAGGGTGATGTTGGCTACCATTTTGAACTGCGACAAACAAACCCAGCAACAGGACCACCATCTCAAAAGAAGATTTCTGCCGTGGACTTTTATGCTTACAGGATGATGCTGTAAACTAGAAGTTTCAGTCACATCTTGCGATGCAAAGATCTCTTCCACCAATTTGCTGTGTACATTTATGCTAAAATTGAAGCAGAAAGGTTGAGATTCATTTGAATGAACCAAAAGAAACTCAGAGTTGAAAACTATGTTCACCTCAGGGATGCCATGAACAATGATGGAGATGCTGCCAGTGTTGGCCAATTGGTCATCTTGCCTTCCAGTTTCACAGGTGGGCCTCACTACATGCATGAGCGCACTCAGGATGCCATGACATATGTGCAAAACTATGACTGCCCTGATCTCTTCATTACCTTCACCTGCAACCCAGCTTGGGCAGAAGTGGCGAATGAACTGATGCCAGGCCAAAACCCACGGTATTGGCATGATTTGCTGGCAAGAGTATTCCAACCAAAAGTGAAGGCACTAATGAATCTTATCAACAAGGGAAAGATTTTTGGAGCCATTTAGTGCTACATGTACACAAGTGAGTGGCAAAATTGTGGCCTGCCACATGCTCACATTCTGCTGTGGCTTCAGGATGAACTTCATGTCTACAGAGTGGATGACATCATCAGTGCTGAACTTCCAGATCCAGAAATTGATCCACTTATGTTCAGCACTGTCAAAACACAGATGGTGCATGGTCCCTGTGGAAGCATCCACCAGGTGTGCCTTCACACAATCTGGAGCTCAAAATTCATTCTTCTCAGGAATCTGAACCCACCAGCACTTTGCAATGGAACACAATTGGCTGTCAAGAAGCTCATGCCACATGTCATTGAAGCCACCATCATGAGTGGCCATGCAGCAGGACAGGTTGTTTTCATTCCACGTATTCCAATCATTCCCTCTGACCAACCATTTCAATTTAAACGGCTCCAGTTCCAGATCCGCCTCAGTTTTGCCATGAGTATCAACAAGGCACAGGGACAATCACTGAAAGTTGTTGGCCTCAACCTGTGAAGCCCATGCTTTTCTCATGGCCAACTCTATGTTGATTGTTCCAGAGTTGACAATGGCAAAAGCCTTATCATCTTGGCACCAGATGGCAAAGCATGCAACATTGTCTCTCCTGAAACTGTACATGGATAAAAAAGTATCAAACAATGTCATAAACTGGGATAGAAAAATGTGATGTGAAATCCTCAGTGTTATGCGAAAGTCTTTCAGAGTAAATAAATAATTCTACTTCACAATTCAGTTGTTTAATACATTTAAATGTTCGACTTTTATAGGTTTTTGGTATGACTAAAAGCTCACAATGTCAAGCTGTATCACACAAATAAAATAGGGTACAAAATTAAACACATACAGCTTATTTGCAGATGGAAATAAGATAGAATGAAAATATTTTATTTATAAAACATTAAAATTTGATTACTGCAACCCATTTGAAGCTGGGTACTTTGGTTAGTATTACATAAATATCTGAAAGATATGAATCAAAATATCTGGCAGTTTGCTTAATCCTGTTTCATGGAACTGAGTCTTAGAGGGTTAAGTATTGTTAGTGTCTAAAATATATTCTTTCAGAGTGGATATGCAAAATTCTTATTAGCTATTTGGCTGTTTCCTGAAGGTACAAAGAATTATTTCTCACCTGTTAAGCCTAGCACGAGGAAGAGCAGAAACAGTGCAATATGACATTGGAGTTGCTATAAAGGTCTGTGTCTACACTGTAAGTCTGTTTGGCTTGTTGTTGTAACTGAACAATAGGTAACTGCTGTTCTCACTTGTTATGCTAAGACTGCTACAGTTAGATTTATGAATGTTCACAGTTTGGTGACACAAAGATTAGTGTAGAAAGTGCAAAGATGCTTGTAGAAGTGGGTTATCTAAAGTGGCCTAGGGTTTGAAGGGAACAATGCCAAAAGAAATAACTGGGGAAAGGTAAAAGAGGTGCAAAGCTGAGAGGGGCCTTAAAGGCAGGAACATGAGCCAATTATGTGTACAACATTTAATAATAAGGAATTTAGCATAGGATGCAACACTCCTGAAGATATTTCAGTATTCTAACACTTGTAGCATTGCTACTGCTATCTTGATACACACACTTTACTGCTGGTGCTTCTGTATAAACTCAAGTTACTGGCAAGGGGCTTACTATAGATCTGTGTTCATAACAGACTGAATCAATTAGGTGTTGCATATCACTCATGTACCTTGGCTCATGGCATAATCTAGGGGCTAAAGTAGGCAAATTCAAACAACACACTTTATTGTAATTTAAAATGTAACCTTTAAACCATGAGGAAAAGGATTTTTCTGAAAGACAACATGCAGAACCCTGATGTCATAGTGATACTGTCCACTCCTTTTACTTGTGTCTTCATTTAAGCAAAATAGACACTCATTCAGAACCAACAGAATTAAGCTAAAAGGCATTCCTTATACAGGCAGAAATTTCAACAAGATATACTCTATATATTATAAGAACAGTTTTCATGAGTTAATTTCTTGGTTATTATCCTATTACTGTTTTTTCCAGATAAAGCAATTAAGAGTAATCAACACAAGAATGTACAACTAGGGATATAATAATAAGAATTGCCCTCCTTGATCCTCCATTTATCCAGCGTTCCAGGCGAAACAGTGGCCAGTACCAGCTGCTATAGGTGAATATCCAAGAATCCCTGTAATTGATAACAGTGGAATAATCTACCTATTGGGGAAGGCTCCTAACCCTGTTAAGGTGGAGGCTGGCTTTTCTATACCTTCTGTTTTTTTCTATCCTTCTCAGTAAACTTACATATCCTTTTCTTAATTCTACCAAACCTTTTGCCTCAAGAATATTTTATGGCATAACATTCCACTGGCTAATTTTTGGGTTGTATAAAAATGTTTCCTAGCTAAATATTAGGGGTATGTGAAGTAGGCTGTATTTGATTCAGATTTGGATTCAGCCTATTGATTTGGAACACTCTCCTGATTCATTTCAGCCGAGTCTGAATCTGAAGATCCAATGCTGATTTGGAGAATCAGCGATTTGGCCATAGACACAGCTTTAAATGGAAGTCCACTTCTGAGTCCACTGCCAAGCACGCGGAGGACTCCCCCCACCCTCCAGCTCAGCGATTGGCCACGGGGGGATCCTGGGTGCCTCCCAGACCCAGGAGGCACCAGTCACTGAGCCAGGGGGTGGAGGGAGGGTCCTCTGCATGCTCCGCAGTGGACCTGGAAATGCTTCTGGTCCACTTCTAGGTCTGCCACCAAGTGGGACCCCCCTGCGCTCCCATGGGATGCTCCATCTGCCCCAACATCTCAGCATTCACGAGCCACCTGGTACCTTGAGGTATGTAGAAAAAATATTTAAAGCTGTGTCTATGGTTGAATCATTGAATCTCTCCAAATCGATTCAAAGGGTTCTGATTTGATCCGGAGAGATTAAAGGGTCTCCTGATTTGATTCGGATTCAGAGATTTGGCTGCCAAATCAGGCTGAATCTCCACCTAATTGAATCAGAAACCGAAGCTTCACACAACCCTACTAAATATTTGGTTTTTATCAGGTCTTTTGAATTGAAAAGCAGAGATAAAAGTCAACCGCTGATTACACTCCAGGAATCTTTCAGTGTTGAAAATTCTCAATGGAGCTCTTTTCACAAATGGCTTTTGTGTAAATTCCCATAATGACTACTTGTCTACTATAAGTAGATCTATAGAATATAGGCAAACATCTAATCTAGCAGAAACAATACAATTCTTCCAGGGGAATTATTATAAAATATTTTCTTGTTCACATTTCTTTATCCTTGTAAAATGGTATAACCGATAGTCTTTTTTGGATTATCTTCTTGTTAACCTATACTTGTGCAAACAATTTTGACAGATCTGGAGGAGATATAAAAGCAGAGGAAATAGCTAACACTTGGATTTATTGGAAGGTATCAGATTTCTTTTGAAAGAATACTTTTGTGTTTAGAGAAGACAAAGTGCTAAGCAAATGCCTTCATTCATCTTGGTTTGATGGATGCATGGAGATCTGTTTTACAACAGCAACAAAGCAGTGTTCAGTTACTTCATAGCATGGATTAGACATAAAATATGGATTAGACACTGATTTGACAGTGTTTCTATGTGCTGAAATCTGTGCAACGTTAGGTGTCACAGGTGAACAGCCTAAGCACACAGTTTTCAGGATGCTGTGAAGATTTTGTTGACTAAAGTTTACTTGACTTCAGTTTGTGCTTGTTGATAAGGCATGGGCCACTTGTGATAGTTCTGGCCTGGGAATTGAGCTTCTTGTGACCAGATTCTGATGTAAGTGCATCACTACAAATCCACAATAAGGATTTTGAGCTAAGTAGCTAAGAATTTGTTACACAAGCCCTGACATTCCTATCGGTACACCTTCTAGGTAACTTCTGGATTTACTGGAAACTATTTCTATGTATCCTGGTTCAGCAGAATCTCTCTCACTACTTTCTATGCCTGAGAGAGGACTCATGGCCAATGAGTCCCTGGGTCCTTCCTACAAGGATAGTGGACTATGTAGTATGTTACACCTACATTATGCTCTGAGGTTTCTTGATTGGTGCAAAGTGAATTAGTTACAAAAATATTTTATGATCTTCCATTTTATTGAAGTAATTCTAAAATAGACACAACCAAGTGAAAAATGTATTGCTAATGCATGCTATGTATGATGACAGAAGAATGCTACCTGGCACACAGTGAACTGTTCTGACAGTATGGGGTCACCTGAGGAAGGACAGCAGCCTGCTATCAAATGCTAGGAGGCCTGCTCCACAACTAAAATAAGAGGTTTCCCTAACAGGAAATGGACAAGTAGAGGGGAAGTGGTAGAAACATGAGCACACAGGAAGCAAGAAGCACACAGCTTAGAGGAAGAAGTAACTATTCTGTCAAACTCCTAAGCTCTACAGAAGGGTGATACATTAAGAGCTCAACTAAGGAGACCTATATAAAGTACCTTGTCTCTCTCACACTGATCCTAAGATGCCTTCCAGTGTGTCTGAGAAACTGTGCAGGAGAGGAGGATTAATACAGAGCTCCTAAGCTGCGCATGAATGAAACTCAGTTTGGCTTCAGCAGAGTTTGATTACGTTGGAAAAAAAAAAGGCAGACTGTTGTGTTGTACAGTTATGCTGTGCTTGAGGCCATGTTTTATACGTGCCAATTAGCAAGATCGACAACTGACTCCTCCATAGGTCATTGTCTGTTATGGACTTTAAGCTAAAACAATATGGAGATCTGGATACCAATGTTTGTGTACGGTGTATGGGTTGGGGAATGAGTTTCAAGCATTGAGAATCCCTTTCCCTTTCACTCTGCCTTTATTCAACTGAACTGAATTTTATCTGAAGGGTACAAAATATTGGATTCAGTTTCTCCATCACATCATTACTATGCCTACACATTTACAGTCCCTTTGCACTGGGTTGTAGAAAAGGGCCTTTGTTTAAATAAGTGTCAGGCACTAAAATGGATTTTGATTGATGTTAAATAATTGATAAAATTAAAAGTTAAGGGCTGATCTAAAATCCACTGAAGTCAAAATCCAATCAGACCCATGGTAAGCAACATACTTTGAATTGTGCTGTTCACAGGTGGTTGAGATTCACTTTCATGCAAAGGACCAGCTTAAGAGCTACACACTTGTTCAGGTCCACTTTAACCATGTTCTGAAGATGTAGGTGTGGGATAGCTCTATAGAGGTTCACTGCCCAGTGATGGCTTTTACTGACTTGCCCATAAAAGAAAAGTCTACTCTATTCTGCTCAGAGCAGCATTCTTGAGGTTCACAAGGAAAGAAGAGCTTCTCACCATACAGAAATGACACACTACATTTCAAATTAAAGATTTTAATTAAAATTGGCATTTCCCACTGGCATACTGGCATCCCAAGTATTGCTGAAATGTCACATAATTTATAACACTAGCAGCCAAGGGGCTCAGAGTCCTACTATCATAAAGTAGGTCCTATTTCTGATTTGATATTGATTTACTACTCAGAATCACTTTACTTTTAATAGTTAAACCAACTGCCACATATTTAAACATTCTCACTTGGTTTTTTTCCAGTTTTAACCCCAAACTTCCCCTATAATGCCACGCTGCATTGCGCAAGTTCAAGAAAATATCCCTAAATATCAATTTGTTCTCAACATGTATACATACTGTTTCTTTTATGGCTGCCAGTATTCTGCTAATATGATTTTATATCTCTTTCTGTAGACACACTGTTATTCTGCAACAGGAAATCATTATCCTTTCTTGTCGTTCTCAGTCTCATTTTTGAAATCTCTTCTTCCATGTCCTATAATTCATTCATTTCCCCGGTTCTCTTCAACACTGATGGTACATATACTACCACTGAGTTTTAGGTATCCTTTTTCATACTTCTTAGAGCCATTCAGAGATGCTTGATGGTAATTTGCTTTTCTGTTTCTCCTTCAGTCTACTTTCCTTTGCTTTGCTTTGCTTTGCTTTGCTTTGTCATACCGGGCGCAAGTTTACAGAAATGAGCCTAAAATCCATGTCTCTTCAAACAAAGATTCTCACTTCTGGACCCACCTCTAGTTCTACAGTTTTGTTTCTGACTTTGCCTGTAGTTCAGTTTCCTTTTTGTTGTTTCCCATCCTTTTTACAAAGTGACCAAAACCTTGTAAAACAGTTGTTTTTGTGCAATTCCAGGTTACAGAACAGCAATCTCATGACAAAACCTGGTCACAAAAACTGGTCTTATGAGAATTCTATAAATCTCATAAAATCAAATGAGTTCAGTGTTTTCAGGATATATCAGGATATTTCTCAGCTAAAGTGCCCAATCCTTAATTCTTATGTCGTTTCACAAACAGGCCCATGCTCTATCTTGCTCCAGATCTCAAAAACTAAATACCATCTCTCATTATCCATTCTTGTTTGGGAGACTATTACGGAAGGGATAAGAAAGAAATATTTTCCATCAGAAGTATATGAAAGGCTGGAGATTTTGATTCATATGTTTACTGACTGGTTCTTTAGATGCACAGATGTAGAAAGTATGAAGCTTTTAATATTTACAATGAACCCTGCAAAATATGTTTGTATTATAGCCTTTAATTTATAGTAAGGGTACTGAGAACCAAGATAAATATTACTATATGGTATGATATTTGAATGTAAAGAAATCAAGAAATAAATTACCAAACTTGTGTCTTGACTGATATGCAAATCCTTGCCCTGCGGGTCTGCATAGCTCAGAACATTTAGGTTTCAAGTCCTACAGATGCCCCTAATTGCCACAACTTCCTATAAATATGCCACCATTTTCAATTAAATTGTATGCTAAGAATTAAGTGCTAGCACAGAAAAGCCCTGACATAGCCTTTGTGAGTCAACTTACACTGTTAAGGGTAATTAAAGTTTACCTTTTGGGTTTTTTAGAACCTTTTACAAATTTGATAGAAACACTTTCATGCTTGATTTGTTTTTCAAATTTCAGTACAAACAATTGTTTTTATATGAATATTTTCCTGTCGCCTTTGTAACCTGAAGATTATGAGAACACATAGGTGAAAATTACTATATATGAAAATCTAATCAAAGTTTCATTGATGTTCACTGTCCAAGCTGAGTTACATGCAAAAGGTAAAGCAGCAAAGCTGGGGACAAGAACATACTAGATTCTTAAAATTATTTCCGGTTTCCTCATCCAGTCTCTTATAGGCCAACAGTCATTTGTTTTCAGTATATGCATTCTGATATTTCTCTGTTTCTATTCATCCATTCAATCTGCTTACATGGCACAAATAATGGGCCTAGACACATGATGTTAACAATGGTGTACACTGAAGTAAATTTATGCTGCATTCTAGTAAGTTACACTGGTGAAGAGCTATACATTGCTCTTCTACTTAGTTTATGCCAGGGTAAGCATGATTTATATTGATCTAAACCTGTTCTGGTCTAGGACTACAGTCACTGAGGTATTCAACAGATCACCCACCTCAGCTGTAGATGTATATGAGAGGCTGGAGATTTTGATTCATATGTTTACTGACTGGTTCTTTAGATGCACAAATGTGGAAAGTATGAAGCTTTTAATTGCTGCTGGTGTTTAAACCTAAAGAAGGAACTAGTGGAAGAAGGCAGATTTAGTTTACAGCTGGATCCTAATGGAACTGCACACCAGGAGAGGGTACTGAGGGAATATTCGGAGAAAACCTCTCCTTTAGATCCAAGTCACACCACATTTCTATCAAGTGCTCCCATTTTTTGGGATGCATTGGCCTCATACTGCTTTTGCACCACTACTTCTTTCCTTGATAAATTTTGTGCTACAAAGGCCCTAAGCAAATGTCTACCTGAGTTAATGCTGGCACAGGTCCTCCAGTGAATTTTGGTGGCTGGTATAATTTTAGATCAACTTGGCTTAACTAAGAACTTTAAGTAGGGTGACCATACATTCCAGTTTGGCCAGGACAGCCCTGGATTTCATAAACTGGTCTGGGCTAGTTGGAAAGCCCCAGAATTGCTGGGGCATGGGGCTCAGTCTGGTGGGAAGGTGGTGAGCATGGTGTGCCAGGCAGGTGGGCAGGTGGGCTGATGCAGTGTGGAAGCAAGGTGGGTGAACTGGAGTGGTGCCCAGCCCAGCCTAGCCTCTGCCTCCAGCTGCTGCTTAGTAAAAGCTGGGCTGGGCACATGTAGAGGGGGGTGCCTGCTCCAGTCTGAGTCCCTTGCTCACACACTGCAGCAGTGGTGCCTGCCTGCCTGGTGCACCATGTCGCTCTGCCTCTCCATCGAACTGTGACTTGCACCTCTGCCCACCTGCCTCTGCCTGCAGCAGCGCCACTGATATGTGGGGAGGGAGGGCCAGGCAGTGTCCCATATTTCCTTAAAAATAATATGGTCACCCTACCTTTAAGCAAGGTGCTTTGGTATATTCTGCATTTACGCTGTTGCAATTTGATAGATAAAAATACTTTTTACCGTTTTACCCATTTTTTTAAACCTGTTTAACCTATAATCAAATCCTCCTGTGTTTCGATCCCTGTGCATTGAACTGATAGCATATTTTCTTTCACTAGAGGACAAGTTATTCGTGATTAGGTTAGTTGATGAAGGCTGTATTCCATTGTTCCTCGTTATCTGTCTTTTCCCCAAACTGGTGAATAAGTGTAAATCTGTTCCTTGATTACTAAAAAGTGATTTTGGATAGCACTGCCCATCACAGAAATTTCTATCACCCGGGACTGATGACAGCTCATGATTTACATATGGCAATATGGTTTGGAGGGATCTCAAAGCAGGTGAAAATAAAGGTTTAATGATTGAATTATATATTCTTATTCTGTGATTGAAAATAATATAAAGACAACTGACTTGGCTACCAGACAGATTACATAAGCACAAGTTAAGTGGTGGAATAAAAATGAGTGATATTCCTCCTTGACTTAAGTACAGCACTAAGTAGTATGCCCTTGAATTCAGCATAAAGCAATTTCCTCCTCCTCAGTAACAGCTAGGGGGCATTCCAAATGCAAATAGAGTCAGCTTTGCATTTTTAATATTTCTTATATACATAATTCACTGCCTCAGTTTAGAAACGTTATTGCTACCTCTTCTGTGCATTTAAATTATTTTGTACCTCTGAACTTTCATATTAACTTTAATGTCATCTCTTAAAATGTATTTTGTGCAGGCTAGCTTGTACATACAGCTCTTGAATTCATGGACTGCAGAAAACAGACTGTGCTACCTGTATCATTTTATTGAGACAAAGTCCCTTTCTCAATTTTTTTTTAAGCAACAGCAGCCATGATTATACTGAAGCCATTAAATCACTGCATAACAATTGGGAACAAAATAAGTGCACTCAGTATTACAGCACCACATTAGTGTACAGTGTATTTTGCATACACAACCCATGGGTATAATGAAAATTGTAGGTGATCGATATTAAATAATTGTATTTCATAAGTTGCTTTTGTGATAATACAAATTAGAAGTAGAAGAGATTCATTACTGGATAGAAATCACCCTTTTGCTAGTGAGGGAATAGTTCTAATACTTACATACAATAACAGAAGGATAGTCTGTGATTACATGTGAGATGGTTACAGGAGGAATCTACATGAGATGTAAAATCAAAGTCCTCTCTTGTGGTTGTTAATGCTTTCATGGTACGTTTCAAAGAGGAGGAAGAGGATAGGAAGGCTTGCTAGCTTCCCAGTCACCATATTTGTCAAAGTTTTGAAAGTATGGACCGAAATCCTCAAATGCATCAGACCTTAGATGGAAGATTCACTTTCATGACTTTGATGCTTGATGGAAATAGCTTGCACAGTTCTGTTTAACCTATTTACCATATGCACAATCCCCTATAGCGTGAATGTAAAAAGTGGTACAAGAGATCTCTTCCTTCCCCTCTGCATAGAAAGTTATAAGATCCAGGGAAGAATCTACTCCTTGCTTCTCTAGACTCAGCCACCTCTTCATGCCCAGAGGGATACTTGGCACTCCAAAAGAGATCTCAGGGAAGTGGGACAATGGCTTCTTCTGCAATACCCAGCACACACCAACAAATCTGGTTGGCCATGTGGAGAGAGTAAATGGCATTCTTATTCCCTCTGCTTGTGCTGCTTCCCTTTTTCCCCCTATACTCCAGGCAGTATGGTCAAAACCTAAATGATGCACTTCGAGTAGCTCAGTTTCCAGCAATTGTTATGAGGCACGCAGACATGCTAACAAAACAAACTAATTTCCTGAATGTGAACAAGTCTATAAAATAGCTAAGGCCAAATGTTCTGCTCTTGTAAGTCCATTAAGTGCTCCTCACTGGCTGCCTGCAAATTCCTTTTGGAAACTAAAAAAATCAGCACTGCATTCTTGCTGCTTTCTGCACCATGACGCGTGAAAGAAATTCTGGACCTAATTGTAATCTCCCACTAATTCACTCAACTGACATCTATGGAAAAATCAGGCCCTGTTTTCAATGAGCTCATGGAGACTCCTGCTGTTGTGGCTTTACAGAGCCAGTATAGTTAGGGAGAGTGCTATAAGGGCCAGAGTCACAGGCATGCTGGCAAGAGAATGAAAGTTCATTTCCTGGCACCAGAGAGAGTCCACTGATGCCAGTGGCCTTTGTTACAGATAATGACCCAGATTCTGTGCTACTTTGTGCATCATCAACAGATTTGTCAGCTAAGAACCTAGTCCCGAATCTCCAACAGTAGTTTCAAGTATAAAGAACTGATGGATCATGTCCGAAGTTGTTCTCTCCTCACTTCCCCACCCCTCTCCAGCCAAAATCTTCATTACTGATGAAATCACTGCCAGAAAGAACACAGCTCAATGTTTACAACCCTGGCTGAGTTTTTTGATCTGTAAACTGAGAAAATGTGACATAGAAGTCACTAAGACAATAAGCATGGAATTTTTCAAAGCCAATTTTTGAGGAACTACTTGGATAAGAACATTAAATACTTTTGAGAAACAGCTGTGTAGTTCATGATCCATCAATTCACAGTGCTTGTGAGTCTAGTCTGTGTTAATGGTTAATAGTGACAAAGAGAGGGGTATCCAAATAACTGAATTTTCAATTTAGCAGCCACATATCTCCCCAGAATGTTTTGAACCTAATCAAAATTTAATTTTTTGTGTTCTTTCTTGCCAAAACAACCCTTACTTCCCATCCTCCCCCCCCCAAAATCTATTTCACTGAGAAATGGATATTCAATTCAGCAAAAAAACCCCCATTTCAATTCTAGGCAATAAGAGAAGGCATTTACATGAAAGGCTTAATTCCCATGGTTAGAGTGGAAGTTACTTTGTCTCCAATTATATTGAGAAGCCCAGGAGTTAGAGCACCTAACCATGATCTGGGAGATCAAGGTTTAGTTCCTACACAGAACCCACATCTCCTCTGGTAGTATGCTAACAAGCAGGCCATAGGGTTCTCTGGACTGACTGCATCCAGTCTCCCCTTCTGACACTGTTGCACTTTGAGTAAGCGATTAAACATTGATTGGAACAGGGTCTGGAACCCAGGCATCCAATCTCCTATGCAAATATCCTACCCATGAGAGCAGAGAATCTCTCTGTCTCAGTGAATATTTCCGTGTTTCATACAAAGTGGAACAGCTGCAACAAAGGGGGCTGAGGGAGTCTTACCTTAGAATAACTTGCTGGAAAGTTATTCTTGGGAATAACTCTCTTGGGACATAGAAGAGTACTTCAGTTTCCCATTTGTAGAATAAAGCTAATACCCACTACTGTATAGAGATTCTGGAAAAAAATTCACTAATATCGGGACAGCTCTATGAGACCTTTTGATTTAAGTCACTCTACAGCTTCATTGTTCTATTACCTTTCTGGTAAAATTGCATGCAACATAGCATATGTATCTAATTGTATTAATAGATTCATAGATTAATTGTATTAATAGATTAATAGATTCAGGATTAAGCTGTAACAGCGTGAATTCACACCAGATTTTAAGACATTCACTCTTATTTTCCTCCATCCAAGAAAAGAGGTGGAATTCTTCAAAGAGTGACCTCCTAGAGAACTGGTCCTCATCTTATTTATTTCTTGATTCTGCTATCAGTCATTGTATTAAAGGTTATTTTTTAAATGAAGCACCCATGAGTAGGAGAAATAACTTTTACCTTCTGTTCTAATTGATGAATGATGTGTGAACTAATCAGAAAGCTTTGCTGTAGCTACGATTAAAGCAACAGATGTATGTGGCTCAGGAGAGATTTGTTGAATTGCTTCAACCTTTAAGTGCTAAGGATAAATGGATGGTGACATCATTATACCTTGACAAATAGAAATTATATCATTCTCTTTTTTCATTACTGAAGGATGATTTATTTCTATGGCTTTCATTTTCATAAGCCCATCCATTGTCTCTAAAGTTAAAACCTTTTAAAATTGCAATATACAACCAAAGTGGGGAATAACAGACTGCCATGATCTACTGAGCATATTTTTTCTGAGCTGTTTTCTTGGAAAATACCTTTAATAAAACAATAGTGTGATTTACGTTAAGGTAAGAAAGATATAGTTGTAATGAATACCCAGGTTTATGTTTCAATCAACCAAAATACAAGAGTATAATGAACTAGAAAATACTAGTTTTAGTTATAGTCCATGTTCATCAACTGCTAGAGGATGCTGCTATGTTTGGAAGTTTTTGGAATTGCAGCCTATGAAATGAGAGGATGGTTTTGTGCCATAATAAACAGGCAAATGTTCTCCTCTCATCAGTGTTCCACCTGTATATTTTGGGCTGTTGCCTTGTTTGATTGCATGTCTCATATAGTCATTGAAATGGACTAGAATGTCCATGAAATTTTCAGTTATTACAGAAGATTGCATTTTTCCCTTTTACTGCAGCTTGCAAATCAGAAACCCTAAAAATAAAAGTGTGCATCTGTTTGGATAATCTATTCTCCCAGAACAGATTAAAATGACAGAATAAATCTTGGAAGATCTTGGAAGGGCTTTGAATGAATTACAACAGGAGATGAAAACAAGGTGAATTTTGTTTGGCTAAGACCTAAATGAGGAATTAAGCTGAGGCTGTGTCAGCATGAATTTATAGAATAAAAAAAGGGTCACTATCCTATAATATAGATGGTGCAAATTAAAGGTGATGTTTCAATGGCCAAGGCCTTAATAATTAATTTATCTTCTTACTATAGAGGTGGTTTAACAATTTGGGCCAATGCTCTTTAACAAATATTAAGTTTACCTAACATTTGGGAAGACCACAGCAGTGTGATTTACTTTATAAATATGGAAGAATAAACCATTCCATTGTGAAAAAATACTGAGAAAATTTGTGTTCTAGTTTGGCCAGAAGTGATGGGCTTGATGCATCACTTGTGTATATAATTCTATGGTCTCTGCTACACAAGAGCTAAGACTAGATGATCATATATGATCCCTTCTGGCCTTAAAATCTATGACATTTCTCATAGCATCACATCTCATAATTGATTTCATTACTAAATACCGGACACACATTTAAATGACAACCATGTTTTTGTTTCCCTCTGGTGTGACATCCATTAATGGCTTTCTTTAAACCCATTAGAATATCAGCCTTTATTTCTAGAACATTTTACGTCCATCTGCTCATCCTGACTCCAAAATAAAGAAAACCTCCTCTTATAAATTAAACAAATTATTGAGATTAATGCACGTGGCATTAGCACACTGCATCCTCCCTTAGAGCAACAAGAGGTAGGCAGCAATTATATAAAGTTAGAAGTCTGATACAAAATAGTGATCACATACTTAAGCAGAAAGAAACACTCATTCAAACATTTCAATATAAGACTATTTTGAATTTTAAAACCACCTTTGACTCATTATGACATATTAGCAGATGTTTCATTGGATCCCTTTTATAATGCTGTCGTGTGAAAGTATCAGTTTCGCCTGGAAAACAATCCATGTAGGAACTCTGTCTGTGTTTTCATAATAGACGTTTTGTCTTTACCCTCTGCGTGGCATTAAGAATCTGAGGAAGCCACTTTGAAACAGCTGGATTCAAAATAACTGTATTTACTAACTATAAAAAGCACAGAGGGTCTAGTTACTTCTATACTTTGCTACTGTGCTAGCTAGCTTCTAACATGGTTTCCATTTTTTTAAGATGTTGCCGGTGGGTGCTTGCAGACATAACCTTTCCCCCCTCCCCCCGGCGCTTTACTTTTAATTCGGCGTGTTCCCATGCTGAGCCTCCACACACGCCCAGAAGAGGCAGCACATTACTTCAACCCAGCTCTGCAGTGTCTGTAAAGATCAGGCGCTTTAGTGGGGCTCTTTTGGTGCTTTTATCTAATAGCCAATCGAAACAGCTTTAGATAAAAGCACCAAAAAGCTCTGCTGAAGTGCCCGATCTATATAGAGGCTGCAGAGCTGGATTGAAGTAACATGCTGCTTCTTCTGGTAAAGCACTTTTTTTTTTTTAAATGTCTGCAAGCAGCTTACAGACGTGGCTCTCTGGGGGCTGAGCACCTGCTAATTTTTTTTGGTGGGTGTTTGAACCCTGGAGGACCCATGGAGTTGGCACCTATGGCTCCTAGTGCCTTCTGCACTGTAAGACAGGGACAATATCAAGTGGGGTGCAAGGTAGTATCATGCTGAGACCTGTCAAATTATAGTATTACAATGCATATACTGCAAATTGAAATGCTGGGGTGTTGGGGTGTTGTACAATTTATTTCCTTTTGTATAAATACATGAGGTAGGGGTAGTTTCTTGAAATGTTTTAACCTGATTCTCTAAAGGAAGTAGTTGCAGGAAAGGAATAAGCACAACTGGGGGGGGGGGGGGGAGAGAATGTTAGAATAATATAACATTTTGTTCCTTTCATGTGGCATCATTGTCACATAGGTCTGGACTAAATGGAGCAATTTGTTTCATACTGAATGTTCAGTAGAACCTTCCGCCTCTGTTAAACATTTCCCCAAAGTACTGGATGTGCTTTAACAATATAGTTTTGCATTGATTTATCTGCTGCAGCCACCACTCAGTTTTTCCTTTTGGGGAAGAATAGAATTCTCCAGTGCCTTTTTATTTAATGTAAGATGTCTGGAATGTGGACCAAATGCAGCTATATGTCTCCTAAAATTATTTATTTAACTAATTAATCACTGAGCCATTGCTCAACCATTTATTAAGCACAGAAGAGCACTTGGGGCCTTGAAAAATTACTTTTCTGCCCCCATTAAGGCCCCTTTACACTGCCAAGGAGACTGTAGTTTAAGTGAGAATCTGTCTCTCAGGTTCTGTGACAAGGAGCTTGTAATGTTAATTAGAAATGGCCTTGTACTGGCCAGGAATCAAATCTAGGGCTCTTATAGCCATACTAGCGATATGATTTCAAGTCTCTCTGGAGTCTCCATTTGGAAAATCAGTGTAGGCTTGAGTCATATGACTGACTTCTACTCAGCTGCCCAAAGGGTTGTTCTGATGGCTGCAGCAGATAGCTGACTGAAGCAGATAGCATGGGGACACCCAGACCACATTTTCTTTCCCTTGGAAATGATCACTGCACCTGGGGAAAGAAGCAATGGTATAGGAGCTACTCTTCCAAATTTAAGTCATCAGAGGCTCACCTGGATTTTCAGAGACAGAATTACTGGTTTTATGGCTACTTTGAACTATAAACATCTCTCTAGTAGGCCTGTGCAAATAGGGAAGTATTTGATTTGGATTCCGATTCGGCCAATTCGGAGGACAGTGATTCAATTTGGAGATTTGGATCACTGTCCTGAATCGATATGGCTGAATTGGCTTCAGAAGATTCAGCACAGATTTGGAGAGATTCGGTGATTTGGCCATAGATTATAATGCGGAATCACTGAAATACCTATACCTTTGTCATTTTTTGTCAGATTTGGATGACAACAGCAGGGACAGTAGCCTCTTTTGAGGGCATGACATCTGCCATGTTTCAAGGAGATAGGTGCAGGGGTTTCTGGGAACCTGCACCTCTAACTGTTGAAATCAAAACTCATGTTATATGTGTGTGTCAAGGAAGATTTGGATGAAAACAGCAGGAATAGTAGCCCCTTCTGAGGGCATGAGGCCTGCCAGGTTTCAAGGAGATAGGTACAGGGATTTATGGGAAAATTCACCTCAAGGTGCTGACAAGCAAAACTTGTGATGTGCAACTTTGTGCACTTGTTAAGGCACAGTAGGGTGAAAACTGTAGGGATAGTAGCCCCTGCTGAGGCCATGAAGCCTGCCAGGTTTCAAGGAGATAGGTTCAGGGGCTTTTGGGAAACTGCACCTCAAGCTTCTGAAAGCAAAACTCATGACATGTGTGACTTTGTGTGTGTGTTAAGGCGCAACGGGATGAAAACAGCAGGGATGGTAGCCTGTAACAGAGGGCCTTCCTGGTGCTTAGGCAGAAACAGCTCACAAAAGGGACAGAAAGGCTGCAGACAGAGGCTTATGTGCTTTTTTATGTTCCTCCCCCAGAGCACTGTGATTGGAAGGGGACTCAGGGAAAGATCACAGTCACTGGCCAGCTACAGATGTCAGTCTTTCCCCCGCTGCTCCCGCTCCCTCTTCTCAGTTTCTGTTCCTCTGAAAGACTGCCTTCTGAATCTCCAAATCTTTTTCCAAATCTTTTCTGAATCAATTTGGAGGCTCCGAATCGATTCGGAGAGGTTTTTTTGGTCTTCCGATTTGAGTCAAATTCAGTGATTCAGGCTCTGAATTGGGACGAATCTCCGAAATCAAATCGTTAACTGAAGCTTTGCACACATCTACTCTCTAGACTAGTTCAACAGAATGTTGACATTCAATACTGTAGTAGTTGCAGCATAAGAAATCCACTCTCAAGTTACTTTTCCTGATTTTTAAGGTTAATATGATAATGATTGCCTTCATTTACACCACATGTAAATTCCCATGTAATTCTCACTAAAAGACTGCCAAGGTACAAATGGCAATGGGTTTTGGTCCTGATTTTGCTATTTTTTACTAAAAAAACCCAACCAATCAACCCACCCCATCCCAAACCAAACCCATACACTTCTGGAAAATGAAAGATAAAATTTGTTTTTTTAACCAAACAAATTTTGGTTTCCTGTTACTTTCTGTTAACTTGTAATCACAATATTGGTAAGAATTTCTGTGCTATGGGCACTGACTTAGTCATTTGCTAAATAAAAACCATTTGTACGGCATACCTTGTCAAGTTTGGTGCCTAAAGAAATAAAGGCCCTTCTTAAACTCACAAGTTTCATCAGCAAGGAGCATTGCAAATTTGTCCTACAGGGGACAAAATGTCTTGCCCATCCAAATATATTCTAACAGCTTGCCTAAAAGAAAGCCTGATATTCACTCTAGGGAACTGGAGTAGGTGCATGCCCTGATTTGTAAGGCACTGTTTTTTTGCATATAGATAATAATAAGAGTTTCCACAGATCTTGGAACACGGTTGGCATACTTCTTGCAGTTCTTTTAACCCAGATTTTACCACACACAGTTCCACCCCTTTGACTGTATCTACAGTCTGACGTTCAGCTCACCAAGGCCACACAAAATTCATGTACCTGATGCATCTTTTGAGATGTAACCTTCCTTCTAGTATTAAGCTGATGGAAAATGCCCCTTTCATATCTAGCAGGTAATGCTTGTAATTATCCAGTAGAGGGATTTTGGGGTAGCTTTTACATCTATGCTTTAAACTCCATTTTGCTTTCTTCGAGAACCCAGTAAGCTATGACAGTTTTCTGTCAGTTGCCCCCATGACTACAAGAAATCCTTAGCTGGATATTTCCATGCTGTTTTATTGAAGTAATTAGAGTGAGCCATACCAATTGACCCTCAGTGAGGATTTTTTCCTTGGTATTCTCTGGGTCTGCCTATGCACTAGCGTATGCATACCATCTATTTCCACAACTCATATCATGGGCCATGCATAGTCAAAATGAGAGGCATGTGTGCATGACACTTTAAAGTGAGCTAAATGCTTTTGCACTGCTTTAATGGTGTTGGTGTTTGCATGCCTTGGCAGTGTATTGCGCATTAATTTCAGCCGCTGTAGGAAATTCGGAGGCATAATGCACCTTAAATGACTTTGGGCACAGGAAACTAAAACTCCTTCAAGGAGTTTTAGTTTGCTGCTCCTACAGCTGCAGAGTAAAGCACCAGGCTCTGTGCAGCCCAGGAAAGCAGGCTCCACACAAGAAAAGTAGTGAGCCTGAATCTGTCTCCCCCCGGAACCTGCCTGCCTGCCTGAGCTGCATGGGGGCCAGGTGCTTTCCTCCATGGCTGTAGTGCCCCCAGGACCGCCCAAGCTGGGTGCCTGAGGGTGGGTGCCAGCTGGGGAGGGGGCGGGGGGCTGCCACTGCTGCAGAGGGAAGCACTAGCACCTCCCCCTCTGCAGCCCAGGGACTGCTCTGCTCGCTGGCAGCTCGCCCTCCCCTCCCCGCCCCGCCAGAGAGGCAGGTGAGTCAGTGGGGTATGAGCACGACATGGGGGTTTAACCAGTCCTAGATTGAAATGGTGTTTTTTAAAACCCACCGCTTCAATTTGGGGCCCCCATTTTGCCTACACATGCCCCTCCTAGTTATGGAATTAATGCTGGTCAATTATTTGTCATGATGTGAATTCCCACACTAGACATTCCCTTTTCAGGTGCCAGCACCAACTTGCTGCATAAATTAAAATCAATGTTCCACTGTAGGTAGAAGTAAGAATATTTTTAGCGAGATACTTTATTGGACCAAATGTCTGGTTGGGATAAAGTTGCACAAGACTTCATACGTAAGGCAACCTTCCCCAGGGCACTATAGGTATACAGGTACTTCTGCTATAGGTACCTTGTTGTTAGTCAATAGTCAATAGTTCAATAAGAGAAAAACACTCTTTGAACTGCTTGTTAGTGTTTTCAGGAAGATAATTCTTGAGCTATTGTACAGAATAGCTTAATATTTTGACTTTTGGAAGATCATACTTTCCTACTTCCTTGATAACTCTATCAGAGAGAATGGTGTCCAGGCATGAAAGCGGTGAAGAGAACAATGTCTCCATTAAGCTGAATTATACTTATGATTTGATTATGAACTGCATCTCTGAAGCAGGCCATTTATCATTTGCAGTTCTGTAAGGTTGTAAGTGTTCTGAAGCTTTATTAAAGGCCATTTATTAAAGAGTTTTTAGTCTGATCACAAGGTGAATCAGAGAAGGGATGTAATCTAATGGTTACCATACAGTTCTGGGAAACATTCTTCCTGGGTTTTGTTACTGATTCAGTTTGTGACACTGACACTGTATTTAACCTTTTGGTACCTCAGTTTCTTCACCTGTATAATGGTTGCAAAAATATTTATCTTCCTTGCCCAGATGCTGTGAGGTTCGTTTATCATGTATAAAATAGTTTGGTTCTTTGCATTAAAGGACATTACATAAATCCATTTTTTTGCTAGTTTTGTAAGTAGTAGTATAAATTTTCTCAAAGAAACTACCATCCATCAATAATTACCGTCAGGCTTTTAAGCTACTCAGATGAATGAACATATACATATTAGTTGTTATTTTTCCTATCATCAGTGCCTGAGATGCAGCATTTTTTCAGTGTGGAATTCATTTGGCCATTAGAATATTTAGACTTGCATCGCATCCTGCAGAATTTCACAGAAGGTAATGCGCAAATAGAAAAATACAGATGGATGCACAAAGGTTCAAGAGCCTAAGGTTAGAACTGGAATGCATTGCTGGGATATGCAAACCTGCTGTCTGACTAGCTGATTGCAAGTGATTTGTGCTACCATGATCTTTGTGAGTAATGGCCTGTCAAAGTCTCATCAAAAGTTATTAGTCCATCCATAAACTGGTACTTCAATATGTAAACTTGGCTTGTAATTAATTTTATGTTCTATGACCATAGCACCCCAGAGCTCTTATTTCATTTTTGGAGCATAATTGATTAGGCTTCCTGTAGTTATAATGTGGACCAAGGATATCACCACCAAACAGGGAGAAATTTGTGAAAGATTATTTGTGGGGAATGTCTTACTGCTTTTGTAGAGCACATACAGTGCAAAGCAAATGACAGTGTTACTGCTGACTTGACCTTCCTTGGAGTTTTAAAAACACACACAACCAAGAGAGCATCTAATCATAAAAGCACTCTTTACTGGGGATAGTTGGCAAATATTTATACAACTATTTTTATTTGGTCATTTAAAGGTTTGTGCTGTTTTCACAGAGACCCTTGGATTGATTCTGATATTAACTGCAGTTTCTTGATCACATTCCAGTTTGGGTAATTACATTCTCTTTGCTAAAATTTCCATTGTATTTCAGTTGAATCCTACATTTTTCTTCACTTCCTCTGAACAGAATCATATATATCCAATATGGCTTTCAATAATTAGTGTCCATGTCTAATATAGATGATTTAGTCATTTCCCTTCCTATTCTCTCTCCTGTTTAATATTTCAGCAAATGTTATATGAAGAAAAAATGTAGGACAGGCAAGCTATATTTAGCTTAATATATAGCTAGCATGAATGAGGCAACATTTTCCAAAGATAAGACCAAATTTGCTCTTAAATATGGTCATCTTTTGTCTCAGTTAAAATAAATGATGATAAAGACATTATATGTAAAGAGACAAGGTAAAACATTTCTGTTTGCATGGGCCATTGAAAGAGTGAATGCGTATTAATAGTGCAGTATTCACTATTTGGAGCTTAATTTTGTAATTCATTATGAAGTCACTGAAGTTGAAGACTGAGTCCTTGCTCTAAAAAAACACAGATTTTCTTATTTTTCCAATTGCTTCCCTACATTACTAATGTACAACTGAATAATTGAGCATAAAGTCTTAGAGAGGTGTGTTCTAGTCCTTTGCAATCAAAGCATACAAGCACCGTATTAAAACCAAGTACCTGAGATTAGCTTCTGTAAAAAAAGTGCTCTTAGACTCAGCAGCAGTTGTGTTGTGGATAAAGACAAAGCAAACTTCCAAAGTTGAGGTTTTGAAAAGCAAAAGCTTTTCAAAAATAGAATCAGAAGAAATGAGAAATGCTTTCCTCCTGTGCTATAACATAATGATAAATTACTTTTCCCTCTCCAAAACCAAGCTGGAAAACCTCTGCTCACCTCTATTATCTACTTCTGGTCTCTAAAGACATATTACCATATTAATTCATTGTGTTATACAATTTAAGCATCTAAATGAGCTTACCTTATGCCCTCTTAATAGTATTTTCTTTTGATGTTAGCTTTAAGTGATATATTTTAGGGGTTACTTGAAGCAGGATACATTAAGGAAATGTATTTAAACTTAATTTGGTTTAAAAATGACGAGTTAACCCTTTTTGATGAACCACGCATAGAAAAAACCTGCAGCCCCCATAGATACATCAACTTCTAACTTCCAAATACATGTTGAGAGGTCAGTTACAAACAAGTGATGAGATTTTCAAAATAGCCCAAGTGAATTAGGATCCTAAAGTCCCACACTTTGACTTGTGAATTCAATGGCACTTGTGCTTCTCATTCAGCCCTGCTGAAAATTCTGTGTAAAGATGACTAATTAAAAATTGTTCACAAAATTGAATCCAAAGTTCAATTCATTATTGTTCTTAGTGTGTATAATTATTTGCAAGAACAAGTATAACTCTTAGGGTATGCACAAACATTCAGGGAGGTCAGGGGGAGGTTAGAGTGAGTTAAAAATGGCTACCGGATTTAAGGTGGATGGAAGGCTATTGGGAGGGCTTGGAGAGATCAGAGGGAAAGTGGGTTCTGCAGGGGAGAGTTGGGGGGATTGGGAGGACAGGTTGACTCTACAGAGGGGATCAGGAGGATTGGGGGGCAAGTGGGGTCTACAAGAGGATAGGGGGAGCCTGTGGGGGGTTGGTTGGGTCTGGGAGGGTTTGGTGGGATCAGGGGAGCTAGTGGTGTCTACACGGAGGCTTGAGGGGGTGGGACAGGCTCTCTCCCCCTCTTGACCAAGGGTTATTTTTAGCCCCTCTGACTCTCCCAGATGAACAACCTTTCCCAAGCAAACCTAACCCCCTATTCTGTTTGGCCCTCCCTCCTTTCCAATTTACACTGATGGGATCCTGACACTGGGAGCAGCTTGTGGGATGGAGGTTTTGGTGGGCTTGAGGGGAGGGGGGCTGGCTGGCTGGTGGTAGAGGGAGGGGACATTGTTCATTTTGGGGTGGGGCTAGGAGTGTGTCTGGGAGGGCGGGGGGCTAAAAATAGCCTGGTGCTGGTTGGGGGGTGGGAGGAAAAACATTTCAGGGGCTGAGGCCAGTGGCTAGGCTTTTCCAGCCCTGGGAACTATACAGAAGTTCAGTTAGATTGGTCTCACCAATCTCAGTTAGGCTACCTCCAAGGTAGGGTTAATTTAGATTGAGTCAGCCATTTTAGACTGGACTAAACTTCCTGAACTTCTGTACAGTTTGCACTAAGATTGACCTAACTAGAGATCTAAGTGTAGGGTCCACACCTGGGCAAACTAAGTTAGATCAGGTGGCTATTTTTAATATGATCTAATCTCCTTGAACATCTGTACCTAGCTGTAGGCACTTGGAATTATGTTTCAGAATCTTGAAAATATCTGTTTATTCAGATATATATCGTGCAAGTTATGGTCCTGATTCACCAAGGCCTTTCAGTAAAGGCTTTATTTCAAACCTGTGTTTTGATGTTTTGCTGAAACATGCTACTGAAGCATGGGTTTAGTTTCAGACATTGACAGAGGAAGCAAGTGGAATGCCATGTTTTAGGAAACCAACAGTTAATAGAAATAGTTTGAAAACTACTGAACATTAGAATGTTTAGAACACAAGAATAGTTTGAAAACTACAGAACATAGAGAATTGCTATACTACCCACATACCTAGTCAGCAAAGTCATGTAATGTTTAATTACAAATTATGAATTAATTAGGGGGAGAAAGGTTCATGAAGATGAGACAAAGCCCACCCCCCCAGTTCTGAAGACAATGAAACAACTAGACATTTAAAGTTAAGCACTTATACAAGTGTCTTCAGGATAAGACCTACATTTGTATAGAGTAGTATTGTCAATGAATAACGCAAGCAGCAGGATTAAGCACAGAGTTGTCACACTGCTTTATAAAAACAGTTCTGCATATTCACAACATAGTGATTATTCTATTTCAGACTCTTAAAGCATCCCAGTTTGGGATAAAAACACCATCAGAGGGTTGGCTGACTGAATTGTTTATTGCTATTTACTTCCTACAAGGACCAATTTAGCTAGCACTGACTTATTGTCAAACTGCCCATTAGTTCTTGTGTGACCTTCCACTGTGTACTAAACATCTTGTAGTTTTTAAGGGAATTTCATCTCATCCTTGTAGCCCTGACATAAATTAGTAAATGGAAGATGTCTTCATTTGACATGTTCTACTATGAGTACATGATCGGTAGATTCTTACGTTCAGTGATTTTAATTTAATAGGTTTATCCTTGTGCCAGATACGGAATTCATTTAAACTGACCTTACTTTATTTGAATTATTGCTCAGATTTGCACAAGTACAAATGACCTAATCTTCCAAAATACATTTTCTGATCGACATAAGCAAACAGTCTGAAGAAGCAATTATGTAAAAGAAATGGTTTTGTGCAACAAATGGCCCTATAAATAAACAAGTACTTTCTAATCACAGGCTAAAAGAATGTGCCATTTTTCTTACTTTCCCCCCCTTTTTAATAAAAAATAATAGTTGAACTGAATGAATTTTAATATTCAGGTAGGTAAGAGGCATATGGTGCTGGCAGATGTCAAATTTAGTGCAAGTAAATGCAGTACAAGCTTCCCCTCACCTGACCAGCAATACTCCTGTTTTTTCTGAGCCTATCAGCAAGAGATTAGGTTGCAAAAAGAAAATCCATCTGCACTGATCATCTATTCTAGCTGAGTGAAATTTTTTTCTGCAAGCTTGCCAGAGGTGAAAGCTAATGCTTTGACCTTCTACACTGTCCCACCTACATGTCCATTCCATTTTCACCATGGAAGCAGTTCTAGGGTCTCGGTAATGTTTGAACTTGTATTTTTTTTTTCAAAAGAAGCATGATGCCACATCTACTACTTTTTTCCTGAGAAGGTTCCAATCACCCACTGCTGTATCACTGGGGGAAAGCATGATTGTTTGCTGGTCAGATGACTGGGAAATCAATCCAGCATACTCTTTAAACAATACCCTGGTGCTTCACACTGTGTAAACCAGGAATAAGTTAACAAGCTTTACACTATTGTACAACTGGTACAAGATGAGAATGAGCTCCAGTGAGAGGAAAATGAACTAAAAGTCAAAGGTCAGTAAAGAAGACAAGGAATTACATTGTGATAGAAAGAAAGGGGGAGGATGGTTCAACAGAAATAAAAGTAGGTTAGAAGGGTAATACCTATATATGAAAAGAGAACAAAGAAATGCTTGGACAGAGAAGGTAAAATACAAAGCAAGTGAAGAGGAATCAGAATACTGATTAAAAAGAGAAGCAACAAACCCAGGAGGGCTGTAGAAATAAAGGTAGACTTGTCATGTGCCTTCTACAAACTGAGGTTTGTTTGGCTTTGTCTTTCTACTCACTTCGGTGGATCAGGCTTCCAATATTCATGTCCTATAAGACCTTCCAGACAAAACTAACTGAGAAACAGTAACTTTAGCAGGCCTACAGAGAATTGCTATACTACCCACCTACCTAGTAATGTGGACAAAAGTATAAAAGCAGAAAGACATTGCACATGGATAAGTTACAGGCACTTATATTCCTTATTTTACCAGCATTTTGCAAACTTAATATATTTGTTCTGTGTTACACGAAAATCTCAAATATAAGGTAGAAAGAATAAGGATATGATGCTCCCCTCAGTGATGCTATTGTAACTCAGGAGTCACTCTTATAGAATAAATGGATTTATGCCAAAATAAAACTGATGTGTGTGAGAGCTGAGTCAGACATCTAATTTTGGTCTGAGTTCACCTACTTTTGAGCTGCTAAATGATGGTGATATGAAGCATGTGCACTAAAGAAGGTATGAAGTTTGAGGTTTTATAAATGTAGACAACTAGGACTTCAGAACTTTTAAGCTGATACATATTTGATCCATCAAAAGCTTCCTAGCTTTGCAAATCCAGGAGTTTCCTCTAAGAGAGGCTGTGCTCCTGTATTCATATTTATTTTTCTGATTTTTAAAAAATTGAATTGGAATTTCACCGTGCAAATTAGTATGAATGCATTGCCATGCTCCCACAGGGGCATAGGAACACACACATTTATATTTAGGGAGTTATAAGAGAGATGGACAGAAGAGACAGTACAGGCCAGATTGCCTTCCCAACCAAAGGGAATCTGGTGAAGTACCCTCTCTCAGTTTTCTCTTCACTCTCCCCTTTGCTTGGTGGGGCCATGGTGATTTTGTAGACTGTAATCCTCTCACATCTGAAGATCCCAGGGTGCACAGGTAAGAGAACTCTTTACTTCAGAGAGCCAGGAGTTTGTGTCCTGCCATCCTGCTTGCCTTCTTCCCTGGTGGCAGACTTCTACAGAAGCAATCTGCAGTTACTCAATGGGAGGCACAGTGGTGGTGTAAACTGTAAACTGAGTCCCATATCATTGCATGCTACCTAGATACCATATGAAAGCTTGGGTGTCTAAAATGGGCAGCATGGAGGGGCAGAGGTGGCCTTAGGGGTGGGTGACATGGGCCACTGTCTCCAGCCACTACTCAGGAGGAGCTGGGCCTGACAGTGCATGTAGCTCTGCCTCCCTGCTGGACTGCACCTTGTGCCCCTGTCCACCTGCCTCTGCCTGCAACAGCATTGATGACTTGGGAGGGAAGGTGGTGGGGAGGGCACTTTTCACAGATGAGCCTATGAATTGCACTTCATCAACCTCATAGGTACAGAAACTCATGGATTCAGTATAGACATTGGAATTCTGACACACCACAACCTGCTGGACATCTGACCCCCCAGGTACCTCTCCACTTTACCTGCTACATCCCCCTTCCCACCCCCCAGCCTGTCCCTCACCCCCTGAAGCCTCCATTTCCATTTTCACTGACTGGCTTTCTTACCTGCATTATGCCAGGCCAGTCTCTGGCTTCTTTACTCTTCCTTCTATCCAGGAACACCACACACACCAACTACAGGTGCTATCTCAGCCTGACGAAGGGTTTTTCAACCCAAAAGCTGGCATCCCAGGAAGCTAAGCTAAGCTTACCTGGAACCTCACAAATCCACTGCAACCAGCAAGCCTCAGGCCTCTCAAAGATATGGCAGGTCTGGGCTTTCCCCAGACAGAACTGCGTGAGTGCGTGTGGTGACTGGAGGTTATGGCGCCTCCTACCCACCTTTCACCAGGGAGATCCTCGGTCCTAGCATTTCCTGGGACTGCTCTACCCCTGGCAGTCCCACCAGGCCTCCCGACCCTGGCAGAGTGCAGTTTTAGTGGTCATGCCCAGGACCTGGGGCCTCCTCCTTCCCCACAGCCCCATCGCATACCTCCAAGTTCATCCTGGCATGGGAACTTAGCAGGTACATGTTTTTCCCCTGCTGGCTAGTGATGCAGTGAGTGCCACCACCAGCTCTGAGAGCGGGGCATTAAATGGTTTTTAAAAAATGAAAAACGGAAATAGGCGCAGATGGAGTGAGGAGGGTGGCACTCACTCCATCTGCACATGGAGCTTGGGGAACCCCAGCAGCAGGAGGTTCACCTTGAGGAACACTGGCTGCTCTACCAAACCAAGATCCAAGCAGGTGCAGTGGCGTATCACTGCATCACCAGCAATGCTGAACACCCTGTCACTTGGAACATGGGTCAGTGGACAGGACAGGTGTTCCTGGGAAACCATGGCCAGACCTTGCCACATCTGGCTACGTCTTGCCCAGTAGGCCAAGGGGTCACACAGCAGTGGCTCCACATCCTCGGCGAGATAGGCAGCCATCAAGGCCTGAGTGCTACCTGCCTGATAGTGGGGTCTGGTGCCTCTGGACCCTACCATGGAGCCATGCCTTTGGTCCACATTGGCAGCACCTGTGGTGAAGGAGGAGACTGGCTGGTGGATGGCATGCTGGCAAAGGACAGTGGATCCCCCTCTTTCATGTCCCCCCAGCACCACTGTTCTGCCTCCCTGAATCTCTTTACTAGCACCTCTGTCCACTGATTCAGGCTTCGGCTGCTGCATTTGCTCCCCTTCACCCTCAGGTCACACATGGCAGCCAGCACATGGACTGTACTGGACTGCAAGGGATCAAGCCGTTTCCTGATGCCCTCCCTCAGCCGCCTCACCAGTGCCTGCACATCTGATGACAGCAGCTTGCCCTAGTCTGGAACATTGATCCCCTGGAACTTCTCCATTTGGTTCTGAAGTTCCCTCACTACAGGGATCACCTGGCTAAGGAGGGCATCAGCAATGCTGAGGGTCTTGGTGGCCTCGAGGAAGGGCTTAAGGAACACCAAGATCTGGGAGATGGTATCCCACTCAACTCTGTCAAGGGGGCCACCAGTCCCAATCTCCCTGAGCAAGGCCATCTCATGGATGGCTTTCTGTTGTTCCACCAGCCTCTTGAGCATCACGTGTGTGGAGTTCCACCGAGTCTCCACATCTGGCATGATTTTGCATGATTCTGAGGGATGTTCAGCTCTGCCTGTTTGTCCTGCAGCATCTTGCCCCCTTTGATGCTCCGGTGGAAGTAGCCTGCCACTGTCCTGCATTTGGAAATGAGCTTGCTGGTGGTGCTGGCACCGTCACCAGCAACCCTGTCCCCCTCCATGGCATCCCTGACAATGAGGTAGAACTTGTGTGCCACACAGTGGATGCCAACAAAGTTGGCATCACGGACAACCTTGACTATATTGGCCCCATTTGTCAGCAGTGGGGCTCACCATGAAACCTGCCCAATGAGCTACTCCTGTACCAAGCAGTTCATGGCCTCCATGATCTCAGTTGTTGTGTGGGACTCATCCATCACCTCAGCTTGAAGGAGAGTCCACCAACGGCCTAACTGGTCATACCAGTGCTCTGTGAGGGAGAGGTATGCATGACCTCCGCCCTGGCTGCTCCAGCTGTCTGAGGTGAAATGTAAGGCCATCTGCAGACCTGCCTTATGCAGCTCCTCCCTCAAGTACTTCCTGTATGCCTCATACAGGGAGGGCATCACTGTCCTGCTGAAGGTGGTGCACGTGGGCACTTGGTAGGATGGGGCCACAAGTACCATGAGCCACCTGAACCCTGGCTACTCAACTAAGGAGAAGGGCTGGCCATCCAGAGCAAGCATCTCCCCAATGCTCTGGGTGATCGCAGTCACCTTTGCAATGTGCCCCCCTTTCTGTCCGCCTTTCCCCCACTGTTCCAGGCTGGCTTGCCTCTGCTTTAGGTGGCAGTGGCTTTGGAGCGAGAAGGGGACTTTTGGGGCACTCTCCCACTGGTGCCAGGCTGAGGAGGGGCAAGGGGGTGGTGCCTGTGGAGATGCATCAGCATCTCCGTGGTGCTCACATGTTTTGTTCCCTTGCCCTGGCTGGTTTTGGCTTGGCAGTGCAGGCAGATAGCATGTGTGGGATCATCTGCCAGCTCAATAGACCCCAGATCACACTATCCATTCTCTTCTGGGGTGCGGGTGCATGTGTGGATGCTGCCTTTCCCCCTTCTTCAGCAGGCAGAGGCACAGCAACAAGAGGAGCAGACTCAGCTGAGCCAGTTGCCTCCAGAACCTCTACCTCAACCTCCTCTGAAGTGCCTTCTGGGGAAAGAGACCTAGCTCTAGGGGAAACTTGAGAGGTGTGGGGCACAAACTCAGTTGATTCTCTTTCCTTCCTCAGAATTTCCCTTACTATGGCACTCATATCCAGCTCTAGCTATTCCTCTGGCACTGGAAGGCTTAGTATGGGAAGTAAAATGGGGGTGGAGGAGACTGTCATGTTGGTGCTGCTTGTTGTCATGGTGGTGGTGGGGATTATAGCTAGTGCTCTTGGAGGGGATGCAGACTCAGGCACAGGCAGTAGAACTGTTCCCCTCTCCTTGCTGCCTGTAGAACTGGAAGCCTCATACCTGCTTGTTGTAGGAAAGAGTGTGTCTCTCATTCTGGGGTCAGAGGGAAACTTACAGCTCTCCCTCTACCTCCTCTTCCACTCCTCCCTGAAGCCTTGTTAGCTGCCTTTCCAACATACTTCATGGTGTGTTTCATAGTGTCTTTGCCTTGGTGTGCTGGAAAATCTGTGTGGTCTTCTGTAATGGAATCTGATTTAGGTAATATATGTAGATAAGATAATTGTATGTATGTGTATTTATGTAATGTATGTATGTATTAATGTATATACTTAATAAATAAAATATATAAACATATGTAGTATGTTTTCCTGAATAAATTTTATATTATAATATGCAATATATGCTGTGCTTCCCTGCACAGTGAATGGAATGCACACTGTAAGAGAAAGCACAGATTTCTATTCTGGGGCAAAAAAATCAAATTAGACTAACAAAAACAAAAAGCATTCTGGGGGGAGGAATAAATTGAAAGGAATGAATGAATATAATAATAAAATAAAAGGGTATAGAGGGTATAGAAGGGTATAGTAAAAGGGTATAGAAAGCAAAAGGTATTGATGAATCCCACTTGCTAGTAACAGGCTAGCAAGTAGGAAATGATAGCCTTTATTGTCTGATGCTGCTGAGCTGCTGGAAGACATAGCTCAGTAACTGACCCAAGGCAAAAGCAGCTCAGTTCAAACAATGCTGCTTTTTATGCTGTTTTTCCATCTCTCCCCCAGAGCACTGGGATTGGAAGGGACCTCAGGGAGGGATCACAGTCACTGGCCAGATACACAGTCAGTGTCAGAGCAGTCCTTCCTCCCTCTTCCCCCTCCCTCTCCTTACTTTCCGTTTCCCTGTAAGCAAGCCCAGCTTCAGCTTCGAAACTTGAAATGTTTCAAAATGTTTTGGCTGCCCTCGTTTAATTTCAAGACTGTTTCAAAGCCTTTCATTTCATTTTGATTTCGCTGTTTCGAGCTCAAAACTAGTTGAAACAGTGTCAAACCAAAACAGCCAGCAAATTTCGCGCAGCCCTAGTGAACAATTCCTGGGAGGTGATACTCTCCTCACACAATATAGACAGAGAGACACTACTGCTAAAGACAAACTGCCAGGAGCCAGTCTGCACTTAACATGTCAAAATATGATCTAATACCTTGCTTTGTCAGTTTACATCAATACATTCTTATGTTGCTTACAGAAATGTCCTTACAACATTGACACTTTAGATGAAAATAAAACAATGTGGAGTCCTCGGAGGAAGGAGAGATTTTTACATACATAAGTAAGCTAGTTATTTGGAAAGGGAAGGGAAAGTGGGGAATCTAGCCATGACAGAGAAAAAATAATATTGGCTTTCATTATTATTTTAGTTATGTCTTTAAGATAACATGGTACCCTTTCCAAAATAAATATGTTTGTACCTTTAAAAAAGTGTTAAGACACAATAAAATGTTAGGCGAAGTAGTGGCTCATTTCCTCAGACTTCTGGGTTTCTCAGATACCTCTGCTTTGCATGCTTTGGACCACAGAGCATGTTTCCATGGTGACAAATAAATATTATGTTTATTTACCAGGCAGCAGGGAATGTGACAATGTCAGCAAATGACATTTCTGTTCCTTTTTCTTTTTTTCCACGAGTTTTGTTTCAGTTAATGGAACTGGCAGCAGAAGCCACAGATTTTCTTATTCTTTTGCTTTTTCTTGACAGGACTAAATAGCAGCTATTTTGATCCTGTAATTCACTGATCGACACTTCAAAAGCCTCTTGCTCTATTCAGTATGCAAGATAGAGGTTTGTGGCCCCTGGGTGGTGGCTGCAAAGTGTCAAGTAAATTTCTGGTCTTGCTTGTGGGAAAAGAGTCCAAGTATTTCCTAGACGGTGCATGTTGCTTTTCTTAAACTCTTCTACATGTCTGTTCTTGTTGACTTGGTTCATAAAGATGATCCGCAGAAAGGTTATGATTCTTGTATGAGCTGCTGTCCAAGGAAAAGCTTCATATTTCCAGTAGACCTTAATCCTTATAGATCAGGTAGATTTTCAGAAAGAAGCTTTGTAATTATAAAAATCAAAGGGCAGTAGATCGGAAAAGAAATGAAGGATATAGGCATGCTTATTATTTTTTGGATTTTAAACCTGTTGAGAAATACTTTATCTGGGCTTATATAAAAATGTATTTGTTTCTTAACAGTTGCATGCTGCTTATTTAAGTGAAAGACCCCAGCGGAGTGTCTGAAATGTCTTTGGAAAAGTTGAAAGAAAGAATAAATGGTAGAGGAAAGAGCAGCTGCAGCTGTCTGATGCTTTAGGGCTGTTTTGTAATATAACAGTAATTTAGTTCTTTTCACCTCTTGCCAAAGGACCCAGATTTCTGTAAAATAGATCAAAACCATATAAACTATAATGAAATGCCACCTTTCACAACAGAAGTATTGAGAGAAAGAGGGGGGTTACATCTAGGAAATACTTTAAAGTCATTTGGGCTAAATATAGTCAAGAGCAACCTGTCTATGAATGAGTTTTTTATGGGATTGGGCCCAAAAAATCTTAGAATCATAGAAAATGGAGATGAAAAGTACCTTGAGAGGCCATCTAGGCCATTTGCTTGCCCCAAGACAGGATCAGCTATACCCAAGTCATTCCTGGCATGCATTTGAATCACCTACTTAAAAGCCTCCAATGGCACAAATTCTCCCTGGGTAGCTTATTTCAATCTTTAAGTATTGAGTTAGAAAACTTTTCCTAATGTCTAATCTAAAACTCCCATTTTACAATTTAAGCCCATTGCTTCTTGTTTTACCTAGAACTAGAACACTTTATACTTTGCGTGGTAACCTTTTTCATATTGGAAAACTCTTATCATTCCACTCTCTACCTCCCATGTATTCCCTTTTTTAGACTTATGAAGCTTAGTTCTTTTAATCCTTGGAAACAACAGCGAGATGATTTAAAGGTCAAGAATGGTCTTTTAAAATTACCTTTGTGAACAGAAATAGCTTTCACTGAGGATGAAGGAAATGAGATGAACTTCAGCAGGAATCAAGGTTCACACTGTGGAATTTACCAGGGACACAATCCATTGATCTCCCACTTTCGCACCTGTCCCATGATATCTGGTCTCCAACACGAGCATATCTGTTCAGCTATTTCTTTACTTTTATGTTACATTTTCTTTGTGTTCACTCTCAAAGGTGTTTGAGTAAAGATAAAGCAAACTTTGGGATAGGCGTAATGAAAGGCACTGTTGGATACATTAGAGCGGTGATTCTCAACCAGGGTGCAACAAGTTCCTTTTAAAGATGCCACGAGATGCTGCATAGTATTAGCTCTGTTAGGTGTGCCAACCTTCACAGGATTCACAAGATAAACCCAGAGGTCATGTCTACATATGTGGATGTTTGATTCCCTGTGGACAACCAGCAGTGGTGCACCTTTTGCTGCTGCTACTTGTCCTGGGAGAATGCCTATGCCATGCATGCTCTGGTGCACAGCAAGTTAGCCCGGGGGTGGTAGAGGAGGCTGTGGCCAGCACTGGGCTGGACCCAGAAGCTTTACTTGGGGTCCTGGGAGGTGGTGATTCTGCTGCGTGGAGCCTGGCTGGCAGACACAGTGTGGCTCTGTGTAGCCCAGCTCCCTTTTGAGCGGCACATGTTGCCCATGCATGTGCTGCTCCGCTTTTTTTCTCCATGGGTTTTTTTGACCCCTGGATATGAACTGCGGTATGTGGTGCTGCAGACCTATCTGCGGCACCACATACTGCACGGCCATGCTCATTTGGACATGGACAGAGATTTCAAATAGAAATCCATAGTGTCAAAAACATTCTGACCTGTTAGGGTTATTCTGAGTTCTTTGCCACAGAAGAACAGCTCTATAACTTTTCCATAGTCAAAAAATTAGTGTAAGTTAAGAACTGGCATTTTCCATGAAGTGCCTTAAGTCTAATGAGTGGTGCCTTGAGTCTAAAAAATGTGGAAACCACTGCATTAGAGGGATATGGAAGGGTGTACACTGAAATCCCAAGAAGTCTTCTGTCTGACTGAACTAGAATTCATTCTGTGTGCTCCTAAGCTGCGAACACCAGCCTTGAAAAAGGTGCATTCTTTTTTCTCTTATTCTCAGCCAACTCTGTTGGTCAATGTAGCTAGGGATGGAAGGGAGAAACTGGTGAACCCATTATGTTGCCAACTCTTACATCATTTCTGTCAGGAAGAGAGTGTCTAGGGGAAAACTAAGAAGGAATTATCACTTCCACTAGATAATCCTATGACAGAGAAAAAAAGTATTGCACTTCATCTCTTCCTTCCAGCCACTATGCACTTGAGCAGGGTCTGGCTAATAGCTAGCCCTGTCTCTGAAAGCTATGACATTTCCATTACAAGTATTAGCATGGCATATTAACAAGTTCTTAGTAGAATTAGGAAAGATCATTTTTATTCCAATTTGAATGATAAAAATAAACTTTTAAAATAGTAAGAAATCAAAACTAAGCCAATCACCTTACTCCATACTGTTGATCCACTAATCTGCAGCAGCCCTAAAAATGCCACCTTTATGACTGGTTAATTACAAAGAGTGGTTATTATGTAGTAGAAAACTGAAAAACAAAAACAAACAAAAAACCCCAAATGAATATATCCTAGGCAAAGAAGTACACATTAACTCAGTAACCATGGCAAATATCTGAAATGTTATTTTATAATGGTCTGAGCATAACGATTTCTTAAACAGAAGGGCCTTCTGGGTTTCTGACATTCATTCAAGTCTCTGTAACTACTTTAGTCTCAGAGGATCTTGCCTGACAGATGTCTGTTTTTAACTGACAACCAGTGTGAAGCTGTATAATCCCACAATAAGTAGTATGTCCTCTCACGTACTGCTGTCCCTTAATTTAGTTGTGAAATGAATGATTCCACAGCTATTATTTTACATTATGCCAGATTTTATCCCTTGGCCTACCTATGTTTGGTTAGACACACAGACATAATTGAAACACCCTAAATTGGCACTGCTGGTTCAGTGAAGAAGCCATCTGTCACTTGCACTTGATTCTATATCTATGGTAGCTCAGCTGGCATAAAGCAAGCTAGTGGTTGCTGTAACCTATGGAGACAGCTATTGCTTGTCAGAGTGTGGCATGCTTCACAGGCTTCTCCATGCCATGGAACACCTCAGCTTGAGAGACCCAAATACTTTCTGATCCTTTTGTCTTCACCTGAATGGCACAAAGATGGATCAGAGAAGACAATCTGGCCCTTTGGTTTTGATGGTATGAGGCATCAGGATGGTCTTAGTATAAGCTGCCTGCACAGTGTAGCCTTAGGCCAAATAGACCAATAAGGATGTAAACATAGATCCTCCATAGTTTGCAAATTGAAAGGGTTTTCTCATCAAGGATGAAGTCCTGAATCTGCTGCAATCACTGACAAAAATCTCATTGGCTTTAATAAGGCCAGGATTTGTCTATACATTGTGAAAAAATAAAATTTTCTCTGCTTGAATGCCTGGAATTAAATATGAATAGAATGGACTGTTTCCCATGTATTCTGCATGGTGGAGTCTGCATCCAGTCATCTTTGCTTAGTTTTTTAAATGGGAACTATTGCTCAGCAACTCTGTATACCTTTCTCTCTCTCTTGGACTCTGGATTATAAATCTTCATAGATTCATAGATGTTAGGGTCGGAAGGGACCTCAATAGATCATCAAGTCCGACCCCCTGCATAAGCAGGAAAGAGTGCTGGGTCTAGATGACCCCAGCTAGATACTCGTCTAACCTCCTCTTGAAGACCCCCAGGGTAGGGAAGAGCACCACCTCCCTTGGGAGCCCGTTCCAGACCTTGGCCACTCAAACTGTGAAGAAGTTCTTCCTAATGTCCAGTATAAATCTGCTCTCTGCTAGCTTGTGGCCATTGTTTCTTGTAACCCCCGGGGGCGCCTTGGTGAATAAATCCTCACCAATTCCCTTCTGTGCCCCCGTGATGAACTTATAGGCAGCCACAAGGTCGCCTCTCAACCTTCTCTTGCGGAGGCTGAAAAGGTCCAGTTTCTCTAGTCTCTCCTCGTAGGGCTTGGTCTGCAGGCCCTTGACCATACGAGTTGCCCTTCTCTGTACCCTCTCCAGGTTATCAGCATCCTTCCTGAAGTGTGGCGCCCAGAATTGCACACAGTACTCCAACTGCGGTCTGACCAGCGCCCGATAGAGGGGAAGTATCACCTCCTTGGACCTATTCGTCATGCATCTGCTGATGCACGATAAAGTGCCATTGGCTTTTCTGATGGCTTCGTCACACTGCCGGCTCATGTTCATCTTGGAGTCCACTAGGACTCCAAGATCCCTTTCCACCTCTGTGCCACCCAGCAGGTCATTCCCTAGGCTGTAGGTGTGCTGGACATTTTTCCTCCCTAGGTGCAGCACTTTGCATTTCTCCTTGTTGAACTGCATCCTGTTGTTTTCTGCCCACTTGTGCAACCTATCCAGGTCTGCCTGCAGCTGTTCCCTGCCCTCTGGCGTGTCCACTTCTCCCCATAGCTTTGTGTCATCTGCAAACTTGGACGGAGTACATTTGACTCCCTCGTCCAAGTCGCTGATGAAGACATTAAAGAGTATCGGTCCAAGGACCGAACCCTGCGGGACCCCACTGCCCACACCCTTCCAGGTCGAGACCGACCCATCTACCACGACTCTTTGGGTGCGACCCTCTAGCCAATTCGCCACCCACCGGACTGTGCAGTCATCCACATCACAGCCTCTTAGCTTGTGCATCTTTGATGCATTTTCTCCATTCAGATGGAGTAAATTGGCTTGAAGACTTTTCTGTCATTTCATTTTATGTCCAGGGAAGTGTATTTTGCATTTGGTACAGTAGAAGCCAGATTATTCATATTCTGGTGATTTGCAAAATGCTTAGTTTGCAATTGGTTGCCAACTTACAGGAAAACCACTCAATTGTTTGCTGTAGCTTTCCATTCAATTTTAGGTATCAGCTTTTCTTCTGAGTTTGGATGTACCTACTTAATGCTGGCACAGCTGTATGGCTACAGGAATCTTTACTGCATGAAGTCCAAATATCTAGAGTTTTCTCTGCTACACAGTCTAAGTGCCGTTCATCTCTCCACCTCCAATACTACATTTGTTTTCTGTAGTGAAGAAAGAAACATAGCCCAGAAGGAACCTTTGACTAGTATCATATGGATTCCTTGGATGGTTATTACATTCCCCTTAGCATAGGATCTGAAGAGTCAGTTGAGTTGCCTTTGGCTGCAAGACAAACAACAATATGGCATAGTATCAAAAAAAAAAAAAGAGGGAATAACAAGGAAAAAAAACAGACCTGCCCAAGCTGGAAAATGTAAAGCTAGAGCCAAGCCAGAGCCAATCCCATGACACATTTTGCAACTTTGAAAAGTCCTGGGACAGCTGCAGTGCACTCGGCATGGGATGGAAGGTTTGTTCCGCTGCTGGCACGGTGACACCTGTACATTCTTTCCAGCTGCACTCATCTTTGGCTCCCCTTCTTTCAGGGGCAGGGAAGCCAGACGCTGGTCCTGAGCCAGGCTTAGTATTGGCCAGGCTTCCCTTCTTCATGCAAAAATATACTGAAAAAAGGTGAAGGGGGCATTTGATTTATTTTGACAAGTGCTGGGGAGTTGAAACTTTCATTGTGTTTGACAGAAAGAACTGGTAATTTTTTAAGCTGATTTTGGAATGATGTGAATTTCACTGGGTTCCACAAAGGCAATGCTGCCAAGTGGTTAAAAGGATCAGTCTAACCACTGGCTGCTGGTGAGCTGCTGAAGGGAATAGATGTGTTTGATGCACTCTTGCTGATGTGTAAAAATTGATCTTTTAGAACAGAAATCTGTACAATCACCAGAGGTAGAGGTTCTTTAGATTCTTCACATTCTTCCAACTCTTTCTCCAAAAAATCAGGCCTTTGTGCTGTCATGCAGTGATACGACTTAGCTCACTTTTTGAGTCTGATCCAAAAACCTATGCAGTTTTTTCATTAAGTGCAAGTGGCCCTGGCATCAGGCCCATAGGGTCTCCAATATATGCATCGCAGCACTTCAACAGTGGGTATAAATTAAAATTTGCCATAGTCTAAATTTAGGATAATACGTAAGCTGATAAGTCAGTGTCAGAGGTGAATTCTGAACATGTGTCTGTTGGCTTCTAATTCCCTACCCTAACCATTAGAACACTCCCCCTGCCTTGCAGAAATGACCATCTGCAAATCCCATTTCTCTGATTCCCATTTACAATATAAAAAAAAAACAAACTAGATTAGGAAATATTTTCAATCAACGATTCTCTTAACCCACTAAACTATACCTGAACATGGTTAGATTAGATTTGTTCAGAATTGGCTTTTGCCTTGACTATTCTTTCTGAATCATCTCCATGTGGTTCAAGCTTGAGGAGAGAGGAATGGAGCCAGATGGAAGGGAAGCAGGCATCAGTGGAGAGTGGATATGCAGCTCTATCACCCCAGAGAAGAGACTACGGAGGATGTCAGGAGGCAGGCTGAGACCCAGAAAGGAATGGGAGGAGATCAGGCTGCACATAAAATGGACTCCACCACTACTTAGTTGTTTTAGAAGTAATGCTGCAAATAAGTATATTTAACAGAAGTGACTATCTGAAAAACATTGTAACCACTCCAGTCCTTTTCAATGGCTCTTTATAATCAGTGACATTATTATTTAGGATGATGTCCCACTGACTGAGAGTATCAAAACACAACAGCACCAAGCTACAGCTTGTATGGGTTTAGGGAAATCTTGTGGCTGTTGCTCAGTATCTGAGGGAAGTCACTAGTCCCTTGTCCCCAGATTGATCAGTTGCAGCTCCTTTCAATAGATGCTTCTCAAACAAATCCCAGGACGTCATTCTCCCATTGTACTTGGCCTTGGTGAGGCTGCAGCTGGAATACGACATCCAGTTTTGGGCTCCACAATTCAAAAAGGATGTGGAGAAGCTTGAGAAAGTCCAGAGGAGAGCCACATGCATGATCAGAGGTCAGGAAAACAGGCCTTATGATGAGAGGCTGAGAGCCATGGGACTCTTTAGCCTGGAAAAGCGCAGGCTTAGAGGTGATCTAGTGGCCACCTATAAGTTTATCAGGGGTGCTCATCAGGATCTGGGGGAACGTTTGTTAACCAGAGCGCCCCAAGGGATGACAAGATCGAACAGTCACAAACTGCGCCGTGACCGATTCAGGCTGGACATAAGAAAGAACTTCTTCACTGTCTGAGCCCCCAAGGTTAGGAATAGACTGCTACTGGAGGCGGTTCAAGCACCAACTTTGAATGCCTTCAAGACACATTTGGATGCTTATCTTCCTGGGATCCTATGACCCCTGCTGACTTCCTGCCCCTGGGGCAGGGGGCTGGACTTGATGATCCTCCGGGGTTCCTTCCAGCCCAAAAGAAAAATGGAAAAAAAATGAAAATAAAAATGATGGTGGCTTGAAATATTTTCAATTTAGGTGGGTGTAAAAACAAACAGATAAACTCCAAACTGATCCAGGCAGTTTTCTGTATGAGTTAGAAGGAGTGTGTGTGTGTGTGTGTGTGTGTGTGTGTGTGTGTGTTGGGGGGGCGGGGGGAGTCTGCATATTGCATACACAGTTTTAGAACCCACCTGCTTTCATTTTGTGTAGTGAACTCTCCAGGGGGGTAATGTAAGACTCTTCTATATGACCATAGATTGTCTCTTGCTATATTTTCCCAGGCCCAAAAGCTGAACCTTGGGGAATCAAAGCTTTCCATTTACATTTATCAATTTCCTCCATGTTTCTCCTGCCCTACCATAGTAAACAACTAATACAAAAACAAAGAGAAAGGATTATTTCCTCTGAGATTGCCACAGAGGTTGTATTGTGTATAGGTCAGAAACCTTGAGGTCCTCTCAGACCTTGTTTTCTTTCAGATAAAAAGGTGTGTTCCAAATAATAATGTGAAATCCTGGTGAAGACGAGGCTATTTGAAATTTTAACATGAGTAAGTAGGTCAAAGTAAGCCCAAAGCTCCACCAGAGTCTAACATAAGTTGCTAACACCTGTGTAAGTACAAACTGTCTTGTCCTTACTAGGATATTACCTTGTGCAAGCTAATTGAAGAAAACACCTGTTTTCCTAGAGGAGACACATCTAGCAATACTTAATATACATCCTTCTTATTCTGTCCTCACCTTTTGGACCCAAGCTTAATAAGGTATGGTTTTTCACTTGATCCTGAAAAATGGTGCCTGGTATACACAACAGCAGATAAGCTAATTTATATTTTCTTAATAGCTGTTGAATGAAAAGATTTCCTATCCTGTAAGAAGACCTACAAACTAGAAAGTACACAGGCTTTTAAAGTTCTCATTTTGCTTTGCAGTAAAGGTGTTAAGCAGCCTGGGTATTTTCAAGTTCACAGTCTCAGTTTTTCCGCCCAGTTCCATTTTGGAAAAATAAGCTTCTGAACAAGCCAAACAGCAGGACTGCATGATACACACAGTGTAAAACACATAGATGGTCACTTGTTAGTGAATACTCTTTTGAAACACCAATTATCTTGTCGCAAAAAATGCTCTAAAAAAGCTACTCATTTGCATGGGATTGCAAATGTGGTTTACTAAATGTGGTTTAAAATGGGGAGTGTTTATTATATCGTAGAGATCTTTGAAGAAGAAAGTTTAACAATAAATTATGATAAGACTCAGTAGGAACAGTAAGCACATGCTGGAGTTATTTACGAGATCTTTATGCCACCCTTTCCAAAAAGATTTACAGCAGCTTACAATAAAAGATGACAAAACAAAATAAACAAACAAAAAACCCAGGATCCTTTAAAAAGAAGAAAGGAAGAGAAAGAGAGAGAGAGAAGCCCAGGAGATGTCAGTAAACTTGAAGTTCACAAGCTTTTCCAAACACATTTCCAAGAACAATTTCCATCTCTAGTGCAGAACTTGTTATTGAAGTAGACATTTAAAATTCTGCTAAATTATTTTCTGAATCTCTAACCACTACTTTTGGGTTGACTAGAAATTTATCTTCAATATTAAATCTTGTAGTGACTTTCATAACCATGTGTACATGCATGTGCGTGTGTGTGACAGAGAGAGTCATATGTATAAATTAGTGCTCTCAGTGGTTTTCAGTAGAAAATAATGAATCACTTGTGAATCCTGGAAGGAGAGAGTGTGTTCATTTTGAGGGGGGTGGGAAAAAGATGAAGGTTATTATACCCTGATTTCATTTTCTTTTTTAAACAGTAAATTGTTTCTGTACGATAATTGGTAAATATACTGAAAAGGCTTATTTGACTTAAAATGGACTCTCTGGGTAAGCATGCAGGAACCATACTTCATAATGTGCCCTTTAGGTATGATTGCTAATTACATTAATGAGATCATTTCTACCTGAGAGAAACATATATCTTAGAGTAGGTGTCTTCAGATGAAGAGATTAGACCCACAGGTACTGTACATAACCAAACATGCAATCTAAACACGGGGCTGTGGATTGCAGCATAACTCTACATATTACACAGCCTTCAGGAGCAACTGATTGTAACAATTTCTGAAACTGTACAAAGCATTTAATTTGAATGCAAAGAGATATATGTGGTATATAAAGCACATGCACATGGTTGGATATCCACAATTATACAGAGTCTTGTTTGACCTAACAAGTTAATATGTAGAGTAGTTACAGGGACAAATGCAGTTAGAAAAGTATAAATCTAGACTAACTCCACTGAAGTCAATGAAGCAACTTCAGATTTATGCCTGTGTGGCTGAAAGCAGAGGCTGATTGTAGTTACTAAATTATAATATGAACATCCAGGATCAATGTAACGAGCCTAATTCTGATCTGACATTCACATAATGTGAGGAAGAACTCCATTAAACTCAGTGAGGTTGTCCTGGAAGAAAATTAGTTTAAGTTAGAACAGAATCATTCCAAATAGGTATATGCTTGGAGCAGAAACAGATGCAGAAATCTGAGTTACCTTTGGACACAGGCAGGATATAGGTTTTCATAGCCTTGTACACAAGCCTGCCAGTTCAGTAAGCTGGTGACAGAACTACCAACTGTCTTGCTGGGGGCGGGACCCAGTGTTGCCAACTCTTCTCATGATTCCTTTTGGCGTTGTTCTTAAAGTCTACGCTTCAGGAATGTGAAAAACCTAGCTCTTTCTCTTATATATATATATATATATATATATATATATATATATATATATATAATGTATTAGGGCTGTGCGAAATGGCAGCGTTCCATTTCGACCAGCATTTTGAGTTTTCGACAGAACAGCACTTTATTTCAAATTTTGTTTCTATTTGAAACAGCTGTTCTGTTTTGTTCTGTTGAAACAGGGTCAAAATGGCGAAACTGTTTCAACGTTTTGCCCATAGGATATAATGGGGAAGGTTGAAACAGCATATAACTTTGTCATTTCTAGCCTGATTTGGATGAAACTTGCAGGAGTGGTAGCCCCGTCTGAGGCTGCCAAGTTCCAAGGAGATAGGTGCAGGGGGTTTGGAGAAACTGCACTCCAAATCTTGAAAGCAAAACTTGTGTCACGTGTATGTGTTAAGCCACAGTAGGGTCAAAACTAGAGGCATGCTAGCCCCTGCTGAGGCCACAAAACCTGCCAAGTTGCAAGGAGATAGGTGCAGGGGTTTGGGAAAAACTGTACCTCAAGCTGTGGACAATCAAAACTCATGACATGGGTGACATTGTGTGTGTTAAGACGCAGCAGGGTAAAAGCGGCAGGCCTGCTAGCCTCTGCTGTGGCCATGAAGCCTGCCAGCTGTCAAGGAGATCAGTGCAGGGCTTCTGGGTTCTGAGGCCCTGCACCTTTAGCTGCTGACAGGCACAACTCATGACATGGGTGCTTGTGCAACTGTGTCTGTGTTGGAGCATGGGGTGGGGGTTGGGGGAGGAACTACTGCAGGCTTGGATGCTAGGCCCTGCTGTGGCCACAAAGCCTGCCAGTTGTCAAGGAGATGGGTGCAGGGGGGTTCTGGGGTCCTGCACCCCTAGCTGCTCACAGGCAAAACTTGTGACATGGGTGCTTGTGCAACTGCTGCCTCTCATCAGGCAGCAGGACCGAAGATCCCTCATCACTTGTCACCAAGACCTGGGGGTAATAATTGACCACAGTATGAACATGAGAGAGCAGTGAGATGCTGTAGCCTGCAGGGCCAACAATACCCTAGCATGCATCAATTGATGTATCTCCAGCAAAACCAGCAAAACCATTGGATGTGGTAAAGCTTGAGAGAGTCCAGAGAAGGGCTACCCATATCATCAGAGGCTTGCACAGCAAGCCATATGAGGAAAGGCTGAGGGACCTGGGACTTTTCAGCATGAAAAAGAGAAGATTCAATGCTGATTCAGAGAATCAGCAATTCGGCCATAGACACAGCTTTAAATGTTTTTTCTACATACCTCGAGGTATCAGGCATGACTTGTGAATGCTGCAATGGTGGGGCAGATGGAGCGTCCCATAGGAGCACAGGCCCCACCCCGCCGCGTGCTCGGCAGGGAACCCAGAAATAGATTGGAAGTAGTTCCGGTCCACTTCTGGGTCTGCTGCTGACCATGTGGGGGAATCCTCCAAGCCCCCCCAGCTCAGCAACTGGCCACAGGGGGACCCTGGGTGCCCCCCCGACCCAGGAGGCACCAATTGCCAAGCCAAGCCGAGCCGAGCCGAGGGGGGGGGTCCCCCTCATGCTCCCCGGCAGACCCAGAAGTGGTCCCCCGCATGCTCCTTAGCAGACCCAGACTTCCAGGTCTGATGCCGAGCATGCTGGGGATCCCTCTGCCTTCCCACGCTCCTGTGGGATATTCCATCTACCCCAGTATCTCAGCATTCACTGGCCACCTGGTACCTTGAGGTATGTAGAAAAAACATTTAAAGCTGTGTCTATCTCCGAATCATCCAGACTTTCTGAATCGATTCGGAGGATTCTGATTTGATTTGGAGAGATTAAAGTGACTCTTGATTCGATTTGGATTCGGAGATTCGGCCACCTAATCAGGCCAAATCTCCACTGAATTGAATCAGTGACCGAAGCTTCGTGCAGCCCTAATTATATATATATATATATATATATATATATATATATATATATATATGCGTGTGTGTGTGTGTGTGTATATAAAAAAAAGAGCTAAGTTTTTCACATTCCCCAAGCAAAGACTTTAAGAACAATGCCAAAAATTGTGAGAATTGGCAATACTGGGGACTATTACATATTTCTGTTTTCTAAACCAATAACACTTGGGCATGGGAATAATCATAAAAAAAAAAAAAATTCCCTCAACCCTGAGAGCTGGCATCTTTATTAGGGGTGTGCAAAGTGGGCCACGTTTGATTTGGATTCAGATTTGGATTCAGCCTGATTCGGGGGACAGTGATTCAATTAACTGATTCGGATCACTGTCCCAATTCGATTTGGCCAAATCTGAACCTGAAGATTTGATGCTCATTTGGAGAATCAGCAATTCGACCATAGACACAGCTTTAAATGTTTTTTTCTTCATACCTCGAGGTACCAGGCGCAGCTCATGAATGCTGCCATGGTGGGGTGGATGGAGTCTCCCATGGGAGTGTGGTGGGGGGTAGTCTTCAGCAGACCCGGAATGGAACCAGATTCACTTCCAAGTATGCCGCTGAGCATGCTGGGGACCACCCTGCACTCCTGTGGGATGCTCCATCCACCCCACCATCTCAGTGTTCATGCGCTGCCTGGTACCTTGAGGTATGTAGAAAAAACATTTAAAGCTGTGTCTATGTCTGAATCATCATTAAGAACTCTGTTAAGAATGCTAGGTGTCAGAGGAATTTTCCACTGGGCTGTTACATCAGCCATCTTGTATTGTAAATTTACACCATAGTGACAAATGGGAATGGAATAGGTTAGAGCAGTAGGGGATCCATGAAAGTGGAAATACCTTTAGCTGATTAAGAAAAAGCAAAAGTGTTGATATCCAAGTCTTTGTGAAAGCCTTTAAACAAGGATGTATCTAAGGCTGAAGCAAAATTGTCACAAGAAAACAGGTTTTGGAAGAATTATGCAACTTAAAATGAAATATATGTATCAGGTATTCACATTAAAGTTTATGTTCAGGATCAACATTTCAAGGATTTACATTTTTTGAAACAATCCTTAAAAATATTAAAATAATGGTTCACAAAAGTTAGCTAGATTCCTTATGAAAAACATTTTACTGAATTATTCTGTTTGCTTAACTCTGTTGGATTAATTGCTTGTTAATAGTCTGCTAAAGCGAATAACGAGCCACTAGATGAGAATAAAATATATTTTCAAACTATTAAACTACATTTAACCACAAGAAGCAAGTTAGCTCAGCAAGACTGGTGATTTAATATTCAAGGGCTTGGGTCCAAGAGCTAAGTTAGGGGTAATAGTGTTATTCTGTCTCAACAAGCCACCTGACAGAATCTATTTACAGAAAAGAGGGGACAGGGAGGGAGACAGAAGAGAGAAGATGGGGTCAGTAAAAATGCCTAATTTTCAAATGAAATATCTGGTTGTTTTGATATGAAGAAACATTAGACATTGGGAGGGTTCTGTTCTCAGCCCCTGAACTGTGGGTTAGGTTTTAGACGTTACCATTAATTATTGAAACTCAGAAGGGTGAAAAAACATCTTGATTCATTGCCAAGCTGACAAACATATGGTGCATTTTGCAAACCTCTGGGTTTCTGTTCAGAGGAGGAGAACATTAATTGCATACAAATTCTACTAGGGGTTTTGAAACCAGCCATCATTAAAATTGTTAGATGTCGTATCTGGTAAGCTCAATGCATGTTAAAATCTGAGTAACAAATTAGAACCTTTTTACAGGCTTTCAACAGTGAAAGTGCTGAAGCATAATAAACTCAAAGAAGAGCAACAAAATATGAGACAACTTTGCTTGTTGATTGATAGTCTAGATGGCATGTAAATATTTACTGACCTGACACTTGGAAGCTGGTGTCCAGAATCTGTTGTCTCATGCTGTTCCTGGCAATCTTCCAAGCCTGCTTCAGTCATTTGATTGTCAGGTTGGCATTTCAAATGCCTTAGCTATCAAGACTACTGATCTATATTTACCAAACACAGAGTTTAATCATGATAGGCACTGGACTTTAGTTGAGAGAGGCTGGGTGCATCTACACGTGCACTTTAATGCACAGTAGCCTATTTTACTGCGAATTAAAGCATCATGTAAAGTTCCTGAAATTCCTTTGCATTCCCAGAAGGGCACAGATTGGATGGATCACTTGGAAAGAATTGCAAGGTGGCTTGACATACTGCAATACCCTAAGAACCTTAGGATATTCTCTCAGAAGTTTTCATAGAATCATAGAAAGTTAGGGTTGGAAGGGACCTCGGAAGGTCATCAAGACCAACCCCCTGCTCAAAGTAGGACCATCCCCAACTAGATCCTCCCAATCAAAGCTTTGTCTAGTCGGGTCTTGAAAACCTCCAAGGATGGAGATTCTACCACCTCTCTGGGTAACCTGTTCCAGTGTTTTGTTGACCTCCTAGTGAGAAAATTCTTCTTAATATCTAACCTAAACTTCCCTTGCTGCAACTTGAGATGGCTGCTCCTTGTTCTGTCAAATTAAATTGATGATTTAATGGATTTTGGCAGGAGGTGGGGAAGGTCAATTTTACTCTTAATTGAAGGTGTCTTTCCTCCTAAAGCCACTCATCAAAATTGATGAAGGCCAGGGGTATGTCCAGAAGTAAGGGAGACTAGGGGTGCGCGAAGTGAGCCCTATTAGATTCAGAATTGGATTCGGCCTGAATCAGGGACAGTGATTTGATTCGTTGATTCAGATCATTGTCCCTGATTTGATTCCGGCAAATCTGAATCTGAAGATTCGATGCTGATCCGCTGAATCAGTGATTTGGACACAGATACCGCTTTAAATGTTTTTTCTACATACCTTGAGATGCCAGCATGGTTCGTGAATGCTGTGATGGTGGAGTGGATGGAGCATCCCACAAGAGCATGGGGGGCAGCGGGGGACCTTCCATGTGCTTGGCAGCAAACCCAGAAGTGCTTCTGGTCCACTTCTTGGCCCTCCTGGGGAGCACATGTGCCCCCCCCGTGTCCTCCTGGCTTGGCAATCAACCATGGGGGGACCCTAGGTGTCCCCCCAGACCCAGGAGGCACCAGTTGCTGAGCCAGAGGGTGGCGGGGGGGGGGGGGGGCCTCACCATGCTCCCTGGTGGACCTGGGAGCGAACTGGAAGTGCTTCTGGTTCACTTCCAGGTCTATTGCCAAGCACACTGGGGAGTCCCCCGTGCTCCTGTGGGACACTCCATGTGCCCCAGCATCACAGAATTCATGAGCCACCTGCTACCTAGAGGTATGTAGATAAAACATTTAAAACTGTGCCTATGTCTGAATAGCCAAATCTTTCCAAATCTCTCTGAATCTATTCAGAGGATTCTGATTCAATTCAGAGAGATTAAAGGGTCCTCTGATTCAATTTGGATTTGGAGATTTGGCCACCAAATTGGGCCAAATCTCTTCTGAGTCAAATCAGGGACCAAAGCTTCATACAGCCTTAAGGGATACCTGGCTTTGGAAGTAACTAGTGACTTGGGGAGTAGCAAGTGACCAAGCTGGTGGTGTGTTGCAGAAATAAGAGTTCCATTATTTGTTTCTAACTCTTTTCTACCAGTTGCTTCAGGAATTGTGAAAACATCTTTAAATTGCCTACATAGTTGAAGAAAAAGGGCGAACAAAATACAACAACTCTCTGGGCAGGGTGTACTTTAAACTAAAAATCACATAGTGAAGGGGAGCCAAGTACATGGCCCCCCTCAGGAAGAAGGCCATGACCTGAAATTCATAAAACTTTACACATGTCCATCATCTGAGGTCTCCCCATCAAAAATAAAAGTCGGCACCTATTTTACAGTAACAATTTCACATAGGTGGATGCAACTTTCATTTGTTGTGAGTCACAGGATGAACTTGTTCAGATGTCTCTTCAAGATGAAAATGTAAAATCACAAAAAACTTAGTAAAATCTTGATCGAAATGCAACAAGTAGCTGTATAATTGTCTCTGTGCATTTAGTGGCTGCTTTATCCAGAATGGTATTTATCAGTATGCCCAGTGAAGTACGAGACATAGAATAACCAGAAACACCTTATGAAATGTTTTCTTCTCCTTCACTGATATTTTCTGTTTTTTCATTCACTGTTGTTTATCAAGTTGCTGACACAATAACTATAACTATTAAAAAATATAATGTAATAAGGTCATGAAACATTTGGGACAGGCTGTCAAAAGCAGGTTAACAAAAGGCTGACTGTCTTGACAAAAACCAGGAGAACTCCTGATTTACTGTGTGATTCCTTGTCCTTGGAAAACTGGTGGGATTTCAGTGTAGGCCATGCAGGATGATCATGATATTAGTATTTGCAACTTGCTTAACTGAACTGGAATTGCAGTGTCTCAGAATTAGAAAATGCTGATTGCCCAGCAAGCTTCCCAAAAAAGCCACTTTGAGTTTCACCTAGTGAGTGCCTCAGTTGCCTTCTATTCATGAATATACTTGATGTTCTGTTATCTTGTAAATCAAAGCACACACAGAGCATTCTACTGTTACTTAAAATTACATAAATACTCTTTTTTTCACAGATATAGAAAAGAAAAAAATGCTACTTAGTGTAAATGAATGCTGATTCACTTCCTTCTACCAGGTGAGAAGTTTTACTTCTATTTAAAAGGAAACCACGCTATACATGACTTATATGGGAATAGAATCAACTATTGATTGAGGTAAGTGCTCATGAGAAACTTTGCTCTGGAGTTATCCTCCTCCAGTCAGTAAAGACTATTGGAGGGAGACTAATGTCTAGAAGCTCAACATGATGGAAATCAGTTTGTTCCAGAGTGGGATATGTCTGTATCAAATTGTGCAGTCTGTTTCTTATCATTTTGCTCAACACCAGTCCAAGCTTTCTTACAGCATATGCAGCATAGTGTATTCATTCCAGATAGATGTTTTGTCCAGGAAAGGGCCTCATTGATATTTTTGTTGAAGGACCAATCAGAGAGCAGCCATCAAGATAGCAATATGGACCTGTTAACTTTGAATGACTTTTGACTGCTACACATCTTTGGCATTTTCCAAAGGACAATGTGCAAAATGGGCCACATTCAATTTGGATTTGGGTTTGGCCCAAATCTGGGACAGTGATTCGATTAATTGATTCGGATCACTGTCCTGATTCCATTCAGCCGAATCCGAATCTGAAGATTCAATGCTGATTCAGAGAATCAGCAATTCAGCCATAGACACAGCTTTAAATGTTTTTTCTACATACCTTGAGGTACCAGGCATGGCTTGTGAATGCTGCAATGGTGGGGCAGATGGAGCATCCCATAGGAGCACAGTCTTGCTACAAAAGGAGGCAAGACTGACTGGGGGAAGGGCTGGAACTTTTCAGCTGAGCACATGGTAAAAGAAGACAGACTTTTAAAAAAAGAGGTGCTGCTTTGAACAAGGAGAGGTGGGCACCATTACTAAAGGGCATACAAATGAAAAGGAAGGAGGGACTCTGACAGCCCCAAAATGTTGACAGATTACCGTCTTGCCGAAGGGTGAGATCAGATTAGGGATTTCTGTTTTTCAAATATATGTTAACGCAAACACTTATGAGAGTTAAAGAACCATGGTCAATAATTTATTTTATAAACCTGTGATCCTTATTCTGGTATGCTCTCACTGAAGGGGTTAAATTAGAAACTGAGAGCACCTGTAATAATCTCAATGGAAAGTGCTGGACCCAGAATTTGTCTGGATCTACTTGCAAAATTTAGATAACTAAATCATAATAACAGTGCCTTCTGCACAAAAATGCAAGCTCATGATTAGGACCACCAAAAATACAACAATATAGTTAATCCCATCTCCGGCTTTAGGTTTTGAGTATGCCCCATTTCTAATTACCCTAGATCAATTATGAATAGGTTCCCCTTTCAAAGTGTTTGCATCTCCCTTCTTACCACTTTCCTTACCAATCTAGGCACCTATACAGGTTGCCAAATATTTTGGGATCTGCCCTGCTGTAACAATGACTCTGTACAGTGCCTCACAATTCATGGTCTGAGGTCCTTGATTCAATTAATCAAGCCCTTATGCAATTAATTAAAATGGTAAACCTCTGGTTTAGGGTGTTGAACTCAAGTAATCAAGCCCTATTATAGCTAAGCAAATGGTAAGCTTTCGGAGCAATTAAGGGTTTTGTTCATGTCAGTTTCACCAACAGCAACCAGGAGTGGATCCAAAAAGTTAACATCTACAATACAATTAAAGGACAATGACCCTCCACCCTATCAGCTTTGTCCAGGCTCTGATTGTCGGCCCATCAAGAAAATATGCTTTGAAGAATGAGTATAAGAGAAGGGTAAAGCTGCCAGCAAAGTGCACTCATCCCAGGAGAGAAGAACCACATTGACCCATTGTAACATGCACCTGTATAAACACCCTCAGTGACAGATCTGTGCCTGGTGAAAGCTGTAATGATCAGAACCACTTCCTTGCCCATGTTGTTGAGAAAATAGTATTATGGATAGAAAAAGATGGGACTTGATTATATCTAATTTTATTTGTGCATTGCAATAGCCTACTTGTCATTTTCCTATAAGCTTGTTATCTAACTAATCAAGCCTTTCTGCTAAATATCGATGGAAGTGTTGTGTCGATCCTCTTAAAACACTAAGTAGCCCATTTAAAATGCAACAAATTGGGGGCTTGTCTGGAATCCTTATTATGGATTAACAGCATAAGTGCTTGCAACATTGTATCTTTTTGCTTTTACTTATTATGATCAAATGTCTAGGGAAAGAGGGCAGTGTTTATGAGGCTTTGCGGGTTGGCTGAGAGCTAGTATCTGGAGTGTGGGGTCACTCCCTGCCCTTAGGTACTGTCCAAGTATTTTAGTTCTGAAGTGAAAGGTTAGCAACCTACACTCAGAAGCTGTATCCAATCCCCACTTTGGGAGGAGGGTAGGTGTAACTTGGAAAAACAAAGTTACTGAGGAAGCTGATTAACTTTGTTGTACTATTGATTTGATCATGGGGGTTGCATTTAACAAATTCATACAAAAGGAAAAATTGAGAGGATCCTTGGGAGACCAAAAGATTCGCTGGCCCCATGGGTTGGCAAAATCTGTGCTCTCAATGGGAAGCCCTAGTCATGGAAGTTAAGCCCAAGCTTGGGAACAAAGACAAGAAAAAAGCACTGATACTGGGCATGTGCCCTGCATCAGGAAGTCATTCAATTACAATCTAAAATCACCAGTCAGGAAGCTGAGATTGGAACTGCCAGGAAAAAGGAAAAGACATTACAATCCAAGATTACCAATCAGGGGACAGAGATTGTGGCTGCCAGAAAAAGGCAGAGATACTACAATCCAAAATTGCAAATAAAGAATCAAAAATTGTAATGATGAAAAAGGAGTCGGAGCACTGGAAATCTAATGCACAAATGCTCACAGCCCAAAACCTCAGTCTCATTGATCTCTAATGATCTGAGTTTCTAGCCCTTTAACTTTTTCCTCTGCTAGTTTTCATTTTCCCCCTTCCTCTTCGGCAGTGCCAAAGGCAGAAGAAGCAGAAATGGGGATTAGGCAAGTATTGGAGCAGAGTTGTCAGATACAGCAGCAGGGGGCGGATCACACTAAATGCAATCAACAGATTCCCTGAGAGATAAAAGGCTCTTAGGGAATCATTTCAGCAGTCCACCCTGAAGTAATACAAAATTTTAATGAGGATATAGTTTAGAATCAAGCCTGCCTCCATATAGTTCCTGTGTGTCCGGTAGCAATAGATCATAAAACCCTGCCACTGCCAGCTTCTCTAACCCCACCAATCTCAGACGTGCTTCCCTCCACTCCTCCTGTAATGGACAGAAATGTGCCTATGGTCCTTGTTCTTACCCACAGCACCCAAATTTTAGATGCAAGCAATACCATTACAGGCATCCACTCTTGAGTAGAAAACTCCCCCCTTTCTCCTGCCCAAGCAGCCACTCTTGCTAAAACTATAGGACCCCTAAATCGCTGTACAATCATGAACTGGGTTACTACCATTTATACCATGCCCACATTCCACTATCAGCTTGAATTCCCTGGCTTGCTCAGGGAAGCCATGTATCCTATGGATTATGCTGGCCTCCCTAGTGAAATCAAATTTGCCACCAAAATTGAAAACACAGAAATCCTACAGTGATTAATTCAGTATTTCTGTCCAGGAGATATTATGCCAAAATGTAGCAACAAGGAGAACACCCAAGATCCTTTATCGAGAAAAAGAAATTATTAGCAAAGCTATCCAGAGTTGTCTCATTTCAGCTCATGGACAGTATAATTATTATGTTCCTGAATTCAAAACAGCTATAAAACATTCCTTGAATAACAAAATGAAGTTGGTGGCTATTAATTTTCCAGAAGGCATTTCTCTAAACAAAATGATTACTTAACTCTGTGATGCTCATAATGCATCCTCTGCCTTAACGACCAATTAGAAGCCTAAAGGAAAGGTTGCTGCCTACCATGGTGGTGGTCATGGATTCTGATGCAGCCATCCAGCCGACCAGAATGTATTGACAATTAATGTTGCTGACCCTAATAGAGCATGTGTCAATTATTACAATAGGAGTCTAGAGAAGCCATTGATAAATTGCCCACATACGAGCTCCTTCAATGCAGAGCTGAATGTGAAAAGCAAAGCCATCCAGGTAGCACCAATAATGCCCCATCAAATATGTCCTCTCACACTGAATGCTAGGTCAGCCTCGTCTCCTCTGTCCATCCCATAACTATTCAAGTTCTTATAACTTACAATCAATGAGGATGACCTGTGGAAAGAGTCTTTTAACAAGATCCAATCTCCCCAAGGAAACTGAGGCAGCAAATGCTTTTTGACTCAGGCACATCACTATCTATCTTGAGATGTCAGGGACTCTAAACCTCTCAGTTCAAAGGACCCCACATTGTAAACCTAGAAAGATTCAACAGCCATTCAATGATTGCCTCTATCTCCCTTCTCTTGCTATTTTGAGTTAGTGAACTGGCTGCTTTATCAGCAGGCAAAGCCAAATTTGCCCTCACCCTGCTGGAGGGTTTGAGATCCTGGGCATGAGTGCCTTAAGCATCCTCCAGGCTACAACAGACCTGCCCAATTCAGTGATCTATGTTCAGCTCAGGGGTGAGACAATGACACGAAAGCCAGAAACAGTAATTATTCACGCTGTGCATCGCTGCTCAGTTCTTAAAGCGCCAGAACCCTTAGAAGGACCTGAGTGGCTTGCTGATGTTAATAACATAGCAAACATGGCAAACAGTGTCCCAGGGGTCTGGGAAAAGTCAAAACTGGACTTTTTTATCTGGAAAAGTAAATGAGGATCGTGTGTCTAACCCGCATCTAGCCCACTGGATGTTGATATTAGTAAATATGAACATTATCAGGGAGAAGGTTCCCTACCCATGTCTTATCCCTTTTGCTGTAACAGCACAGCCAATAGAATAAGGGGACAGTGAGAGTCATGATGACAACCATGAGTGCCCCAGAACATTAGTGATCCCAGAAATATGAGTCCTTTTAGCAATTGCCCTTATCTGCCAGAACAGGCACCAAAAGACACTGTAGTGTAGTTTGTGGATGGATCCTATTTTTATGATAAAGGCAAGCCTCATACAGGATTTGGAATCATAAACCCTAATAATGGACAAAAGATAGAGGGCAAATGTGACCCGCACTCAGCTCAAGTTACTAAGATTGTGGCTGTAGCTGTTGCTGTTGCTGTAGAGAACAGAGACCAATCACAAAATGTTGCTATATTTTCAGATTCAAACTGAATCTGTTGCTGTATTTTCAGATTCAGACTGAATTAGGGCACTAACTTAATGGATACCTTAATGGGAAAAATGAGGTTGGAAAACATTGGATGGCAAACCCGTGGTCCATGGAAGGAAGTTACACGATGTTTGGAAACTAGTAGAGAAAAGAACAGGACGTACAGAAACTTGGTAAAGCAAAAGCCCACCAAAAAACCCAAAGGTTTGGTGGCCAATATAACAAATTGTCAAAGGTATGAGCTAGGACTGGCCCATTTTGGAGAGTCCCAAATGATTGCCCGCTCATGGCTGCCATTCACAGTGCAAATATAAAACTCCTGACTTAAAAACACTGCAGGATGCTGGCGCCTAAAGTCAGAAATGGGCAAAGCAAGGCAAACATCAAAACCAGGACATTTGGGAAGATACCACTGGTCTGCTGTTAGCAACAAGAGAGGGCAGTGACAATGTTGTGTGGGTAGTTCCACAGGAGGTGTGGAAGGAAATGATTGAACTAGCTCACAGAGATGGGCATTTTGGGATTGAAAAGACCATGGAATGACTGGAAACAGCAGGATGGTGGCCCAATATGAGAGAAGAGATAGAACATTTTATTTATAATTGCTTACCCAGCGTGGCAAACAACTCAGATGTGCAGGTTATAAAAGGACCATTGGCGCACGAACCTATTCAAGAACTTTGGCATCAGATACAAATTGATTATATAGAACTGCCCCACAGTAAAAAAGGATTTAAACATTGCCATGTGATTGTGTATCCATTTATTAAGTGGGTTGAAGCAATCCCAACTCAAAAAAGATGTCAAGGGTCCTGATAAATGAAATCTCCAGATTCAGCTTGCCAAATGAAATTGACTCTGACCAAGGTTCTTATTTCATTGCAGAATGTGTGCAAAATCCTTCGTGAAGTCTTAAATATGAAACTGTGATTCCACATTGCATATCTTCCCCAGTCTTCAGGAAAAGTAAAAAGAACCAATTGGATACTAAAACTGGTGTTAAAAAAGGTGTCTGAGCAACAAGGAAAGGATGAGAAATTACCACTTGTATTAATGACAGTGTGAAGCTCCATGGTTACTCATGGCTTCTCCCCTCATGAAGACTTTATAGGATGAAAGATGAGAATGCCTGAGCAGTGGTGGTTAGGAGACACAATTCCTGACTCATTGCAACTGCACATCCTAAATGATAAGTGGACTGGAAACTTGTTACATGCAGTTTCCACAATTCACAGGCAAATTGCAGTAACCCTTAAACTCAATGAGCAAAAAATGGACAAACAATTGGGTCCATTGCTGAGACCTGAGTGGGAAATTGGAGATCGTGTCATGTATCGATCCTCAGACCCAACTACTTTCACTCCTATATGGAAAGGCCCAGTCTATATCATTAACAAAGCCAGCTCTACCATGTATTAAGTGGAGATCTGTCTCTAGTGGGTTATGGAATAGAGAAAATCCCACACAATTTACTGATTCGTTTGATGCACTGGCTGGGGAAATTTTTAGCTACTTGCACGTTTTCACAATAATTACATACAACACAATTTTATTTTAAAATTCTTTGCTACGCATATAACACTGCTTAGCTTTAAGAAATACCACAAACATTAAGAACACAATAACTACATATATCAGAAACAATACTCCAAATGCACTTTTTTCCCAAACAATGCTATAAGAATTAGTATTACAAAAACAACTACAATTACAACTCAAAGTTAAATTTGAATCAATACTATTATTTTCATGATATACTTACAATCCTAGAATTCCAAGAAGCCAAACACCTAGATATGCTTTCATTCCTCAGTAGTACAATTTAATGGGTTGGCCTCAGTAATATGGTTCAATGGGCTCGCCTCAATACTGATAGGACTAAGTCCCCTTCCTTCAGTCCCTTTTGGGCGCTCCGCGGCTTCAGCGTGAACTAAGAGATTTGTGTTCACAGAGAGGGTGGTTCAGGTGATCAGTCTGACCCGGCCTACACTTGCAATTCTTCCTTTGTTGTTCTGCAAGTGAGGTTACCTCCAAATTGGGACAGTAGGTTACAGTTTTTATTGAGTGAGTTGCCGTTTTGGGCCCCTCCTACCCAAACCTGTCACTACTCCCAAATTTGGGCTCGGATCTTACTCAAAAGATTTCTGCTGGGTTCAGTTTCTTTTGTTGATCATTTAATTACTTTGGGGAATTTCCTTTCTTTCCAATCTTTTCAAAGGCTCCTAGGGTTTGATTTCTCGGAATGTGGGATGTTTGCTTAAGTGTCATTTTTAGGTTAACTTTGTTAAAGGCCTCTAACGATAAAATTAAAGAGTTAAAACTTTGAGCAAAGCTAGGACCTTCCGCACGTAGGCCAAAACAATGGCCTAGATAAGAAGATGAATCTTGTCTTTTTCTAAACTGGCTAATGGGCAACTATTACAAACATTCAAATATTACATTCAATATGACAAGATCCAAGGTGCAAAAAGAAAAATTCTAAAGTGGTTTCATTCCTCACAGTTAAAGAAATGGAAGTGAAATTATACACTGTTCTACTAATTGGTCTGTAGACCCCGTGCTATCTATCTTTCAGGTGCTGTCAACATGTGATGTCTGTGTCCTGCAAACCTTGTGCTCCTGTTAATATACATACCAACCACACACAGAGAGGTCCAAAAGGGACTGTGCAGAGAAGACAGTTTTACTGAAGAGCCTGCCCTTTAATTACTGAGAATATCAGTGCTGTGCTATGCTCCACTATTGTGGGAGAATGCCGAAAGGAGTTCCCTGTGATGTGGTCAATTCTCAAGCAACCTACCTCACAATGGCTGGTTGGACATATTCTTTCCCCTGCTGGAAGGAGGGGATGGCTCCCCTTGGGTGCCAAAGGATCCAGGGATATGATATACAGAGCACTGATTACTTAATTAAGTATAATAATATCAGGTACCTAGGAATGATGTTGCAGTTTAATGAAGACTGCCATTATTCCAAGTTAATGCTAACAGATTACTTCCCAGGCATTGACTTGTCAGTGAATAATAGAGTATTAAAAGGGGAAGTTTTGTACATGGCCACCATAATGGTTCCTGCCATGTAAAAACACAGTAAAAACAGTAAAAACACTGTCCCGGCTGCCAGATCTGAAAAGGATGAATCTTACCCAGAGAAAACACTTGATTCCATGATAGCCTTAAGGTTCAAATTTGACCCCTCCCTATTCCCAGTGCCAAAGTATCTCAACTATTGGCAGTTAATTTGGTCCCTCATCCCTGGCTGGATCCCTGCTGGTCAGGTTAATGCATCTATAACATTCAATACAAACTCCTCTCAGTTCAACTTTGTGTGGGGAATTGATACCCCATAGGCTAGGCACACTGCAACCCACAGCATGAGCAACGCCGCCTTTACCCAAACCTTCACAGTAAATAGTCTTAATAGTGGCATTTGGAAATTTTGAGGTCCCAATGGGATGACAAAATTGCAACTAGTTAAAATCCAAGAAGCAACACACAAAATATGTCTGATAGGGGTGAAAAGTAATGTGCAGCTTCATGGGCAATTGGTGCCACCTTAGGCAGGGGGGGAATGTGCTCCCCCAGCGCGCAATCAGTAATGGGGGGGAGGGGAGGAACGGGGACCCCTGCAGCCAATCGCACTGACCGGGACAATCTCACCAACTGGGAAGCAGCTGCAGTGCTCCCAGAAGTGGCCACAGCACTTCATCCGGTGCTCCCACTCCCTGGCCAGTGCTCCAGGGAGGGCACTAACACTTCTGTCTGCCCCAACCTGGCTTATTGCCTAAACGGGGAGCATGGCCTGTCAGGGGGTGCACCAGTGCTCTCAGAGGGTGCACAAGTATCCCTGTGCACCCCCTACGCATTGCCACTGTGCAGCTTGATGTGAGGATCCAACCCACAATTTGCATACTTAATATTTCAACCAGCTTGTCTTCCACAGTCATTCAGCAAGAAAAGTCTCAGTGCTTAGGTCTCACACACCCCTTACAAAAGGGCTGAGGAAAATGGTTAGAAGGGAAAGTTCTCATTAATGTGGGAAAAAGGAAGAAAAGATCCTTAGACACCATCCTAGGGGCTCCAGAAAATGGTTTAGGGGTACCTAACTCCATTAATTCCAAAACAATAGCCAACAAACTAAGTAATTTGGAATCAGTTATACAAAAGATGCGTATCCCTTTGCATAAAAGGCTTCATGCAGTTAGTCAATTGCAGCTGCAATTAGCAGATCTTGGTCAGAGCTTAAGTGATACCCTAACTTCAGACACTGCCACCATAGCGAAAGCAATGTTATGGCTAGAAGGGAACACTTCAACTGCCCTCACATGTGTACAGGTGTAGGTATGGCAACATGTAATTGGCAAAGATGTAATTAACCAAGCCTTAAGGGGAGATATACCTGAAATAATAAAGAAGCACATAACTGGTGTCTGGGCAAAGTTAATTATGTCAATGCTTAACGTCACTACCAATACGCTAAACCTGGCTATTCTTAAGTATCAGCCACAACAAAAGTTAATCAATCACTCAGACCTGTGTAAAAAGTTCCAGGAAGTCAAAGCTTCAGCTAAACATGCTGTTGTTACTGTATAATGTGCAAGCAAATCTCTAATCCATTTATTGGATACTGCCAAAGATACCACACAGCATCGTTGTTGAGAAAACCACTTTGGGTGGTCCCCTACTGTGACTAACATTCTGAATGTGGCCGTGCACCCCACTGTGGTGGTTTTAAGCATTGGTGTGCTGTTAACAATGATACAATGTATCACTGCATGTGGGACCCAGCAGCTGCTTATAAGAACCGAGTCCTGCAGTAATGAGGAGGAGCTATGAGCTCTCCTGACTCAAATATGAATAATGTAAATTATAGTACACAGGTGTGTCTAGTGAGAAGACAATGCAACCTTGGGGTAGTAGTATTTACCTGCCTTGATGGTAATGTTGGAATGTCTTGGTGATGCTATATAAATACTTTATAAACATCAAGGTGGTGACTGCTGGACATAAAGCTTGTCTGGACCTACATGCAAAATTTAAATAACTAAATCATAATAACAGTGCCTTTTGTACAAAAATGAAAGCTTGTGATTGGGACCACCAAAAATACAACAATATAGTTAATCCCATCTCCGGTTTTTGGTATTGAGTACACCTCATGTCAAACTACCCTAGATCAATTATGAATAGGTTCCCCTTTCAAAGTGATTGCACCTCCCTTCTTACTACTTTCCTTAGCAATCTAGGCACCTATGCTGGTTAGCAAATATTTTGAGATCTATCCTGCTGTAACAGTGACCAATACAGTGCATCACAATTCATGGTCTAATGTGCTTGATTCAATTAATCAAGCTCTATTGAAATTAATTAAATGGTAAACCTCGGGTTTAGGGTGTTGAACTCAAGTAATCTAGCCCTGTTATAGTTAAGCAAATGGTAAACCTCCAAAGCAATCAAGTTTGTGCATGTCAGTTTCACCAACAACAACCAGGGATGGATCCAAAAGGTTAACATCTACAATACAATCAAAAGACCATGACCCTCCACCGTGTCAGCTTTGTCTGGGCTCTGATCATTGGTCCATCAAGAAAATACACTTTGAAGAATGAATATAATGAATATAAGAAAAGCTGCCAGCAAAGTGCACTCATCCCAGGGAAGAAGAACCACGCTGACCTATTGTAACCTGTGCCTGGCTGACCACCCTTGGTAACGGATCCACACCCAGTGAAAGATGTAATGATCAGAACTGCTTCCTTGCCCGTGATGGTGAGAAAACACTATTATGGCTAGAAAGGTACTGGACTTGATTATAGCTTGTTTTATTTGTGCACTACAATAGTGTACCTGTCATTTTCCTATAAGCCTGTTATCTAATGAATAACACCTTTCTGCTAAATATTGATGGAAGTGTTGTGTTGATCCTCTTAAAACATTAAGTATCCCATTTTAAATGCAACAGAGAGCTGAGGGAAGCATTTATAAGTGATAAGGGGGGAGGAAGTGGTTCAGAGGTCTGAAGTACTGTTTTCACAGTCTAGGGTGGTTGCAGACTGTCATTTTCCAAAGAAGGGTATCAGACAAACTATGCTTTCTAATCGCAGAACTGGAAACAGTGACTAGACCTAGTTGGTTTAGAACAGGGGCAGGCAATTATTTCAGCTGGAGGGCTGCTTAATGAGTTTTGGTGAGCTGTTGAGGACTACAGCCTTGCCCCTTGACAGGTGTTCTGCCCACTGGCTGCAATCTTGGACTGGAAGTCCCATCCCTAATCCTGACCTTTGGCACCAGACCCCCCACATACTTCCCCCCACCATGGTGCACTGTCTCTGTCAGCAGCAGCAGCAGTAGGCAGGGGTGCATGGGGCACTCTTGTCTGGTGCAGCACTGCCGCTGGCAGTGCATGGCTCCAGCCAGTGCTGTACATGGGGATGAGGAGCACAGCTTGGCCAGACTGTCTCTATCACACAGGGCTCCCTGTGGTGCATGTACAGCTCCTGCATGATGGAGCTGGCTGCCTTCCCTGGCCCATGCCATGTAGGTCCTGAGACTCTGATGGAAATGGAGGGGAGCCCCAGATCCTGCTTCCCCATGGAGCGTGTGGGGGGTCTTCACACTCCTCCACCTTGACCACCCAAACTCCCTGTTCCTGCCACCCCCCTGGGTGCTGCTGCCAGCCTCAGTCCCATGCTTTGTGCTCCTGCCCAGCTGCATCTCCCTCCCGGCCCCTGCCCCTGCTGCTTCCCTACCTGCTGTCTGGGGTAAGTGGGATGCCAGGGAAACCAAGCAGGTCTCCCAGCAGCTATAGCAGTGGCAGTAGCAGCCCTGCCGACAAACTGTATCCTGACTGGGTTGGGCCCTTGCATGCACAAGGGTGGGAGCAAGGTGCAATAAGGTATGTTGGGGGGGGGTGTATATGTGGGAGCCTTTCTCCCACCCTTTTGGGTAGAAGGCCTGGATGGGCACATGTAGGCCAGATGAAATTGCCTGGCAGGCCAGATTCAGCCTGCTGGCTGCATTTTGCCTACCCGTGGTGTAGAAGCATGTTCATCCCAGAGTCTGAGTCCACTCTCACACTGTGAGTGTTAAAAGAGATATTTAGCCAAGTTGTAAAATTATTATATAATATATGTTAGAGAGAAAGAGAGAGAGAGAGACCTATTAAATCCTGAAGTCTATCCCCTCATCAATGTCTGTTACCACATTTTTCAGTAGATTATGTGACATCCTCCATCTGACTTGTAGAAGGGTTAATTTCTTCATTATTTAGTCCCTTGCATGGACTCTTAACAATATCTTTGTTAAGGAATGTTAGCTACAAACCTCATATGTCAATGCCAGTGACTGAACTCTGGGAAATGTAATTGTGCTTATGTGTATACCACTGAGAGTATTTTTTCTGCTGCGTTCTATGAAATGGGGAATGCTGGGTGGCTTGCCTTGCTTTCGTCTTCCACATCACATTTTTATGTGTGTAAAATATTTTAAAACTTAGCCCCAGTGTGCTTATAAAATGCCAGGTCATTGACAGTGGCAGTACTCATTTGCTGTGGTCAATTTAGCACTAATAAGCTGAAACTATGCTACAGGGATTCTTCTACATGGAACATAAACTCCTTTTCCTTCTCTGCTAAGAACACTTTCTGATATAAAATGACTGCAGCCTAATAGCTTCTTCTCCATTTTAGTAACCAACCTCGGTACATATTAGGACTATTTTCCCCAATAGCTTTCACTATAATACATATTAACACTATATCAGGGAACTGAATCAATGAATACACTGCATATAGCCAGTAAATTGTTCAGCTAGAGCACTGGGAACCCAGCAGTAATACAATATCCAACATACTCATACCATTGTAAAACTGGAATTCACTGTAGTGAAACAGATCATGGATTGTTTTTAATTGTTCCCAAGATTTAGAACAGTTCGGGCCTGTTTCTTCTAGAGTAACTTACAGAAATGCTGAATCCCTTTGCCTGGCATAAGGGCTTTCTTAACATTCTTCAAATGGAGAGCAGAAGCAGCGTAAGAGAGAAACTTTCACCTCCACCTGACATCATTATTTACTCAACATTGAAGCCATCAATCTACATAATTTTTTCTCATTTGTTCTGCTGAGATTAGTTTTTGCTCCTCTTTCATCCTATCCCTATCTGATCCCTACATACAGTCAGCACTCTTCTTTTCTTTGTTTTTCCTTCCCCACCTGCTGCTTTTATATTACTCTGATTCCCCTTCTCTGACTTAAATAATTAATTCCTTTCCCATTTCAAGCCTGATTTTCCTCCGAAAAACTGCTTTTTCATGTGTCCTTGGTAGGTTATTTGGTACCACCACCACTTCTTGAGTGGCGGAGGATTCTGATGCACAACAGGCAGACCCTCCGGCAAGTTGCACATACAAACTTGGTTGAGCTTGCATTGGCCAAGTACTGTTTTGTCTTGCCTGCCTCTGACACCTCTTCTCTGGCTCTTCGTTGACCCTCTCCTCCTCAAAGTGACATAGGCCCTGCTTCACAGAAGCTTTCCACTCACACTATAACATGTTATAGTGAAAAAAAAGGATACTGTTATAAGCACAAGTTCTGTTTCTCATCCTGCTCATTTCCCTGCCCTTTCAGCAAGGTATCTCACTGGTATAAATGCAATGATTTCAGAGCAACATGAATTTATGCAGACTGTGGTATAAAGGGCTGCGGGGCACAATAGGGGCAACCTCCCTAGATGCCGATTTGGGAGGAGGCAAAAAATAAAAAGAAGCAGTTGCGTGGTCAGGATCACCATTTATGCTTTGCCCTGGGTTGCCAGCCACATCCCTACGCTGCTGCCTGAAGATCTGTCTCCCTTTATTCTTGTACAGTGTCTAGTCCAACTGGACTAGTGCCCCATGGCCCAAGCCTTCCCTAATTTAAGGAAGGCTTTCTAGCAATGAAACTATGTTGGCTGATCTTTCACTTATGGTGTAATACAGACTCTTGTCTACTTAATTCAGAAACAGGGTCATTTTGCTTTGTGATAAAATGATGTTTGCAACTTTATCCATAAGCAGACTTGTGTGACATCTTTATCTTCCTGAACATTCTCCGCAGTCATAACCAACGGTAATCTCAAGATAGAAGGTAAGTCAATCTTACTTTCTAAACTTGACAGGCCTAGTATTGTTAGGAATTAAAAACAGGGTTTATTAATTTTGTATTAATTAAGATAGAATTATAACAGTGGTATTATCACCCCTCCCTTTTCCTTTGCTGTGATTGGATTTGCTTGTTAAGACAAACTACTCGGCCTTCAGCCTCATACCTTATCCACTCAGGAATTGAATTATTGCCTCATAAAACCAATGGCTGATTATATAATCATTTAATTAAATGTTGTAGTCATTGCTGAGCTGTTCCTGAAATGCATTTGGCATCTATATTCACTAACAGAGTTTTCGCATGCGAAGACAGTAATTTCTTTCAGATGTTCTACTTTAAAGGTTATTATTTCCAGTGCTCCTTTGTTTGTGCAGCATGGTTAGCAGCACCCTCGTGTCAAACTCAATCCTAGTCTCAAAGAAGATGACATGTTCTTTGCATCCCTATCAGGTTTGCAGATAACAGCCCGAGTCTTACTATTCTTACAATTTTGGGAGTGCTTTTCCTGCTTCTGTCTATAAAAGTATTCAAAAGGTAGGAAACATGCACTTGTCTAATAAACTGCTCTATCTTGAACAGGTATTAAAGGGGCTGGTATGAAATCCTATTGATATCAATGGGAGTCCTTTTAGCTGGTGTTACTGAATTGTGAATTAGGCCTTATAAAAGAAAAATCCAGCCGTGCTGCCTCAGGATAGCATTCATTGCCCTGGATGAGTTCTAGGGCTGTGCAAAGCTTCAGTCCCCGATTCAATTCAGTGGAGATTTGGCCCGATTCGGTGGCCAAATCTCCAAATCCGAATTGAATCAGAGAACCCTTTAATCTCTCCAAATCGAATTGGAACCCTCCAAATAGATTCAGAGAGATTTGCAAAGATTCAGAGATTCAGACATAGAGACAGCTTTAAATGTTTTTTCTACATACTTCTAGGGAGCAGGTGGCTTGTGAACACTGCAGTGCTAGGGTGCATGGAGTAACCCACAGAAGTGCGGGGGGCTCCCCAGTGTGCTCAGCAGCAGACCTGGAAGTGGACCAGAAGCACTTCTGGTCCACTTCCAGGTCCACCGTGGACTGCGCAGGGTCCCCCTGCACCGGCTTGGCGACTGGTGCCTCCTGGGTCTGGGGGGGGCCACCAGGGGTCCCCCTGCAGCTGATTGCCAAGCTAGAGAGGCATGGGGGGGGGGAGTGGCGTGCTTCCCAGCAGACCTGGAAGTGGACCAGAAGTACTTCCAGGCCACTTTTGGGTTTGCTGCTGAGCACGTAGAGGGCCTCCCCGCGCTCCTGTGGGATGCTCCATGTGCCCCACCATTGCAGCAATCATAAGCTGTGCCTGCTACCTCAAAGTATGTAGAAAAATGTTTCAAGCTGTGTCTATGGCCGAATCGCTGATTCTCCAAATTAGCATTGACTCTTCAGATTCAGATTTGGCTGAATTGAATCAGGGACAGTGATCCGAATCAATTAATCGAATCACTGTCCCCATTTCAGGCCAAATCCAAATCATTGGGGGTCCAGCAATGGTAGTCATTCCTCAAGGGAGTGATCCTACAGGTGCAGAAAGAGACAATCCCATTGTGGATAAAAGGGGGCAAAGGGGCCAAGAAGGCCTCTTGGCTGAACAGGGAAGTCCAGGAAAGCCTAAGGGCAAAGAGAAGTATACCTCCCTGGCTTGCACTTGCAGAGAATTAGTTAAGGAGGCCAAGGCAGGATTAGAACTTAGTCTGGTGACAAAAATTAAGGACAACAAAAAGTCCTTCTTCAGGTATATAGGGAGCAAAAGGAAGGCTCAAGGTAGCATAGGACCCCTACAGGACAAACTAGGGCAACTGATGACAGAGAGGGGAGACAAAGCTGAGTTCCTCAATGAGTTCTTTGCATCTGTATTCCTAGACACAGACCAAGAGAAATCTCCCAATTGGATCATAGACAGACACAAGAGGGACACCAGCCCATCAACTGTTAGCGCAGACATAGTGAAGGGGCACTTGGAGGGGCTGGATGTGTTCAAGACAGGGGGCCCAGATGAACTTCATCCAAGGGTGCTGAAGGAATTGGCCAGTGTCATAGCAGAGCTGCTGGCATAGCTGTTTGAGCACTCATGGTGCTCCAGTCAGGTCCCAGAGGACGGGAACAGGACCAATGTGGTCCCTATTTTCAAGAAGGGGAGGAGGGAGGACCCGGGAAACTATAGGCCAATTAGTCTTATCTTTATCCTTAGAAAAACTTTGGAAAAAATTATTAAGGATCACATTTGTGGGTGGCAAATTGATTTAGGGGACACACCCAGAGAGTGGTTGTGGTTGGGTCAATATTGACCTGGAAAGATGTGGGCTGTGGAGTCCCACAAGGTTCAGTCCTTGGACCAGTGCTATTCAATGTCTTCATCAGTGACTTGGACGAGGGCATGGAAACCCCCGGTCCAAGTTCACAGATGATGCCAAATTATGGGGCAAAGTTAACACACCAGAGAGTAGGGAACGGATCCAGGCAGATCTGGACAGGTTGGAAAAATGGGCAGAATGAAATAGGATGCAGTTCAACAAAGACAAGTGCAAAGTGCTATGCCTGGGCAAAAAGAACTGCCAACACACTTACAGGCTGGAGAATGACCTTCTCAGCAGCACAGCAGCAGAAAGGGATCTTGGAGTCATAGCTGACTCCAAGATGAACATGAGTCATCAATGTGATGAAGTGATCAACATGGCTAACCGCACTTTATCATGCATTAGCAAATGCATGATGAACAGGTTCAGGGAGGTGATGCTTCCCATCTATCAAGCACTGGTCAGGCTGCAGATGGACTACTGCATCCAGTTTTGGATGCCTTACTTCAAGAGGGATGCAGAGAATCTTGAGAGGGTTCAGAGGAGAACCACTTGTATGGTCAGAGTCCTGCAAGCAAGGCCCTCCAAGGAGAAACTAAGGGACCTAGATCTCTTCAGCCTTTGGAAGAGAAGGCTGACAGGTGATCTCATGGCTGCCTATAAATTCATCACGGGAGGGCAGCAGGGAATAGGAGATGCTCTGTTTACTAGGGCGCCCCCTGGAATAACTAGGAGTGATGGCCACAAAGTGACGGAGAGCAGATTTAGGTTGGACATTAGAAAGAACTTCTTCACAGTAAGGATTGCCAGAATCTGGAATGGGCTTCCAAGGGAGGTGGTGCTCTCCCCTACCTTGGGGGTCTTCAAGATGAGATTGGACAAGGACCTAGCTGGGGTTGTCTGAGCCCAGTGATCTTTCCTGCCCAGGGCAGGGGGTCTGACTCGATGATCTACTGAGGTCCCTTTTGACCCTAACATCTATGAATCTATAAAGATTTTGGGCCTCAGGTTCCCTTCCTCAGGTCTCAATGGGAAGCAGATGCAAGCTGAACTAAATATGAAAGAAAAGATTCCCTGCAAATGTAAACAGTCTTCTGGGAGAGATACTGGAAGGCTGTGAACTAGGAATGAAGAGGAGTAAACTGGAGCCATTATAAGATAAAAGAAGAGCAGTAGAAATTCAATCTAGTTGGTGGCAGACAGTAGCATAACTAGGGTGGGGGAGCAGGGGTAACTGGCTCAGTTGCTGATTTGGGAGGGATGAAAATGACTGCTGCTGGCAGCCATGCATTTGCACTAGTGACATGGAGGCAACTGGAAGAAATTGCCATTGCCCTTGTACCCTGGATACCTGGCCACGTTGCTATGCTATTAGTGGCAGAGCAAGACCATTCCAGAATGGGGTACTTATTACTTGTGAAATGCTGGGAAAAGATTAGCAGTACTTTTAGGCTAGGGACAGAAGTTATACATAAACTTGTTTAAGTGATCAGAAACTGATTTAAACCTGTAACAGAACAGAAGTTCAGTGCACATAAACCGGTTTCAAAATGGCTGAAAGTAGTTTAGGATAAACCTGGTTGGATGGTAGTATCACACTTAACTGATTTGGGGTCAAACTAGTTTATGAAACTTCTGTCCCAGACCCCTTTATGGTTCAAGTTAAACCACAGTCCCCCAGCATCCCAGCATGCTTTGCAGGCCTGGGCTGTGCTATGCTATCTGATTCAGAGAGCAGGGCTGGCCCCACCCCTCTGCTCCCTAGCTGGAGCAGTGAGGGTTGGCTAACAAGGGTGGGGAGCAAGCCCAGCTGGGAATGCAGCCTAGTCTGGGTGGGGGGACTGCCCCCTCACCTCCAGGTAAACCCCAGCTGGGGAGGGAAGGTGGGTTAAACACTCCTTTCCCCACTCAAACTTACTGCTGGCTGCAACTGTGGACTACAAATCCCAGAGGCACCTGGAAACAGGAAGAGGAAATGATGAGCAACCCTGCAGAGTCCGACTGGTAGGATTTTGGACTGCAAATCCTAGACACCTCTGGGGCAGCAGGAAGAGGAAGCAAACATACAGCCAGAGAGTCATGCTGTAGTACCCACCAGCTTGTGGTCTGAGCCACTGCAGACATATGGCTGCATTTCCTGAGTCAAAGGTGAATGTCTGTTCACTTCTGTTTTAATTTAATCTGTGCATTTTAGACTAACCTGCAAAGACTGAATCAATTCAGCCTTAGGATTTTTCACTGTCTGTACTTAGCCTTAAGGTTTTAACGAGCCATAAAACCACTGTTTATATTAAGACCAGATTTTTTTACTGTCCAGTAGAGTTACAAATTTTTGTTCCTAGGCCTGTCTCCTGGCCTTCAAGCAACCCTTCAAACTTATCATCAGAAGCTAACTCCCTTCCAGTCAACAGACTCTAAATGGTACATAAGCCTCCCTCAACAGTAAACACAAAATCTGTCAATACATCTCCAGTACTACAACAGTGAACACCCATCATAACAAAAACATCAAAATCCATGCATCCTACATAGACACATCACAGAATTTGGTATAATCTCATCCAATGTACCAGATGCCATTGCAACAACTATGTTGGTGAAACTAGACAGGAACTGCACACCAGAATGAACTCTTACAAAAATATATATGTATATAAAAGACAGAGACATACTAACAGTGATAGGCACATATTTTTTTGTAGGACAACCACTGCCTCCCTGAATTTACAATCCTTGTGCTGAAAGGGATGATCATAGATAGAACAATGCTCCAACCCAACTGCAAGTATACAAAGAAAGAGAACAATAAAGGCATAAGGTCAAATCAGAATTTGCATAAGTTTACACAAATCCCACAGATGGTTAATGCTTCTTTGACATCATAGTACCAAGCCTCAGAATGACCCAAAATGACTTTCCGTGGCTTCAAAGGAGCCCTTGCCCTGACTTAAAACTACCCTGCAGTTAAAATTTAATGGAAGAAGTAGGAAGATGGTCAGGTTGTTAATAAAATGTGGGGCTATTTGGAAGAAATATAAGGGATTATCTTCTGTGAAGGATATATAAAGTTCCTGCAGCTCATCTTGCTTATACCAAAAAGTTTTCTACCCTTTCACTGCATTTTGGACTTTGAGGTTTAATCCCACCTATCTTCTGAATGGTGTCAAACCGAAAGTCTTACTTCATCACCAAGGATGGATAGTCATTCATATTTATAAAATGACTAATGCAAAATTACGGCCTGACTATTTCAATTAATGTTGATGGGAAGCCTCAGGATCTTTTAATCTAAAGTGAAATTCTGGTTGCCACTGACATATCTGGCAGATTTTAAATGGCAATGGGCAGATCCATGTAATGAAGCAGTGGTTGTCAACCAGGGGTACGTGTACCCCTAGGGGTACTTAAAAGGCTCGTAGGGGGCACGCACAACTGATGTGGTCTATAATTGCCACATGCACGCATGCAGCTGCAGTGCAGTGCTTGGGGGTCCAGAAGTGCAACCCAGCCAAGTGCATAGAAGCCAGGTCCAGCTGCTAAGTCTGTTGTGGGGGAAGAGGTGTGGGGGAGGGAATGTGGCTGTGGCTGGAGCAGGGGCTGTCCAGCTGGGGAGGGGTGTGGGACTGAGCCACATGGGAGGGTGGCACCTGCTGCTATGCACGCCTCAGGAGGGCAAGGGGGTGTGTGCCCCTGGGTCTGTGTATGGGGTAGGGTGGGGCAGGCTGTCACTGCGGGCTGGGGCTAGGGGCTGCACCAGACTCTTCCTGGTGGGGGAATTGGGCCAGGGCTGTGCTGGGCTCTTCCTGGTGGGGGGGCTGGGCCAGGCTGCACTCAAGGCAGGCAGGTGGTGGTGGCACTGGGAGGGGGGTTAGGGGGGCTATGGCAAATTCTGGAGTGACTGCAGCCCCCCACCCCAACCTTAGCCCTGCTCCTGTAGGCCCCTGTGGTAAAAAAGGGAGTGGGACTGGAGCTGGGGCTGGGGTAGGCACTGCCCAGCTGGGGCAGACTATGGGATGGACCAGCAAGCAGCTCACCCAGGGGATGCGGAGGTGGCAGCTCCCACTGATGCATGCACCCCAGGAGGGCACAGGGGGGGTGCCCCCAGATGTGCTCATGGGGTGGGGTGGGCTGTGAGCTGCTGCGGACTGGGGCCAGGGCAGCGCTAGGTTGTTCATGGTGGGGGTGCTGCACTGAGCTGTGCTGGGGGTGGAGGTTGGAGGGGGCTACAGTGAATTCTGGAGTGGCTGCAGTCCCCCCAACTGCCCCTCCCAGTGCTGCTGCTGCACACCCCAAGCATAGCCTGGCCTAGCCCCCCACCAGGAAGAGCCTGGTGCTAGCCGCAGCCTGCCCGTTCCCATGCACAGAACCAGGGTCACACGCCCCCCATGCCCTCCAGGGGTATGCGCAGGGATGGAAGCCACTCCCCCTCCCCATGGCCTCCAGCTGAGCCACTCTCAGCTGTCCCACACCCTGGCCCAGCTATGCAGCGCCTGAACCAACCCCACTCCCTTTCTCACCGCAGGGGCCTAGATCTGCTCCCCACTTAAAAACAAGAAAAAAATATAAAGGGTTACATGAGCTGAAACTGTGCAACAGAAGGGGTACATTTGTTAAAAAAGGTTGAAAATCCCATGTACTGAAGTAACTGAAATTATACTGATGATGAATTTGGCAGAGTCAGTATCTTAGTTAGGAAGTGAATAGTACTCTAAATTATGGGATAGTGTGTTTGTGTATGATGGTAAAGAGAGACTAGATTTATGTTTCATGGAAATGAAGCAGTCATACTTTGGCTAGATAGTGTGTATTCTCAGATCTCAGCATATTATTTTCATGGGATTAACTACTCTCTCCATTGTCAGTGTGTGTCTTTTTTCTTTTGCAGAGAGCTCTGCTCTGGACAGTATATATTCTAATTGCATGTATTTGCATGGAATATAAATTACTTTTCAACCAGATCTTTGCAATTCTAACAATATTCTCTGTTCTGCAGCAGGTGCTTTCCCTGGTGGTTACTTAGATAGACTCTAATAGCTTGTCATCTGTTTATGGAACCACTTCTATGCCAAATATATAATAGAATAATTTTCTAGTGGCATAAGCCTCTGGTAATATTAGGGATTATTTTTTTAACCTGGAGTTGTTTTATCTATCTGCACATAGCTCAGTTTTGCAGTATTTAAATAACTAAATTAGGACTCCGCAAAAAGTTCACTTGGAACCAAGGCCCTATTCTTTGATGATACAGTCAGGTATTGATCAATGACATTCGCACAGAGTTTTTGTTCGCTCAAGAACACTCCACTGCTATTGTTATGCATAGGGAGAGAGGACAGTGACCTACTATCTTTCAGTAAAAACAGAGGTTAGGTATAATCCTGGGTTGTTGTCCCAGGCATTGACTCTTATCAAAACAGGTGTGGGACACTTTACACATGCATCTTGAATGGCAATTAACTCATATTAACCTCAATTTGGATACTTCACAGGTACTTAATGGGGGACAATAGGATTGGCCCTCTGTAAAATGCCAGGATAAAACCTTTGTCCTGGGAAAAACCCAACATTTATTTTTAGTCTCTGTTACGCCTTGGGCACTTACAGACATGAAAAAAAACCTCAAACCAAAACAAAACAGCGCTTTACTGGAAGAAGAAGTGCGTCAGTTTGACCCAGCTCCACAGCATTGGTGTAGATCAGATGCTTCAGTGGGGCCTTTCAGGGCTTTTATCTAATAGCCAATTCAATCAGCTATTAGATAAAAGCCCCCCGAAAGCCCTGCTGAAGTGCCCAATCTATACCAACATTGGGTGAGCTGGGTCAAACTAACACAATGCCTTTTTTGGGCACGCGCTGTGGTTGGTGCAGGAATGTGCCGAGTTGAAAATAAAGTGCTGTTTTTTTTTCCATATCTGTAAGCAGCCCTTGGCATTAGATGCCTTCTCCATAGGTGTTCAAGAACAAGCAGTATGCTCTGTCCAACCAAATGGTTCTCTGCTGGACCATCTTGTAAGTGCTCGCATACCCCAACATCTTACAGGATTTTGGCTGGACAATAATAGATCCTGCACTAATAATGATGCACCTCAGTTTGGGTATAAGTTCATTTTTTATCCTATCTGCATAATAAACATGTAAGAAACACATATTTCTACTGGGATGGAGTGACATAGTGTTTATTCCAATCTTGTCTACATTCAAAGGGTGTTTTCTAGTAGACCTATACTGTCAAACCTTGCTAGTATAGACACAGCTTATCTTGCCAAAAAAGATCTTTTGATAACCTATACCACTTCCCTGAGCTTTACATACTATAACTACCATCTACACTAGAACTTTTGGTGGCATAGCTGTGTTTGGCAATGTAGCTATAATGCCAGCAAACTTCTTGAGTCTAGAACAGACCAATTTCTACCTCCTCCTCTTCTTTAGTCACCGGCTTCTTTTTTTCTAAGGTGGAAAGCAAGCTGTTTCAGAACTGAGACTGGAAAAGGTGTTCTCTTTATTATCTAAATAACATCTTATCCAGCAAGGAAAAAAAGTATTTGAATGCTGTCCTGAGGCACTAGTTTAAGACCCAGAGGCTGCATATGCCCAAGGAAATACAGTATCCCAATACTATTTCTTGCCTGGCTAGCTTGAACATAGCAACTACTGAAACAATGTGTAAGAGACCAGGGCTATATTCAGACGCGTGAGCACGTGTTTGTTGTGGCATCTCAAAGCAATCTGAGATGCCATAGGAGGCATATCATGAATGCTGAGCTCAGAGGGAGTCTGAGATACAACAAGAGGCAGGCCCTGATGCTGAGTTCAGGGGGAGTCAGTCCCAGTGTGATCCGAAGGGGGCAAGAGTACTAAAAAGCCCCCTTGGCTCAGTAAAGGCATCCAGGAGGGCCTGAGCACAAAAAAGGTGGCATACAATCAGTGGAAGAAAGAGGCAATCACCAAGGAGGATTACACATCCATTGCTCATGATTGCAGGGAGGCAGTTAGGAAGGCCAAGGCAGAGATGGAACTAGGGCTGGCGACCAGAATTAAGGATAACAAAAAGTCCTTTTTCAAATACATAGGGAGTAAGAAGAAGGCACTAGGTAACATGGCGCCCCTACAGGACAGGCTTGGCAATCTGGTGATTGCAGCAAAGGAAAAAGCTGATCTCTTGAACAAGTTCTTTGCCTCCATATTTCTGATCAGGGACCGGGACAACTCCCCCAGTAGGATTACGGGCAGGCTCAGGGGACACAACACCATGCCTAGGGTCAGGGATCATCTAGTTAGGGAACTCTTAGAGGGGCAGGATGTGTATAAATCAGCAGGTCCAGATGCTCTTCATCCAAGGGTACTGAGGGAATTGGTGGAGGTCATAGCAGGGCCCCTGGCACGGCTGTATGAGCACTTATGGTGCTCTGGCCAAGTCCCAGAGGACTGGAAAAGGGCCAATGTGGTCCCCATTTACAAGAAAGGGAGAAAGGAGGACCCAGGTAACTATAGGCCACTTAGTCTCACCTTGGTCCTTGGGAAGACCTTTGAGAAAATTATCAAGGAACACATCTGCGGGGGCCCAGCATGGGAGGTAATGCTCAGGGCAACCAACACAGGTTCATTGCGGGCAGATCCTGCCTGACTAAACTTGTTTCCTTTTACGACCAGGTCACGAAGTCCTTGGATGTGGGCGTTGAGGTGGATGTCGTCTATCTGGACTTCAAGAAGGCCTTTGACACTGTTTCTCACCCCATTCTCATAAAAAAACTAGGTGACTGCAGCATTGATGCCTACACAGTCAGATGGGTGGCAAATTGGCTTGATGGTCACACCCAGAGTGGTGGTGGATGGGTCATTTTTGACCTGCAGGGATGTGGGCAGTGGAGTTCCCCAGGGCTTGGTCTTCGGGCCTGTGCTATTCAACATCTTTATCAGCAACTTGGAGCTGGGTGTGGAAAGCACGCTGTGCAAATTTGCTGATGACACAAAGACGTGGGGAAAAGTGGGCACACTGGAGAGAAGGGACAGAATCCAACTAGATCTAGACAGGTTACAGAGGTGGGCGGATGAGACTAGAATGGAATTCAACGCAGACAAGTGCAAGGTGCTGCAACTAGGGAGAAGGAACCTATAGGCCTTCTCAACAACACAGTGGCTGAAAGGGATTTTGGAGTCATTGTTGACTCCAGGACGGACATGAGCTGCCAGTGCAAGGAAGTGGTCAGTAAGGCTAACTGCAACTTGTCATGCATCTACACATGCATCACAAGCAGGTCCAGGGAGGTGATCCTTCCCCTCTATGCAGCACTGGTCAGGCCGCAGTTGGAGTACTGCGTCCAGTTCTGGGCGCCACACTTCAAGAGGGATGTGGCTAACCTTGAGAGGGTCGAGAGGAAGGCCACTCGTATGGTCAGGGGGCAGCAGGCCAGGCCCTATGAAGATAGACTAAAGGGCCTGAATCTAAGAGGAGACTGAGAGGGGATCTGGTGGCCATCTATAAACCCACCAGGGGGGACCAGCGGAAAATAGGTGAGGCTCTGTTCCCCCAGGCACCACCTGGGATAACAAGGAATAATGGCCACAGATTGATTGAGGGCAGGTTGAGGCAGATATCAGGAGGCATTACTTTATGGTTAGGGCTTCCAGGCTCTGGAAGGGGCTCCCAAGGGAGGTGGTGCTCTCCCCTACCTTGGGGGGTCTTCAAGAGGAGGTTGGATAGATATCTGGCTGAGGTATTATGATCCCAGCACTTGTTCTTGCCCAGGGCAGAGGGTCTGACTTGATGATCTGTTCAGGTCCCTTCCAACCCTAGAAACTATGAAACAATGTTCCCCAGACTCTAAATCTGATATCACGAAATCCCAGTATCAAAAAAAACCCAACCCACCCTGGAAACAAGTGGCACAGGGCACATTGCAGGAGCATGCCCCAGAGCAACTGAAGGCTGGGTCCTACAAGGAGATGCTCTAGCACCCACCAGAGCATCTCTATGGCTGCTGTGTGCCCTTGCTGCTCCAGCATGCTGCGTCAATGTGCTGGAGCAAATAGAAGTGGGCCAGGGCTGCAGCAACAGCTTGGTCCCAGCCTGTGTCCCTGGTAAGCAGGGATGTGGGGTTAGGGGGACTGTGGGGGTGGGGAGACTGTGAGGTTTCTGGTGGGGAGGTTGTGGCATTTGTGGGGTGTATGGGGTTTGTGGGTGTAGAGTTTGTGGAGGGGATTTGAGGAGGGGCCACCACCCCTCATCCCCCCATCCCCCTGTGGTGCACAGGTCCTGGTGCTGGCAGCAGCAGCCAGCTGGAACGTCAAGGCACTTATGGCCCACTGCAGGCACAGCCCCCTGGCAGTGCGGCACCTCCTAAAACCTGGGGGCTGCATATGGCAAAGAGAGCCAGCCTGGCCCACTGGTGCACAACTTGGACAGGATCAGGGTGGCTCCTGCCACCACCTGCGGCTCCCGGTGCTGCACCCTGCATGCCCAGCCACCAGACGGGGTGGGACCTGCTGGTGGGATCTGTGGCTGCGGAAGCTGTCTCCACATCCTGGTTAGCAAAGGGGTCAGGGGGAACTCTGATTTTTCTATGATAAAGAAACCAAAAGCAAACACTAAAGCATATAAATATTTAGACTTTATTTTATTATGATGATAAAGGCACTGGTAAGGCTTCCAAATTGCTTTAAAATTGTAAATATATCAATAAAACATTGCCCAACTGGTCTCTGTCTCTCTCCATATATATGGTGGCATTTCATTTTAATTGTGGAAGAACATGGATTTTGGGGTATTTTAATGAGTGAGTTTAGGATTTTTTATCAGAGATTTCACAATTTTTAAACAGGGAACACCAGGATTCCTGTTAGTGAGGCAAGTGGCAGGACCAAGGTAGAGGAGCCTGCCCAGGCCTGGCACCGGGGCTCCAGCTGAAGCTGGCTCACCTCCTGGCCATTTGGGGCCAGGAGGACCTGCTTCAACAGTTCAAAGCAGAACACCACAATGAGCACATCTTCCCAGATGGCAGGGTGGGAGGACACATGGCAGCAGTGCCTCACGAAGGCCAACTGTGCAGCCACAGCCCACTGGCAGCTAGTGCAGAGGTGCAGGCAGCTCTGCTGCAGTGCCCATGCCACAGCCCAGGTGGCAATGCAGTCCCCATCAGGTATGGTAGGCATGCAAACATGGGGCTGCAGGTCCAAGGGGGCAGATGCTGTTGCAGGTGGCAGCAGGTCATAGCCAAGCAGTAGCCCCTGTTGCCATATTTCTGCAGTGGGTAACGGGTACAGGGGCCACTCTAGGTCACGGATGCAGCAGCAGTCCAGCTGGCACAGGGGGCTAGTGTCCCCATATATCAACCGGCCAGGCCTCAAGAGCTCCTGAGGGAAGTAGCCCTGAGCTGCTCACCAGGGAAGCTTATTATACCTTCAGCTGCCCCTGGTTGCAGATCCAGAAGGGGCTGGGCAGGGTCATTTTCCCCTGAGTGGCACCATTTGTCCCACAGCAAAGTGTATGTTCGGGTACGTGTGCTGAGGCACAGATCTTGAGCACAGATTTGTGCCACTGCTATTTGAGCTGCTGCAAGTGCATGTGCCTGCATGTGTGGATGCAGCCTGGATGAGTAAATGGTACAGATACAGAACTACTCCATAGTAACACTCCTTGATAATTAATATAGGAAACAGGACATCTGCCTATCTCCACACCCAACTCACTTCAGAAGTTTGATGTCCTGGCCCACCAGACACTATCCTTTGAAGAAATTGTTGAAGGAAACCCACTTGGCCCTATCTGAAGGGAGAGGACTGAGGTCACTGAGTCATCTGAGATTGGATTCTTTTGGGCAGGAAGAGGAGTATGAACCTGGGACCAGAAGGGAAATGGTCCCTGAGGGAATTGTGGGTGATCTTTCATGGAAGAGAGCAGGAGCAGTTTCTAAGCCATCACTGGTAAGCATACTTTATAGGATCTGGCTGCAAAACTGTTAAGGAGAGCTGAAGCTGGGCAGCTGGAAACCCAGAACAGTGGCAACTTCTGGCTGACACTGCCATTGGAAGGAGGCATGAAAAAATAACCGGTGTCTTCGTGGTCCTGCAGCTGTGTCAAAGTCAGCTCCCAGGATTACTGTCCCAGTCTCCCTGCCTTAGTGATGCTACTGCCCTTAAAAACAAAACTCCACAGGGGTGTTCAGCTGTAAAAGCGGTGTATTATATAGTAAATACACTGGGGTTGGCAGTATCAGCAGTGTTGTCCAGCTAAGGAACAGCTGACTGGGAACTGGAGGAAAAAATTGCTATTGTTGAATGAGTTGTCTCCTGTCCTCAGAACAAACTGTTTAAGCTTCAGAAACATCAGGAGAAAACGAATAGATGTTTTATATGGGATAAAATGCCTGAACTTTCTTTCATTGACTTTGGTGAGGAAGGATTGGGCCTTCAGAGCATTAGATCATGGTTTCTTTATCTAAATAAAATGGTCTTCTTTTTACTTATGCCAACGGGCTGAAAGAGATGAGCGAATGAGTGATTCACTAGGTTCTGTGATAGAGGAATGGAATTACCCTGCTACTTTCCATAACCTAAATCCATCTTTCCACTTGTGAAGAAGGCTCTGGGATTCAGAGGGACTTTATCATGAGTGTAGCTGCTCTGTGAACTCTGATGAGTAAGGAAATACTTTTCCTGCGAGGAATCATTTGTTTTTAGTTGTAATGTTCTTATCCTAAAAATTAGATTACAAATACAATAACATGTTGGTGAACTTTCTAAGTGGGAGTAAAAATAAAGCAATTATTTATAATAGATTCCACCATGATTCTAGATAATCTTTTATCATGTACAATAAAGAGAATAAGGATTTTGTTTCATTTGTGACATAAATGTCAGCATTACCCATGCCTATCTTTGCTTCTTCATCTCCTCACTGATCAGCCAACTCTATCATACCACACCAGACCCTACCCCACCTACTGCTGGCATATATCACATTTAGTTTAAACAAATATTAGGGATCACTCTAGAATTCTAGTTGTGCAGGTAAATTGGAAGATGGAAAAATCAAGCAGTCACCAACCAGATTTCTGAGGCAGCTTGTGTGCCATTTCCAATCTATATGTATTTCAGCCATGCACAGTTCTTCTGTGTAGTGTGAGTTGGCTAGAAGTGGAACCATTAGGAAGAAAATATCCTCAGTCAGTTATGGAAGATTTGTTTCCTTCTTTATTATAAAAAATATATATAGAACATATAATGAATCTTGTCCATATACATGAAAAATATTTGTAAATATATGGGACTGCTATAGGAATAAAGCTTTGCAGGACCCGGATCTTGATTTTTCTTCTCCTGCCTGTGGCAGAGACAATTCTTAAACTGGTAGGAAAAAAGTGTATGTGGGGGAGTAGTCTAGGAACAGCTCCACATAGTTGTGGCCAATTAATAATTACTCAGAGGCAATATAGAATGACACATATGTAGGCAAGATACGTTGACCTTTGACAAACGGCACAAATCCCATATTTTAATTAAAGCCTTTGGGAAAGGTTGAGTGGCTGCATGTAGGGTAATGGCAAGTTTTCTGTTGGCTGCTAGTAGTAAACTCATGGACTGTGTTTTTAATGGAAGGCAGGGTGCACAAGAGCTTGGGATGTCTGCATATCTTAAAAAAACAAAACAAAAAAAGAATAAATCCGTATCAAAGTGTTGTGTCTGCCTGTATTTTAGAGAGAGCCGTAGACTATTCTGGTCTGGGTCTGTCCATATTTATACTAGTGTAAGTCAGGAATAACTCCGCTGAGCTCAATGGAGTTAAAGCAGTGTAAAGGAGAATTCTGCATGACACTAACAACCCATTTCATAGCATCTCCTTAATATACTGATTCCCAAAGTTCCAGTTCTGCTGCTTAGATTTTATATTTTTCCAGAACAGCTTATGATGAAACAGTTGAAAAACAGAACTCCTTTTTATTACAAGGGAGAGCACTATATGGAAAAATGGCATACTATCCCAAACCTACATGCATACCACTGCATTACAGTCTGTTCCATTTCAAATACTCTTTTTTTTATTTTTAAGAAACAAAACAAACAAAAACCCCAATAGCCTGGCAAAAGTGGAACAACAGCAATTCTTAAAAGTTCCAGGTGGTGGGGCTAATTCATTGCCTGTGACAATGCAGTAATACAAAACTTTCTTGTTTTCAAAGCTGCCCTGAAAAGAATCAGAAGTAGATTTAGATGTCCCTCACACCTTTCTTTCTTTCTTTCTTTCTTTCTTTCTTTCTTTCTTTCTTTCTTTCTTTCTTTCTTTCTTTCTTTCTCTACTGTAGTATTTCATACCCTCCCCTTTACTAAAGAAAGCATTAAATTTACTTTGTGCGGCTTTCCACATAATGGTTTCTAAGTTACTTGAATATTTTATGTTTTCTATCTTTCTCTTCTCTATGTTATTTTTAAATGAATCTATAGTTAGACTGCAATGCATATGGAAGGATATGCATTGCATTCATTAGATACATCCTGTATTTGTACCTGCAACTTTAATTAAAGTTAATAGGGAATGCAAAAGGAATGTGTGATGTGCCTAATTTGTTAGAATTGATGCATATTAAAATCAATGTGACTACATTTAAATACTATTTAATATTTTAATATATGTAAATAAAAGCTTTTTAGCATTCTAAGACATATTACATTGAAAAAAATGGCAAACTAGTAACCAGTGTAAACTCCTTAAGTCCACTCATTTAAAAGCAGAGCTACCAGTCTACTGGTAAATATCCAGAGCACACAGTTATAAAGCAGGGGATCTGTTACCATTCAGGGGAGTTAACAGCAGAAATTCCTAGCAAAGCAAGAGGACTGCAAATCCTTAGGACAACATCAGTCAAGTTACCCTCCACACAATACTAAGATCTTAGTTAGCCAGATGCTGATTTTTACTAGGTGTTGCACTTTAACCACTTCTAAAGCACACAGAGAAACAAAAGCTACTTTTAGGGCTCACTGAAGGCACGCTTGTGACTACTGTGGTGCAGGTGTTGCAAGTGTGTGTGTGGTAGGACAGAGCCCTCCCCCCTATCCCCTCACAGGAAATTGTAACAGTTACATTGCCCAAAGGGAGTACAAGGACTAAGTCAGCTAGCACTTATAATGGCAATAATGTTCTCAAAAGGACTAGGAAGATGAATAAGTATTTCCCTCTCCACTGGGCTAACAGGGGGAGCACATGCTGTGCCTTTGAAAGGGTGTAGCAAAGTCATTTTGGCCAAGGGCCTATTGGACCAGATCCTCAGCTGGTACAAAATTGGCACTAGTCCACTGATTTTAATGGCACTATGTCGAGTTTAGACCAGATGAGGGTCTGTCCCATTGTGCCAGAGCTGCGGGTTCATCCCTCTTTCATGTTGGAGTTTGGCTTCTCTGCCACAATCTAGCCCTTTACATTTTGTTGAAAATTATCCATGAAACTACCATATCCAGAGTCAGTTTGGCTGGCATAGAAATCAGGTTCCAGTGGTTCCCCTCATTGTCTACCTCATTCTAGGGAAAAGCATTGACCATGGGAGCCATCTGTCTAACTAACACTCCTACTGCAAACAGCTACAAAAGCACTCCCCTCCTGTCATTGTCCCAAGAGGTGTGTTCTTTGTTGCAGTGTGGGGGTGGAAGCAAACACCGTATCATGGGATGTACACCACACCAGCTGAGATATCATATCATTGTGGCAGCTCTCTGGAGGCAGCAGAAGAGCCTGCTGTACCTGTTTACAATGTGTTTAGCTGTTATCAGGATTTATATAGTAATTCAGGGAATGGGGACTGGATAGCTCTGGGGATTGGCTATGGGGTATGAGCCTTTCATCTCTAGGTCATCTAACAGCTGTTTGATGGCCTATGGTGTGTATGACATGACTGATGGTCTGAGTTCAGTGCCTAGAAGACAAGTGTCCACATTACAAAAAAACCACCTTTGCAATTAGCACTAATTGGCACTCCCATTGGCAACCACCACAGAGAGGCCAGAGGCTGAATAGCCAGAAATGGGGACTGAACTGCTCTACATGTTTCTTAACAAAACATGGGCATTTAGCTTGAAAATTTATCTTGGAGTTCTTGGTTTGAAAAGGTCAAGTGTGCCCTAGAGCTGAGGCCATGGCACAGAATCTGTTCAGTCCAATGTGTTTCTTCAGTCTTGACATCTGGAGCTACAGAAAATGGGTAGGTGAAAGACTGGATTGTTTCCAATAAGTTTAGAGGACAGAATCTGGAAGCTTTCTTCCAGTACAGTTAAAAAGACCAAATAAAAATGCCTGCGAGCAACAAAGAACCAGGCTGTCTTTTCCATTGCAGTGATATGCACATGAGTAGTGAATTAAAGGGTAAACTATACAATATAATATATAAAAACAATGTGCCTCAAACATTTTGTAACAATTTTTGTAGATTGTATGTTTTCAACATTTTGACCAAAGCAGGAGAAGCTCTAAAGATCTGCCTTTATCTTCAGAACTTCTGTGTAGGGCAAAATGGAAAAAAATCTCAAAGAAAACATTTTCAGTCAGAATTAGTCAGTTTGTTGAAATCAAACTATCCTGTGGTGAGGTTCTGACTTTGACCAAGTTCCTTCAAAACCCAGGCAGGTTTCCTATGTAAGCCTTCCTGGGTGCCCATCAGCGTACTCACTTATGTTGGGAGACTCAGATTTCCAGGGTCTGCTTTTCCCTGCTAGGCAGACTGGGGTATGTCTAAATTAGAGCTTTTAGGACACCTTACTTGAGGTGCAGGCAGAAATGCAGCCTCTGGATCTAACTCATGGAACTTCACAAATAGCGCCATGAGTTAGACCGATCCTCCTGATGCAACAGACATTAGCTGTTGGGTCAGGAGACTGGGAGATCAAGCTCCAATTTGGAGCCCATCCAAGAAGAAAGGCTGTGTCTCTGCAGCCTCTTCCTTTAGCTCCACCCCCTCTCTCCCAACTCCCATGCTGACTCAGGATGGGAGGGGGAGAAAGCAGTGGAGGGAGGTCTGTTCTGGGTTTTTCCCAGATGCACTGGAGTGGGGGGATGGGGGATTGGAGGGTGGGGTGAGGTTCCAATCCACCCAGCCCACCCTCCAGCATCAGCTGGGCAAAACCTAGAATGAGCTCCCTCTGTTCCCTTCCACCTCTCCCATTCTGAAAACGTCTCTGGGAGTGGGGCTGGGCTGTGTCAGCTGAACCCTGTTCCCGGCAAGCACAGATACAAGTTACTGGGGGTACTGTGCTTTGGAGCACCTTCATCTAAACTCTCATATAATGAGGGTTCAGTTTTTGGTTGGATAGTGCCCTTTTAAAGCACTCTGCAGTCATGCAGCTGTGTTTGGTCATGGATGTAGAGCACTTTTAGGGGCCAGATCAAGTGAAAATTATCACTTCTGTCTGTGTCTGATGATCTGAACATAAATGAAGAATAAAGCTGCCCTGGTTCTCAAGCTCCAAGATTCTTGCCTTTTCTGAGTTTCCAGGCTCTCGGCTCTTTTTAAACTCACCAGGCAGTATTTTGTTGAAACTAAATAGTACAGTTCAAACCAAAATCTGTGGATATTCCTTTGTGGAGAATTCACTGAGAATCAGAAAGAAAAGTGTTGAATCTCTTGGTTTGAATCAGTGACTGGCCATCATTGTTGTTTTAAGCTACTCTGCCATGTTATTGGCATCCATTTGGTCTACTGAAAAAAGCACTGTATTAAGAGGCAACACAATACAGTGTGTACAGCACTGAATTAGGACTTGGGAGCTCTGGATTGTATTCCTTTTGCCACTTACCTGCTGCACAACTTTGGCCAAGTCACTGCTTCTCTCAGTTACTATAATTCCCCTCCAACCATTCCCCCTCTTATTCACTTAGGTTGAAAACTCTTTAAATGAAAAACTGTCTCTAGAAATGCATGTGTACAGTGGCCACCATGATTACATACCAAATCTCAGTGAAACTTCTAGTTGCTACTGCAATATAAGCAATTATTACAGGATTGCATTTAATATTAATTCCATTTTCCTTAAATTGCTTTTCAAATCAAATAAAAGACATTTTAAATTAATATTATTAGTACCACTAATAATAATCTTAAATCCAAATTTCATGTGGTGGCAGTTATGAAATTTCCATAGTTCATATAAGGTGAAAGATAATTTTAGAATGCAACAGAAGTTTCAGAGCCATTAAAATGGGATGGAAAAATATTACCAGATGAGAAATTTTTCATAATAAATTAAAACCATTGTTTCAGTCATGTCTCTGAAAGCCACTTTGATATTACATTAACAATGTATTTTTGCTCACATAAAATGCCAGAAATTTTGTATAGCAATCTTTGTTTCCAAGGAAATTACTGTTGCTTGGGGTTAACAATAGAGGAAGTTACATAAGATATGTGAAAATAGTTTCTAAAAGTGAAATATATCTGGAGATTAAAAATATTATCAACTTCTCTTGTGCTGCTTCTTTTACCAGCTTAACTGCTGATAATCTATTGTACAAATTTCTCAAATTTGTATATTACAACAAATATAGTATCTCCTTTGGATAATAATGTCATTTTGTCTCCTTAATAGCTAGCTCACCCAGATCATTCTCAGAAGGACTGTGGACAGAAAATTATGATGCTACATGGAAATGGGGGTGTGTCTACACATGCCCCTGGTACTGCATAGTCCCAGCAGTGCACAGATCGTTTTCGACCCTACTGCACAGTGGCAATGTTACTACTGTGCAGTAGCGGCGGTGTCACAGTTAGGGCCTGCTGACACTACATTGCTGTAGCAATGAGCTACATCATCGTAGCCCATCGCTATGGTGATGTAGCGTCTCATGTAGATGTGCTCAGGATGTATTATCAGTCACACTGGCAGATAAAAAAAGGTTCATGTGACAGATTACCTACCTTTCCTTCTATAGATTACTTGATACCCCTATAAGTCTTTGTCTGTACTGGAACAAAACTTATCTGCAAGGCCTCAAAGTCAAATTAACCACGGACCATGTAGAGTATACTCAATATATATATTTTTAAAAATCCGGATCCAGGTCCCTATGCATAAATCACTAAATCCCGTTTTTCAGCTGAAGGATAGAGTTCCTCACAAACGCTTCATTTCCTTTTTACCAACAGACTGACAGTATTACTTTTTACAGTACCTTTAGAAATGTATATGTCCATAATCTGTTATTCTGCAAGAACTGCTAGGCTGGGCTAGTTACTTCTGACCCATGCAGGGAATGTAAGAGAATAATGATTCTCAGAAGCCCAGAAAGAAACTAGCGCCACACCCAAGTTTACTTCAGACCTCTGCCTCAGGGACAATTTACTGTTCAAACACAAGAACAAAGCAATTCCCTTGCCTAATGCATACTGCAATCCCCAAGGGTTTTTCTCTGCTTCTCTAAACAGCAGCAACCTATTGAGGAGGCCACTCTAGAAATAGAGTGGCCTTAATTCTTTTATGAGCACATGTGAGGCCGAGGCAAGCTCTTAACCCTTTCTTGGATATTTTGCCCTATCACAAGAAGATAGAACCTCTATCAATTATCCCCCCATCCCAACCCAATCCCACAATCCTCTCAAGATACAAACCAGAAAGGTGCAATGATGAATAAACAAAAGCTACAAACATGATGGTAATATATACATGGCACTAGAGAAGATACACTGATTTTTTTTATGTACTTGGGTATGTCTACATGTGCATTTACACTGGCTTAAATTTACTACAAGTAAGCAGGAATAGGCCAGTGTCTACATGTGGAGGCATTAAAAGACATTAAATGCTGTGTGTGGACTGACTTGGGACTGAAATTACTTCCAAGTCAGTCCACACACACAGCGTTACTGCGCAGTAAGGGGTCTATACATGTGTTACTGTGCAGTAACTAGTCAGGCAAAAATTTGATACCTACATGATGCAGGTCTCAAATTTACGCTCAAGGTGATATAAGTCACCATATTTACTGTGCAGTGTAGACGCACACCCATACTGCACAGTAATATGGGTTACTGTACAGTAAATGCTCATGTGTGGATGTGCCCCTTAAGTACAAAAGTAGTCATCTTTTGCAAATAATGCAACAGTAGTGGTTTTTCTATGCAGAGAGTACATTATTTTCTTTCAGCTTTGAGCCTCTCATGGTAGTTAAACTATATAACTCCATTGAAAGTCAGCCTGTTTTGCAGTGCAGAACAGAAGGAAGAAGAAAACAGTTATTTTGGTGATTGAAAATAAACCTCCAACCTTTGGAAAAGGTAGTTCTTTAAAACTACCCATTCAACACTAAGCACATATTATAATGTGTGTTCCTGCCTGCCTCAAATTTAGGTATACCAACCTATATCTTGTGTGCAAAAGCAAATCAGATATGCCCATATAATAATTGTAATTATTACATTAAAGTTAGCAATCACCAAGTGTATATGGATGAATGCATACAGCTGACTTTGAAAATCCATTTCTCAGGCTAGGTACAGACATTACGTTTTTACCAGTATAAGTGATCACAAATTGGTCTATACCTGTAACAGAACAGAAGTTCACTGCACATAAACTGGTTTAAAAATGGTAGAGCCCAGTCTAAAGTAGACCTGGATCAATGTGCACTCAAACTTAATTGATTTAGGTTAGAACAGTGAATCAAACTTCTGTACTAGATCCTCTATCAATTCATGTTAAGGCCACTGTCTACCAGCATCCCAGGTACCTTTGTAGCTCCCCACTAGCTCCTCCCTCACAGGGAGATGCACTGGCACTTGCTCCATCCTTGACTGCTCTGGCCGAGCACTCAGCAGGCCTCACCCCTGAGTTGTCACAGAGCTCTGTCAGCACAGACCCTTTCCACAGCCCCACCTCCTGTCTCCAGCCAGATGTCAGTCACAGGCAGACAATGAAGAAGTGGGAAGGGAGAATGCTCACCCATGCCTGGCAGCCCAGTTGGGCTCTGTGGAGCTGTGCCCACTCATGGGGGTTTTTCTAGCCTCAGTGTCAGGTCTGTGTGTACATTGTGGTGTGTGTCATCATGATGACAAGGTTTGTGCAGGGACACAGACACCTCCCTTCCCTTCTACTCCACACTGCCTGCAGCTGACAGATGACATGGCAGGGGGAGAGAGATGGGGTCGCCTGTGCCCAGCAGCCAATCAGGGGTAGCCTGGGTGCTTGGCTGTGCTCGGCAGCCTCCAGCAGCTTGGGGTATTTGCAGGGCGTGTTGGAAATCATGCAGGAGCACCCCCAGTATGATGGCCAAAGCTAGTGCAGGCAGCCTGCAACCCCCCAACCCCCACCACCAAAGGGCAAATATGAGTTCTGTTTGCTACTGATCTAACCTATGCCACTTACAGAAAACTGCGTAACTTAGATTGATTCTGCCTTGGGCTTTTTGAATGTCTGTACTTCGCCTTAATGTCCCCTCAGAGTAGACAGAACTCTGATATTTCATGTCCTGTGCAGAACAGTTCAATAAAGTAAGATGGACTCAATTTTCCTCTCCACTTACAAATCAGCAAAGAGTTTGAACCATGATGACTACTATTTCCTTTTGTTTACTGTCTCCTTACCATTCTCTGCCAACATGTAATGGAAGAAAGAAAGAATTACCAGTGTTCAGTAAGAAGGTTTCATGACAGGACAGAGGACTCTTTTACAGGCTGAATAGTTTTTGGGGTGCTTTGGTGGGGGGGGGGGGGTTGGCCTAAATTATTTTATCACTCTACATTTCCCATTGTCCTATGTGGGAATAAAATTAAGTTACTATGTATAATAAGATTATGGGGCCTGATTTTGCACTTATAAAATGTTTACACCTATGTAAATCTCTTGGTTACAGTGAAGTCATTCCTAATTCAAACTAAATCAGTTCCACAGGCTTTTGCCAGAGGGCCTGATTTTGCATTCAGTACATAGAGTTCCTGTTAAAGTCTGTGGGAGCGTAGACACAGAGCAGCTGTAGCACTGAGCCTTAATGGAGGCTGTGAGTATCTGCTTGTTATTGTCCTCTAATACACTGGGACAGCATTAGGAGTTACAAACTGAAGACAGGGAGCACTTGCTGAATGAGCTGAACATGGTTAACCTAAAGAGCTTTATGGAGCCCCTGCTGTTTTCAATGGGCCTATTAATAGAGCTACCATTAGTATTGGCTGCAGTTTAACTATTTAGATTCATGAAATGTAAACATGATTGTAACAAACTTCAGAAAGTCCTAACCACAAAGCTGCAGCTAGGCATTAAAGTATATTAACACTGTGTGTGGACTGACTTTGGACTCCCCATGTGCTACTATGTAACATTACTTCCATTTGATTTGGTGCCCCACTTTCCTCCCCTTCATAGTTTCATAGTTGGTAGGGTTGGAAGGGACCTGAGCAGATCATCCAGTCTGACCCCCTGCCATGGGCAGGAAAGAGTACTGGGGTCAAACGACCCTGGCTAGGTGATTATCTAGCCTCCTTTTGAAGACCCCCAGGGTAGGAGCACGACTTCCCTTAGAAGTTGGTTCCAGATCCTAGCCGCCCTGACTGTGAAGTAGTGCCTCCTGATGTCTACCCTGAATCCACTCTTGGTCAACTTATGGCCGTTATTCCTCATTACTGCCGGTAATGCTCGGGGGAACAGAGACTCTCCCATAGCCTCTTGGTCCTCCTTGGCCAGTTTGTAGACCACCATCAGATCCCCTCTCAGCCTTCTCTTGTGGATGCTGAACAGGTTCAGGTCCTTTAGCCTCCACTCGTAGGATCTGCCCTGCTGTCCCCGGATCATGCAAGTGGCCCTCCTCTGGACCCTCCCGATGCTGTCCACATCTCTCCTGAAGTGCAGCGCCCAGAACTGGATGCAGTACTCCAACTGTGGCCTGACCAGTGTCTCATAGAGGGGGAGGATCACCTCCTTGGTCCTGCTCATGATGCATCTGTGGATACATGACAAGGTGCAGTTAGCTTTCCTGACCGCATCCCCACATTGGTGGCCCATATTCATTTTAGAATCAATAATGACACCAAGATCCTTTTCTGCTTCTGTGCTGACTAGAAGGGAGTTTCCCAGCCTGGAGGTATGCTGCTGATTCTTCCTCCCTAGGTGCAGTACCCTGCACTTGTCACTATTGAATCCCATCCTGTTCTCATCCGCCCACCCCTGTAACCTGTCTAGATCTAGTTGCAGTCTGTCCCTCTCCTCCAGCGAGCCCACTTCTCCCCACATCTTAGTGTCATCCATGAATTTGAACAAGGTGCTTTTCACCCCCTTGTCCAAGTCGCTGATGAAGATGTGAACAGTGTGGGCCCGAGGACCAAGCCCTGGGGGACCCCATTGCCCACATCCCTCCAAGTCGAAAAAGACCTGTCCACCACCACTCTCTGGGTGTGGCCCTCCCGCCAATTTGCTACCCATCTGTCTGTGTAGGCATCGATGCCACAGTTGCCTAATTTTTTAATGAGAATGGGGTGAGAGACAGTGTCGAAGGCCTTCCTAAAGTCCAGAAAGACTATGTCCACCGCGACCCCTGCATCCAAGGATTTTGTGACCTGGTTGTAGAAGGCCACCAGGTTGGTCTGACAGGACCTGCCTCAAATGAACCCATGTTGGTTGGCCCTAAGCATGATCTCCCTTGCTGTTCCTTCGCAGATATGCTTCTGGATAATTTTCTCAAAAAGCTTCCCCAGGACTGAGGTAAGATTAATGGGCCTGTAGTTCCCTGTTTGAGGACACCCAGTGACAGTGCACTGCTTGCACTGTCCTTGCTAGGGTACTGCCTAATCACTAGATCCAACCCTGAAAGATGCTGAGTACCTGATAAGCACTCCTTCTGTTTATTCTGAGAGGTAGTAAGTGCTTTTCTGAGGAACAAGTCCAAGATTTACCAAATAGACCAATATTTAACAGTTGACATTCAGCCTAGAGAAATAAAAGACCCCAAGCAATAGTATAGGAGCCAAGCACTCAACTACATATACACGTTATTTGTTCTAATCACAGAGAAGAACTGCAACAATACATTACAGCTCCCAGCTGTAACTCGGAATGTTTTCTGCAAAGCATTCTGAGTTAGTGTTACCCCAGACCAAACAGAAGTTCACTGTTGGTTCCAGGGGGACAGGGAATCTAGCTGCTGGTTGGGATCCTGCAGCAATGTTCCCATAGCAATGGCCAAGGGTCTCTGCTAGTGCTCGCTGTTTTCAGAATGGTAGGGGAAAAGGTAGTGGAGGGAGCTTGTTCTTCAGATTCCCCATCTGTGCTGAAGGGTGGAGAGTGTGTGTGTGTGTGTGTGTGTGTGTGTGTGTGTGTGTGTGTGTGTGGGTTCCAATACACCTGCCCCACCCTCCAGAGGGAGCTGAAAAAATGACAGACTAAACGCTCTATGCTTCCTTTCCCTCCTCCCATTCTGAAAACCATGACAGGCCGTGCAGACAGAAGTTACAGAAAATGCTATATTTTGAACTTCTTCATTTGATACTGCATGCAAAGAGGGGTCAGATTTTCTTTTGATCAGCCATTTTTGAAGCTGTCTGCAGCTGTGCACTTGCATTTGGTCGCAGGTATAAGCTGCCTTCTGTGGGCAGATTGGGAAAAAATTGTCACTTTTGTCTGTGCCTTATGTGGTTACCAAACTAGGGCACAGACAGAAGTGACAAATTTTGCCTGATGTGGCCACAAAAAATGGTCTATAGCCATGACCAAACACAAGCACATGGCTGAAGACACTTGAAAAATGGCCAATCTGGTGCAAATCATAGTGCAAAACATAGTGTTTTCTGTAACTTGTGTCTGTCTGCCTGTCAACCTCCAAGCTGTTTTCAGAATGGGAGGGGGGAAAGGGAACAGAGGGAGTTTGGTCTGGGGTTTTTTCAGTCCCCACTGGAGGATGGGACAGGTGGATTGGAGCCCCTTGAGGTAGGGGGGCTCCAATTCACCCACCCCACCCTCCAGTACTGGCTGGGGAACCCCTAGAATGAGCTCCTTCTGCTCCCTTTCCCCCCTTCCATTCTGAAAGCAGAGGGCTGGCAGGGAGGAGGGGTTGTTGCTAGAGGAAACTGATTGCAGGCTTGAAGCCAGCAGCTAGATACCACTTCCCCCTGGAATCACGGTGAACTTCTGTTTGGTCTGGGGGCTTGTTGTGACTCAGAACACTTCCTGCAAAGCGTTCTGAGGTACAGCAGGGAGCTGCACTTCTGTCTGCACCCTGGGTGTTGCAAAAAACATTCTGTGAATCAGTGCTAACATTAACAAAAACAACAAAAAATCCCCAAGCTAGCTATGGTCCTGTATAAGCGTAAAGGACAGAAATTTCTGGCAAAAATATTATCACAATCTTTTTTTATTATCCTCTTTAAAATTGTGTTCAGTTTTCATCATATAGTCAACAAAGAAAAAAAAGAGAGTAAAATAAAGCAGGGAAAGAGAAAATACTAGGGAAAGGGGAAGGCCCCTGTATACACAGAGATTAAAAAGATTAATGATTATTTTGCTTACAGCTGGTATAACGGACAAGACAGAGGTATGTCAAATGAGTAAAGCAAAAAAGTTGGGACAGGGCCTGTCTTTATGCTCTGTGTTTGTACACCACCTAGAACAGTGATGTCCTGGTTCATAGGTGGTACTTCAAGGTGCTATAGCTAGCATTCCCTCTAAGCTGTGTGGTGTGCGCGGCTGTGCAGGTGCGCCTGGCAGTGCGGCATGAGCGCGCCTGCATGGCCGCACAGCTTAAAAGGAATGCTAGCTATGGCACCAGTAGTAATATTAGAAATAATATTTCAGTCACTCATATTTACATTCTTTTCCATAATGCAAAAGGGAAATTACAGCACAAAAAAGTAAATGTGATTAAAAGCTACAGTTTTTCTCAAATGGTTCATTTTTTATTTCCACTAGTGTGAAGTGAAAACACCCCTGAAATATGAAAAAAAAACCCCAAACCCACCACAATTACCTGTGGAACTCACTCCTACAATATATGATAGGCATGACAAATTAATAAGATTAAAAAAAAATAGATATTAATACAGGCATTAAGAATAGCATCTTTAATTCTTTCGTTTGGATGCAATTTTATATGGACTATAAAATCTCTTAATTCAGGGCTCACCCGAACTTAGGAAAGAACCTCCTCTTGAGTATATTATTGAGTAATCATTTATTTAAATACTTTTGAATGTCTTGTAGAATATTATAGGAAAAAAAGCAGTATAGATTTATAGTACATTTCTAGAGGTCCATAAGGTATTATTGTAAAAAAAAAAAAATAGAATTGAATAGAGAATAATATCCTTTCTATATGTTTTGTAAAATCAGCCTAAAATTGTATAACAATGGCATGATCTTCTGTTAACTGCTATACAATGCTTTAAAAGTCTATAGAGAATTTGAAATTTGTATTAACTACAAGGTAAGATTCTAATATTTAAGGGGTTCCTTAATGTTCTCTCTAATACTTCGCTTTGCTCTTGGACTATTCATTCCTGGTATTACCTTCATTATACTGCCAAGTGAACATATAAATCATACATTTTCTATCTCAACGTGTACTCTTAATGAAAATTTTTGACAGCATTGTCACACTGATCACATAGACCTAATTCTTCTCTCGTAGGGCCTAATTCAACATCCATTAAAGCTGACAAGAGGACTTTTAGTGATTTTAATGGGCTGGATCAGACCCTTATAGGTAAGAAAATCAATGTAAAACTGCTATAACTGGGAAGAGAATCAGGTTCAGAATCTTCACAGTGGGCATGTTTACGTGTGCAATTAATGCACCTGACTTTCCTGTACAGAAAATTCAGGTGCATTAAACTGCACCTGGGCACACATCTGAACATGTGCCTGTTGGGAGCAAATTTGCTCCTGATGGGCACGTCCAGATGAGCCTGCATGTGCCTCTTGCAGCATCTCAAACCCCTTTGAGATGCTGCAAGAGGCACATGCAGGAACAACAAAATGTTTCCCATGCTGCAAGTTTGCAGCACGGGGGCAAAATTAGATCCCTGGATATCTAGGGGTCAAAAACCCTGCAGAGAAAAAAAGCAGGGCAGGGTCCTCCACCAGAGGCTGGGTCCTTCACAGAGACGCTCATCCTCCCCACCCCCTGCCAGAGAGGCAGGTAAACTGGGTGTGTGCACAACATGGGAGTTTAATTGGCCCTAAATTGAAGTGGTGTTTTTTAAAACCCATTGCTTCAATTTAGGGCCCCTGTTTTGTCTACACATGCCCTAAAGCTCCTGACTGCCATTCTTACAGTGAATAGTACCTAATTTTTTAAATAATCCCAATGATAGCAGAAGGATTACTCATGGCACTACTCAACAGAACTAGGGATTACAGAACTGGTTTTAATTGAGTAGTACTTCCAGAATGTGCCACAAAGATGCAAGCCACAGTAAGAAATGTGTATTGCTTGATGAGCATTCCAGCAAAGGACCTGAGGGCTCGGAAATCTCAGTTCTCTTCTTCTTCCTGCCTTACTTCAGGAAGGTAGTAAATTGCAAGAGTGGAATATGACTGCCAAAGTCTGCTTTATTGAACTTTTAAGTATAGATTTTCATGCCACTTTTTATTCTCTTGGCCTCTCAGGTCTCAGATGTTATCAATCTCATATTTCTCCTGAAATCATATAGAGCACAATGCTGTGCAAATGTATGTACCATACATCTAATCCACTAACTTCAGTACAGTTGCCTGGGGTTTAAGTCTTTGCCTTTTCAAGTTCTGCTGTAATTTAATGACCATAACATAGAACCATATGCACTTCTCACTTACACTTATTTTACACCAATATTGCTGTGTTTGCTTAGAAATACAAAAGTTAAGGTAGAATTGGGTCTATAGAGTTTAAAAAAAAAGAGTTCATTAGTGATAGCAATTGGCCACACTAGCCAAGACCTTACGCTCTTATGGTCCTATTCTGCTCTCCATCCTATTAGTAGAAATCTGCAGTAACTCACTTGGAGTGAATGGAGTTACCTCAGATTTACACTGTGATAACTGAGAACTGAATTTGCATATACAGTATCCCATTGACAATATTTTTGAGTTGGAAAGGCATGTGTAGTACAAGGAGATGATTCAGACTGCAGAATAGGTCCATTAGCTCCACTGGACTTATTTTTAATATATACTGGGGCCAGTGACGGCAGAATAAAGCCCAATATTCATTAGTAGTCTGCACCCTGCAGGCCAGATTCTCCTTTCCTACCTGACCCCTTTGCAGTGCTCACGAGGCACCAAGGACTGGAAGGATTTTGCCATATCTGGGCACCAGAGAATTCCCATGGTGAAGGGGAATTCTTCTTGATATTAGGTTGGTCAGTGGCTCCTTTTTATGCTAGGAGTCCCCTTTCTGCTGCAGAGGTAACTTTAGTAGTAAAGGGAGAAGGGACTGCTACTCTGCTATAACAGCCCTTCACATCTGCAAAGTCCCCTGTCCTCCACTGTGCTCTAAGTGATGCCAAGGCCAGGTCAGGCCAGTCCAGAGTCCAGGAACCTTAAGCCACCAACAAACAGAATGCTGATGCCCAGGAGTACTGAACCCTAAATCTTGGTTCTCACACTCCATTTTCACTTGTGCTAGGTGACATGTCTCCAGGCATTTGAACTCTGCACAGCAGTAGGTGTTCACACCATGTAAAAGTTCTATAGCTTTCTTTTTCATTCTTCTTCTTTCCCATCATATTTATCTCTTTTGAACTGCTGTGTACTGTTTCTACTTTAACAGCTCCTACCAGCTGTTTTCTTTTGGTAACTCTTATTGCAGATAGAATTTCAAGGGCTTCTAGGGGGAAGACGCTGAAAGCACTACAGCTCTTGGACTCACTTCAAAGGAGCTTTTATCATTTTTCATGCACTGTTTTTAGGACTCGCTCCTGTTCTTTCCCCCCAAAAAACAGATTCTCCGCAAGATCACACTGTGCGATATAATCATTTACAGCACTTTGGCACAAGACATCTCTTTTTTTTTTTGTCTGATTAACACACATCCAACTGTCCTGTGAAGGTTAAGGGGGGGATGTCCCCTCCACCTTTTGAATACAAATTGATTGTTGTTTTTTCCAGGGTAATGGGTGGGAGGGACGTTTACTGTTGTAATTAAAATGCCAGAAATATGAGGGTCAACTTTAATTTAGTTGAACCTTCCTTTGTTAAAGATACTGGAGCTCCTGCATTCGACCATCCAGGCTCATCTGTGGGAGGCCCTGGCTTAACACCAACTCTAATTGTGGCTGAATTATCCTTCCTAGCTCTAAGGTTTTGTTGCTGAATCAGAAGAAGGTTCATACAGTTCATACTTTTATGAGTTATTTCAGGCTAGGGAGATAATTGGATTACTTCCATCCCAGTGTTACCTCTTAAGAAACAGCTTACCTTCTTAATGTTCCTTTCTCCTGGCTGGACTTAAAGTAGGGTTATCACTGTAAAAACAGATGTAGAATAGACCTTGGAAAGTGGAGGAGGGAGAAAAATTAGAGACATTATTGAAAAATAAAGCGACAAAGAAGTTGGCTCTGTAGGATGACCAATTTCAATCATGCCATAAAGGAGAGAGGCTAATAAATTCAATGGCATCAGTCTCCCAAGTGCCAACAATCTCTACCAAGAATGCTTTTGGCTCAACATCTAGTTTTGTTTGAAGAGAAAGGATGCCTAGGAGGAAAAGGATAACAGGGTTTCTTGCAGTGCAAACTGATACTCGTTTCAATGGTACATAACCACTGAACTCTTTTGAGTTAAAGGACTAGTAGTCCTTGCCCTTACACTCCTCCTCATTTTGTAGCATGGGGATGTCCTATCCTCAGTAGGAAAACTATTGTATGTTTTGGATTTCTCCTTATTGGACAAGGACAAATTTGAAGGCCAGAACTCTGTCAGGTGCTTCCATTATTTGCCTTGTGGGCTGATATTCATATCCCACTCATATTTACACTAGGAGGCACCAGAAACAACTTCACTGAAGCCAAATGAATTACATTAAGAAAAATCTGTTGTGAGCAGATAATTTACCACAGCATGGTATGTCTTGTGACAGTTATAGTGCAACATGAACTGGTATCACATAAATTGCATAAGGCAACAACAGTAGTAAATCTAGTAAATCATGCTATTAGTTAGCACTGGGCACATGTTACTTCTTCAAAACACTGCAAATTAATTAAATTAAATCCTGTAGTTTACTCCATGAATACTCAGGGCACCAAGTACTGTGGAAATGCTGCTTTTGCATTTCTTCTAGTGACAATCAAGAAATTGAGTACTGCACTTCGTAGTACAGAGGTATCGTCATGGCCACATCATCCCTAGATCAAGAGAAAATGGTGTAGCAGCTGGAGATGGCATGGGAATTTTCTTATTGCATTCACATTTACTGTAGATGGAGTACCAAATTGCTCAGGACTGCTATTTTTCTCCATGCCCTCAACTAATGGTTGCAGAATCTTCTAGCTGGACCTGAGGACAATTTTCTCCTGTGTGTCCAAAGGCCCTTCATACAAGTTTGTTCCACTGCCCTAGATTTGGAGCTAGAAGTGTCCTTAATATTATTTTAATAAATCTAAACATTTTCTTCTGGGAATACATTTTTAGGAATATTTTTTCCTTAAAATAAAGAAAGAAAGAAGTGACCTCTATTTGTTCCTCCCTGTCATTTAGTCAAACAAATGAATATAACAATTACAGAACATCTTGTTGTTATAGCTACCAAATGTTCCTGAATGATATTGCTCACAGACCCAAATGGATGACTGCCAAAGAAATGACAGGTATTTTTTTCTTAAGTTTAGGAAGAAGAAAGTCACATACAAGTTATTTGTTGGAATTGTGCTTTTGGGACATTTCTTTAGGCCATGTTGAGAAGGTTAGGAAATAAACCAAAATAAGGGAGGCGGAGGGAGGTGTAAATACCAAAGTTGAGCTCCTGGGCTTGATATGTTCTCCTGAATACATTTCTACTTGATTTGCTTTCTCTATACAGAGCAGAGCAGGTAGCAGGTAGGATTTGGTGCAATTTGGGTCAAGTAAAGCAGAACTTCAAGGAGCATAGCTGCATCGAACGAAGCAGGCAGCTGTGAGCGGCTGGGGCTCATGGGTTCTGTTCCTTGTTTTGTCTCTGAATTTCTGTGTGACATCACAGCTACTTTAAGGGCACGTGTAAACAAAATGGGGGTTTACTTTTCCCTAAATCGAAGTGGTGGGTTTTTAAAAACACCACTTTAATTTAGGGTGAAGTAAACCCCCTTGTTGTGTACACCTGTGTCTTACCTGCCTCTCCTGCGGCGGGGAGGGGAGGGAGAGCTGCCAGCAGGTGGGGCAGTCCCTGGGCTGGTGGCGGGGGCAGGGGAAACACTGGTGCTTCCCTCCGTGGCAGCGGTAACTCTTCCCAGGAGGCACCTGCCCACAGGCATCTTGCTCAGGTGGTCCCGGGGTGCACCGCAGCCGTGGAGGGAAGGACCAGGTCCCTACGCAGTTCATGCAGGCAGGCTCCTGGAAGAGGGGAAAAAATAAGGCTTGCCACTTTTTTTTTTTCCCCTTCAGTGGAGCCTGCGTTCCTGAGCTGCTGCTGTTTCGTCTACACACGCCCTAAGTCACCAAAATCTTTTGGTGACTTAAAGTAGCTTCTGGTCCCTAGTCTAGCCAGAAAATTTTCCTTATAGAAAAAAAAATTAAAATGTTGGCAACTGTGGTATAATTAATACTTTGCATAATCCCAATATACTATACAGTGGAGGATTACTATAACTGTTTTCTTACATGAATAATACCTACGGGGAAAATATTACACTACAATATATGTACCCGCCCTTCACAATATATATTTATGTTTGAAATAATGGAAGCTTTTTCCAAAGAATTGCAACATTAATGTAATAGAAACCTTTCTAGGATACTCTAGTACATTAAGAGAGGTGGCCCATGGCAATCATAGAGACGACTAGAGCCTGTAGCCTAAGGCTGGCTTTGCTTGCAAGGGAGATGACCTCTTCTTCAGTTTCACAAGATACAGACCAAATGCCTTACATATTGGTCACATTCCATTTAACTCATATTAATCTACATTGTATTGCCTGAGGGTCCAAAATGTTGCGTTTCTCTCCCTCTCTCCTCCCCACCCTCTCCCGCCATATATGTATCTTTTTGCTACAAAATATATTGAAAGATGTACGAATTCTCAGCAACAAAACATGCTCACTGCTGTTTTCCATTGTCAGTTTATTTTGCAGTCTACAGCTTATGGGACTGCAAACCCATACTTTTCTCCTATATATTTTTCTTCAGGGTCATTTAAATCAAATATCTGGATTAGTCCAATTTAGCCATATTAGCTCAATAGTAACTTTTTTTATATACTGTATAAAGACAAGAAGCTGGATCTATTGCTACTGCCTCAAATAATAAAATAATTCTTTACATATACTAAAAAGCAAATGTAACTGCAGTGTTAATATGCAGAAGCTTTCCAGGCATTTCTTGGGCAAAAATATGGCAGTGGTACTTATGATTCAAACCTGGAAGGAACAATATTTTGGACTGGAAAATGCATATGCTCTTCCAATTAAACTCCCGAGTAAGCAATCCAAGGATTTATGAAGCAGGAATAGGCAGTCCGAACTGCCTGAAAAAGGAGTTTTAATTAAGGGCATATACTGCGTATTTGCTCTCATTTGTTTCACTACAAGCATAAAGAACCCTCCAATAACTTCTGGTCATTATTTTTAGTACTTGATAAAAAGGAGGTAGGGTCAGACCATGGCTATTAATTTCAGAACTAGTGAGAGGCTGAAGATACTTGGAAGTTCCACAAAGCTCAGATGTGCAGACTTTCCCATGTATCGGACAGCTGGGATGAGCAGTTTAGCCACCTGCTGCATAGGCTGGTGGAGTGGTCCTTTTGAACCTTAGATATCCTGAAATTTTCTGATAAAAGATTTCAGGATTTCCCAAATGTGGCCTAGCCCAATATGGCATGTCTCAGGTCACTCATTACTCATGACAGCATAACTAGAGGCTTACAGGCTGCTCTGATACAGATCTTCAGTATCAGAGAAGAAAAAGGTGACTTTGGATTGCCTTTGTCTTCTACTTCAAGTCCTGTGCACTGAGCACAGCCTGGCTAAATCCAAGGTGCTGTCTTGTTATGTCCATCTTGGACCCACTGAACCACAGTCAGTTATTTTATTTAAGTCCCAATGACCTTTAAATACTGAGTCACCTTATTCTGTTGCATCCCTGAAATCAGTTATGATGGAGATATGCAGCTGAGTACAATCTACACTAGAGGAGATTTACTGAAATGAATGGCTTCAACCCCGAATCCTGGTGATGTTAATTGGGACTTTCTCTGGCGGTGAAAAGGTGAATGACTTACTTCTGGATTCTTACAACTTGGCAGTGGCACATAGCTAGCTATTCTATTGCTACCAGCCCCCAATAGTGAGGCAATATATCTAGGCTTCTGGTGTACTCTGGTGATCTGGCTGGTATAAGAGCTCACAGTGGTTATTAAACCAATCTTGCTTTGGGCATTAGGATGACATGAGTTAAAGGGGTCCTGTGCCTTTCCTTAACATATAAAACTTATTAAGAGAATGTTAAAAATAAGTACAATTAGGTACACTGTTTTGTAGGGATTCAGTGGATATGGGGTCCTGTGTATGGTGGTTTATATGATATAGAAATGGTGGAAGTTGATATAGCCTGAGGGTATACATGGTCATGCAGCCTATGTTTGCCCAGGCTAGTGGGAAGGGAGAACAGGATGTTGCATTGCAATTGAGAGGGTATAAAACCCTGTCCGTGATACCTGAGTCAGAATTCATTCTAATTTGCATCCCTAGCCAGAATCTGGTTGGGAGCATAACCCTCCCCTGACTTTGGTTCTCTCCTCTTCTCTGCAACCAGCACCTGAAATCTGCATAGAGTGCAGCTGGGCAGAACCTAAGGATCAGACCCAGAGGCTTCGCTGGAGTTACTATAAGGTGAAATTACATGTTACCTTAGACAATACTAAGGACACTTAAAATGCAAGCGTCCATAGGTTAAAGTTCGTTAACTTGTGCTAAGTGCCCCCTAAGCATCGCATGCTTATATCGCTTCAGTCAGGGGTTAGCTCTGGGCGGTACAACCTAGCTCATCAGTCTACACCATGGAGATAAAATGAGCAATTTGTAGTCCTTCAGCACCCCAGGATGCACTGCTTCCAGCTTCCCCTCTCCCCCCATACTCAGAGCAGAGATAGAGCCCAAGTGTTCTGGCTCCTAGCCACACCCCTGTTCACCTGCCCTCTAGCAGCAAGTAAGAGCTGTGCAGGCAAGGAACCTTAAATTAAATAAATTAAAATGAAAAGAAACCTTTAATGTGCAATTGCTCACAGAATGTTTTAACTTTAACACTGCTTAAAATTCCACAGATTTAGTATGGTTTAAGTGTCATGTGTATCTTTGCCCTATGGATTTATATTACCAGAGCTGAAAGAAGAATTTGGTCCTGCAGCATTATGAGAAACTGACATCATGTACAGATTCCTTGGTCTCAATTCTCTTCTCCATATACACCCATAAACTCCATTGACCACTGTGCTGCGCCAGTAGCAGTGTGAAGCAAGCATCAGGCTTGTTATCTGCAATTTGTCCCTTGTACTGACAAACTGGATTTGCCTTTAACAAAACAAAAGGTTTCACCTGCTCCTACCACTTCCTGATACAAACGGTCAGTTTCACAGAAACTATTGCTGTGAATATGAACAGATGCAGCAAGGAAAATGGAAAATAGCAAGCTTTATTTTCCTCCCAGAGCGCTGCTCTTGTCACTGCCCGTGCCACATCTGTGCTTTTGAAGGGAAATGTCATAACACTGCTAATCAATAAGAAGAGTGACAGGACCATTTGTCAAGAACAAGCCAGCACTGCAGCTGTTGTAGTTGTCCTCTCCCTCTGTTTTGCAATCAGAAACCTAGGGAAGGGTCTGATTATTTGCCTCAGGCAGCACCAGTACTCTTGTGGACAGCCGCTGCGTGAAAATAGCTCTGATCAGCTTGCTAATGCCCTGCACAAGACTGCAGCCCTTGGACTGAATAAAGAGGCAAGAGGCTGGCAGGAAGTATAGAGTTTCTAACAATGGGATGTAAAAGACACCAGACACCCTGTAAAGGAGAGAGGATTCTCAGTATCGAAGAAGTCTGTTGACCTTTAATCCCAAGATCACTGTTGCATATGCATTTCTTTTGAGCTGCAGATGTTCCTTGCTGGTCCACTGGTTAGGAGGACAAGCAGTTGATCTATAAGAGAAGAAGGCAGGGCTCAGAAAGAACTTAATGAAGACTTTAATCTTTACATTCCAATTAAAACGGAACAACTAGTATAGCACAGGATGGATCTATAAGCTCCTGCAGCTGTTCTGTCTACAGTAACTGCTGAGGGCTAATGTAAATGTTGATGGGTGCAGCCCTTCTCAACAATGAGAGCAGTCATGCATGTAGTGGGGTTGTTTGCAGAGGTGACAATACTGAGCTGCCCTTTCCCACCCCATCAAAATAATTTTTAAATTAGGATATTTATCTTAATCTACTCACCTATCTTTGGTTTTCAGACTTGCAGATTATGTTCCACCACTTTCCAATGATGGCCTTAACTAAAAAAAAAAATCTATTTAGTTTTAATAGGTACACAGAAATCAGTTCTGTTATGAAACAAAAAGCTTAATAAAACACTGAAAATCTTGCTTTGGCCTTAAATATACCTTCCATTAAGAAAAGTAAATCCCATGCAAAAAAAGACTGTGGTTGTCTTCTTTCTACTTTGATTAAAACAGATTTAAAAACCTCCCAAAGTATTGCTTATGTCCTCAGAGGTCAGTTTATTTTTATTAAAATGCTGGTTACACCTGGAATGCTGTAGACTGAAGCATGTGTTAAGGCACAAAACTTTAGAAATAGCTGTACCAAAAATATAAATACAATACAGAAATGCTAGAAGCTATATCTGGAGAGGAGCATCAGGAGGAAAATTCTGGTCATGCCCTATTCACGCTCCTGCTCAGTGTCCACATTCTGCCATTTTGTGAAAGACAATACCGGGCTAAATGGACCTGTGGTCTGACCCAGTAAAATCCAGCTCTTATGTTATGTGGGAGTACTGTAGCCATCCAAAGATAAGTGGCTAACACTGTCCTTTCAAGATAAAACCTAAGGAGCAAATACCCAGCTGGTATAACATCAGCGGTGCTATGACAATATATGACACCGAAAGATTTGTCTGTGAGGATCAGATTCTGTGCTCTGAGCACAGTGGAACGGAGCTGCTTGGACATTTATGGTCAAATAGAGGTTTTGCTTTGTTTTTCAATGAAAAATGCCATAAAATAGTTTTAGAAAAAATAGCCCATTTCAGCAGTATTTTACTCTGAAATCTTCCCCTCCCTTGAAACATAGCATATATGTTGAAATGTTACATTTTAACATGTTTAGAATGGAATATTTTCATTTGGAATGGTTTTTCCAAGTGAAGATTTATCATTTTTATATTTTAAAAAATCTGAAAAACTTTTTTTTTTCCTTTTAAAAGTCAAATTAAGATGAGAACTGTTCTGACTTTGGTAAAATAAAATGTTTCACCTGGCACCAAACAACATTTTTTTTAAACTGAAATTGCATTTCATGAGGCATTTTTTCCCTTTTCCATTCTGGTTTGGAAGGAAAAAGAGTTTAAATCCTAGGATTTTCCACAAGCTGGAAAATCTGTTTTTATGGGCAGCTCTATAGCAAATCAAGGCAGAAGGCATGGAGCTGGGTACAGCAGCACCCTTGTTTCCTGCTCAGGCCTATCCCATGTCCCAGTCAAGACCTCAACACTGTCTGCCTGTGTAATCCTTGACAAATCATTCATTTTCCCACTTATATAATGTGGGTAATGTGGGTTTTGTGAGGATAGTACTGAAATCGCATAAAACATGAACATGCTAACTCTTACTATCAGTTTCTTGAAAATGTTCGTCATTTTTTTATTTAAATGTACTTTCAATATATTGAAGATCTGTAGGTTATATAAATTCTGATTTGCTGAACCAGTAAATGGTGGCAATCAACCTATTTGGCCTCTCTCTCCTCAGATACCTCAGCTGTTAAACTGAAAGAAAAAGAAATCACTGCTACATTTTCATAACAAAGCACTTTATGAAGCTCATAATCCATGCTGCTGAACTGCTGCCGTGTCCCTTTATATTTGTTTGAATTCACTAAAGAATTTAAAAAACCTGCTTTGGAGACGCGAAGAGGACAACTGACTATCCATTTGCCAAAATCTATATTCTGTTTTTAATATTTATTTAAGAAAACAGTTTGTATTGTCCACAAGTTCTGTTTATCTTTAAAATATCAGTGACTAAGACCTGTTCATTTAACCCACAGCAAAAGGCTGTTAACTCCTAGCAAAAGGTATTACTGGTTTCAGCAGCTTCTCTCTTCTTAACATTTAAATACCAATAAAAAAATAAAGGAATCTTTTTTAACTGTATACTCTGTCTCACAGGAATCTGGAAGGAAAGAGTATTCAGGGATGAAATCTGCTCCAATTTATGTATGGGAATCAAACTTTATTCCAATGAAGTAAATGAAAAACTTAAGTTAAAAAACAACATATATTTCTCCCCCAACGTGTGTAATATGCTCACATCATACTATGTATGATTGTAACATCATGCTATTGTGCAAGAATAGGCATGTTTTATAATTTGACTTAAAAGGAGTGAAAGATCAAACACATACATTAGTACACAATGAAGATTTAGTGAAAATTTACATCATGCAACCAGAGGTGTATGTTAGCTGGAAAATGATGTTCATGTGGCTTGTGACAGTGTCTTTGAATGGCTTCCTTTCTTGGTTTGAAGATCTCACTTATCTCTGTTGATTTAAGACTCCTTTGGCAGCTTTTTATTTTTTGTCTAACTACTGGTGTTTCTTCATGGCTGAAATAGTGTAAAGTAGTAAGAGAAACCTTGAGTTGGATAGCTGATCCCTACTGTGTAGCTTTTGCTGTTCAGCTAGCTCTGGAGATATGTGCATCCAAGAAAAGAAAAAGAAAAATGTTTCTTTTTAAGATAGAGAGCTCACTGAATAAATTAATACACAAGAAAGTTGCTGAGGCTGGACAAAATTTGTATAGCTTGCCAGAAAAGATTTTTTTGAGTTAATACAAACCTATGGAATTATTTCTTCATGAAGAGACTGGGTTTCTATTTGTTTGCTTTTGCACCTAAAATTAGTATGTGCTTCTGTTGGCTGTCTGCAATGGGGAAGGCAGGAAGTGCATGCAGCATACTGGGTAACTATGTGATCTTATTATCACCTTTCTACTTTCTTTCATTTCCATCAACATCTATCATGTTAAAGGCACCTCACAGACCTTTCAGGTCCAGGATCATGTGTTTACTTGCTTTGAAAATCACCTTGCATATGGTGAGTGTTTGAAAAGCAATAAAAAGAGAAAAACTGTAAAAACAAAGGTAAAAAATAAAAGTAAAAAAGTTGAAGCCACATTTGATGGTGCTCGACAAAATTCATGATTTTCCTCATTCCCTTAGCTAATAAGAACAACGGTTGTTCTCTACGAAGACCAAACTGTTCTGACCCTTGGGTTATATTAGTGAAGGTGCTAAACCCAGATGCGAGCAAATGTTATCACAATCTGATCAGCAGAAGTAATTTTTTGCATGAATAGAGAGAGGTAGTAGCTGGGTTAGTCTGAGTTAGGCAGAAAGAAGAGCAGGGTAGAACCTTATAGACTAGTGTTTTTCAAACTTCTTGAAGTCAAGCAACCCTTTCATATCATTTTTTCTGCCACAGAACTCCTATCCCTGTTATAAAGACTGATACAGAGCTAAATGACCCAGCGCAGCAATAGCAGCGCATTGCCTCCCAGTCAGCTTTCCATTATCCCCAATCTCTTTGCAGAACCCCTGAGGACATAGTGCAGGAACCTAGGGTTCCACAGAAACCAGTTTGAAAACTACTGTTATAGACTAACTTGTTCAGAGAGGCACACTCCTTCATTGACTACAGCAGGCTACAGATGAACTCAGATGAAGTAGGTTATAGCCCATGGAAGCTTATGCCTGTCTGAACAAGTTACTCTTTAACTGGGGTGGGCAAAATGTCATATCCGGCCAGCAGCTGGACTTCATTTCCCAGCAGTCCCTGTCTGCATGGGACCCCAGACACAGCTGCAGTGTGATAGCACAAGGCTGGGGTTGCCGTGGAGACTGGCCCCAGCCATGCTGGCAGGGCATATGGAAGGGCAGGGCAGGGGGCTGCTCCAGAGCAACTGGGATCTTGTGGCAAAGGTAGCTTGGTCCAGGGCCAGGGCAATGCCACAATCTGCGACCTGCACACTACGAGCAGGGGCACTCAGGCAGTGGATTGTGGCTCTGCCTCCGCTCCTTGCAGCAGGGACAGCCTGGTCCCGAGCTGGGGCAGAGCCATGATCCACTGCCTTGTGTGCCCCTGCTCAGAGTGTACAGGCTGCAGATCATGGCTCTGCCCTGGCCCCAGACCAAACTGTCCCCGCTGCAAGATCCCATTGGCTCCAGAGAACCCCCATGCCCTTCCCTGCCATGCACTCTGCCAGCACAACTGGGGCCGGTCTGCATGGCAACCCCAGCCTTGTGTTATCACAGCGCAGCTGTGGCTAGGGTCTCCATGGAGACCAGCCCCAGCCATACAGGCAAGGGATGCTGGGAAATGGAGTCCACTGCTGGCCCATGGGCCAGACTTTGCCCACCCCTGGTCTATAAGGAGCCATTCTGCCTTGCCTTAATCTTTAATATGGTCATGATGCTACCGCCATCTCATGATGACCAGCGAATGTGGGTCTGAGTGAAGTCAGAGAGGCTGTGTCAAAAGTGACACTCAGAAGCACTAGGATAAGTTTTACAAAATATTGATTATTTGATGCAATGAAGATTATTACTTGGTAGAGTTCTAGCTTGTAATCAGAATTACTGTAGGAATACTATGCAGCAGGACACTACTAGAAGTCCGAGGAAAACAATTTCAGTAGTAACATTAATCTAAAAAAATAAAGATTTGAATGGGATATATCACAGGTGTGGAAGTCTTACTTTCGCAAGCATTGATCTTCAACATCATTTGTTCATTTCTGACAACAGTACAAAATTCAGCAACTGTGAAGGATGTTGTCCAGCACCTCTCAGGCTTTGAGTTCTTTTCTAGACCTATGCTGAGGAGACCAACTCAGGCACAACGTGGAGACAGATAAGAAGGATGGACTCGCCAAAGCCACTCGTATCAATTTACAGTACACCAGGTGATTTGTGTATTAGGTAGCATTTCTCAGCCTGTTAGTCGCGACCCAAAACTGGGTAGCAAGAATATATGAAAGGGTCATGAATAAACTATAAAAATGGATTCTCCTTTAAAAGAGAAAAAGGTGGGAAACCGTGGCTTTTCTCTTGCAGGCTGGCAGAGTTCCAGCCTATGAGGGGCTGCTTGGGGCCTCCTATGCCCCCCACGAACCCCTCCTGCCCCACAAACCCACACCCTGCCCCACACACTAGGACTGGCCATTGATTTTTACAAATGGGTCCTGGTACAAAAAAGGTTGAGAACCACGGCACTAGAGGTATGTGTTCTACCACCCACTAAACACCATAAAGAAAAGCAAAAGTGTAAATAGTGGGTAGCAAATACTAAACAGGCTAGTCTCTCCTCACATCAAGGGGAAAACATAGTAGTAAAGTACATGCATAGTGTTATAAGATTAACTTAACCTCTTCTTGCATGTTTTTCAGTGGGCAGGGATAAATTAATCCTAAAATACCATTGTAACCTAATTAAACACACAAAGGTATGTTCAGGAACTAAATTCCTATACACAGTATTTTAGATTAAGCACCAATTCTCCATCTATTTGTAGATCCCTTGTCTTATCGACAATCTGAAATGACACCTGCCTTATTTTTTTTGAATTGGCAAGCATCTTGCTCTTGTAAACCAAAAATAATAAATCTATTTCTCTGCCAGAAATGACTAAATGACTAATGTGCCTTAATACATACACTGTGTTCTTTTACATTTAGAGTCTGGGTGGAGGTTGTTGTGGCTGTCTTCTGTGTTTGGGCTGTCTCCTTTCATCACATTAGTTTTAATGAATTGAGGTATTCCTAAGATGCCCTAGTTCTTCTTTAACAGCATATTAGCCGTGAAGGGAGGCTTTACTAAGGAGTGATGACAACCTATGAGAGGCACTGCGAGAGATTTTTTCCCAGGTTTAGGGAGCCTAGTTAGGCAAAGAAAACTGCTGTAGGATTCAATCCTGCCACATTCTGAGTGCTCTGGCCCTGCCCTAGCAAAGCGCAAAAGCTTGTACTTCATTTTAAGAACATGAATAAATCAACTTTAATGGGACTACTCAGGCCCAGGATGTACATGTTGGAAGCCTTTCTAGTTCTCTAGAATTTTAGATTTATTAAAATGCCTTTATTGCTTTCTTTTCTTTCATGTTACCTAACAAAATCCCAGTTCATTAAAGAGCTGCTTGATATTCTGGCTACTGGCAGAACTTACAGCTTCAGCCTAAGAGTCTTGAGGCAATTCATTTGATTCAGAAACATTTCTGCACTCAGCACCATCTTCTCCTGAGGTTCATTCTTTATATTTCTTCTTTTCATGCTGTTCTTTTAGGGATAGCTCTGAGGTTTGCAGAAAGATGCACAGGCACAATGGTGTCTGGACAGCTCTCACTATGCTACACTGCAGCATTTTGTAGCATATGCTGAAAAAAAAATACAGTTTACTGTAATGGGCGGGAGGAAGGAAATCTTGAACAAAGACATTAAAAGACCAAGTGGCAGACAAGAGCAGCCTGTTCTGTTATGAGGAGTCAGCTGGTTTGGAAGTAATGGAACCGATGACCTCATGCCATTAACTTTAGTGAGATTGTGCCTGGATCTTCCACTTCATCAAATTAACGTTGCACTAAAAGGCACGAAATGTTTTACTGTCTTCACACCTCTGTTTCATAGAAAGTAAAAACAGTTTTGTGTCGCTAAGGAGGAATCCAAGACAAAAGACAGCTTCTTGCTGAAGTACCATCTGTTGAGAGGACAGAAACAGCTTACCAAGAAAGGGGGAACAACAGTTGTATTTCCCATTTATCCACCTTTTGTATCCATGTATCTGGATGGTCTCTAGATCACTTTTAAATTTTGATCTGTTTTCTTAACATTTAACTGTAAAATTATATCTGCTTTAATAAAATGATTTTAAAGAAAGGGCATCTTTACCAACTTATTTGAACAGTGATGGAGCTGACTATAAAGGGAGAGGGATGACTTGTTCCATTTAGACTGTATATTCTTTCAAGGTGAGTTATTACATCATGCCTGCAAGTTATCATATCATCCCAAATGTTTCTGAAGTGAGCATACAGGCTGAAGTACATATAGGTGTATGAAATGTTAATATTGGGATGCGATTTTCATCTTGTTATGATAGTGATAACACTGTTGACTGAGATAACTATTAAATAACTGTGACATTTTGGGCCAGAATATTTTCAGCTTTATTATGTGGAAATAAAGCTTTACGCTGAGAAGTAAGCTGCTGTGACTGCTGCTGAACAAACCTTTCCCAAGGTGAGAGCTTTGGTATTTCACCTCACTGTGATGCACTGATGGCCTTGTCAGCAATAGCATGAGAGAATTTCTAGTGGTAGGAATGGTGGATCCATGAGTAATTATCAGCCATCAAAGTTTTACTCTGTCATCTAGTTCCACTGTAGCAAAAGTTAGCTTTGTCTATATAACTACCTACCTGCATATATACACACCATTAGGACTTAAATGGGCAAAAGTGCTTTTCTAAAGAATATCATGCTTTCCCACTCACCAAGGCCCAAGTTCAAGATTCAATGTGTAACCAAGACTACCCAAAACTAATTCATTCTGGAAACTTAAAAAGCTGGGGATGGGGAGAGGAGGTGGTTCATTTTTGTGTAAGTAACTCTTCCTGCAACTTCCACTCATAGTTAGCCATTTCTGACACAAATAATTATCTATAAAAAGGTGATAGGATGCTACATGCAGATACCATGGAGCTAACTCTGGGTCTAATACAAGTCAAGCCCCTTGAAATAAGGGATATTAGAAAGGTCTTAATCAGTGGTCCCTAACCTTGGCATCAATACTGAGCATAGAACACCCTGGAGGCAACATCATGATTTGTTTGCCCCGGTCACCCTGAAGAAACACACATATAGATGTTAGCTGTTAGGTTAGATGTTAGGGTCGGAAGGGACCTCAATAGATCATCGAGTCCGACCCCCTATGGAAAACAGCTTCCTGTGGTTCTAACATTTGAGCTGTTATGGGCAACATTTTGCCCATGAGCCACTGACAGGGGACTGTTGCTCTAGAATTCCTATTGAGAGCGTTTGAGTTCCTTTTACTATCTACATTCATCTGCTGCCAATGAGCTCTATTTGCTCTCAAGTAATTCTTCCTTTATCAATACAAAGCATAAGCGTTTAAATACGAAGACACAGATGAGGGGAATTCAGGTGTGCGAAACAGGCCGTATTCAATTTAGATTTGGATTCGACCTGAAATGGGGACAGTGATTCGATTCATTGACTTGAATCACTGTCCCAATTTGATTTGGCCAAATCTGAATCTGCAGATTCGATGCTGACTTGGAAAATCAGCAATTTGGCCATAGACACAGGTTTAAATGTTTTTTTCTACATACCTTGAGGTACCAGCCATGGCTCATGAATTCTGCAATGGTGGGGTGGATGGAGCATCCCACAGGAACACACCCATACCCTCCTCCCACCGTGTGCTCGGGGTGAACCCATAAGTGGACTGGTCTGCCAAGAGCACGCTAGCCCCCTCCCCAGCTCAGTGATCAGCTGCAGGGGGACCCCAGGTGCCCTCCAGACCCAGGAGGAACCAGTCACCAAGCCAGGGAAGCATGTGGAGGCCCCCAGAGCGCTCCCCAGTGGACCCAGAAGTAAGCTGGAAATGCTTCTGGGTCTACTGCTGAGCACACTGGGGACCACTCCCACGCTCCCATGGGACACTCCATCTGCCCCATTGTCTCAGCATTCATGTGCTGCTTGATACCTTGAGGTATGCAGAAAAAACAGTTAAAGCTGTGTCTATGTCCGAATCATCGAATCTCTCCGAATCAATCTGGAGGGTTTTGATTCAGCTTAGAGAGATTAAAGGGTCTCCTGATTCAATTTAGATTCAGAGATTCAGCCACCGAATTGGGTCAAATCTCCGCCAAATCAAATCAGTGACTGAAGCCTCACACAACCCTAGTATTTTGTGATCTGAGGACTCCACAGTGAATCTTACATGACTTAATATTGCCTACCATTTAAAAATGGAGTCTTTTGTGTTTCAGCTGCTTTGCTTTCAAACTGTAGAATGAGGAGTTCATTTACTTCTCAGGTTGTCTAAATATCCTAGATTAACACCAGGTGGAAGCCTGACTGGTAGGGAGAAGGTGGGGATAGAGAGAAGTCTGCTGATAGTTTAATAGATGTCTAATCAAAATAGTAAAGTCTTCCCAGGACAGGGATTACCTACCCTTTTTGAGTTAGATACATTCTGCTTTTTACTTGTTCCTAGAAGTTATGAACACTAAACAGCAATGCAGTAGGGATTTATACAGACCTAGTTAGATTCCACTTTTTTTTTTTTAATCTACTAATTTCTAGCTATTCACAGCCTTTTGCAGCTTCAGAGGTTTAGCAGTTTGTCACACACTGGACAAGATGATTCAACAAAACCAAATACACAAACAGTAGCAATTCACCACAACAAACCTGCAATGCACTAGGCAGCCTTAGGTATCCATGTCTATTTTAGAATACACCCCTCTAGATATTAAGTACTCAAGTGATAGTCACCCTAGGCAGATAGATAGGACAGGCTGATCAGATAGAGCTGCTTCTACCAGAAAATAAGTCATCATAATACACAAGCCACCTTGTCACAGTTTCCTAGTTTTAAGCTAGTGACTGTGTCAGAGTTTAACAAATTGGATTTTAAACAATCTAACCCTGCCATCTTGAGCAGCTCTTAGAAAAGTCCCTTCTAAATAAACCTTGGGTTTTTATTCTGTCAGCACTCAGTGTTTATGTTGACAGATAGTTTTAGGATTATTGAACCCCCCTTCCTTACAGAGGAGCATGGAGCTGTTTGTTCAGGCAGCCTCCCTAGCCATGTAAGAATATTCCCTTCTAAGGGAGCTCAGAAAAATATCTACACTAGGCTATAGAATAAATTATCCACTCTATTTCTAGCACTCTACTTGCAAACACTGCCTAACTCCACTCTTTCACAAACAGTCTAGCCCAAGTTTGCAGGACTGCAAACTGCCTTTGTTCAACTTATCCTACAAATACATCCTCTTGCATTAGCTCAGCCCCCTTCCTTAGTAATCCCACACTAAGGAGCCACAGCTGCAGCTGATTGACAGCTTTGGCAGTTCTTCCTACTGCAGTTTGTTAACCCCTTGCTAGCCTGATTGGTTGTGAGATCCATTAATTGTTCTCATACTTTCTATCTAAGCTGATTCTGCATTTAAAATAACTATGGATATCTAGATCTTTTTTAAAGCAGAGACCAGCAAGCATGAGCATTTGTTGTGTGTTAGGAGGGCTCTAGAGGAACTGCAGTTCTGAGTTAGCTGACCTGGGTGTAATCTCTTTGCTTATCTCCATCCATAGTCTATCATATGCTCAAAATTGCATTAAACCAGCATGGACCTCTGTTGTCTTTTCTATGAATGATATTGGATACCACAACCCAAATAGAAGCCTGTTCTATGCACTTTACAAAGTATTAATATAGTTAGGTAGCCTGGTAGGAAATGACAGAGAAACCACAGAGGTGTATGCTGTAAGCAAATATAATTTTGAAGAGAAAAAAAATGACCCTTAGTAGCAGAGATATTGCCAGTGCTGAGAGTGAGGAAAATCAATATATAATTATGCCTACACAAGCCCTATATTATTCCTACCTCAAATAGTAATTGTGTCACTGACTCTTCCTCCATATGCCTTGGTTTGGACACTCAGCACCTTGCTATTAATCTTGTCCTTCAATCAAGATTTCCCATAAAATACATATGTATTTTTTAAATTCGATGCTACTCTTACAAGATGAGCTTTTATCTACCTCAGCCCTATCCCTTTGAGCTTTACCCTATCCCTTTGAGCGTAAGCTCCTTGAAAGGGAGACATGCTTGTAAATCCCATGGCTAACTCAGCACAAATGAATAATAATAATAGTAATTGATCAATACTCTTGTCAGTTTTCTTTGTACTAGTTCAAAGTATACTGTGTTACTGGAGACTGGATTAACAAAATAGACACATGCAAATATTCTATGAAGATAGTATATTTTACAAAGTACCCACAGCCATATCTTCTGGGGGCTTGCCTCACCTCTGAGAATATTCAGGGAGTTGCAGCTATCCTGTGTGATCTTTATTTTCAGGACTGTCTACTTGATGACTGTCATGGGAGTGACCTGTATATACTGTGTGTAGATAGTAAATAGAAAAGGTGCCAGTAGATGGAGCCCAAGAGTATGTAGCCTTGTTTCAACGTTTTATAAGATGAATAAACAACTTGTTGCAGCGAACAACAATTAGCTTCTATGCAGTTCTTAATAATGGAGTTGTATCAGCATAGGGTCCGGGGCATGTGAAATTAAAATGATTTTTCCTTTCATGGATGCTTGCTTTCACATTTGTTGTTTGAGTCATAGGAAAATGGAAAGCAGAGTATAGTAAAATCTGGATCAAAAACTCACTGAAGTGAAAGGAAGGACAATGCAATTCTGATCAGGTGCAAATTTTGTGCTGTTTGCCAGCACACTATACCAATGAAAAAATCAAATGTGTCATGCTGGTCTCTCAATTAACAGGTGAGTTCTCTCTTAGGGCTGAAATGAAAACATTTAAAACCTCTGATTTGTTGTTAGAAAAGCTCTTTAGAAAAACTTCCTCCTCTTATTATTATGGACCTGGTCACTGGTATCAAGGGAAATGTTGGCATATGCTTCAGCAGAAGCAAATTTGGTCATTATATATGAAAATAGACTAGTATCTTGACTGTACCACTTCTGAAATGTATCATTCATCCAAAGAACTGAAAAAGCTTTAAGAAAACAACAGAAAAATTCCTACTGGTTCTTATTAGTTATCATATTAATGATTCATTTTGAATTTAGAAAGCATTATTTAGGTACAAAAAAAAGAGCAGTTAGTTGAGCAGTGAGTTTCATGCTATCTTTCATAAAGCATGGTTTTGTTCTTAAGACTCCTAGACACGGTTTGGGATCAAAACACTATTGTAAAGTAATGAGTTTCCTGATGTTCCTACAAGGCAAGGTTTTTTTCCCCTAGGGGCAAACAAAATAGTATACAGAAGGCATTATTGAACTATTAGATCAATGTCCTGATCTGCAAGTTTTTTAAATGGGAAAGCATGCAGCAACACTTTAGTTGAAGTATTCCAGCTATAGCAGGAAGAGGATAAAGGTGTGGGTAATCATGTATGTTTTGTTGGAGAGATACAATCAGGCTTTGAAATCAAATGGCTCAAGGTAAAACGCTTATGAAACTAAAGATAATCATGGAAAGATTATTAGAATATTGAAAAAAAATGTTACATACCAATTTGAGAAGGAAAATCAATTCTCACCCTATTAAACTGGGGCTTATTACTGTTGTTAGGTTTGCAAAAATATATGTATATACTTTAAATCCCTTAGTATTCATTGACTTCCATGCTTAATGAAAATTGAAAAGACAATATAAATCTATGAATAGGAATGTTTGTATCTCTTCCCTATTTCTCATTTCATTCTATGCTGGTGACTTCTATTATTAGGATATTTCATTTGATTTTTTTTTTCAGTCATTGTAATATATACATTTCAAATCAAGTTTGGTAATCACTTCCTGATCTATTTTGGAGGTCATTCAAAGACAATATCTAAATTGTCATCTCATTTTATCTTTTGAAGAGAATCTGTTTTGTTTGAGCATATAGAGGTCTTAGAATAAGATAGAATACTTGGGGAGCATCCCTGTCTTGTGACTAGGGCTGTGATGAGGCAGCAGTTGCAAAAGAAGTGAAGACTTACAAAGTTGTTTTCTTTCTGAATCAGAGTAAATCCCAAAATGTCCTAAATTCTCCACAAAGGAAAATTCAAGACAAAAAAATCTGTTCAGGTTGATCCCAATGTTACAGTTCTATTTCCCCTTTTAAATAAAACAGATTATAAACAGAGTTGTTAGGGAATTTTAGGATGAAACCAGTTCTCATCAGAAATAACTGTTAATTGAAACTAAAATATTTCACAGAAATGTTTCTGCTTCAAGGCATTTACATCAAATCACAAGCAGAATTTTCAAGGAAAAGTGACTGGCATCCTGCCAGCTCTAGGAGTGAGCTGCTAGGGACTTCAAGCTCTCATAGCCTATAATGTCTCCAAAGGAGGCCTGTCTAGCATCCAGGAATCTCAACTCTAAGAGCCACAGCCATACTGGAGTGTAAGAAATGCTGAGCTGGGCAAAATGACTTAATAGAAAAATCCTATAGAATTAATAAAAAAGGAGAAGCTTTCTTCATATGCTTTAGACCACTGCAAGATTCTTTTAGACATTAAAAAAAACTCTATGGCATTTCTTTAGCTTTTTATCTTTTCTCTCCTATTTTGCCATTTCTTTCAAATACTTTTTTATCATTCTTGTTTCCGATACGCTGATGAAAGTTGTTAAACACAGCAAATAGATAGACAGACATACATTCTGAGGACAAGATAACTCCTTCACTTGTTTGTGTAGCAAGATTGTACTGTGTTCAAAGAACCTGTTGCTGTTGCTCATGGCTCCCATAGCAAGAGGTCATGGATACTACAGATGAATCCACTGCTAAGAATCATAGAAAATTAGAGTTGGAAGGGACCTCAAGAGGTCATTTAGTCCAACCCCCTGCTCAAAGCAGGACCATCCCTAACTATATAATCCCAGTCAAGTTTTTATCTAGCCAAGTTTTAAAAACATCCAAGGACAGAGATACCACAACCTTTCTGGGTAGCCTGTTCCAGTGTCTTACTACCCTCCTAGTGAGAACATTTTTCCTAATATCTAACCTAAACTTCCATTGCTGCTACTTGAGGCCATTGCTCCTTGCTTTATTATCTGCCACCGAGAACAGTCTTGGTCCATCCTCTTTGGAAGCACTTTTCAGGTAGTTGAAGGCTGCTATTAAATCTCCCTTCAGTCTTTTCTTCTCCAGACTAAATAAGCCCAGGTCCCTCAGCCTCTCCTCAGAAGTCATGCACCCCTCTAATCATTTTAATTGCCTTCTGCTGAACTCTCTCCAATTTATCGACATTCTTTCTGTAGTGGGGGGCCCAAACCTGGACACAGTCATCTTACCATAGAAGGCAATCAGGTTGGTCTAGCATGATTTGCCCTTGGTGAATCCATGCTGACTATTCCTAATCACCTTTATCTACTCCAAGGATTCATCTACATGACACACATTAATGCACCTTAGCCTAATTTAATGCACATTATGGGTGCGCATCTACATGTGCATGCCCTTAATGTGCATTAAAAATGGTTAAATTAGGCTAATCGTGTCTAAATTTGATATCTTCAAATCCAGGTATCAAATTTAGGTATGATTAGTTAAAGCGCATTAACTCAAGTGTAGACGTGACCTGGCACTAACATTAGTGCTGGTCTGTTCAGCCACTAGGGGCACATGGCAGGGCTGCAGGGACTTGGCACTAACTATAGTGTCATTGGCACTAACTTTAGTGCCAAGTCCCTGCACGTGTAGCCACCTGCCCAAAATTGCTTAATATGAATCAACTTAATGCACATTAAATTTAGTCACACTTAAGTGCGCATATAGGCTTGCGCCAAGTGCTTAGAAATGGATTCCTTGAGGACCTGGCTCCATGATTTTTCCAGAACCCCATTGTGCTGCACAAAGTAAACACAAAACAAAAAGATGGCCCTTTCCCAAAATAACTCCCAAGTAAGTATAAGAAAGAGACAAGAAATGGATATACATGTATGAGGGAGTTCAAGGGGACAGTGAGATTATATTACATGGCATCATAGGTGGTGGTCTCAGAAACAGCTTCCTGTAAGCATTGATACTACATAGGAATTGAAGGTGGATGAGGTAATTTTGTAGAGCTCAACCTCAGCATGAGGGGTAAAATGGAAAAAAGTCAAGAGGTGTTTGTTTGTAAATCTATTAAGTAAGTGATGGAGGTTGTCACCATGAACTGATCAGAGATAAAAGCTGACCTATCATTATTGAATGGGAGCTGACAGGCAGGGTGGGGAATATATTAGAGCTAGCCAAGAGGAGATTCTTTAAATAATGCATCAGAATCCTAAACACTAGTTTATGTACATATGCGGGTGCACGCGCACACACACACACACACACACACACACATATATATATATATAATGATTAAGTCTGTTTCTCCATGGCTGAGCATTATGTATAGCCATTTATAGAAGTGCAACATAGATATAAAACGTTACCAAATTACAGTGGTTGCCTTTGCAGCCACCTTGGGCTGGCATAACTGATTGTGGCAGGTGGAATGGAGTCATGTCCTCAGCAATTTTTGGAGTGGGAATAAAGAATATTCAAAGACCAGGACTACTGATATTATAAATTGCCATTGCATCATTCTCAGTAGAAAAAAATAAGACCAGATCCTGAAACTCCCATTGACTGTTTCCCATGCTAATAAAAGCAAGAACCAGGTAACAAAGATGAGAGAGAGTTTCTGAAATAAAGTACCAAAGACTTTATCACTACTTCTTAATCTGATTTCAGTGGGAGATGCCAAGGGCTCTCTGAATCTGTCCAGTTCAGGCCCATTCTACTTAACCAACCAAAAGATACTTGTAGCATTATTGTTGTTTTCTTGGCTGGTACAAAGGAATGCCAGTTTAAAAAGCCATGAGGAATACCTTGTTAACTTGCTGATTCCCAGACCTACCACCTTGGAATTAGCCTGAGACATTTTTAGTTTTTGAAATTAACAATTTGAGAATGATGCCCTGTCTCCTCTTAATGACTTAATCTTGTCTCCAGAAGTAAAAGAAACCATTAAAGGCAGCAGTTGTTACATCCAAGTAGGTTTCATTAAGTGATATTGTAATGCACAAGCACAGATACTAGTGTCACCCATTCTATTTTATAACTACTTAACTGCAAAAATAATGACACAGCAGAAGGTAGGAGTGAACATTACCACTGATCTTTATTCTGCTTGATGTTCTCAGCATGTATTAGATTTTGCCTTTGTTTTACATTTGGTATAATGTACTGCATTAAACTCCAAGGAAAAAATATGTAAGATCAGTTATTACTGTTACATGCATAAAATGTCAAATGTATTTTTTAAAGAACAACTTTTAGGAAATAAATAGCACATAGCAGTAACAACGAATGACACAGGTTCTTAGATCAGATTATCTCAATTTTTAGGTGGAAGTCTCCATTTAAAATTATGATCTCAAAATGTGTTTCTCTCTTAAATCTTCATTTAGGAAAGAATGTGTTAAGTGCTCCATGTTTAATTTGTTCTGTGTGCACATACAGTAGCTCCTTACTATTACACTGTATTAAAAGGATTATTTTGAAATTGGATGTGTATAGAAAATGCAAAAACAAAGGAAAAGATATTCACAGAGGTTATGGGAAGAAGACCTAAAAGGCTTGCACAGAATTTCAGACCCACATCAAACACTGCGAGCAATAGAGAATTCTCTATGCATATTTCCCAAACAGTTAGTGGCTCCAGTCTTCCAGTGCCCTGGGTTACATTTTAATCCAAAGGCATAACAATCTCACTGTTTAAATAGATGATCAATCAGAAAGGCCATTCTTGGGTTCACTTACACTCAACATAGCCATGGTCAAACATTCAATACCTTTGACCTGACCCTTGAACAGTAAAATGCAAAGATAGAAACAGCCGAGTTCAGAAATAAAAGCACATAACAAAAAGCCTGGAGAAACATTTTCATAACAATAGGACCTGTTTCATAAAATGTTGACTACAAGTTAGGAGAAGATATTTGACCCTTAAAAGTTGAATCTTCTTTAGGGATTAGTCAAATTCAGGATTTTTTTTTAAATCATCAGAAGAAAATACACAACCACTGCTGAAAACAAAACTAGCAACAGTTGACTTGTAGCCATGAAAAAATGGTTAGGTTAATGACAAAGATACATAATAGAAACTATCTTTTTGTTAATAGTATGAAAAGGTTTTGCTTTTGTCATATTCAGTTTTCTTACTCTAAAATTGAAAACAGTGCATGCAAGCAGCACATATAAATATGGAGGTAATTCAATCAGCTATATACTCGCCAGTTTTTATTAAATCAGCACTTTGAAATGAATGTGTCTTTTAGACCTGGCATGTGTTTATTATTTATATGGTTTTATGGTAGCATTGTGATTAAAATACCTATTTATCAATTCCCTCATTTGTCTTGGTTTATCAAATTACAAGATTAAATTATAGTTTTCAAACCTTTTAAAAGCACTTGTACATAAGTCAATTTTTTTTCTCTGAGATCTCATTAATTCCAGAGTCTATAAATAAAGCTTAAATTTATTTCACAAGGAAAATAATCAAGATCCATGCTGAATTGATGTGCCCAAATAAAATGCTTTTGAAATTATAGTGGAAGTCCTCAGTCAAGCTGGCCATTGTTCATTTGAACATGTAAACTGCTGCATCTTTGTGAACATGGTAATTTCATTCACTTCCTGACATACATTTCCTGCAAAGAAAACAATCAGTCCTGCCAATGATTAAACTACCAGCTCTTTGAAAATCTATGTCTAAAACTAAATGTATCCCATAAGAGAGGATTCACTGTACTCAGCTGAAGATATTCAAGAGTATATATCTTGTGATATTGAAGGATGCTTTAGATTTCCTTGATATTTCTCACCCCAGTCCTACATAGGTTTATATTGAATGAACTCTTGATTATATTTTTGAAATACAACTGGAACACAACACATGGATGTAGCATTAAAAGAAACCCAGCTGGCATACTTTCAGTGTGCATATTAATTCAATATTTAGCATTGTGCTACTCAGAAAGTTTCATAAAAGGAAAGGAATTAAGATAAATCTGCCAAGACTCAGTGTTAATGTGTATGATACACAGCTGTGTATGTTTCGCATTGTTTTATTTTAATAAGGAATATTTATTTCTTCCAACATATCCAGTATATAATTATCTCTAAAAGTTGTCTTTGGGTACAAACATTACATTTAGATTGACCTAACCAAGAATAGGTTGATCTAAATGCTCAGCTGTGCAGGTATTCACAGGGCTTAAGTCACCCAAAATATGGCATACATGATCTAAGTTAGTTTATCTCAGGAACTCACCTCAGGAGGTGAACTAACTTTAGATTGATAAAGGATTAATCTGATCTAGAAAAAGTTAACCCAACCTAGTGAATTCCTGTGGGTATTCATAGCACAGCCCCAGGGCTGGAAAAGCCTAGCCATTCACTCCAGCCCCAGGGATGTGCTGTTCCTACCTCCAGGACCCCAACCAGGCTATTTTTAGCCCCCCAATTACCTCTCCCAGACTGAGTAATACTCCCCACCACCCCTGCCACTTACTCATCAACCCACTTCATAGACCTACAAGTTTCCCCATGGACCCACCAGACTCCCTTCTCCCCCCGCTCCCAAGTTACCTTGGGCTACCTGCACTGCTCCCAGCAGCAGTGAACACATACATGCCCTGCTTCCAGTTTAGTGTTAGGCTGCTTAACACTTCCTAAATCTAAACCAGATGTAACAAACACTTGTTCTCATGCCTTATGTACATAGAATATGTTTTGCAGTATATTTTGAGGCTGAATTTGCAACCTTGCCTGTAAAATTATGTTAAACATTTTCTGTATACGCTATTTCAATGTTCAAATACTTTCAGAGCTGGCAATAGAAATGAGGAAAGACCTTTTCATGTGTTTTATTGATTATACCAAAGCTTTTGATAGAGTCAAGCATGAGGAGTTAATGAAAATGCTGGAAGAACTGGATATTGATGGTAAAGACTTGAGGATTTTAAGAAATCTCTATTGGGACCAAACTGCAGCAGTGAAGATAGAAAAAAAACGAAGTGATTTTATCCAAATTAAGAGAGGCATGAGGCAAGGCTGTGTTTTTTCACCTAACTTGTTGAATTTGTACAGTGAAAAATACTGAAGAAGACTGAGGATTTACTAGGGCTGATCACTGGCAGAAAGAATTTGAACAACTTGCATTATACTGACAACACAGTCTTAATAGCTGATTCAGAAGAGAAGCTACAAGGAATTTTAGATAAAATTGTTAGTGAAAGTGAGAAGAAGGGTTTAAGTATCAACTGCAGAAAAACAGAATGCATGGTAATTACAAAAAAGAAGATAATTCCTGTATGCAACATCAAAGTGGAAAAGAAACAGATAAGGCAGGTCAATAAATTTAGCTACTTGGGAAGTTGGATAACATCAGATGGTAAATGTGATTATGAAATAAAATACAGAATAGGGATGGCGACATTTCTGAAAACAAAAAAGATATTGACAAATAGTAAAATTTCTATGGGAATGAAGTTAAGAGTTTTGGATTGCTATGTTAAACTAGTCCTTATGTATGCACCAGAATGCTGGATAATATTGCCAAGTATGGAAAAGAGAATTAGACCAAGTGAGATGTGTTTCTCAAGGTGTATCTTGAAGGTATATTGGACAAGTTACACTTCAAATGAAGATATTTTGTTAATAGCAGGCTGCAGGAGGAAGCTGCTGATTAACATCAGAAAGAGACAGAGTTTCTCAGACACATTATGAGAAAAGAAGAAACTGAAAGTCTGGTCATAACTGGAAAGATTGAAGGAAGAAGAGATTGTGGAAGACAGCGGTGGATTTATGTCAACAGTCTATGTAAATGGATGAATGTATTGACACTGGAAATTCTGTATGCCTCAAAGAGAAGAGATTCGTGGAAGACTATGGTCACCACCAACATCCTGTTTGAATATGGTACCTAGAAAGAGAGAGAGAGAGAAAGACTATTTCTGAGACTTCTTTCTGCATCAAAGTTTTAACGTAAATGAAATGCACATTTGCATATATAAACTGTATTTGAACATGCGGGTCAGGCAGTTAGACTGCTTACTAGTAAATCTGAATATATAAATTTAATCTCTACAACCAGTTCCAACCTTGTAAGCCCATGAAATGTCGGGTAAGAAAAAAATACATGCAAAAAACCAGTTCACACAAAGCTGTAAGTCCAGTATTAGAAGCTACATTTGATCATTTAACCTTTATGATTCAACAAGTATAACTCACTGTTATTGCTGTGATATATTTGTATTATTATTTACCAGTTTAATATTTTATAGGATTACATTTTGGTCATGATTATGTTTGGCCACTGACTAAGAGCACAAAAGTTGAAATAATGTAAAAAACTTTCCTCACAGTGCTCTCTTGAAAATGAGCTTGCACAATTTTATTACCTGTGTCTCTGAGTATAAGCACTGGTTTTGTGGATGCACAACCAAATGGAAGTGAAAAGCTGCCATCCCAGCACTCTCGTGTACTGGTCAGGGACTATCGAGTATGTAAGTGGCCTCTGAGGCTAGGGACTGAGTTACACATAAACCGGTTTAAGTAATCAGAAACTGGTTGAAATCTGTAACAGAACAGAAGCTCAGTGCTCATAAACCAGTTTCAAAATAGTTGAAACTGGTTTAAGATGAACTTGATTGAATGTAGTATCAAACTTAACTGACTTGGATCAAACCGATTTATGAAACTTCTAGCCCAGACCCCTTCCTGGTTCAAGTTAAATCCCAGCATCCCAGCATGCTTTCCAGCTCTGGGCTGTGCTGTGCTGTATGCCCCAGCAGAGAAGGTTTTGGAGGGATGGAGGGGGGAGGAGGCAGGGACTACTCCCCCACCCCAGGCAAACCCTGGTTGGGGTCTGGGGCGGGGGGCTGGGGCAGTTAAACTCACCTTCCTCTGAGTACAGAGCTTCCCTGCTGCTAAACTTACTGAATCTTACTGCTAGCTGTGACTATGGACTACAAATCCCAGAGACACCTGGAAGCAGGAAGAGGAAGTAATGAGCAACCTGGGAGTGTCCTGGTGCTGTGATTCTGGACTGCAAATCCCAGAGACTTTGGGGGTAGCAGGACAAGGAAGCAAACACACAGCCCATGCTAGCTACATGACACAGAGGTGTGGTCTAGCACCCCCCAGCTTCTGGCCTGAGCCACTGCAGGCATGTGGCTGCATTTTCTGTATCAAAAGTAAATGTGGGTCCTGTTGTTTCTCAGTTTAATCTCGACAGTTTAGACTAACCTGTAAAGACTGAATCAATTCAGCCTTGAGCTTTTTGACTGTCTGTACCTAGCCTAAAAGAGAGTAACACAACTGGTAACATCACACCTGCGCACCAGGGATTCTGGGACTGTGCCCTTCTTCAATGTTTCCTATTTGAAGCTATGTGTGTCAGCACTATGCTTCACTGCCAAACAACTCTTCACCTGCTGTTCTCCTCACCATGGTTTTGCCACTTTCCTGCCATCTTTTAGAATGTTAAAGTTCCACAGGGAGCCACCCCCACGTATCACTAAGACACCAGCCACAGGTTGGTAAATATCCAACAAGCATATAATACTTCTTTCTCTGAATGCAACATGCAGTTTACATAAAAGTAACATGCACAAGATCAGAAGCAAAATACACGACATTTAAGTAGAGAAGTATGAGGGGTATTAAGAGGATTAAGATAGATCTTTTTGTCTAGTTAAGAATCTCTAATTTCTAGAGTCTATGACAACCCTGTCTGGACATTAAAGCTGCAGACAGCTTCATACATTGGAGATCTTTTCTAAATGCCTTTCATTTCTCAAAGGGAAAAGATTAGGAATCTGGTGGTTGTGGTGAATTAACACACTGACCTTTTATCTTCAGAGGCTACTGATGTTTGAAGACAGCTCAATTCTTGAATGAAATTACTTTGGGTGGTCTAGCTTCTCTCAGAAGAGAATATTTTCTGTTGTGCTGAAAACAGGAGCATGATAATACAGAGACATAAACAATGAATTCAGTCTTACTCCAATCCAATCAGGTGCCCTTAGGCCAAAAGTAAGGTGCATTAACAAGCTTACATCAACCGAGAAAGGTGCAAAGGCATTTGTGAGTTATATGTGAATGAATGAAGCCTGTCATGTATTGCACTATTGATTTAACATAAGAGAAAAATGCTGTGTGATAAAGTAAGAGATTAGCATCCTTTTAACAGCTGAAAATAATTTTGAAGCATGAATATGTTGTCAGCATGTAAGATTGAGGTTCACTGACAAATTCTGGGAGTGTTATTATGTTATTATTATTGGCAATTTCAAACAAAAGACAGTGATAGATACTGCATTTTATACTTGTAAGTGCAAAATCCCCTTCCCTGACAATTATTTCAGCACCACTGAATTGTAAAGGGTATGAAAAGGGATGCTAGGTATTAATTTCCGTGCTTTCAATTTCCCAAATCCACCATCTTACTGAGAGAAAATATTTAAGGAACAAGAACTTTCAATGTCTGAGTAGACCTTTGCCAGCTCAAACATTATTCTTGCAAACCACCAGATATGCTGGGTTCTTCCATATTTTTTTTTTTACTTCTTTTCCCTAGTCATGATATATTTGCAAATCAACAACATTTGATCAGATTGCCTGGCATTAGCTTACATCATTTAAAGATCAGATGTTACAGGAACAGAACATCAGAGAGCATCTTACTGCTTTTTAGCCTGGTCTAAGATGTGCAATACCAGGTTTTAAGATGTTGGGTTATTGAATTTTTGCCATGGAATTAGAAAGGGAAGAGATAGAACCTCAGGCAGGGTATGGATATAGGTTTTATTGCACAATATGTTCTGGCCTTTAATTCAAAAGGCATATAATATGCAGGAAAGAAACTCATCCTGTTTAATACCATTATGTGTAAAACTCAGTTCTTTTTATAGTGTTTTCCAATGACTTTGGACATGTTTGAATATGAAAGTCAGCATACAGTATTAGCCTAAATTTAACATGAAGACTTACACCTTAAGTGATTGAAACAATATCTGAACTCAAATGTCTTTGAGTCACCCGAGCAAGTATAACTCATTACACTGGAATATACAAAATGCTATACACTTGGGATCTTTAACTCTGTGTCTTTGCTAGGTCTGCTTTTTATTTGGCTATATACACACAAAACTGTCCCCAGTGCTCCTGCTTTGGTTGACCTCTGTATCATTTGTACCATTTGTCTTGCTGGTTGGAAATTTTCTGAGCAAAAAAGGGTAATTGGCCTTGATTAACAAGCATCTGGTGTGAGTACAAATGGTTATTTCAACAATAATGAGAAAGAACATGGGGAAGCTTGTTGGCTGAACCCAATTTCTGACAGCTGATCTGTTCCTAATCCCTGGGTTACATAATTCCCTTTTTTTTCTGGTGAGGTGGGGTAGCATTTCCCCACAAGCTTCTTGTAACCCTGACATTTTAACCAAATTACTGATCAATGCATGGTATAACCAGTTCTGTGACTGCTTCACACATAGAACTTCTGTTGGCTTTACTGACAGTTTCAAAAATGGAAGCAGTATAAAACCAAGCCCCTTGTTATTAGCATGTAATAAGTCTGGCTGAAAAATCTACATTTTTTGTGAAAAATACATCTTTATTGTTCACTGAACTATTTAAAATGGAGTATGTTTGACTAAATGAATAATGGTGCAGTTATGGATAAAAGTCCCAAACAAGATGCTGTACAATCACATAGTAAATGGTGGTCTCTCTTCAGAAGACATTGCAGTCTAAGGTCATGTCTCTACCACTTCCTTTTGACCCTGGTCTGCTGCTGAGGAAATAAACCCTGACCATTTGCAAATAGGTGGTATAAGTGGCTGAAGAGCAGCTTTGTTTGGTTCTAGGTCAGGGGAAGGCACTTTACTGCTTTCCCTCTAGTGGCATAGCGCTGTGAGTGGAAGAATCTAAAGTCTAGTTTTAATGATAGGTACAGTGCGTGGAGTGTTCATATATTCCCTTTAAAATCAAAAACAAAAATAAGAGAACAATGTTTTGGATTTTTGTTTTTGATTTTAAGCTCATAGAAATTGTGAGTTTAAAAGAGAATGTCTAAAGAACGTAGCCTAGGATGGTGTAGGCTTCGGACTTACTATTTCAGTCTAAGCAGCATGCACTCTGCCAACAGCCTGCCTGAAAAGGGAATGACTCAGACTTACAAGTAATCCAGCATTTATTCAAAACAATATTTTTACTTTGTTTAGCTACCATATTCCTTCCTAAGTGAAATAAAGGACTTTTTCTTTTTCCTTCTCACTCATACATTTTTAAAAATTTTCTAGTGATGTTACTGCATGAAAGCTGCTCAAGAACTTCGCAATGTATAGGAAGGGAAGGCTTTGTACTCCATTAAACTCATATTAAATTGTCTGCTAATATGTCATCCAAGGAATGCAATACATGTGTTTTAAACTTGATATATGTATACATATATTAAACTGGAAATCTGTATCAATCTGATTGGGTGACAAAGATTTGTACTATGTGTTTATTTCATTTTGACCACTTGTAAGAACTAGCCAGCCACATTATCCTCTCTCTCCCAACATACCCATGAAAAGACAGAAATTAAGAAATCTCTAATGTTCTTTTTAATGGAACATATGGAAAAATTGAGGTCTTTCTCAGAAATGCCATCCTGTTGGAAAGAAAGATGCTGATCTGATGTCTTGATGAGAGCCAAATATTGAAGATTTTAAAACTTGGCACTGATTAGGAAGAATTATGTTATTCTGAATTGTCAGCATTTCAGAGATGAACTACATCTCCTTTACCAGCACTGATTTCCAGTGCACTTCCTCCACAAACCTGTATCTTTCCTTAGGGGCCAACAGGATCGTGTCTTTCATTATGGTCTGATTGAATTTTTTTAGCTTTATGGTGTTGCTACCTCTTTTCTGATTTTTCCTTCAGTTAATATATCTGTTAACATTCTATCTGTTAATTAAACATGCTTCACATTTCTGTTTGTTTTATTTAAATGTATTCTAGATGAGTCCATTTTGGCATAATACATGAAAAATACTGCTTTGGGAGGAATTGAAAATACAACTTTAGCAAATGCATTTTTAATGGGAATGGGACTCAATTATTTCAGCTGTAAAGAATTAAAATTCTGTGACTTTTCTCCAAAATATTTTTAATCTGTGTAACATTTCATCAACATTCTTATTGAAGTATTCCCATGCATTAAAGATTATAAATATCTGGTAGTTTTGGGGTGAAAAAAATAATGAATTTCTCAGAAAACAGAATCAGTAAAAGAAGGATTAGTTTCATTTACATCAGTAGAATCATGCTATGGATATCATGCCATGGAATAAATTTTGCCAACCAGTCACACATTATTTTGGCTACAACTTTTCAGAAGAATAGACAGAATCTGCTTTGTGTACCACTGAAGAAAACTGAACTGAAAGCAAGTTCTATCCCACTATCATAACTTTTGCAAAGTAATAGGCAGATTCAGCAGCTTGGCATAAGCACATATATTTCTACCTTCTACAGATGGAGATGGTTAGTGTGTAGTTTTGTTCAAGCACACCTCTAATTAGAGCTTTATGTGCACCTGGAACTGCCAGATAGTTTATATAGCTAGGCAGATAAATGCACAGGTTACTGAAAAAAGTATAAAGTAATACTGCAGGCACCTGAAATATGTACAGTACAGTATGAACTTACACAGAGTGCACCATCTGCAACATCTGTATCAGTACAGTACAACAGTTGTTCCGTACTGGGAAGCCAACCTGAGGTGAACTTTTAATGTGTGTGATTTGATACTAAGTTAAAAGTTTTGGATTCTATGCTGTGGCATATCTTTCTGTTCCACTACCTCTCCGTGCTATATATAGGAGGTTGACAAGTGGCTGTTACCGTGCCATATGATGATAACCTTGGGTATGAAATTGCCATGATAACATTTAGTCATGGTAGGCCTACAAGAGACAAAAATGTGCTTCTGTGTCTGGGAGATTGCCAGCTGTGGCAGGCAGAGCTGTCAAGATAAAATATCTATGGAATGAAGTGTTTTAAAGAGAGTATGTGATATCCATCTTTCACTAAGGTACATTAGGAAGCCATTAATGAAGAGGTAAAGAAGTTTATAGTAGAATTTGCTGGAGACAAAAATGTATGAGCTCTACCATTTAAGGCTGATAATTGACAGAACAGCACAGCTGTGCCAGCGCCAGAAGAAAAATAGCTTTCTAAACAACGATTCATTAAAGAGAAAAAAAAATCTTAGATTAAATGGACCACTTCAGTAGCAAACATTTTGGCCCTTTTCATTTAGTCTGCACCTTATAGCACAGAAAATGATATCATCTCTCTCAAAGCAAAATGCCTGTCTCTGAAGGCCATTTCCCAAGAGACCTAAGGGAAAACTTGAAGTGCTTTTGCGGGCAATTTAAACATAGGAGTCAGTACTCAACTTTCAATGGCTAATAGATCAGAAAAATAATATGGTCCTTTATGTATTCAAGGTCGCCTTCAAACAGCCACACCGCTCAACTGATGTGCATGTGCAGTGTCAGAATACAAAACCATGGGGGCTAGGCCACCTTCCTCTGTAAAACACTGAGAGCATGGGTACCCAAACAAGGTACTGCAAAGGAAAGGATGGCAAGGCTTTCTAGCAGGCCAGCTTCTCTGTGGTAACTGCCCCTCTGCACTCTTACCCTGCAGTAGATAAAAGCCATACCATGGTAGCTTAGCTTTCAATGAAAAAGAGTTGGCCTGCAAGAAAACCTTGCTACCGTCCTTTACTATGTGCTATCACGCTCATGTGCTTAGACCTTAAGCTTCATAGAGCTTTGACCATGAGGTCCCAGCCTTTCCATGTTCTCTTCATCCCCATGCCTCCTTTAAAAGTAATAAGTCATATGACTTATGGCACCACTATCATTAACCATATCACTTCTGTACCACCACTTTTGGTATTTTCTCTCTGAAAATGCATTTTCTTCCCTTCCAAACTGTGACAATGACACAGCCCTAACCATCATGCAGAGGCCAGGAAATATAAAGGTGTAAAAGGTTGAAATGATATAGATGATAGTTATGATGGTGACAAGCTCCATCACTTGTGACTTGAATTGTACTGGATTTAGTGATATCCAGCCATCTTTCATCTTGAAAAACCACCCCTTTCCCTGTACAATTCTACTACAGGGGCAGTTGACAGAGAATTTTGAGCTAGTTAAAAGGACAAGAGGTTGTTGACATTGTGTTGTCCTTGAGGGTCTTGTCACTCTGGAGCATACACTGCTCTTTCACTCAAAATCGGCTAAATCAATCAGTTGATCTACAGGCCATGATAATTCAAGACCATATATTTGCATGGTCTTTTGGGAAGGCCTGAAGACATGGAGTTTGTGGGGAGAAGGGAAGGGAAAGAGGTGGGCTTCACTGGTATATAGGCTACTTATGGGTAGGGGTCCCTTAGCATTTTATGGTAATAGGAATGAAAATAAATAAATGAATAATATTTATTTATTTATTCAATTTATATGCTGCCTTTTGCAACAAAGGTTCAGAGAAGTTTACAGTAAGAAACAAAACAACTTAAAGGAGGAACTAGAATATTGTATGTAAAACAAAGATCAACTACACAATATCTCAGCTTAGCTTTGTTTGATAAATGCCTACTCATATGGGAAGGTTTTACTATGCTTCTGAAAGATGTCAAGGCCTGGGCATCAGGAGGAAGGGAGTTCCAGAACTGAGGAGTAACTACTGAGAATGACCTCCCACACATTTTCCTGTCTAAACTTTACTATCTAGGTTATGACCAGGGATCTGAATTTTCCATTTTCCATGGCAAAATGGGAAAAAAAACCCCTGGATCTTCCCTTTTAACTGAGAAAAGCACAGCTTTTTCATTTAAATGGAGAAACACAGATTTTCCAGTTTTGCAAAGAGTCTCCGCAGATTGGCAGATTTCCAGCCTGCAAGGGGCTGGGGAAGTAGGAGGAGGGTGGTAAGGCAGGGGGCTCCATGTGCATGTGCATGCTTACACATGCCCATTGCCACCAGGCAGCCTAGAGAGCAGCTCCTGCAGGTCTGGTGGGTGGGGAGGGGAGATTGAGGCCCCTTGATAGTGAGGGAGGGAGTTGGGTGGGGCTGGGGCTGCTGCCCAGCCTGGGTGGTCTGTGGGGCTTGGGGGCCAGGGCCACAATGTTCAGCTGCAGGGCCCTGGTGGGGGGCGGGTTGGGGACACAGGCAGCTTGTCCAGGGGGCAGAAGGGGATGGTACTGGTTCTCCGCCACTGTGTGCATTCCTGGAGAGGGCAGAGGGGACATGTACCCCCCCCTAGATTTATGTGGGGGGGGCTGCCCAGTACAGGCTCAGGCTCCCCACCCTGCTGCCCTCCCCCTGGGGCCTCCAGGGCCCGGCAGATGGGACCTGGTGTAGCAAGGTAGAGTGGGGCTAGGTGGGGAAGCTCAAGGCCACTGCTAGGACCCCTGCATCATACATCTTCACTGTGGTGAAGAGCCCCCTGCCTTCCTGGCAGCAGCGAGAATAGCGGCATGGAGTTGTGCCACTTGCTGCTGCCGGGCAGGCAGGGGGCACTTTGCCATGGTGGTGCAGAGCTCCCATCAGTGGCAACAAGCTTCCCCACTCAGCCCCGCTCTGCCCTGCAAAGCTGGGTCCGCACCTGCTCGGCCATGGATGCCCTGGGGGAAGGCAGGAGGGTGGGGAGTGCAAGGCCAGAGCAGGCAGCCTGCATTTGACCCGACTGATGGGCTCTGCTTTGGCTGTGCTGTCTACAGGGGAGGGGGACCTGGGTTTCATGCTCCACTCTGCCACAGCAGCTGCCTCCTCCTGTGGGCAGCAGCTGGGGCTCAGGTACTGCTGCAGGGGGCTGGGGGCTTCAGACTTGGGTCCCTGACCCCATAGCCCTGGCAACTGGGGGCCCCCCTTCAGCAGGGCTGGGGGGCAAGGGGGTGGGAGGGCTATGGGTAGGGAGTCAGGAGCCTGGACCTGCATCCTGGTGAGTGAAGGGGGCATATAGAGCTCTGCTTTTCCATGATAAATCCCCAAATCACATACCAAAATGTATAGGTACTTAGAATTTATTTTATTATAGTGATTGAAGCACTGGTAAGCTTCTAAATTGCTTTAAAATTCTAAATATATAAATAAAACATTGTGTTCAGTTGATACCTATATATATAGTGGTGTTTCATTTTAATAATGGATTTTTGGTTTTTTAATCAGAGAATTTGTGATTTTTATCAGAGAATTTGTAATTTTTAAACAAAGAAAACCAGGTTCCTCATTTATGACCATATTATTTGTATAATGGATAGAAGGAAGAGACAGTATTTCTTCACCATTGAAGCCACACAATCTCCCCACTCTTTGAAGAAAAAATAAAATGTTATCAGTCTAAAAATGCAGAGGACCTTTGGTCACTTTTAATGGAAGTTTATCAGAGATGGCAAAGCAGAAACAACTTGGTCCTTACACATGGTACAGCATCATGCTATATTTACAATCACACTTATTTGAATATTTGTTCTTTTTTTTTTTTTGAATGAACTCCCTGCTATCCTGCCTTTTTTTTTAAATACAGTTAAGACTCAACTAGAGTTTTTATTTATTTTTAAATTACGGAATATTACAAGCTATTGTGGTGTTTGATGTTCTTTTTCTTCAGCTTTACATATTTGGTGGACACCCAATGTTTAATAGGTATTTGTCAAATGACAAAGGGTTCGCTTTAGCCTTCAGGTCTTTGGTAAAATATGATGATGATTTTTTTGTAATACATTACTTCCTATTGTGTTTCTTATCATGAATAAATACATAAGGTTGAATCCTCTGATGTTTTAAATGGAGCTGTGCCAGTTACAGATCTGGCCCTATTCATTAAAGCATTATTCATCACAATATATTTGAAGTCTTTAATGGATGGGGTCATCCTCCTGCATTGAAATAATCAGATTCTTATTACAATTACAAAGGAACAAGATCCAGTATGACACACTGTACTGAATAGTTACACAGTATTAGACATCAAGGTGTATTTCATAAAATAATACAATTCGATCAATGATCTTTGGAGAACTATATTTTATGGTCTTAAAACACAACAGAAATCTGACCGATGGTTGCTATCAACCCATGCTTTCAGTGCCACTTAGGGGTCAGTCTTTGCATGACAAAGGACAGTCCAGCTGCCATGCCCAGGGAACCTACCCTGCCTCTGCATCAAGGGCCCAGTTCTAGTTACAGTAAATTGACCCAGCTATTGACCCCAGTGCAGCTACACTAATTTACTCCTACTGAGGATCTTCACTGTGATTATAAAAGAACCTATATGAATTTTGCAGACACAAGGCTCAATTTTCCTCCCCCTAAGAGCAGTTTTACACTGAAGTAACTCTATACCTTCTATATAATTACTTCTGATTTACACTACCTTAAGCAAAGGGCCAGATACTCAGCTGGTAAAAATCAGCATAACTCAGATGAAGCTACCCTGTCCCAAAACACATGCATAATTTTAGTAGACAGAGAATTATATTTTACATTACTAGGTGTGTCTACACATGCATTAATGTGCTTTTCCTAATGCGCATTAAATTTAGTACCTCCAAGATGAGGTACTAAATAAATGTGCATTAGGCTGTGCTAATGAACAATAGTGCAAGCGCATGCTTTTTAGGTGACGTTTAATGCTCAGTAGCCTATTCTACTGTGCATTAGTGTATTAGCATGTTTTTTTATGGGCCACTTTAATGCACAGGGCATAGGAGGAAAAAGAATGGTTGCCATTTTTTCTAAAAGTGGCTCTAGCTTTACATCCATACTTTGTTGTATGTCAATGGTCTCCATGTTTGTAAACATGGTAGTTTGGTATTTAACTTCTTATATTGCAAAGGGTATGTGAGGAAAAGAATGTCCAAGTGACCTTCTTAGAGATTCTTCTGTCTCATGACCAAAGGTAAATTAAAATGAACCACTGGCTAGGTAATGGGTGTAAGATAGAGGGGCTTTGGTTTTGTTATACATTGTACCACATTTTAAAGGTTAAGGTAAAATATTGCTTGGATGGTTTTCATCAGTCAAGGGGAAACAATCTCCTAGGGCTCCAGCTGACTGGAGTAGTCAGGAGGGAGTTAAATTAACAAAAACGGAGGGTGAAAAAAGGCAACAAATGAGCACTCATTTAGCACAAAATTCAGATGTCAAGAACAAAATTGCTCAAGGCACCAAGGGCCATTAAGAGAAGAATTCTTTAATTGCCTATGCACCAGTGCCAGGAACCTGGGTAATAAACAGGAGGAACTAGAATTGTTTATGAGCACATATTCATCCTAGTTGGTTTTACAGAAACCTGGTCGAAAGATATGCATGACTGGAATATTCAAATTACTGGTAATAATCCATTAGGAAGAGCCAAGTGGGCAAAAGTGAAGTGAGAATGTCACTCTACATCAAAAATACATTGCCCATTCCAGAATCATTGGGGACTTGGAAGCAAATGGTTTTGAATACTTAAGGATCAGTGCTCCAAGAAAGAAAGCACAAGATGGGGTACTAGCTGAGGTCTGCTACAAATCACCAAAACATAATAGAAAATTAGAATGTATGTCTCCTTAATATCTCTCCATAATGAGTAAAGGAATAAACTCTGCATTATCACGATAGAGTTCAATCTAGGAGACATAATCTGGAAGTCTCATACTGCCAATGCGAAAGCATCCTTGATATTTCTAAAAATTACATGATAGCATCTAAAAATTAGATGAAAAAAGGAGAAAATTTACATTATAACTCATTTTGATAGAGAGAGGAATGGATCTCAGAATTACAGGTCAATATGAGATGCTTAAACAGGGAAAGATCATCAAGCAGGGGCACTTCTAGCTAAATGTGGTAGGAATTAATTCTTGATTCTATACTATTTAATATATTTATTAGTGATCTGAAGAAGAATGTAAAAAAAAAGTTACTCATCAATTTTCTAAGTGACACAAATACTGGGAAGTGGTGAATGACAAGGAGAGAGATCAGGGATAAAGACAATCCCGATCCCTTAGTAAGCTGGCCACAAAGAGTATGCATTTTAGCAGGACCAAGCACCAGACATTTCTGAACTGGGTAGTGGACTCTATTCTAGGAAGCTCCCAAAAGAACTTCAGGATGCAAATTAGCTAAACAACTATTACCAGTGTGACATGAGACCTAAAAGGTATAAATGCCATCTTTGAATGTCTAAACAGGGGAGTACTAAGTTGAAATAGAGAGCATATATATATATCTCCTCTCTACTCTAACTCAGTTCTGGTGTGTGTGTGTTCACTTTTGGTATCCACTTCAAAAAGGATGATGAAAAATGGAGATGGAACAGAAGAGAACTCTGAGAATGATTAAAACAATAGAAACGATATCTTATAGCAAGGGACTCAAGAAGCTCATTCTAGTTAGCTTATCAAAAAGGAGGTTATGGAGTAACTTGATCACTATCTATAAGCAGTTACATGGTAATCAGAAATCTGATAATAGAGGATTTCTCAGCCTAACAGACAAAAATATAAGAAAATTCAGTGCTTGGAAACTGAAGCTAGGTAAATTCAGACTGAAAAAGATACAACATTTTAGCATAATTGGCATAACAATACAGGTTGTGTTGGATTCTTCATTGCTGGAATTTTTAAATCAAATTGTATATTTTTCTAAAAAGTGTGCTCTAGTTCAACATTCGATTTGAAGCTAGAATTAATTCAAGTCTTGTGACCTGTGTTAAACAAGAGGTTGGATGCGAGGATCACAATGATGACTTTTGCCTATAAAAAGTTGCTAATCTGTGAATAAAGAGGCAAACTATACATACAGTTAACTGTAGGTTTATAATTAGGGGCACAGAAAGTATCTTGAGACCCCTGCCCCTTGCACCATCTATCCTTTTTTGTAAAGATAAAGCTAAAGACAAAGGGAACAGGATTTTTTCTTCTTGCTAATTACTTCATATTTAGACAGTTGAAAAGTACTATTGAAATCAGTTTACTTTGTTCCTTTTACAATTAGCATAGTCAGGATTACAATATGCAGATCAACAATTTAAGCCCATCTCTTTGGGAAAGTCTGTTTTAGCATTAAAGGCAGTTTCACAGCATTTTCTTGTTTCTACATATTCAAAGGTTTCTATTTTGTACTCTGATGTTTTACAGCTGCTCTCAGAAATGACTGGATCATTTTAGCTGAAATGTTCAAAAACATCCCATCAGCCTGAGCCAGACACTTGGCATTGAAAATTTCAGCCCAAATGGCTGAAGTTTGGCAAATTTTTAAGTCACAGGAAACAGGGTCTTAGGGTAGGAAATGTCAGACAGACTTAATTATAAGCCTCACTACTGCTTTGCTCATAATGAACTGCAAGCATATAGCTGCCCTAATCAGAGAAAAGGCTCCATTGCGCTTTGACCTATATGTACATTTAATGCATGCTCAGCCACTGGGGAGGGGAGCCACGGTGCATAAGGGTGATTCTCGGGGAGCACAGAACCAACATAGGCTGGAAACAGATGTTGCCTTTGTGCCACCTTAAAAATTGTTATGGTGGTACAAAGGCCAAGCGAACAGACATCCCTATCCCTTGTTATGCCACAAATGCCCAAACCTTTTGGTCATGATAGGTGGTATGAATTTGTGCATCTGTTTTGTGGTGAATGTCTGTTTGCTTTAAGGTGGGAGTGCACAGGCAGCTTAGAGCTTCCCATTTCTGAGGCACGTAGTCTTGGGCCTGTGAAGCTCCAGGAGCACCTGCAGGGATTCCTCCATTTGTAGAGGTGTGCCCTGAGTTGGATTCCTCAGGGTCAATTTGTGTAAATTTGTAGAGATGTACTCCTTGGACAACCTAGCACAGCTGATCCTTTTCATTTGCCAATGCCTGTTTATACCTACACTCCCCTCCCTGGTTGTGGGCTGTGACTAGGGGAAAGATGCAAGGGTTGGTATGCCTCTGTTCATTTGCAATTTCTGCAATTTTCATTTGCAATTGCAGCCATTTTTAGACAGCATGAATTAGAGTAATTCTTAGGCTGCTTTGCTGTTAAGACTGAATGTGCACAGAGCTGCAGCACGGTCACAAGATTGCTAAAACAAGCTTCAAACTACCTTTGTACACTCTCTCCCCATGCTTTGTGCAGATCTGACATAGTGCAGGATCTGGCCTTATGTGAACCACTTAGAACAGGTCAGAGTGGACTCTCACATAAGTGCTTAATTTTTTATTCTCTTTCATCTTCACATGCTTAATGATCCTTGAGTCTCTGCTTTATTGTTACTTTCTTCAAGAGGAACAGGAAACACACATAAAAGTGCTCATGCCCTTTTTTGTAGGAAAGGAGAAACGAGCCAGAATTAAATTTCCATGAGCTCCTGTTTAATTTGAACACTGACTGGATATCACTGAGGTTCTTTACTGGTCGAACTACAAACCTGCATCTCTACAAATTCTTAACCTAAAAAGAACACACACTTTATTTGTAAGATAGGGAGAAAATTCAAATGAGCACCTGGTTCCATCGTTATCTGATGAGCCTGACTTTCCATCTGGACTTTCATCCTGACTTTCATCTGGACATTACAGTTTCCCTTTGAAGTCTGAAGTTGTGTTTTGTGATTTGTAGTATTTGAATGTGAACCCCACTGTTGTATCAAATGATTTCAGGGAGGGAACAGCACAGCACTTGGGTTTACCATCAGTTCAATAATAGCAACATCACTCACATATAACTTTGTTTCACTGGCTGATATTAAGAAAAATTGTTGCTTGCTGAATGATGCACAGGTCTGTCAAATATACACATATGTGCCCTTTGGACTGAAAATGATTTTGTTTTATAGCATCAATTCAATGGTGCAAACTTCATAAATTTGTATTAGGAATATGATTGCATCATTCTGATGTTGCTGTGTTTAACCGCAAGAGGAAAGAACCCAATTACTGGAGAAAACATTGGAAGTTTTGCGTAAAAATCAATGGTAGGATATGACCCTTGGTTTGAAAACTTTAAGCATGTAAAAAGGACTTAAATCTTTATGATGAAGATTATGGTTCTGGCCTCTAAAATAATAGCAGGCATTAACTTAACCATCGCAACAGTTTTATGAGACAATAATCTGGTTCTGAAGTGGATAAACTATGAGGTCGAAGAGTGCACAGTTTATCTCAGTGAGAGAACTGGATTATTGCCCACTAAAATAGAAAGATTGGTAGCATTAGCAGCTGAGTGTAATAAGTAATGTATATATTAAACTACAATTTTATATTTATATATATTAAACTAAAATTCAGCAGGAGGGGCAAGGCAAAATGAAGTACTAAGAATTAGAATATGACTGGAACTGGATCCCATTTCTGGAGTCAAGGTTGGAAGGGTGATGTGTAAATACCCTAGAGTAAAGCACCCATAATGTCCAGGGAACTTATATTCATCCTGTGTAGAGTTCATAAAACCAAAGCTAATGTGGCATATGGACAGAAGAACTGAGGCAATGAAAATACACAAGTAAATGTTACATGTGTGACCAATTTTTCTTGCTGTGCTATAGAAAACAAACTAGGTTTTTCCCTCTGTGAAAGCCCCTTCTGAGCCCTATAGTTAGCCAGATTTAAACACTGAAGCAATTTCAGGAGAAATTCCAGAGGAAAAGGCAAATTAATGTCGAGTTTTAGGTAGCAAGTGATTATACTTGAAAAAGGCTCTCCTAATGCACATATTTTTCATGGCTTGAGAGTACACTAGCTATAACAATAAGGAATGACTGCAGAGATGCTGGAATAAAATTGTTTTAATGTGACACCTCGCTGAGACATTGCTTTCTGTAGGTTTTGCTTTTGTGTTGTTTGCTTGTAATTATAGTCTTTACATAATGAATATATTAATAAAAAGAGAACACTAAAACTACTGAGGGTTCAGGACGTGTAGCAATGATCAGGCATAACAAAAGCCAAAAATGCCCTTCCACAGGTGACAGGGTATAATTTTTTTCAGTACTCTGAAATAATGCATTCTTAGCCTAATGCCGCACAAAAAGTAATATCCAGAATTGATTAACACTGCTTTGCAATTTGAAAAAAAAAAAAGAAAGAACATGCTGACCTGAAATGTAAAGTTTACTCTTGTATCTGCTTTTAGTTACACCACTGTAAACAAGGAGGAAATGTTGGGATCCACTTAAGTCAAAGGAAGTTGTGTCTTTTTCAGTTCCTTTTACTGAAGCAAATGGAGTTACATCAGAGTAAAATAGTGTAAGGTCAGAATTGGGCCCATTGTTTTTATAATCCCCTGTAAAAGTTGCGGTTCTATAGAAGGTGGCTGCTAGAGTGCTACAGAGTGCTTATTGCTCCATCTAGCAAAGGCTTACAATTAGACTCATAGTTTTATACCTTTATTATTACAAAGCTAAGGGCTGAACATGTTTGGAGAAAGCACTTCTTTTTTTCCCCCGAGTGGAAGCCAGTGACCTTGCTTCCTGCCATATTCCAGTGACCATTGCTAATGCTGGGAGAAGGGAGAAACAGAACAACAAAAGTGGCTGCTCTCTGCTGTGTAACAGAGCCCTGAAGGCAACGCAGGACCATGTCTTGCAATATTAATAGCATCATTCACATGTGGGTAGGGGAAACGAGGCATGGAACAGCAGTACAGCTCCTTTTTTTTGCCTCGGCTGCTAATTAGCTCCAGAGGTGGATTAAACAATTATCATAAAAACTCTTCTTTCTGTGACGGTTCATTCCAGGTAATATATTACCAACAGCACCTGCTGGTGTGGGCATTGCTTGGCATGAACGCATAATTAAGCTTGATACCATCCCACCTCATTATGTGTTTGTTAAGGGATTTATTTTTTTCTCCATTAATATCAATGGGAGTCCCATATGCACACGGAGAGAAGAACAGACCCTGATTTGTGTCTACTGCTTGGCAGACTTCCAGTTAAGTTAAACCTCAGAATTTGTCTTCAGACTGGTACGCGACAACATGTTCGATAATGACCAGTTTCAGCTTCAGAGTGAAACTGAAGTTGTGCAGCTGCATTCTCGGTATCCAAAGAGCAGCTCACATGTGCAAAATATATTAGCTGCAATAGTAGGAACTACCTACATTAAAGCATCTTGAAAGCCATATTGGAATCCCTTCCTCTAATGTTAGCAAGATGATTTATAAATGTATCTGCAACGTGTCCCTAAGTTCTCTTTTCAGGAATGAGAGTGTACTAAAGTTTCACATTCCCAAGCTCCTTTTATTTCAACATGAAAGTGATTAAAGATGTTTATCTGAGCCAGAAAACTTTAAGACTGGACTGCTTTCATTGTAGAAATGATTAAATTGATCCCAGGGGGAACATAGTCACATAAGAAAAGTATTTGAGAACTCTCCATTAACCCACTTTCCATTTTCCTAACAAGAGCCCTTAATGCATAAACAAATAGCATAAGTGTGACAGGAAATACAACTGAAAGAGTAAAAAGATTTGCTCTAGGAAAGCTGCTTTCCTGGGTTTAATGACTGTGCAGCAGTTTGTAAGGAGGCTTTTTTATGATAAAGAGCAGGTACTTGCTTTTCTGTTTTAATAGAAAACATAGTTTTGGGGAAATTAAAGAAGTTGTTCTGGCATGTAGGAAAAATGCATTCTGAGGTTAATTATTTGTCCTAGTTTTTCATTCCAAGAACAAAACATGTCTGTCCTTCAGCTTGTGTGTTATAGGGCCAGGCTCTTGCACCAGCTCCAAATTTGACCCATGCTATTGGAAGGAACCCCAATTTCACTGCGTGAGAACAGAAGCGCTAAATTCTATGCCTTGAACTGACAACTCAATATCAAAGTGCAGCCTGGGCTACGAGCAATAAGCCCTGCTGTAGAACAGGGGCATAGATAGAGGGAGATTAAGAGCTGTGGTTGCACTAGGCAACCATGTGTTTGGAGGCCACCAAAGGATTGAAGGCTTTATTTCAAGGTGTGCCTGTACCATAGGTTACCCCCAGCAGAGACCACTCCCTATTGGCCCAGCGTGTAACCCACTGAGCACACCCTTCACAGCAGGGCACACCCCACACCGGAGGCCCCATATACAGGGGCAGGGGCTGCCTCAAGATTTGGCCCCACCTCTAGGTTTTCCTAGGATAGAAATTTACACACACGAGTCTCTTCCCTGCACAACATTTATTCCACAGTGTGATAATTTGGGGTTCCAGTGGCCAAGCGTGGAAGTGCAGACTTCTGTCTGCTTCCCCTGTTTCCAAGGTTTATGGTGAGGAGCAGGAGAGAGGCCAAGCACAAAGATGAAATCTGGGAACCACACTAAAATCGATTGCAGAAAAATGGTTAACAATGAGCTGGCAAGCACAGAAGCAGCAGAGAATGTATTGTATAGAGAGAGCAGCAGCCCTGGGACAGTTGCCGCCCTGAGGTTCGATTTGTAATCACTCCACTGCCTATGTGTCAAAAACATTTGGCCCTCCAGGGTTTAAAGGATGATAAACAACTCTGTTTTATAGTTTCATGCCAAATTCATTGTTTTACTACAATGGAGGCTATAACTAATATGTAGTTAAAAGGAGATGGAGAGTCTCTCTTGCTCCTTAGGTTGGCAGCAAGAGTGATTTGGAAGCAGCTTACTCAGCTCTGCATGAAGGTGCCTTGCATTGCTCAACAGCAACCCTTCAGATGAGAAAAGAACAATGTTAATGGGCTCTGAAGGGAGGCTTAGCCAATTCTCACTGGTTCTGAGGGTGGTGGCTGTGATGGCAGGCTTTGAAAATTATGGCTATAAAGAAATAAGAGTGGGGTGATTCTAAAGATTCCAGCAAAGAGACCTGCAACAATCCCAGAAATAATTCCTCCACAAAATTAAGTGGCCCTTGGCAGAAACACTCACTTGAGAACCAAGATGTGGAAGGAAAAGTGGATATTTGGACAAACTAGACCTGCTTCGACTCTGGCATAAACTCTAACAAAATTAATGAAGTTATATCAAGGCTAACTCAAAACCAAACTTTCAAAGGGTGACAGAATTTAGTCATGATATCAACTATGGAAAGCCAAGAGCTGGTTCCAAGTAAGCAGAGTTTAAAGGAAAGCACACTGCTGAACAGCACTAGACACTGTGTATTGTAGAGCTGCTGCACACTGCTTGCCAGAGATCTGAGCTCTAGCCAAGAATCTAGCTGCTCCTCACAGCAAGCCCCTCAGCAATGTCTTCTGTTGGAAAGGCTCACAAAGAAGATCACACTGAAAGCCATGCCACTGAGTGGCTGGTTCACTAGAAAAGTACAAGAGCTGCGAGCAGCATAGCTGCTCGGGCAACAGATAGTGACTGGAGTGGACAGCAATGCTGTAGGAAAGCAGTTGCATTTCCTGGGGCTAGATTTCCAAAGGTATTTAGATACTGATCCATACAGATAAGCAATTTTTAAAAATTCTACTATGTGCCTAAGTACCTAACTTCCATTGAGTTAGACACTTAATCTGTTTAGGCATTTTCTGACTCCAACTGGCTGCCCAGCTGTATCATTTGGTGCTAATTATCCTTAGCCCATTTTGTCCTGGGACTTGTTAGTGAAACTGCAACAACAGATGACAAGTAGCAGCAATGGTGTTTTTGAGGAAGTGACCACATGTCCCCTAGAAACTAGACCAAACCTACAGGCTCCTTTCACATGAACCACTGAACAATTATCGTGTGGTTCTGGCAAGCATTTGTGCTCTCAAAGAGCTCCATATACCCTCCATTACCATCCACTAATTTTAATGAAGGTCTTGCCATGCTCATATACTTGGCAAGTTATTTTTTGAACATAGGCATATATTTCCTTCAATAGGTTTCTCCCTAACTCTCACAGCTGTATATTATTCACTGCACTCTAATCTCACTGTGGTGTCAGTAATGTGTTGATTAGAAGGTAATGATATGGGACTTATCTGTCATTGCATTTGTTAACCTAACTACTTTGTGTTGGAGACACTGAATCTTTTTCACCATAGTGGCTTGAAATTTTACTGCTGTTCGATGTAGCATGATACCAGTGCTTAATGTATTGTGGAATAGGGGTAATTCCCAGTTCTGCTGGACATTCATCAGCTGTTCTTTTATAAAGCATTTTAGCTCCATGAAATGGCAAACTCTGCAGTCCTTGGATAAGCATAACTCCCATGGATTTCAGGGACTGCAGGATCATGCCCAACATGAGTACCAATGAATAAAATTATCTTGCTTTCCCATTCATTTTCTGTATCAATAGCAAATGACAGCAGGTCCAGTACACCAGATTCTCAGTTAGATCAGTATCACCAGCTCTGGGAAACTTAATTACTATGGACCATATTTCTACAGGGACCTCAGCCGGGCTTCTATTTGTGAACATGTAGGTTTGCCCAGACAGATACTTATTCCTTTGTGTGTACATACACAGATGATAAAATTGCACATGCTAGAACGAATGACAGAAAACTTATTTGGACTCTCTGAGCCAGATCTTGAGTTCCTGTAAATAGGCACTAGTCCAGGAAATTCAGAACAAGTCAGCTCTATATCTAGCATTCTGTGTGGAAATTTTTGCACCTCTGCTTCCAAAAATTCATACACTAGCAACTGCATGATTAAGCTTCCATACTGCCCATAGGCACAGACAGAAGAGCAGCTTCCCATTGTAACTCATGACACTTCTCAGGAAGAGCCATGAGTTATAACAATCCCCTGGACATTCACTGTTTGGTCCCAAAGGTTGGGATATTGAGCTGCTTTTAGGAAAGTTTCCAAGATAACCTGATTACTTCATAGCTCTCGACATGTTCCCAGAGACAACTTCAGAAAAGCTTAGGATAAGTGTAAATGAACCACTCATTTTGTGATTCACTGAGTAAAATGGAGTAACGCTGACAAAAATATGATTGGAAGGTGTCCTACTCATTCAAATTTTAATTCATAAAAATACTCCACCATGTGTTCTAGGTGCCTGTGCTATATAAATAGATTGATACAAAAAATAATCCATGAACTATCAATAAGCAATCCAGAGCAAGGGCTAGCTTCAATATGTATTTGAACATCAGCTCACAGAAAGGGCCCATCTCCTAATTTTGGACTTTGGGTGCTATCATGATATGAATAAATATTAATAACAAATGACCCCCAAGGAATCAAGAGCCTCCCAGCAAGGCTACCTCTCAGAACAGAAGATTAATAAAAATAAATTTCTTTTTTTGGGGAGACACTGGGTGCATCTACACATGCATTTGATCCAGGATCAGATTACTCACAAGTGAACTACTCACAAGTAAATGCTCCTGTGCAGGAGCTTATACATGCAGGGAAGTGGGAGCAGATTTGCTGCTAATGGCACCAAACTGTTCCCGCTTCCTGGGGCCCTGCAATGGGCCCCTGCTACCACCAGAGGGAGCTCTAAGCTGGCAAGGAGAACCAGGCCAGGCTGGGCTGGGACATTGCTGGGGCAGGGACCAGGGTTCCCTCTAAGCTGTGTGGTGTGCACGGCTGCACAGGCACACCTGGCAGTGTGGCATGAGCACGCCTGCACGGTCATGCGTGCCACACACCTTTGAGGGAACGCTGGCAGGGACAATGTCCTCCTGCTCCAGCAGCAGGAAGCTTCTGGCCCTGGTTCCCCAATCAGGGACAGGGGTCTCAGAAAGAGCTGCAGGGGAGGGGCAGGTCCCAGCCCCCTATACCAATGCATCAGTGGGGCAGCTAGCAGCTAGTTCACTGCTAGCTGCCCCACTGGCAGATCAGGGAAGGGGACTGGCAACTACCAGCTCTTTCCAAGCCCTGTGCCTTGATCATCCAATTGGGGCATGAGGCTGGGCCTTGCCCCTGACCAGGACAGTTCCCAGCCACCACCCTGCATGGGGGGCAGAGGCTGGGGAGCCTGTTCACTGCTCAGCTCCACACACATGGAGCTGGGCAGGGAACAGGCTGAGGAACTAGTTCCCTGTTCAGCTCCATGCTCACCAAGCTGAGCAGGGAACAGGGTCCCCATCCCCCACCAGCAGGGAGCTCCCAGCACCAGCTTTACACCACAGGGCCAGCAGTGGGAGACTCTTATTTCCCAGCCTGAGCTCTGCAGTTGAAGGACTTGGGCTGGGAGCTTCCACTGCCAGCTTTGTGACTGCAAGGTTGGTTTTGAGAGACCCTTATCTCCCAGTGCCAGCTCCGAGGCACCGGTGCTGGGAGATCCTTATCTCCAGTGCCAGCTCTGTGGTTGTGGGGCTGGTGCTGGGAGATAAGGATCCCTCAGTCCCTGCTCCTTGATTGCAATCTTGGAGCAGGGGGCTTGGAGCTCCCTGCTGCTGGGGCACAGGGACATAGTCCACACCCAGGCTCCAGTGGTGGAGCCTGTCCTGGTGGCAGGCAACTCTTGGGGACAGGAAGAAATGTCCTGCTCCCTGATGGCTGACAGGAGCAGATTTTCTCCCACTCAGTCCTCTACATGAGCACTACTGCACTGTTACTAATCGAAAGTAAATTTGCTACTTGCATTTGCAGGTAGCAAATTTACTCGCAAATAGTGAGATTTACTACACAACAAGCATTTGAATGTGTAGATGCACATGCTTATTTTGCAGTAAACTATGCTACTGTGCAGTTAAGCGTCTCATGTAGAGATGCCCATTGTTATTAAATTGTTGATTTTCAAAAGATTTTTTAAAGGAAAAACATTCACATTAAAAAATATATTTTTGATGTATTTCATTTGGAGTTCTGAGGAAAATCCTACTTTTTCTTTGTTTTGAACCCTTTCCACTTCCACACTATTTTGAAGGTTTCATAAGGAAATAAAGCATTTCATAACAATTTTCTAACTGAATAACAAGTCAGTGGAGTGTTTTTAATTTTTTTTTTAAACAAACCATAGGATCATAGGAAAGTAGGTCTGGAAGTGACCTCACAAGGTCATCTAATCCAACCACCTGTTCAAGGCAGGATCGTCCCTTACTAAATCATCCCAGTCTACTGTATATCTACCCTGCTCTTGAAACTTCCAAGGATGAAGCTTCCACAGTTTTTCTAGGAGTCTATTTAACCACTCTTGTAGTCAGAAAATTCCTGCTAACCTCCAACCTAAATTTCTTCTGCTGCAGTTTGAGGCCATTGCTTATCTCTGTCTTCTCTGTAACAATTTGTTGACCAGCTCTAGATGACAAACTCAGACAAACTTCTTCCAGCTGCATTTGGAGCTGTTTAATTTAAAAACTTCAGAGGAACAGAATATTTTTATGGGATAGATATGGCCTAAGCCATATAAAAGCTCCCTAGAGTGAGAACAACACCTTGAATTATACCAGGGAATGAAGTGGAGTTTGTACAGAAGAAAAGTATCATGTGGCCCATGTGAGAAAAGGAATACAGTAGCTGCAGTCAGTATTCTATGGCATTTCTGAGGGGTTTTCAAGTGTTGCCACAAGCAAAACTCATTACAATGATTTAGAAACTGACTGTGCTGTAATGATGTTATAGAAAAGGGCAGAGGCAAATACAGTATTTACTAGCTCTTGAGGAATTTCCTGACATTGCTCTTCTGCTCACCTCTCTTGTAGTCTGTCACAACCCTTCTAGTCCACATGTGGATCCCTCTGGAATAAGATGTGCAAATTGTGCCAAACTATCTACTGGTTTTATGACATAGGCAAATGTTATTTAGAAATGACCTTTGGGGCCATTTGTACGTGCCACAAAATTGGCCATTAAAATGGCTTAGCACTCTTTTACACAGCTTTAATGGTGCAGTTTTTCCATAATAGCAGCGTACTTGGAACTTTTCACCTTTTCAGCCCAACTTGGTGAGCTGTAACTTCTGCTTTACCTCTGTAGACTGGCAAAACAGAAATGTGAAAGTATCTTCTTCACAGACAAGGTTCCTCGGGTGAATTTGATATCTTTTATTAGACCAACCCAAATAGTTGGAAAATAATTATTAAGCAAGCTTTCAGGTTCAAAAACCCTTCGTCAGGCTAAGGAAGTTTCAGCAGTTGGTGCATGCTCTTCCTGGATGGAATGAAAAGTAAAGAAGCCAGCAGATGGGCTGGTATGCATACAAGACAAGTAGTCCGTGAAAATGTAGATTGAGGAGTCAATGGGTGAGAGACAGGCTGGGGGGGGAGGGGGAGGGGGGAGGAGAAGGGGGATGAAAGTGGAGAGATACCTGGGGAGTCAGATGTCAGGCAGGTTTATAATGTGTCATAAATCCAATGTCTATATTTAGTCCATGATTTTTAGTATCCAGGAGGTTGATGAAGTGAAGTTCATAGGCTCGTCTCTGGGAAGTGTTTTGTAAGTTTCCTTTGAGGATCAGGACTGAGAGATTGGAGAGAGAGTGGTTTTCTTGTGAGAAATGTGCCCCCACCGGTAATTGGGTATTTCTGTCTTTGATAGATTTCCGGTGTGCGCTCATTCTGGTGCGCAGTTGTTGTTTGGTCTCTCCTACGTATTTTCCATGAGGGCATTTGGTGCATTGGATGAGGTATATTACATTTCTGGAGGTGCAGCTGTAAGATCCAGGGATGCTGATGGCTCTGTTGTGGGGTGTAGTAATTGTGGGGGTGGTGGAGATGTGTTGGCAGGTTTTGCATTTCTTGTCCTGGCACTGTCTGGATCCTTTTGGTGTGTTCTGGGGCTGAGGAAGTTTGCTTCTGGTGATGAGGTTAGCGAGGTTCGGTGCTTGTTTGAAGGCTAGGATGGGTGGCTCTGGGACAATCTTTTTAAGAATAGGGTCTCTTTCTAGTATGGGTTGCAATTGTTTGAGGATTTTCCATACAGGTTCAAGGGAGGGGTGATATGTCATAACCAGCGGTGTGCGATTTGTGGGGGGTTTTCTTCTGTACTGCAGCAGTTCTTCACGTGGTATCCAGGTGGCTCTTTCAAATGTGTGATCTATCTCTCTGGAGGAGTGTCCTTGCTGGGTGAAAGCCTTTTTAAGATTGGTGAGGTGGCGATCCCGGGTGTTCTCTTTAGTGCAAATTTGGTGGTATCTGAGGGCTTGGCTGTATATCACAGCTTTTTTGGTGTGTTTAGGGTGATTGCTGGTTCTGTGCAGATATGCTTGCTTAATAATTATTTTCCAACTATTTGGGTTGGTCTAATAAAAGATATCAGATTCACCCAAGGAAACTTGTCTGCCTAAATAGGATTCGGTTTTGAAAGAGTCTAGCTTCCAGTCTATCTTTCAAAGAACGCTTTCGACTGCCTGAGCCCTGTACTGCACAAAGGTCCCTGGATTTAGTCTCTGGTGAGGCTGAGACCTTTGGCTGAAGTTTTGTAATGCCAAATGGAATTACTGAGTGAAATTTCATGCCCTGCAGGAGAACAGATTAGACGTTCTTTTATGAGCATAAAGTCCATGTATCTTTGGCTATCTTATGATTTCAGGAAAGGAAAGGAAAGGAAAGGAACAAGAAAAAGAAAAGAATGCATCTTTCCTCTGAAACACTGCCTCCAGGAGAGTTCTTTTAAACAAAGTAGTGCCCTAACCACTGCTTTCCCTGGTTTGGAAAAAGATCCTATGTAAATCCATCATCTTAAATGAAATTGCTGTTCTGTCCTTCAAACACAGTTTACATCCAGGAAAAGCAAATGACCAAACAGCTGGTCCAGGGAGGGAATTTCAGGCCAAAACTTACTTAAAATATTACCTCTAGTTTTGTTTAGTGGGGTATTTGCTGATTCCATTGCTTATATTTCTGTGAAATAGCAGGTAGAAAGAATTCATCTGATCTGGTGCCTTAAACACAGACAACAGAAGATTGTTGCAAACACAACTATCCTCTCTGACAAAGTAGATAAAAATCCACAGGGGCCACTGTCCATTAGCAAAGCTTTATTCTTATAGGGTATGTGTACATCCTCAAAAGATTATGCCACAGTAAGACACAGCAAACAACCTCTCTGCACATGCTACACCCCAAAAGGATGTGATTTAGCTGTCTCTAGTGTGGCACTGGGCAATAAACATGCTTGAGACAGAGATCTTTGGAGTCTGCCCAGCACTACAGCAAGGTGGCTACATTGTACTTTTTCAGCATGTAGCACAGACAAAATGCATGCTTCCTAGCACAGAGCTTTGATGGCATGAACATGCCCACAGAATATTTATTAGCTGATATAAATTGTGAACACCATTTTTGTATGTTCCCATATTATGCTTACAGTATAGGGAACCCTTTCTCCAAAGTGTACTACCTACAAAAGTTATGTGCAATTTCTATTGCTTTAAGACTTTCCTCAAGTCCTCATCAGGCTGCACAACAAAGGTGGAATGGTACAGCCAGACAAAGCTGCTCAAATTCATGCTTTCAGCATGTTGCAAGATGAGAGTCATCAAAGAGAAGAGGGGGTGGCAAAAGGTCAGCTATGCAGAATTCTTTAGGTTGTCTTACCATGGTATTTTGAACTTCACTACAGACTGTCACATTTATATGCCTCTGGTCTCCTCCACCTGCTTCTATTTGCTCCTTCTGCTGCCATGTGTTGCTAAGGACAGAGGCAGGAGACAGGTGGTGGACAGTGTTGGCACCAAACAAGAATGTGGGATAAAACCAGTCAGGCAGAATCAGCAGCCTGAGGGAGTGTAATATGCTGATGGTAGAGCAATGTCTTTAGAGCACTTCCAGATCATAGTTACAGAAGGAGAGATCCAGGAGTAGGGGGAAGCCCAAGGTTAACCCCTCTCTCCCACTTACCTCAGGCAGGACCTGGGACATGGCCAAAGACCAGAAAACTGGGCAGCACTTCTAGACCCAGTGCTCAATCCTGATTGGCAGTGGCAGGGCCCAGAGAGGTATTTCTGGCCCCAGAGAGGGGCAGCTGAGAGTGGACTGCAGTGTTACAGCAGAGAAGCCACTGGAGGACTCTCCTGCTTGCATTGGTTGGCCAGAAGTGTTGGACAAAGAGTACAAGTGGTTGGCACAGGTGGTTGGAGGATCGCCAACTACCTCAGGTACCAGGCTGCAGGATGTCTGAGTCAGTGGCCTGATCTGACCTAGGCACTTGGGTCAAACTGGAATTGGGCTAGATGGGCATGGGAATCTGAATCCCTAGTGAGTTGGGCACAGGGGAAAGAAAGGCTTTGCCCACAGCTAAAGCCCCCAGTAGGTTGGGTTTTTTTTCCTTATTTGGTTTTCTTTGCAATTACTGGTGAGCTGAGAGTGAGTTAACCAGGGGAAAGTTTATCCCAATGATAACACAGACCCTATGAATTAATGTCAGGCCATGCAAGGACTATTAAAAAAAGGAACTGATTTGAATTCATGGAGGCCTCTGGTCGGTATACTCCCATGGCAGGGGCAGAGACTTTGCTGATCTATGAGCCCAGAATACTTAGCCCACTAAAGGGTTTAATTTTTTTCTCACAGAAAGACCAGACACAAATTCCAGGCAGCCCAGATAGACTGACCAGCAGTACCCCAAGGGGGAATGCATCTGAGATTAAAGTGTTCAGTAACTTTGGGGGTTGGTAAGGGTGGGGTGTAGGGGAGGAGGAGCCCCATGAAGTAATTCCTCTGATAGGCTTTGAGGTATCACCCAATGGCATCAATTCCCCGATAGAACTGAGATCAAAGTTATGGCAGGAAAGAGAACAACAACAGACCACAGCTGGGGAATAGGATACCCTTCTCCATACCCACATCTCATTTTGCAGGGAAGACACCAGGTTTGAGGGCCAAGGCCTTACAGCACCTACCCTTGACAAATTAGTGCATTGTCCAGGAACCCTGAACAGGTCCTGCCCCAGGAGGAAGTTATGGGCCAGCAGCTGGGTGCAGTAATGGGGGCAGAAGCTCTTCAGCAGACCCAGAACCTGGTGGCTGAAATCCTACAGCAGCAGCAATAACAGGCTGCCCATCAGATTACGCTGGATGGGAAAATAGTGCAACAACAGGGAGGGGTGCAATGGAATTTAACAGATTTTAAGATCTCAAAGAGGACTTGGGAAGATGACCCAGAGGCCTTTTTGGAGGCCTTTGAGTGCACAGCATTGGCAGCTGGGATGGAGAAAACCAACTGGGCCAGTAAGCTAGGAGTACTTCTGGTGGGCCAGACCCAGGCTGCATACTGGTCGATGTCCAGAACTGAAGTTCAAGATTATGAGAAAGTAAAGCAGGAGATTTTATATCACCTGGATATTACACCTGAACAATACTGGGAGTTCATGTTGAAGAAGAAAAGGGAAGACAAGTCGCCACAGCTATTACTTCAAAGCCTAGCGGATACTTTGGATAGATGGCCGAAACCTGCCATGATGTCCAAAGAAGAGATCTGCAACATCCTCCTCCTCAAACAGTTTCTAACAGATTAAGAGGAAAACATGCAGATGTGTGTCCAACACCATTGTCCAGAGACATCATGGAAGGCTTTGCACCTAGGGGAGGATTTTGATTGTGCCCAGGGTGACTTGCCTTGGAAGAGAAGTGTTAAAATTGGAGAAGCCCTCACTGTCTGGTCCCTTGGTCAGAGAACAGAGCATAAGAATAAGGATGTGAGGTGCATGGCCCCACAAACAATAGTATGTTTCTGTTGTGGAAAAACAGGGCATATAGCCTAGGATTGTCCTGCCAGTGTTCACCCACATTTTTACCTATCCAATTCATGAACAAAACCTAAGGAATTGACCCACTTTATGGGAGGGCTCCCAGGTAGACATGATGGACTGTAGCCTAGGGAAGACCCCAATTGAAGATGCACAGAGGAAACTGATCGTGATGACAGAGGTGGTTGGGCAACCAGTGGGGGCCATTATAGATGCTGGGTGTGCTCAGGCCCTCCTAAGAGCAGACCTGGTACCATGTAAAGGATATACACCAACCACACCCATAAAGATGCATGACCAGGGTTTTATGTACCCTAGTCATAGGATTCCAGTAATGGCCCAGAGGGTCACCAGGGCAATGCCAGGGTAGTGGCACCAGAGATGATTTACCTGATGGTGTTCAGCTGGGACTGGCCTGAAATTTATGATATTTTGGATACCATCAGGGTCAGAGGCAGCCTTCAACTTGGTCTGGCTGGGGAGGGGGAAGAGGTGTTACCTAGCAGGAGGAGCCCCCTTTCAATATAGAGGAACTTGCAAGAGGTACCCAGTTTAGAGAGGTGAAAGGGGAGACCTGAAACTGACATAGCACATAAGGAGCAGCAGCTAATTCACCCTGAGTTATGTACACAGTTACCCCATCGTGAGGTTAGGAAAGGACTGTTATACTGCATTAAGAAGGGTAGAGGTGTTGCCCTGTGGGGTCAGGCTAACTCTCAGGATCTCAATATTGCACTGTTATACAGTAGGGTATGACACAATTGCACATATACAAACACACAAATCAATTGGATGCATACACACACACACTACCAACTCAGGCACATACACATCCAAATTAGCCCAGGCACTTGCATACCTATCACCAATTCCAACACATACACTATATACCCCAAAAGTTAGACAAAAATCAATTGTCTATACCTATACACTCAGAACACATACACAGATCACTAATTCATATATCATACACACAATGACATAGATAGATAGATAGATAGATAGATAGATAGATAGATAGATAGATAGATAGATACACACACACACACACACTCTCACCAGTTCACACACATACAACCCACCTACACATAGGTAAGTTCCTAACTTGGATGGCACAGTATGTATGTGTGTGCTTGTGGTACCTGGGATACTTGGGGGAAGGTTAAGGTGAGAGAGAGAGAGTTAAAGTGTAGGGAGTGAAAGTTGCCAGAACTGAGATTAGAACCAGTGGAGCTGGCTGAGGAACTGAGGCTTGGGGTTACTTAAAGTAGATTGGGGCAGAAAACTGAGGCAAACAGCTGAGATATGGGGGTGGGGACAGATAAGTGGTGGCAAGGAGAATACAGCCAGGAAAGAGAGGCAGAAACCTGGGAGCTTGGGGCTAGAAACAGGCTGACAGCTTAGAGACTGAGGGTGCAGATAAGTGGTGGCAAGAAGGAAACAGGAAACAGACAAAAACCCAACGTGGGGTTTCAAAATAACAGGTTTATTAAACAGACAACACACTACACAGCCCCATGAAGTTATTGGTTCCCACACACACGCACGCACGCACGCACGCACACGCACAAGCACTCACAATGGCAGCAGGAGAAAGAGACTCAGTGGAAGGGTTGGAATCCAGGTACGGAAGAGAAGCAGAGTCCAAGTCCTTGGTTGAAGAGGGAGTAGGAGGTGATAGCTACCCATCCAGGCTACAAAGGGGTCCTTGTCCAGTAGGTGTTGTCCAGAGTGGGGTCGCCAGCAGGGCCTCTGGGTGGATAGGTGGTATGGCATGGTGCTGGTCCAGATGGAGAGGGCGTCCCAAGGAGTCAGTCTTCACTACCCCTTTTATGGGGCGGACTACCTCTGATCTCCTGTCCAGGCAAGGTCAGTCCTGTTCCAAAGGGCTCCAGGTGTTCTTACTGAGCATGTGCAACCTTGGCACAATGGTGGGTTGCCTCATCTTTTGTTTCTTGAATGCTGAGGGTGGTTCCAATGGCTGGGTCGTTGGTCCAGGTATTGGTGTTGATGGTTTGGTCATTCAGAAGGAGCTATTTTTAGACCTACTGCCATTGTCTCTCAAGCACCCTCATTCATCCCCATTCATTCAGGAACCAAGTTACATAGGAGGGGTAGGTGTGAGTCATGGGTGGGGACAGGATAGAGACTTGACAAACAAAATGGAAACTTGACATGACTTATGCTAACTTACATATGTAGGCCTAAATCATATAGTACCAGTAAAACAGTAATATAGAACAGTAAAAATCAATATAAACATAATAATTATACAATATAAAGAAGGAGAAAAAAACAAAACAAATACAATTTGCTACCAAAATAAAATGCTGAAGTTTATCTTATGTCTTAGCTCACTTATACTTATCTATAGGGAATAGAGAGGGAAAGAAAAAGTCAGAAATGGTTGGGGAAGGGGAGGGAATGCATTTTAAAAGAAAAAAAAAAGAAAAACTGGGGGTTTTGCTACAGGGGTGATGGGGAGGAGGTAGCTGAGGTTATGGTACCCCAGGCCTTTAGGCCCATTTACTGCTCTTAGCCCATACTAATCCCTTTGGGGGGGAGGGTGTCGTTTGTACATGTTATAGGGCTTTTGCCCCTTTTTGGTCAGTGTCTTGCCCCCCAGTGACATCAGGGTGAGATTGGGCTTTGGTGCCACCTAGATGGTTTGGGCACTGCTTCTACTCTCCTGCCATGTCTTTGATCTTTTGTTTGTTGGGGAGGCAGTTCCCTGTAGGTGGCCCCAAAGGGGGTCTCGACCCTGGGTTTTCTTTGTGGGGCTCCAACCTCCCCTTTACCCCAACTTTACCACGTCCACACCCTGGGCAAATACTGCTCACTGCAGGTCTTCCCTTCATGATCTCACCGCATCCACGCTGCCCACCTCAAAAATGGGTTGAGTCTTCCTGGCTGTCACGGCGCACCTTGCTGCCCCGCTCCTAGAGAGGGGAAAACTGCCAGAGGAAAAGCTCTGGCAGTGCATAGGGAGCCCTAGCGGTGATTAGGGAGTACAGCTGTGGGTTGCCGGGGCAACTAATAAGAGTCAGCTGCCTGTAGGGTGCAGGGCCTGGCTCCTATAAAGCCAAGAGTCAAGGCCAGGCTGGCAGTTCCCTGCCAGCAGCCGGAGAGGCAGGAGCTCCCTCAGTCGAGTTATGGGTAGAAGCCTGATTGCAAGTATAGCTCATGATAGCTCTGGAGGCTTGAGCCATGATGCTAAGTTATAGCCAGGTGGCTTATAGTTATGTTATAGCCTAGAGGCTTGTGTTTTGCGTTTGCGTTGTTGCTATTACACCGGTGGTTTGGGCGAGGCTGTAGGGGTTGGAGGAGGCCTCATAGGGGGGCTCACGGTAAAGTGGGGCCCCTGGCGCCAGTAAGGGCACACTAGGCCCTGAGAGTTGCAGGGCAGACTCATGGGGTCAGTTAAGCTCAGAGAAGAGCAGCTGAACCTCATAGGGACCCACAGGGGGTGGGACCCTAGCGCCAGTGAGGGAGCAACTTGTGAGGTGTGTAGACCCCAGCCCCGGAGAGGGGCAGTTTGAGAAGCCCCAGCGCGGGCACGATGAGCCACAGGAGGGGGCACTACCAGGAAGCCCGAGCGTGGGTGTGGCGAGCCCCAGGAAGGGGGAGCGCACTTTAGAGAAGCCCAGCGTGGGCACAGCGAGCCCCAGAGAGGGGGCGGCACTTTAGAGGAGCCCAGCATGGGCATAATGAGTCCCAGAGAAAAGGGGGGCACTATTGAGAAGCCCAAGGTGGGCACGGCGAGCCCCGAAGAGGGGGAGCGCCCTATTGAGAAGCCTGGGACGGGCGTAGCGAGCCCGGTCATAGGCTAGTACAGCAATAGACCTCAGGCAGAGGCAAGGTGCTGCGGTTGTCCCTGAGGAGAGGGGATAGCAGTGCAGTGAGCCTGGATCAGAGAGGGTAGCCGTGCGGTTGGCCTAAAGGATCGGAGACCCGCTAGAGGGTCCCTGAGTGGGACAACACTTTTAGAGAAGGCCCAGAGTGGGCTCGACGAGAGTCCCAGTGAGGGGCTGTGTATTAGAGAGAGCCCAGAGTGGGCTAGACTACAGGGGAGGCCCAGGAGTGGGCTAGATTACAGAGGAGGCCCGGGAGAACGGGTGTGTATCGTGACAGACCAACGTCCAGCACGTCAGCGAGGCTTGGGGCGTGGTATTAGGGGTTGGTAGGAGCCACGCATAGCCCATAAGGCTAGGGTGTCTGGGGAACACCCATCATACCGGGAGACCCCCAGGGGGTCCAGGAACACATGGGGACAGAGGTCCCAGCTATCCATGCCCAGGGAGTCGTAAGGCAGCCTCCCAACATATACTAAACAGCAAAGACATGGCAGGCGAGAATCGAGGGTGCCCTTGGGCTGAATTGGCACGGAGAGAGGGCCTTAAGGAGATCACGGCCCTCCTGAAGGACCCCGCTGTGACACTGGCCATCGATCTTTCCATGTCTGTCCCTCGTCTTTGGGCTGGATCTTGGGCAACTAAACCTGCCCTGTCTGGGGCTAACTGTAACTGAGGAAAACTTAACTGAAAAAGTGTCCAGCATCTGCCACTGGGCTCCTGGGATTCTGTCTCCCTGGACCCCTTTGGTCACTTTGGGGGACTCATCCATCCCTTCTCTCTTAGCAGGTGTGGGGGCAGGAAGCCACCCCATGCCCAGCCTCTGCCAGCTCTCCCAGCATGACCTCCCTGGGGCCAGCTGACCTGTAGCCACACTATCCTGGTCCCACCAGCTGGCATCATTTACTTTCCCCTCCTGGGGGTCCCTTGCATTCTGTTCCCTGTGGGGCTGCCCAGAGGTGCCCACAATCCTACAGGGCCATCCCCTGCCATGGTGCCTGAGCTCCCAGTCAAAGCACCACCATTTCCCTGTGGCATTCCATGAGGCTGCTGGGGCTCTCTTGCCCCCGTTGGCTCCCGGGGCTCATGCTCTTTGCCTTGCCTGTCTGGGTCTTCTGGCAAGTGCCCGGTCCCTCTTTCTGATGTCTGAGGTTCGAGCTTTCTCCAGCCAGCGTCACCCAACTGCTGTTTCTCTCCCCATTCCCTGGCACCCCAGCTGTCTCTCCAGCTGCTTTTTGAGCAGCTTGTGCCTCTCTGGAGCCACGCCCCCAAGACTTGCCGATTCACAGGCTCAGGCAGCTCTGGAACTGTTGAGACTGCATCTGTGTCTCTCCCCAGCTGCCACTCATCTTCCCTCCTGAGGTGAGAATCGGGGCATGTTGGGTTGGGGTTTGGGATGTGTTGGGGAGGCTTTTGCCTTCCCCTCTCACAGGGGGCATACCTGGGGAAGGAAAAAACAGTGGCTCAGCTCTCCTGTTGATTTTTCTGGCCCTATTTGTATGAGAAAATGGAGTGTTTTTGTGCAGTATGTCCCAAGTGTTTAAGGGTAAGTTTGAGAAAACCCCTGTGCTGTTGCAGGTGACGCCAGTTATTACTGATCCATTCACTCAGATCGCATTGTAGGTCCCTTCCTTAAAACCTTGAGTGAGTAGTCATCAGTTTATACTAGTGATTACTGATTATGCAACTCGATATCCAGAGCCTTTTCCATTATGGACCGTTATGGGCCCAAAGGTGGCAGAGGAAATGAGGTGGTTCTCCAGGGTAAGGATCCCATTAGAAATAGTCATAGATCAGGGGACAAACTTTATGTCCTATATCCTTAAGGAGAGTCTGTCAAGTTCTCAGGATTAGGCATTTATGGAATTCCATTTACCAGCCTCAAACTAATGGGCTGGTTGAACATTTTAATGGGACCCTTAAGAATATGCTCTGCCATTGTGCCCAAGAGGATCCTAGGCAGTGGGACCTGTTGATCCCCACTCTCTTGTTTGCAGTCAGAGAAACACTTCAGGCTTCTTTGGGTTATGCCTCTTTTGAGTTAGTGACGGGCAAGCCCTGAGGAGTCTATTGGACCAGGTCCACGAAGAGTGGGAGAGGGGTGAAAGTGGTGGGGAGGAACCCTCATGCTTTTTGGCCTCCCTGAGAGAAAGACTGAGGATCATTAACAGGTTGCTAACAGCTAGGGGTAAATTGCAAAATGCACAGAATAAACAAAAAGAACAGGTTGATAAGGATATGAGCGAGTGAGAGTTTCAGGTGGGTCAGTGAGTTTTAGTCCTCCTCCCCAGGTCCACTAACAAGTTTTTGACCTACTGGCAAGGCCCAATTGAAATTGTGAGGCAGGTGGGCTCAGTGGATTATGAGGTATTCCGACTCGGGCATAAGAAGGAGAAGCAGATTTACCATGTAAATCTGTCAAAATTGTGGCAAGAGCTGGAAGGCGTTTGGCCACTCTGATTCCGGAAAGGGAAGAGTTTGGGAGGGAAATTGAAACAGCAGTGGAGCAGGCAGACCCAGAGGACAGAGTACCCCTAGGGCAACACCTTACAGAAAGGCAACAAAGGAAGTTGAGACAAATAATACAGGAATTTGCTGGTGTACTTAGTGAAGCCCTGGATAAAGCTAGAGATGCCATACATAAGAACATCACTCTGGAAGGGAAGATTGTCCAAGAGAAATGGAGGAATACCATTCCATAGATATCAACCCATTACAGACGAGCTTGACAAAATGTTAGAACAAGAGGTTATCACACAGTTATGCAGCCCCTGGAGGAGCCTGATTGTGACAGTTGCTAAAGCAGATGGCACCCTTTGTTTGTGTTTCAGTTCTTGAAAGTTGAATGTGATTACATGTTTTGCTCCATTCTCCATGTCTCATCTGGGAGAGTTGTTAGAGTGAGCTGGACAAGCAAAGTTCATTTCAAAGTCTGATTTAGCGAAGGGATATTGGCAGATCCCATTAAGAAGAAAGGACCAAGTCAAGAACCCTTAAGGGGCTATATGAGTTTAAAGGAATGCCATTTGGCCTTAATGGTGCTGCACCAACCTTTCAGCAACTGATAGACTGAAGCATCCAGTAACATTTGGGAGTGGTAAGGGTGGGGTGTAGGGGAGGAGGAGCCCCATGAAAAAATTCCTCTGATAAGCTTTGAGGTATCACCCAGTGGAACCAGCTCCCCAACAGAAGTGCAATTAAAGTAATAGCAGGTGAGAGAACAGCAATAGACCACGGGTGGGGAATAGGATACCCTTCTCCATATCTGGGTGTCATTTTGCAGGGAAGATGCCAAGTCGGATAGGGCCAAGGCCTTACAGAACCTATCCCTTACAAGAATCAACATTTAAATAGATTTTAACATTTCCACGCCAAGAGATCAGATCATGACCCAGACCCCTTGTTCAGATGCCATCATTGTTGTATTTAGTTTATTGTGTTGGCCTGGCACACTGTCTAACTGAACCATTCATTTATAGATTTTCAGTACATGTGCACATGGTGACTTCATTGTCTTTTTAAGTCCTTAAAGTGTCTTTGAAACAGTTATTTCAGCCACCATCGGGGGTAATTAGATGAGGAAAACTTACTAATGTTTACTTTTTCTTACTAGTTGGTTACCAATGCTATTAATACTGTTCAAGTGTTTCAGGCTAGCATACAGCCTATGTGGTGAAAACTTGGGCAATCAGAAAGAACAGCTATTGTTTTGGAACCCTAAGAAGGGCAGGGATTTTGTCATGACTGTCAGGGGCATTTTGATGTACCAGTATAGAATGCTGCAACTGATCATCCTAAGAGACGTGTAGTTTTTTCCCTCCACTGATTGAGAACCTACTTCAAGGACATCTTTATGAAATGACACTTAAGTGAAATGGTTCCCAAGTGTTGCCCAGCCAGAACACAAACACTTTTCACCATTTTCTTTTAAACTTTTTTCTGCATCTGGGTTTTCCCAAGCCTCCCATTAAAATCTTTACCTGAGAGAAAGGAGTTTATGTGCTGGCTGCTGTAGTGTTAAGATCACTGTTTACATCCCTACTCATACTGAATCCAATCCATTATTTAACGCTGTTGAGGTCAGTCTGACAATATAAATACAGTATATTGATGACCTGTAAAAAAGAGAAGATGTCTTCTGTGCCAAGAGCCTGTGGCTGTGTTTATGTTGGAAATCTATTATTAAGTAATGTGTGTGGTCAAGCTATTCTCTCTCTAGTATTGTAGAATCCATTTTATACTAGGTTGTTACTTTGTTTCCCTCCAAAATACTCCCCTAGTCCAATGGATGAAATATATTTCAACTGCCTCAATTAAGAGGCTTCATGGTGCCACAGCTTCTATTTGCAGTATGTCTCATATTCACAATTTAAAAATTACCGGAACACTGCTAACTCTGGATACAAATATGTGATCTGAACAGAGCTAGGTAAATGTTATGCCAGTGTTCTTTTGCATTCTGCACTCATGCATCTCCTGAATGAATCACAGATGAGATTTATTGTTACTCTAGACTCTGAAAAATGAACAGACTGGATTCTTTATACTTAGTTAAACTTATATGACAGCTGGCTCAGTACATAAAGTTAGTCACACCCTAGTTTTTGGTTAGGGATTAGAGAATAGGAAGTAAAGAATATACTTTTGCCTGGGCCAGACAATTAACTCCTCTGGATTAAATCCTATTTTTGCTTCCACCAAGGCCTGGGTTCTATTTTATTTAATCAGAAATTGATGAATTTAACAAATTAACAGATTTTTGTGAGAGAAAATGCTGATAGCTGAAAACCCATTTTATCCATGGCCTAAATAGACGTCATGGTAACTTTGTCCTTAACCACAGCTTCTTATCACCCCTTCCCCCTGCTATATCTTCACAGGTTATCTTTATGTTGAAATGGTCTGTGACAGAGGCTGATGGAAAAAAAGAGGCTACAGAATCGATGCCAGAAACCGTGTTTAGAATGTGAAGAAAAGTAACAAAGGCTTTTTGAAATATTATGTCTTGGCTGTAATGAAGGCTTCTTCTTCACCATGGTGTCTTTGAAGTCTCAATCAGCAGAACCAGTCTGAGTAATATGCTGCCTGAAAAATCCATTTTGCCTCTCAGTTGCAGCGTGGAGAGTTAATCACTGTAAATAGTTTTCTAACTATAGTGTTTCCTGAAAAGGACAGATTGCACATTAATCTGCCTCTCTGACTATTGGGTATTTTACCATCAGCTTAAGCTTCACATGGCCAAAACTACTGAAGATGTTCCCAATCAGCTGAAGGAAATATAGAAAAGGGAGAGCAGAGTTGGTATTTGGCTTCTTGATAGAGGGGACATGCCTACATTTTTAATGTTCACAATTCCAGGTGCTTCTGGTAATTAAGAGCAATATTGGTGTCAAATGGTTAATTTGTTCTTTCTTTCTTTCTGTCTAGAGGTGACTAATTGCTTGTGGTTGCCTTTTAAGAAAACATTATCAGTTCTGAACAGTGTTTGTGGTATATGATGATGGTAGCTCTTAACTATATAACTTCTTGTTCTGCACCCAAAATGATGTAATCCCATGTAGTGTGATCATATCAAGTTACAATGTAAAAGGAGCTGCTCATAAAAGAAGCCCAGTGTCTCCACACCAAAACGTGCCCAAATCAAGGGCGTGTATCATCAGTCATTTTGCCTGCTCAGCTACAGCAACTGCACAGGCAACATAGTTAATCAGTTATGCAAAGGCCTTCGCCTTCAGGCTTTGAGAATCTGAGATTTTGTAGTAATGCCTTTTTCTTCTTCAGATAATATTGATTCACTAAAATAGCTTATCCTTTAAGTGGGTAAGCTAAGACATACATTAGCATGGAAAAAAATCTAAACTGCAGTTGTTGCCATGATATCTGTAAAATCTGGAATAAATACAGGATATTAATACAAATGTATGGTGAAAAAAGATTACCTTTGTTTGTATATCAGAGCTGTTGAGATATACTTACTTTTCTTACCAAAGTTAAAACAAGAGCAATCCAAGAGCAGTAGCAAATACTCCAGTTTCCAGGCATTTGAATTGCCAGCAAGCAGTTCAGCAGTGAGGATATCTTTTTGGCAAGCTGCAATATAACTGTATCCTGTTTTTGTTGTTGTTTACTCTGTGTGACAACTATTGACTCAATGAGCCATTTTTTATTCCTTTGTAGACATGATAGTGAATTTAGCACAGTATGTTATCACAGAACTCCTCACAGACACTGCTAACAAATAGCTGTGTGGACAACCCATTCAGTCTATAGTATTATCCATCAGCAATGACAGAAGCTGGCAAACCAGTGCTGTTTATATCAATTTACTATTTTCTAGGAAGTGCCCCTGCTTCATTATTATTGGTAGAGATAAAGCTAAGATGAGAGGCCATGACCCTCATTTGGTTCTTAATCCCTTTTCAGAAAATCATTGCTTTGATAGACTATATACAGCAATATTGACTGACATGGCAGCTCATTACACAGGATCAGACATACAGTAGAAGTGTAGTTTTGCCTTACCATTAGCTCAGTGACAACTAACATTGCCATAGGAATGGTCTGATGCTGGGCAGCTAAACCATATCCTCTTAGACAGTACTTAATAATACTGGGTGCATCTACACATGCACTTTACCCCAGCTGAATAATTAGCTCTGCTGTAAAGTGTCACTATCTAAACATATGCCAGCATTTAATTAACTCTGCCATAGGATAGCACAGTTGGGGACAGTATGATCTTACAGAAATGTCATTTGCTGTGCTAAAATGCATGTGTAGAAGCTAATGGGGCTGGCTGGGGCATGAGAGTGATAAAGTGTGAGGACTGCCTGCTGCTTTGCACTTCAGCACTCTCATGCCTCAGCCAGCCCCTTTACCTCCCAACACCGCCACCTGGAGGATGGAGCTGACCCCTCAAACCTGTTGCCAGCCCACGGCTGCTCCACCCTGGCTCAAACTGCTGTAGTCCGAGGCACATGTGCAGGTGCTGTGCTCAGCAGCGGCTGACTCTCGTGCAGTTTATCACATCACTTTAATAGTACATGTAAAGGCACCCACTGAGTGAAAGATAAATGACAGAAAAGTGGGATTCACCAGGGTTGCTGGTTTGTAGCTACAGGAAAATCTTTGGGGTGCAGGATCTGAAGGAACAAGAATGTACTTTGCAATATGTCGGTTGTCGGAATCATAGCATTTCCTCTCATGCTACAGAGTGCTATACAACCCTGATCCCATCCAGCACTTAGGTAACTCTTCACATTTACATGTAAAGTACACAAAAAGTAAACAAATTAATCCCTGAATTAAATAAATACTATTAATTCCTCATGTCACAAATGGAGAATTTGAGACAAAGAGTAATTAAGTGACTTGCCACAGAATCCATGAGGGCAGAGGCGGTATTTGGCAGTCTGAAGACTAGAAGTCAGAGTCCAAATTCTGGCCCAGTCATACCCTAACTTCAGGAGGGGACAGGATGTATTTATTATTATTTGCTATTTGAATGTCAGTAGCATGTAAGAATCCCAGTCATGCTATAGGAATCTTACCATGTTAGGCGCTGTACAATGAAAAGATGCCCAAGGAGCATCTAGGAGCCTGCTACTACCTAAATGTAAGCTAATTTATCTGCAGCAATTCCTGACTTCTATACCCACCTTCAGGCTGTATCTATTCTGAAGTAAAATCTTCCCCTCACTCATTTGATTTTAGTTTGCTTTTGTGGTTTTAGTCTAGCATTCATTATAAAGTTGCTTAATTGGCTTTGTAAAAATTATTAACATGACCTCTTGGGGAACTTGAGGAGGAGGCTCACACATACAAAGGGCATTTTGTGGCTCTCACTTTTCCGTCAACCCAAGAAATATTCCTTCCCAGTGATATTGTGCTCCACCAATTTTATGCCAAGCTGATGGGAAAGTTTGACATTTTAATGGTCATCACTATACAGGGCTCTCTTCATCCAGTACTGAATTGCAGTTAATTCAGGCATCACAACAATCCATTAAAAGAACACAGGAACACTAACAACAGTCAATAGGAAGCAAAGTCCTCCTTTTTTACCGTAGCTGCTATAATTTAAAGCATATGATTAGTTAAGTAAGCCAATAGAAATTGCCCGATAAAAAGTTGGAATGCTGTAATTTGGTTTAGACACTCTCACCTTTCTGTATTTAATATCCCTCCAACACACAACCTGGCATTTGGGACTCAGACCCTAGGCTGCACGTTACTGCTATTTTGAACAGATTTGTGTAGTCATGAGTGACCGTGTGCAGACAATTCATCCTAACAATACAGATAGCATCTTCAACAGCACAAAACCCTGTAACTCCACCCTCATTCAGCACTGACTCATTGAGAAGAGTGTACCTCCTAAGTCATAGCCTCAGCAGTGCTCAAATCTTTCCTGGAAGCCTTGCATTCAAGTTGTGATCCACCTCATGCCTACTTAGTTTTGAGATATAGTAAGATCACACCACAAGGTTAAATGGCCACAAGAACGTATGGTTCTGACTGAGAACAGGTGCTGATGCTGTGCTTTGTCATGAGAATAAGGCAGCTCTACTAATGCACTGGCAGGACTGTTCTTAGAGCCATAAAATATTTGTCTTTCACTATCTGTCATCCCTGACTGTTAGTTAAAGAGACATTTTCTTTCCTGGAACATGCACATAGTTAGGATCAATATTGTAGTCCCTTTGACAGCCGTTCAAAAGCTTTTTGGCATTGATTAGGTGTTGGCAGCTGAACAAGCTGCCACTGCCTTTTCTTTAAAATGGAATAAGTGATAAGCTCAGAGAGATGTAAAAAAAAGTGTGTGGTGGGGGGGTGCTCCTTTTAGTTTGGTGAAATGAAAAGATTTTTCAGCTGCAGATGCTAAAGACACTGCGCAGGCTGAAACCTGTTACTGGTTCCATGCTACACTGAAAAGGCAGATGGATGAATGGTAGCAGACTGGCTTAAAGATGTCTTCATCTGTTCTGTTCAGAATGGAAAAAATGTTTTGGCACCAGCACTTAAAGAAAATAGAAGATACTAAATTCACTAAACTTTTATTGGGTTGAATGTGTAATAATAATGCTTTAATGGCAGGAAAGAGGCAGATAATTAGAAGAGAGTCACTCTGATCACCCTTGTACCCAGCTCTAGATAGCTTCTCAACACTCCTGAATCCTTGTTTGCTTTGTCTGAAGCTGAAATCCCATAAGGTCTGGATGTTACCAGCTGTCTAGCTAACTAACTGCCAGCACTTTTCCTGAATGGGAGCTATCAGCTTCCACAACATCAGCCTCCTCCCTTGAGCACTTCCTAGCTGTCTTTCTCTGTGTGATTGCTTTTATCTATTGCTTGCAGGAGCTGCTTCTAATCATATTGCTTCTTGCCTCCAAGGGTCAAATACAAGACCATTGCTACCTAAACAAATGGGAGAAACTGTCACCTTTTGCTAGACTGATAAGCATTTGGCAGGCAGGACTCTGTGAAGTAGAAGAGCAAACAGCCAGCAATCTGCAAACACCATAAATATGTTACAATCTCAGCAGGAAGATGGGCAATATATGCACCAAGAGGCCTTTGTTTAATGAGCTGTCAGAAAGCAGGCATGAAATTATGTTTGAAAATATGTGCAAGCTGCAGAGACAGAGCCGGGGCACTAAAAACCTCTTCTCCTTTTCTGTGCCTGTTTGGAGCATCTTATCAGTTTGAGAACTGTCAAGTGATGAGAGCTATCATTAGCAAGCTAATAGCATTTGAAAGCTACAGATTTTTCTCTCTCAGCTCCATTTTGTGACCTAAATGAGTTAGAAAAAAATCCTTAATGTTTCTCTTCCATGGATTTTTTTTTTGTTCAGAAATCTGAAAATGCAGCCAAAACAACCAAAAAAGGTGAACAGCAGAAGATAGAAATAAACAGTCATAAAATGCAAAGCATTAAATAGGGAAACTAAATACATTTCAAATCCTGTGGAGATTCTGTTAATATTATCTTAGTGCACCTCCATTCACTCATTTATTTCAATCATCTGCATAAAAAAACATAGAGAGAACTGATTGCAGAAGTATAATGGCAGTGGTAGGGCTACTTTGGACAGGTGTAATATACCGTGGGCTTTAATAGCCCTAAAATTATGCAGAAAAAAGATTGCTGAAATATAATAAGAATATCACAGTCGTGTTGGATAGGTGTAATATGGCAACAAAATGAAGCTTCAGTTGCTGTACAGTCACATAGAACTAATTTCCAAAGACTCCAAACACAGCAGTAACTATCCTTTTGGGCAGCAAAGCTTATACTTTCTTTTTTTTTTTTAAGTGAAACAACAACAAAAAACATTTCCCCTTGTTTACAGATGCTCCTTATGCTGCTTTGGGCCTCTGAGATATCTTCACGAACAGAGGGAAAACAAAGAACACTAAGTAAGGTCTTGAAAAAAGCAGAGAAAGAGCTGATTTCAAAGATTTGGTTTAGAAATTAATGAAAACCTAAAGCTTTCTGAGTTCCAGAAGTAGATGATTTAATTTAAATCTGACTACCCTTGTGATAACTCCCCCTCCTCACACACGACAACTTTTCTTCCAACACCACACCACAAAAGCAGTCATGTCTTTGTAACTTCAACTGAAATAAATTAAGAAAAAGATTCCACTGTATGAAGACACTAGCAATAACACACATTCTTTCTGCACTTTTAATTTTATGTGGAAAACAAGGTTTTCCCTTACATTAAATATTGTATTTAAATTATCTGCTTTCATTGGAAAATTTTGAATGTTCACTACTGATCCCCTAAAGGTTCCTGGCTTTGTCCAAACAACCAACCCAATTGCTACTTGGAAATGTCAAGATGATGCCTCATGCATATTCTAGCCCCTGATAACTCATTCCCTCTCCAGATTATGTTACATAATTTTCAAATAGCCCATAGAAAAAAGCAGTGTATTATACTTTAAGTATATACAGCCAAAATCTAGCCTACCTGTTAGGCACACATGTGGCCCTAGGTGCCCAAGTACAGTTCTATTGCATGCTTGAGTCCCTGAAAAACAGTTAATATAAAAGCTGTTGAAAAATTAATGTGTATACAGGAAAGAACTACAAAAACTCTTCAAACACTGAAGATCCCTTACAGTGCAGACTTAAAGAGCTGAATGGCTGGAAGATGAAGCCAAACAGATTTAGATTTATAAAAGTACAGATGATTAACAACTGGAACGAACTACCAACATAAACAATGGATTCACCCTATCCTTATATCTTCAGATCAAGACTGGATTAATTTCTGGAAGATATGCATTATCTAAAATGCAAGTGACAGTGCTCAAAGCCAGAGTAACAGGTTGATATTTAATATCATGTACCACAAAGGAGGTCAGACTTGGTGATCTAATGGCCCTTTCAGACCTTGAACTCTATGGATTACATATGCCAGAATTGCAGTGTGCTTTAAAGAAAGAACAAACGTCTCTGAAGAACCTTCTCTGGGAAGAGTTTTATAGCTGAGGATAACCACCCAAGAAGCTCCTGCTCCTGACCCACTGCTGAACAAACTTAGTCGTTAGGAGTAGACTCACACTGAACATAACTGTGAGTAGGAACAAAGGGCAACTGGCAATTGCTTTGTTTACTTCTCTAAGATCTTTTATTGTACCATTTGGTCTACCTGCAACTGCTACATTTCACAGAAGCCATGATAAGCATCTTCATTTCTTTTAGGCAAAGCAAGGAGCTGTGGTCTATAACTGTTGCAGATTTTGGCCAATTTCAAAATAAACAAGTAGAAAACTTTGTGGATGTGATGCATGCTTGACTGTGACAATGGTCTCCTCTAAAAGGAATGAATTACTTTCCTGGAAAGTTGCTAGTGGTGGTAATTCATCTTACTGCTGCATCCATGAGACTATATGCCAGTGACTCTCAACAAGGGTGCCATAGTACCCTCTGGTATGCTGAGATCCTTTTACGGGTGCATGGGGTGCCACATAATGTTAGCATTGTTAGGTATGCAAACATGATTCACATGTTAAACCAGAACTTTCAAATAGGAATCCCTAGTGTTAAAAACATTCAGGCCTGTTGTGATTTTTCTGAGTTCTTTGTGATGGAAGACTTGCTCTATTTTTTTCTATAGTCAACAAATAAGTGAAACCTAAGAGCTAGATTTTTCCAAAGTCTGCCTCAACTCTACCAAGGGCTGCTTTGAGTCTGAAAATGTTGAGAACCACAGCTCTATGATGACATGGCATTCCAAGTAACAGTCATGTTCCTTACCTACATCAACTGTGATAGACATGCTTTCTTGAATAAAAAATAGAGACTAACTGCTAACTAACTTATTAAAAATCTCCCTTCTGCCAGTTAAAAATCTTCTGCCTTATTTAAAATCTCCCTTCTGCAATTCTTTCATGAATTGCATTTCAAATATCTGAATCTCAGTCAAATAAAAAGCTGGTTATAGCTTGACAGCTAAAAGACAATCACTAATGGGTAAGCCAGAAAAGGGTTGTCTATTATTAACACTCTTTAAATACTGCATTTTACATTGCCCTCTGCATGCTAATGATACCACAGAAGCTACTACTACATGCTGCCCCTCTAGCTTCCAAACAGCAACTGGGGCAAAATGGACACCTGAGGTACCCCACTGGTGAGCTAAGTGAAAACAGGAAAATTCCTATACCTACTATTCATCCCCCAACACCAGAAACAGCATAGCTGCTCAAAAGTGGTCTAATCTATCTCCACAAAGTACCACAGCCTGGTGACCAACAGGTGATAGTCAACAGTATTAAAGTTCTAGATGAACGCACCTCTTTATTGTCCATTTCTAGCTGGAGACTGTCAGGATATGCACACTGTTTCTTTAAATCTGCATCAGGGAGCTAGGCTGGGGAAAAGACCAAGAAAGGTACAAGGTAGAAGCTCTGAAGTAAAGCAGGAGCAAAAGGGAGAGGTAGAGAGAGCAGCTTTAGGGATCAGAGTATGTTCTTACTCTAATAAGATCTTTTCTGTGATTCTTTACTGTTGTCACATGATAGAGATCAGTACTGGACCTGTTAAGTGCCATGGATTGTTCAAAATCCTTAACTGGTATCAAAAAAGATGATTGGGTCTAGGTATGACCAGCAGGATTGACAACTGTCCATAAATTTACAGACTTTACTTCTTGTAAAGTCTGTAAAAAATTGAACTATTCATAAAAACTAAGAAACCATGAGCTTGATTGAAGACCCATCATTGGACTGAGGCTGGGTGCAAGTGTTGATGGACAAAGCAGAGCAGTGGTTTGTGTCTCAGTGGAAGCTTGGTGCCCTGCAGGGAGCTCTCTGTCAGGGCTTGTAGCCCATGGGAGCCTCTGTAGCCTCCTCTGTCCCTGAATCATGTGCTACTGCTGTGTCCTGTCCATCATCACCTGCCTATAATGGCTCCTTGCTTGAAGCTAGGCAGGACAGCATGGCCTTGGGTAGTCTGAGCCAAGACAGGGGGAAGCAATGTAGCCATGGAGTTGCAGGTCTAGGAGAGGGAGTGAGTGGGGGGTCTGTGCTGGGACAGAGAGAGTGGCACCAGTGGGAGTAAGACCGGACTTGAGGGGTAGGGAGCCTGGTGCAGGGTGAGCTTGGGGGTATTAGGATATGGAGGTAAGTAGGAAAAGTTTTTTCACTGTAGAACACCCAGTTATTTTTTCCCCTTGGTTTCTGGGTGGGAACTCAAGCCAAAATTAGGAAGTTGGTGTTAAACCCCTAAATTAGAACCCAGAGCTTGCTGCTGCTGTCCAGGGCCTGGCAGAAGGGTCATATTTACACCATGTTAAGCGTGTGTCAGGAAAAAAGTTGGGTTGCCAGTAAAAAGGTTGCAGGAAAAAAAAATCTTGGGTTGACAACCTTGGTGACCAAAGCTGTACAATCATTCTTTTTTCCATGCAGACATAAAGAAGGAAAGATAGAGATGAGTTAGTAAGTAAACGAGAAGTTCCCACGGTGGGAAGAGGGAATTTACACTAAGGAAAGACCTCCAGATACATAAACACTGAGAGCTTTCTCACTTCATTGTGGAAGGCATTAACTGTCTTCTGCAAGAGCAGAGCCAGTTCTAGTCTTGTCTATTCAAAAAAGATCATGGATGATTCTGCACAAGAGGGAGTGAAATCGGAAGCCCATTGTGCACATCCTCAAGCTCAAATTCAACCAAGAGCTTTTGGGTAGTTTCCACATTCTGTTTTGACAGCTACAGATTGGGGCATCTTTCATTTCCCAATTCTGTTTTTCCTCCATAAGACACAGTTTCTTTTATTTTTCTAAACTGGCTGATCCCAGCATGCTCTTCATCCATGAAGAGAAATAGGAAATGATTTTCTTAGTTAGTCTCTGAATTGACCTGTGGGGTTGATGATCTTGCTAGACTTGGTAACTTTTCTGCTGGCTCAAGGAGTACATGTTTATGCACCTGGGATCATGCAGCTTGAATTATTCTTTTAAACGTTTTCATAGGGTGACAGTGTAACAGAAATCACTAAACAAAATGTACATTGTGTGTGACAGTTAGCAACGGGCCGGTTCACAGATTGTTAAGGGCTATTGAAAGTCACGCTTATGTTTTTCTTCTTTAACATTTTTCAAGGACAATTTGATTGCATTTCCCAGAAAGGTTAATATAAACAATCTGTTCCCCTCATTTTTATGAGAAGCATTTAAAAGTAAAACATCCTGCTGTTATTTCACTATAGTCTATGTTATTAATGGTGGAGGGTACTTGAATAGGCTCTGAATTTTTGCAACTTTGCAGATTTCTAGTGGAATTGCTCAAAAGTCCATTGTCTTCTCTATCCTGAGGAACATTATAAAAGGCACAGGTTTCTCCAGTATTTCTGTGAGCACAAATTGTATGACACCCATCCTTCACTATCAGTGATGAGCGAAGGAACTGAATTTTGAAACTGTTTTAAAGCAGAAGCCTACTCAATTGTCTTAATGTTTAATACTCTACACATTTTTTCTAAGAATTGTGCACTGAAAATATACCATTTTAAGAGTAATTTCTGTATATTTGCCATGCCTATTTGAAGGTAGGACTTAAATCTCCATTGGCAAACCTAGAACCACAGACAGATTTTCATACTGTTTCAAGATCTTTTTCTATTGAGTTTAACTTTTGGTTTATTAAACTGCTTTTATTTAGTTACTAGTATAATAAAATCACTCTTGAAACATAATATCCAGTACTATTTGAACATCGTTCTGATGGTTGGTGTATTCTCACTCTCTTTATGTGAATAGCTTGAATATTGAGCTGTAGTGGGCAAAAATGTTTCCCCCCTTACTAAGTTAAATGCATGATTGCTGTTTTTCATATGATAAAAATAGAACACAAAGGGTGTCACACTGAATTTTATTACCTATTTTTTCTAAGATATGTATTTTCATTTCTGCAGCACAGTCACAACAGGCCAAACTAAGAACTGAGATAAAACTCTGCCTCCACAGAAATCAATGGCATTGATTTGAAATGGGCCAGAATCTCATTCTTTGTGTACTTTATTATACCCTAAAAAGATATAACTACCTGACTTTAATCTTGTTCTTTCAGAGGAGTAAGGTATACTTCATTTTTTATCCTCAACATATACTTACTGTTGGCAGGTTTTAAACCATGCATTAGTCACTAAAACTGAACACATGAAACATTAAATGAATGTGATAATTGTGTCAACATTGTGATAATGTGATAAGAGTAATAATGTGATAATAGTGTCAAGGTTAAGAAATTGTCGTTGCAGGTTGGAGAAAACATCCAGTTTTTTTCCTTAGACTTCTTAATGCCTTTTGCTGCTATGTAACTGAATCTTTGCAGCAGACTTTCTGATGCACAGGCAAATCTTTGTACAGTTGCAGCTGCATAGCTAGTTCTCACCAGCAGAGTCACTATTATGCCTCTAGTAGCTATCAATTGCAGTTTTGCTTTTCCATGTTTTCTGGTATTCCACAATTCGCTTTTATCTGGTATTCTACAATTTCTGGTATTCTACAATTCATTTTTATTCAGTTTTTTGCTGACACACTAGTACATAGGAACAGTAATTAACGGTAGTTCTCCACTGATCCATAAGTAGTTCTCTGTAAATTTATTAAAAGCATATTTTACCATTCTATTGCAGACACTGATGCATATCCAGTCCTATGCCAGGTCACGTGGGGTACTTGGTAGCTGTAGACACTTGAATATAACTAGTCAGTTTACATGTAAAGTGCATTACATCTATACATGTGTACATGTTTGTTTTTATTTAAAAAGAAGTATATACACTGCTTTTAGGAATGATTGGAAACTGCTTGGGAACTTCAGAGTGATGACTTACCATGTTGTTCATGCAGACTTTACATGATTTGCTACAAATTTATTAATAATAAAGAAAGGGAAAAGGAAAAACATAAACCTTCTGGCCTTAAAATTAACTGTGAAAATCAGAAGCCAAAAGGAATTATTTTATTGAAGTGATTAATAATATCATGTCATACAAATCTAGTATGACAGATGCTATGGTGTTAGCATAGCATAAGAACCTGGATAGAACAGAATGATTGAATCTCTTACAGTGCTGAAATGCCATGCTTCACTGAACATAAGAATATGATGTGCATATAAACTGTAGTAGCTGGTCCTCAGCTGTTGTAAATAAATGTAGATACTTCCAGCCCTTTGTTTTCAAATCGTTCTTTGTAATGCTAAATGGTCTGAGGTTTAAAACAATCTGATAGTTGTGGCTAATTATACAAATGCAATGGTGAACCCAATTTGTATTCATATTACCCAAACTAAGTAAACAGATTTTGTGTTTGTATGTGCAAATGGTCAGCTATTTTATATCCAACTTTTAGCTTAAAATCACAGCAGCAGTTCTATTCTATGTCCATACTGCTACCTAAAGCTGTCCCCAAGCCCACAGAGTAGCACACTGACTGCCTACATTAACATTTCCTTATGTTATCCTCTAGCAGCTGCCCCTACCTTGCCTTTTTCTTACAATTTGTTCAGAACTCACTGAGGTAAAGACTGAAATCACAGAAAGTTTACCTGCACCTGAGGTCCAGCCTTCTGTACCCTACCTCTTATCTCTCTGGCATAATACTAGAGTTAAACACAGAAAGAGACAAGTAGTGGGCCGTAGTAGTAGTCGGCATCTGTCTGTCTTGCAAAACAATAGAATTATACTGAGTGAGACATCAGCTTGCCGAACATAATCCTTGCTTGAAAGATAAAGTGAAGCTGGAGTGACCTTTCCAGAGTGCAAAAACCTGGGCGGTGTATATGGTGACACTGAGCTGCCCACACACCAATGTCCTCCATTCAACTTTGTTGAAAGGCAGGTGGCCAGTATGTTTGGAACCAGCTTGGCCACAGGAGGTGCTGCAGTAAAGGAGATCATTCATTTGTCTGTCTATTGGGGCTGCACTCCTAGAGTGGCTGCCAACCAGAGTTAAAGAGCCCAGTCTACTCTATCATGGAGTGGACTTCACTTCCACAACTTTCTGGTGGCATTTTCTCCACCAGGGGTAAAACTAGTACCCCCTAAGGTGCTTTTCTACACAAAGCCATTCACACCCTGGAGTTTGCCAGGTCATTTAACCGCCATCCAGCACTCTGTGAAGAACGTAGCAGGTAGTTCTGTCTACTGTAAGTAATGATAGCAGGCAGATCTGACCTGACCTGCATTAGCACCAGTACAGTGGCCAGACTATTTCCTAAAAAGGCTCAAACAGATCCCTTCTAAGACTTCATCAGCCCATGACTTGTTTTTCCTTCCATATTTGTTATACTCCTGTAGCAAGGCTAACTTTGAAGGGCAGAAACAATTCTAAGTAGCAATTTAGATATACCCCTAATTGTACATGTATTTTTGGATACATCTATAGATTTCTGACGTTCTGGAAATTGGGCCCTACACACACACGCACACACACACTTAATATAGAATATAAATATATAATATATTAACATATATAATACATTTGTATAATATATGTTCTATTTTACATGTGTTATCATAATTTCTTCTTTGCCATACTTTTGAACATACTGGGAAAATGTCAAAGTAGTTGAACTTTGAGTGATCAACGAAAAAATAGGCTCCCATTGAAACATTTGGCCAGTCATCCAACCCTAAATTTTCAAAAATAACAAATATTTGGTGCCTCAAATGACTTAAATCACTGAAAGGAATCTGATTTTCAAATGCTGTGTTCTCAATCCTTTCTAATAATCAGGCTCCTATGAAGGGCTTCACTTGGGTAGAAACTAAGGCAGCCACAATCAGTAGGCACTTTTAGACCCTGCTATTTTTTGTATTTTTCAAAAAAAGGAGAAAGACAGCATCTTCCATTACAGTTAAAAGATCAGAGCCTATATACTAGCAAGAAACTCTAGTATACCTTGATAAGTGTTCCTTATATAAGTGAAATCTTCCAAAACCTTTTGTCTGCTCTATGAAAACCTGCTACAAGACAGCTAATATACCTAAAATATACTCCCAACTCCCCAAGACTTACAAATCATCTGGTTTAAAAGAGCGCTCTCCAAGCATACTTCACAAAGTTTTCCATTTTGCCCTCCCAGGCAGCCTAGCTAATGCTGATGGCAATAAATAACACTGGAAAGGAAATTCTGTGTCAACTAGGAAGGTTAAAAAAACTGACTGAAGAAATGTATGAAAAGTATAATTTATTGCCCCTTAGCATCTGCTTTTATCTGTATCCTTTTGAGAACAAATTAACAAGCTTTGCCTATCTCCATATGCTTCATTCTGGGGATTATCATTGCTGTGAAGGTACATGTTTGTTAGGTCCATAATAACAAACATGTATGTTTGTTAAACACTGGAGAATGTGAGGATTAAATGTTGATGATACTTTTACAATATGATAAATCGCTGCAGGAGAAGAGAAATATTTTAAAAGCTGCAAGGGATTTTTTCCTCCACTGAAAGAAGCTCAAAGCCCAATATTTTATGCATACCCTTTAGGTCATAAAAACAGCTGCTTTCAAAATGTAGATGATACCCATATGCTTAATAAAATCACCCTGTATAGGTCGGTAATGAATTTGCATTATTTTTAACAATTCTAAAATTAAATTTTATTGCCAGAAACAGTATGAAGGTGACTTTTATTCCTATGAAGAGATTTCCTTTTTTTTTTTGGTTACCATATATAAATATGAAAGATTTAGACAATTTAGATCCATATCCACTCTTGGATCTTAAGGGTAAATTTGCAATAAATGTAGGGAATAGTAAAATCTGGTCTGCATTTCCAGTGAACAAGTACTATAGGGAAAAAACATAACCCTGAACTGAATTTGGTGAACAAATTTTAAGCCAAACAAAATTCCCAAGGCAGTAATTTAAAAAAATATATGTATTTGTGCTGTAGATTTAACATCTAATGCTGAAGTTATTTCTGCACTAATGAGAAAGGAAACCAATAACCATATACCTAACTAGGATTTTACATTAATTTAAATCAGATTCAGTCATGACCAAAGTTCTGCTGAAAATGGCTATAAATGACTGTTAGCTTGTGCTGAAGAAAGCACATCTATATTATATCACTTCCCTTGAAATTTCAATTTTCTCATTGCAGAATGGGTTTAATAACAGTTCTCTAATAGAAACCTCTGAGGTTAAGTTAATTAATGTTTGTGTTGTGCTTAGGGACGCCCATTGATGATGCACAGGGGATACATGTGGGTTCATGTGCACCCCCTAAACTTGGTGGTGCACACCCTGCAAAAAGACGCCACAGACACTACCAGCGGTGCCTGCAGGCAGCTACTGCTTGCCACTCCCCCCTTCACCGCCAACACTGCTGGCGGCATCTGTGGGTGGTCCCCAGTTGCTGCTGGCTGCCATCGCCAGCGGCATCTGTGGGTGGTCACCACTCACCTCCGCTATGCTCCCGCCACCAACAGGACTGCTGCCACTGCCTGCAGGAGCTCGCTGGGTGTCCTCCCCCCCCAACCTCCTGGGTCATGCATCATTCATGGGGATGCCAATACAAGTATAGAAAATTAAAAAGTAGACATGCAGTGTTCTATAAGTACAGTGTCTGGACAAACATAGATGACCAGACTGATGAATGTATATAGCAGAGGACAAGGAACATGAAACCTTTATCTCCACTGTACATTCATGCACAGGTGCAACCTGAATCCTGAAGTTTGTACTCCCTATAACAAACACCCCCGAGTGAATAAAGGACCCAGCCTGTCTGCACTGGCTGGCATGAACAAGTATGAACATTGCACCTTTAAAGAGGCAGTGAAAGCAGCTCCCTTCAGTGTGCGTCCTCAGTTTCATTCTGACTGTATAAATCTTATAGGCTGTGTACAGACATTCATGGAGGTTAGGGGGAAGTTAGATGACATTAAAAATGGCCACCCAATCTAATTTAGTTTGCCCACCTTACACTAGTTAGGTGGATCTACATGCAAACTGTACAGAAGTTCAGGACAGTTAGACTACATCAAAGGAACACTTAACTAAGATCGGGGTGGGCATTTTAGATGGATTTAACTTAGCTTGGGTCCAGTGAGACTGATCTAACTGAACCTCTGTACAAGTTCCATCACAGCCATAGTGGATAGCCCAGCCGCTGGGCCCAGCCCCAAAAATGTGCTTTTCCTACCTGCACCCTGGCACCAGGCTCTTTTTAGCCACCCAGACCCTCTCCCCTCTCCCTAGATGGACAACTCTCCCCCCAGAGATCAGCCAGCCCCCCTGCCTCCCAGTCTACCAAACCCCCCATCCCACAAGCTGCTCCCAGTACTGGTTTTATCAGCATTCACTGATGCCAAGAACTGAGGAAGTAAGTCAGGATTGGCAGAGGTTTGGGAAGGATGGGGGGTAGGTTTGCCAGGGGGGTTGTCTATCTGTGGGTGGATGGGGGGTTGGGGAGCTAAGAATATATCCTGATTCCAGGGGTGGGTGAGAGAGCAAGACCCTGTGAGTCCCCCTGATCCTGACAAACCCTCTTGGACTCCAGGAGAGGGGTCTGCCTGTCCCCCCAATCCCTGCTACAGACTGCCTGCCTCCCAGTCCTCCTACAGACCCTACCTGCCCCTCTGTTTCACCTACCAGAACCTGCTTGCCCGCTGGTCTCCCCACCCCTCCCTGCTAGCACCCTCCCTCCCCATACCAACTTACTTTAGATTGGGTAGCTATTTTTAATGTTATCTAACCACCCCCTAACCTACAAAATGTCTGTACACAGCTGTAGAGTTGAATATCCTGGGTCCATCTACACATGCAAGTTTACTGCGCAGTAACTGAAATTACTGCACAGTATGGGTGCACGTCTACATGTGCGCACCTGTATGGCACAGTAAGTATGGTGACTTATGCTGACTTGAGCATAAATTTGATACCTGTATCACGCAAGTATCAAATTTTTATGCCTCATTAGATACTATGCAGTAACGTACATGTAGAGTCCTTACTGTGTAATAACACTGTGTGTGTGGACTGACTTGGGAATAACTTTAGTCCCAAATCAGTCCACACACAGCATTAATGTGCTTTAATGCCTGCAAGTGTAGATGCTGGCCTAGTCCCACTTACTGCACAGTAACTTATTACACAGTAAATTTAAACTGGTATAAATGCATGTGTAGACACCCCGCTCTGTAGCTTCTTTATATGGCTGTGGTTTACAAAGCCATAACATTGCCTATAACATATACAGAGTACATGGGATGTTTTAGAGACAATTAAACATGTTTCTGGATTATGGAGGTCACAGAAACCTCATACACCGAAGAACAGGATATTTCTAAACATATACTATACATGTGGATTTACTGTTAACATGTTCAGAAAGAGCCTATGTGACATTGATTTTTGATGTGCATCTCCAAACAAAATAACCTGTCCCATACAAAATTAGATAAAGATCCCTGTTGTTGTTTCCTTTCTCTCTGACACTGCTTCCTCTTCTGATACTGAGGTATCCAGCATAACTACTAGCTTGTATGCCCAGCTGACTTCAAAAGAGACTCTGTTTCAGATTACCAGTCTGTAGAATTCAACTATTTTGAATGTAGTCAGAGGTCATTGTACTGTTGCAGTCAATGGATCTAAGTCCCCAAAGCAGATAAGAATCCTGCCCTGCCCTCCCCACAACTTTTGGTACCCCTTCTCTCTTTCCCTCTGTGCAACACACTCACCTACCCTCCCATCCCCTCTCTACTCCCCCCGCCTCCCTCACCCTCTCTACTTACACTTCTGGGCACAAGGAGACGGAGTTGTCACCACAACTGTTCCTGGCGCGCCTGCCATGCTTCAGGTGAGGCTGCAGGGAGTAGCTGCATAGAAATCTGGGTTTGGCCAGTGATAGTGGCAGTGGCAGGTGGGTTTCTCTCACTAAACCAGCTCCCAGGATGGTAGAGAACACCTACAGGACACCAGGCAGAGAAGAGGAACCCATCTGCTACTGCCACCGCTGGTTCTCCTTACTCATCCTGGCTTCCTGCACAGCCCACCGGGAGTGGGACAGGAGCAGGTCTGGGGTAGCCAGAGACAGCAGGGATAGCAGCAGCAGGGGGAAGCAGGATGAAAGGCGAGAAGATGTTGTGCTGATGTGCCACAGGGGAAGGGAGGGGATGTCAAGAGTTGGGAGTGGGATTCTTTCTTGCTTTGGGACTTACAAAAAGTCCCCAGCTGCTGCTCCTACAGTATAGTCTGAAAGGGATGTATGACTGCACCACTGCACTCAGTGCAGATCTCCCCCTTTCTGTGGCTACATTTATAGCTATACGTATATCTATATGTATATGTGACTGGATTGGGGATGGATAAAGAGATAGACTGATTCATCTAGATCCCTCATCTACCTCTCTCTATGTCTAGAAAAATATACGTGCTCTTTGATATGTCAAAATGCAAATGATTTTACATACTGAGCTACTGATAACCTGCAACAACCTTTACATTGTAACAATATACTAGCTTTAAATTCTGGAAGATTTATTCAGGTCTCCATATTTAGTATCAGATTTCTATTTTGACAGGGAAAAGTCCTCTCAAGAAGCATTTGGAAACACTGTGACAGTTCATATAAACCAGTGAATAATGAGTAAATTTATGAGTGGAATTGAGAATCTTACAGATCTTGGTTGAACTTATGTGGAAATGACTCCAAACTTGTTGGATTTTCATGTGCCCAGATACAACAGCTCCCCTCCTCAGCAAACTTGGGGGACTAGAGGGCCAGAACCATAAATAGGTGGAGTAGGAGAAGCCTGTCTGCCCAATACTTGCAATTTCCTGTCAGATTACTTAGTAGCTCTGTCTGTTTATAACATTTTGAGCTCTGCTATTGAGATCTTGTCCATTTTCAATGAATCTCCCTTTGAAGATTGGGAGTGGTGCATGTGTGTGAGGTTGTGTATGTAGGGAAATGTAGCAGGGTAGTTTTTTTAATGACATATCGTATGTCTCTACTGTTATTGTGGACATCACTTTGTATCTATATACACTATAAGGCATGCAGGGCAAAACCTGACCCACAAAGAGCAAATTAAAATTGTAAAGATCTAGATTCCCCCAGGAGGCACATTACTGAGTGTGATGGAACATGGGTTTTATTGTCATTTAAAATGTTTTAAATAAATGTGTTCATGTTATTATAATGTTGCGTGCCTCAGATTCCTCATAAAACTAGTACACAGGAAAAGGTATAAAACAGTCCCTCCTAAGTGCCACGGCTTCCTACCTACGACAAGGCAAGAGGAATCTTCAGCATCAGTAGTCAAGTCCTGACTTCAGTAGCCTTCTTGACACATCAACAAGTTTGGGGAAAAGGTGATACACCTAGGAGGCTTGGGAGAAATTAGTATGACAGAGAACAAAGGAGCAAGGAAACAGGGTAAGGACCTGAAAGCATGGGTCAGTCTGAAGAGAGAGACCACTTGAGCAGTTTTGGGGCTTCTGACTGGAAAGGGAACAGATGAATAATTTTGGGGTCTCCCCCTTTTTTTAGAAGCCATGCCTGAGCTGACCTCAGGAAGCAGCCAGAGAAACAAGAGAAGGCCAGGGATGTCAAGGGGTTTATGACACTGTGTTTTCTTGTATTGATGGATAACTCATGAACTACGGAGATAGGAAATTTTCCACCAGCAACTTCAGCTCAGTGAATTCAAAGATGAACATCTCCCATCATCACAAATAAAAGATTACAGTTTATATGGCTGTTACTTACTTAGCTATCAAGTCAGTCAGGGAAAATGTTTTTATTTTATTTATTTATTTGTTTGTTTTTCGCTGGTATCACTGAGGAAGTTTTAAAGCCAAGATTATCAAAATAAAATTGGAATGTGTAATTTTTGGCAGCAGTATTTGACTCAGGCCAGTTTTTTTTACACTCATAATACAATTTTATAAATGCTCAGAATCCTTTTTTTGGAAAATTTCAGAATCCATTTACAAAACTATAAATGCTCAGAATCCATTTTTGAAAAAGGTGGAATAAATTTCCAAATAAGGCACCAAATAAGCAGTACACCAAAATCTATATTTAGGTACTTCAAGAAATGGCCTGATATTTGGATCATTGATATGCATGATAAGCAGCTCCCATGGAAGTCAATCTTGGCCTGTGATCTAAGAAAACCTAGCTGGAGGAAATTAATAAACACGCAAGTTCAAATTCTTAAAGGGAAAAAACAACTTATTTGATAATAAATGTAACTGTCTTTTATAACCAGTTTATTTTCTCTCTGACCTGATTTAAATGATGTATCTCCCCTGATGAGAATGTCATTTAGGAAAATAATTTCTTGGAAGACCTACAGAGCCAGATTCTCATCTGTGCCCAATAAATACTTAGTTAGGCTGTGAAGGGGGAAAAGGTCATATAATAGCTCTGGTCCAACTCTTTGTGGTTGAAATACACCAGGCTGATTTGTTTAGACTCACACCCTAGGTTCATGTGCTTTAAAATTCCTCTTTGGCCTGGACAGACTCAAAAACGGTTTCCTTCCTTGGCCCTAAGCCTCATTCCCTGAGCATACATTCTCTGTTTAGTGGAGTGATACTCAGTCAGGGTGCGGGGCACTCTGAGTTGCCTTGAGATCATTTCAAGGGTGCTATGGGGTGCCATGCATTGTCAGCACTGTTAGGTATTCAATAGGGCTGTATGAAATTTCACCAAGTGTTTCATTTCAAAGCTGTATTGTCACATTTCAAGCTCAAAACAGCAAAACTGAAACGAAATAAAAAGCATCAACACAGCTTTGAAACAAAATGAGGGCACTCGAAAAGTTTTAAAACATTATGAATTTTGAAGCAGCCCACTGGTAGGAGGCAGGGGAGAGCCAGGGCTGTGCTCCGAGCCGCTCCACAGCCCCATGTAGCTCAGCCCGGCAGGGAGTGCACCCCTGGCTGTCCCTGCCTCCTGCTGCCAGGTTGCGTTCCATGGGGCTGGCGGAGCCAGTTGGAGCGCAGCACGGGCTCTGCCTGCCTCCCGCCTCCAGGCTGCACTCCGATTAGCTCCGCCAGCCCCATGGAGCTCAGCCCGGCAGCGGGAGGTGGAGTGCAATGGGACAGCAGCAGCATTTGTCTTCCCCGATGCTGGGTGCAGGCTGTGCCCAGCACTGGTCCCAGGTGGCAGTGGCAGCTTCCTGTCATCCAGCATATATTTGGGGGCCCGCAGCCACGGGAGGAGTCCGACACAACCCAGAAACCCTCCCAGGGGTGTGAGCTCCCAGATCTGCACCCCAGATGAGAGGAGGCTCAGGCTGCCTCTCCCACCTGGGACCGGTGCTGGGTGCGGACTACACGCAGCACTGGACACTGGACTGCCGTAGTTTGAGCCTCCTCTTATCCGGCATACAGATCCAGGGGCTTGTGCCCCAGGGAGGGTTGCCAGGCTCTGCCACACTCTTCCCCAGGGTGCAAGCTCCCAGATCTGTACACCAGGTGAGGGAAGGCTGCCACTGCTGCTTGGGACAGGTGGCAGCAGCAATTTTCTCTGGTGCTGGGTGCAACCTGCACCCAGCACGAGTCCCAGATGACAGGGCAGTCTCTTCTCATCCGGGGCACAGATCTGGGGACTTGCACTCCTGGGAGGGCTGCCAGGCTGTGCCGGACTCCTCCCAGGGGTGCAAGCCCTGAATCTGCACTGGATGGGAGGAGGCCCAGGCTGCGGCAGCAGCAATTTTGTCTGATGCTGCATGCAGTCTGTGCCCAGCACCAGGCCCTGGTGGGAGAGGCAGCCTGAGCCTCCTCTCATGCGGGGCACAGAACCAGGGGCTTGCACCCCCGGGAGGGCTGCTGGGCTGTGCCGGACTCCTCCTGGGGGTGTGAACCTCCGGATCTGTGTGCTGGATGAGGGGAGGCTGCCGCTGCTGCCTGGAACAGACAGCAGCAGGAATTTTCTCCTGTGCTGGGTGCAACCCAGCCCTGGTCCCAGATGACAGGGCAGCCTCCTTTCATCTGGGGCACAGGTCCAGGGGCCTGCACCCCTAGGAGGAATCTGGCACAGCTGCACAGCCCTCCCAGGGGTGCGAGCCCCTGGATCTGTGTGTCAGATGACAGGAGGCTGCTGCTGCCAGCAAATTTTGCTTTCAAGACTTTGAGGTGCAGTTTCTGAGAAACCTCTGCACCTATAACCTCCTTGAAACTTGGCAGGCTTCATGTCCTGAGATGGGGCTACCATCCCTGCAATTTGCATCCAAATCACACAACAAATGACAAAGTTTTAGGCACTTTCATTATTCCCCATTATAGCCTATGGGCAAAATGTCAAACTTGTCAAAATAGCGAAACAATTTCAATGACACGAAATGGGACAGAACTTTGAAACAAAACGAAATGGCGAAACAAAACACCGTCCCTTCAAAATGGCAAAATGGTCGTCAAAACAAAATGACGGTGTTTTGCACAGCCCTAGTGTGCAAACATGTTTAACATTATAAACTCAGATATTTCAAATAGAAATCCAGTGTCAAAAACATTCTGACCCATTGTGGTCTTTCTGAGTTCTTTGAAACAAAAGAATTGCTCTATTATTTTCTGTACTTAAAAACTAAGTGAAAACTAGCAACTGGCATTTTCTGAGGGATATCTTGAGTCTACAGAGGAGTGTCAAGTGTAAAAATGTTTAGAACCGCTAATCTAGTGATCCTTCTCGGAAGTGAATCCAGTTACCCAACGTCTCAAGACCAAAGCTGAGCACCCCAAAACTCATCAGTTTCCTAAGTACACCCTTCAAAGAGCACCACTTTTGTGAATACCCTGGTTTATAGTTTACCCCTTCATGAAAATGCCATGAGAAACAAATAGGCATAGACTTCACAGAAGGGTTTAAAAACAATAACTAGTTACTTTAAACAGAATAAAAGATATACAAGTCCATGCAAAATTAGAATTATTGCTATGCATCTCCTTGACAAAGCTGCATCACAGTTCTTGAGAATTCTTTGAAATTCAGTCAGAAACCTCTAAAGAGGCCAGGATACTTTCTATTCCCCCTTCTCTACCTGAACCTGAACTTGTTTCTAGTGATTGTCTCTTCTCCCCTTCTAAAACATCTGGTAAGTAAGTTTCCTTTTATAACTGTCAGGAGACCCCTTAATCAGTCTCAACTCCACCCCCCGCATCCCATTATTAAAATCTCCTATCATGCAACTTGTTAGTTGTTCCCAACCTACCTAGAGCACACACTTGAAAAACTGTCCTTGTCTTGGGTAGCAGCCAGTTTTTGTTCAAATGCTCTTCCATTTGAATGGATGATCATCAAAGTTTAATAAACTTTATTATTACATTTCTGCACAATACAAGAAACTTCTCCTGATACCTTCAGTATGTTTCAACTGAATACAGAGACTACAGAGCCATGATCAAGGCACATAAAATGATTATAATCAAAATGGTGCTCAAAAAATGAAATAAGAGTTTAGTAGAGATCCATACAGAGAGTACATACAAAGAGAATTAATTAGGCCTCCCAAATCATTATAGAACACAAAGGAGATATCTGTTTGAACCTGCATCTGGGCCTAGCTTTAGCCTGGTTTTTAGTACAGGCTACTCAAACCTGCATCTAAAGTAAAGGCTCCAAGGTCTTTTTCCAGTAGCTGGGAGTTCACAGCACCTAGATACACTCTGGCTGTGGCCCCTTTATCCTGATAATAAGTAGGGCTGTGTGAAGCTTTGGCAGCTGATTCAATTCGGAGGAGAATCAGCCTGATTTGGCGACCAAATCTCTAAATCTGAATCAACTTGGGGGACCTATTAAGACCTATTCATCAAATTGGAAGCCTCCAAATCGATTTGGAAAAGATTCAGTGCCATTTCAGAGATTCAGCCATATACTAAACAGGCAGCAGTACTTACCATGCTGGACACAGCTGCTTCCAGCTGGTAAGTCTGCTGTGGTGGATGGAGGGGGGAGGGAAGGGGCACGGGGGAGGGAGAGATTGGGGTTGGGGCTGGGACAAGCTGTCCAGCCAGGGCAGCGGGGTGTGGGACTCGGGGTCAGGTGGCATGAGATGTTGGCATGGCAATGCTGGGATTGGGGGTTGTGCCCTGCTGCCACTTGCCCAGCTGAGGTGGGGGGGGGGCACAATGCAGGCGCAACTCAATCCAGGCAGAAGGGGGCAAGCAGGAGCAGGGCATAGCCCACTGCATGCCCAGCCGGGGCAGGCGGGCATGGGATGCAGGCACTGCCGCCACTTGCTCAGCCAGAGAGGAGGGCAGGTTTGGGATGCAGCATGGCAGCGCTGGAAGTGGGGGCTATGCCCTGCTGCCACTTGCCCCCTTCTGCCCAAAGCAAGCCGCACCTACATTGTGTCCCCTCTCCTTGCCCCAGCTGGGCAAGTGACAGCAGGGCATAACCTCCATTCCCAGCACTGCTGCTCCCACATCCCTGGGGCAGCAGTGGGGTGCAGGATGTGGAAGCAGTGGAAGTTGCTGTGAGTGGGGGCTCTGCCCTGCCACTGTTTGCCCAGCCAGAGCAGGGGGACATGCAGGTGCTGCCACCACTTGCCAGCTGGGGTGGGGAGAGGTCAGGATGTGGGCACCAGAGAATGCGCTGGAAGTGGGGGCTCTGCCCTGCTGCAGCTTGCGCAGCCAGGACAGGGGGAGGGGGTGTGATGCAGGTGCGGCTCACTCCAGGCAGAAGGGGGCAAGTGGCAGCAGGGCATAAACCCCATTCCCAGCACTGCCACATCGCCCCACCCTGGCTGGGCAAGTGGCGGCAGTGCCCACATCCTGTGCCCCCCCACCCCCGCCCTGGCTGGGCAAGTGGTGGGCTATGCCCTGCTGCTGCTTGCCTCCTTCCACCTGGAGCAAGCTGCATCTGCATCGTGCCCCCTCCCACCACACCCCAGCTGGGCTGGGCAAGTGGCAGCAGGGCATAGCCACCATTTCAAGCACTGCCTTGCCCGCATCCCGTGAACCTTCTCCCCAAGTCCCACAGCTTGTCTCAGTCCAATCCCTCCCTCCCCCATGTCCTTTCCCTCCCCTCTCCACTCACCAGAACAGACTTACCAGCTGGAGACAGCTGTGTCCAGTGTGGTGAGGACTGCTGCCTGTTTAGTCTATGGCTGAATTTCCAAAGCGGGACCAAATCTTTGGATCTGATTCGGCTGAATCAAATTGGGACAGTGATTCAAATCTCCCAAAATGAATCGCTGTCCCTTCGATTTGGCTGAATCTGAATCTGAAGCGAATACTTGCCACTTCACACAGGCTTAATAATAAGCTCTACCTGAAAAGTGTATGGGGTCAATAATTACTGCTAAGTCAGTCTGGTCTGCAGCTCTTTTGTGCTCATGGACTGCCAAAAAGGAACTGCTACACATTGGAAAATGCCATTGCAACTGTGTCAGATCTACTCTGGCAGCAGCACCCCTGTGGCTGGGCTCCTTGGGAACTGACCTGGATGCCCTTCTGCTCCACCCTGATACATACATTGGGTGCAAGGCTGTGCAAAAGCTCTTGTGGGCTGGGGAATAGCATTCTACTCACTTAATTTGCATCCTAACCCCCAAATACACTGTTGGGTAGGCCCAGCTCCTATGGCCAGGAAGGGGAAGAACATGGATGCCCTTTCCATGGCAAAGACTCCCAGGGGGTTTTGTTTAAGAGAGCTGTGTATAAGGTGTTATATTGGCCTGGGAATTACCCAAAGGAACATCAGATCAGTAGGCTAAGAAGGCTCTCTGTATAAACAAGCTCTATAAGTTTAACTCCTTGTTCTTTTGAGATTAACACATAGTGCCAGGAGTGGGGTACACATAGTACCAGGAGTGGGGTAACATAGTACCAGGAGTGGGGTAACACATAGTACCAGGAGTGGGGTACCAAGAAAGACAGAAAAATGGAGCATCTCAGAATTCCAGAGGAGTTAAAGATGTCTAGCAATGCAGCAGAAAAATGGAAAGAATGTAAGCAGAGCTTCACCATATATATGATGGCCAGTGGAGCTACAGAGAAGGAAGATTCACTCAAGATAGATATTTTTTTCAACATAGCAGGCCCAGAAGCTCTGTCTCTTTATAATAGCCTACAACTGTCAGAAACAGAACAGAAAAGCTATGGCACAGTAATTAAAAAGTTTGAGGATGATTGTATACCCAAACAAGATGAAACCTTTGAATGGTATAATTTCCACATGAGACAGCAGAAAGAAAGTGAAACAATAGAGGAGTTTGTCAAAGACCTCAGACTGCTGAGCCAGACATGCAGCTTTGGAGACCTAAAAGAGTCCATGATCAGAGACCAAATAATATTAGGTATAAGGGATACAAGCCTCAGGAAAAGACTGCTTTAGAATCCTTAGCTTAATTTGGAAAAGGCAGTTAGAATGAGTGCTGCAACAAATGCAAAATATTCAATTACTTTGCAAGAGTTAGAAGAAAGGACCAGAATGCACCACACAAGAAACAGCAGGTTCATGCTCTATGCAGTGAGGAAGAGGAAGAATTCCTCATTGGCACAATGCAAGGAGTTCTTTCTTCTGACAATCTGAACAATCCCCCTGGACACTAATGGACTAATGGCAACTTTTAAATTGGATACAGGGGCACAGGTCAATGTAATACCATAATACATTATTCAAAAAAATGAAAACTAAACCTGTGTACTGTGAGAATAAGAAAGTGAGACTTAGAGCATATAATGGGAACATGAATGCAACTAAGAGTGCTCATGCATTGCATGTTAGACACAAGGGTAATATAGTAAAAATTCAGTTTGTAACAGTCCCAGAAAAACTAGTGCCAATTAGGTTGCAAACATGTAAAACTCTAGGTTTGATTAAGAGAATGGAGACCATTGAGGGACTAGAGAGCAAGAACAAAGAAGAGGAGTTTTATGATGTGTTTCAAGGCATGGGGAAAATGTCAACTGAGTAAAAGATAGACTTAAGAAAACCAAATACTTCTACCATACATGCTCCAATAAATGTTCCCCTTGTACTAGGGGAGATACGGAAAAAGGAATGAGACAGATTAGCTAACATGGACTTAATAGAAAACAGTAGAGCAACCAACTGCTTGGGTTCATTCACTGGTCATAATAGAAAAAAAAAGATGGATCCTTGAGATTGTGTCTGGATCCTAAGCAAATGAGCAGGTACATCAAGAGGGAGCATTTTCCCATTCCCACCAGAGAAGAGGTTTTTGGTAATGTGGCGGAAACTAAATATTTCTCCACTTTGGATGTCTCTTCTGGGTTTTGGCAATTTCCGCTAGAAAAGAATAGCACTAGATTCACTAGCATATCTTCAGTATGCCCTTCAGAAGGTATCAGGTATCCGGGTTGTAGTCATATTGGTCTAGAGGCAAAAGGAATCAAAACTCATGGAAGAAGTGATATCTTCTATTAGATCAACTAGATATTTGCAAACAAAATAAAATAAAATAAAATAATTTGTTTGCAAATAACTAGTTGGTCTAATAAAATATATCATCTCTTCCACTAGTTTTGATTCCTTCAGAAAGTATTGCTTTTATAGGCTTACTTTTGGACTGTGTTCTGCATCTGAATTATTTCATAGAAAAGTGCAACAAATTTTTGAAGGTCTTGATGGTTTATGGTTTATATTGATGATGGTCTATGGTTTATAGACCATGAAGTTCTCTGGTTTATATTGATGGTTGTGAGCGGGACTGTGATCCTTGCTGCGTCTCCCTGCTGTACTCGGCTTCCATGACTTAGATCAAAAGGAAAGAAAGGAGATCAGTGGTCTTTTATGGCTAAGGATCAAATAAAACCGCCCAGATGGAACATACTTTATGCAGGTTTATTTCCCAAAGAAAAGTAGCACAGAAACAGTAGTCTCACCAATTACTGCATTAGCGAGACATGTCTGAGTTGCTGAGCAGCTTTCACAACACCGGATGACTCTCCAGTTACATTGTAACACTCAGCATTCTAAGCATTGATTGTCTTATTTTCAGGGTACATTCCCATGCTTCTAGCTTCTATTGAGTGCTAGGAGCAGTCTCAGTTATCCTCCTGCTCCCCGTGCCACCACTCGTGGCAAAGCTGTGGATCTGGGGTCGGGCCTTGGTCCAGCCTGGGTTCCTCTTGCCCACCCATCATCCCAGGATATCTATCACTGCTTGAGATTCCCCTGCTGAGCTGCTATGGCATGTCTCAGCTCTCCTCATGCTCACCAGGATCGCCAGAGTAGGAAGGTAAGCAGCCTGACTGGCATATTTTCTTCTGAAGTTCCATAGTCCGGACATCTATCCCAGGTCGTCAGACGGACTCCTTGTCTCTCTCACTTTGTCTTGTGCCTGAAGGCAAAAGGTATCTGTCTCGTCACCGAATATATACTGGCCATGGCGGGCTAATTACCCGGTCCTGCACCGGGTGTGTAATGCCTCCACGTGGCAAGGGGCATCGTCGGGTCAGACATGCCCGATCTTGCCTTAGTAACAGGGCTCCTGTCTGAGTCCCTGTTACAATGATGTATTAGTTAGACCATGAAGGTCTATGGTTTATATTGATGATGAATTAGTTTGAGGAAATACTATGAAAGAACATGACTTGAGGCTAAGAAAGGCACTAGAAAGAGCTCACAGAGCAGGTTTGAACTGAACAAACAAAAATGCAAATCCAGGGTCAAAGAAATAACGTCTGGGATAAAAGCTCTCCAAGAAAGGGGTGCAAATTGATCCTCCAAGGGTTAAAACTATTACAAACATGCCACCCTCTATGAATAAGGAAGCAGTGTAAGGATTACTGGAAATAATCAATTTTGTAGGAAAAATATCTACCTAACTAGCAGAGCAGATCAAATAACTTAGATCACTTTTACAAATGAATGCTCAGTGGATTTGGGAACATGAACATGAAGCTGAACTTAAAAACTTGAAGGAAAAAACAATGAAAGCTCTGGTACTAAAATACTGTGACCCTGAAAGACCCATTAAAATGTCAACAGATGCTTCTAAAGCAGGCATTGGAGCAGCTTTGCTTTGAAAACATGGGGATAGCTGAAGACCAGTAGCATATGAATCTAGGGCACTGTCAAATTGAGAAAAAGTTTAACTCTGCTATATGACTGTAAGAAATTTCATATATTCATCTATGGGAAGCCTGTGATAGCTGAAACTGATCATAAACCTTTGGTAACTATAGCAAAGGAAGGGTTATCAGACATGGCACCCAGATTACAGGGATTTTTCTTTTAACTGCAAATGTATGCTCTGGACATATAGTACATACCAGGAAAACATCTACTTGTTGAAGATACATTGCCCAGAGCATATGACAACAGAAAATGACAGAATTCCAGACTCAGGCCTAGTACATGTTAATCTTTTTAAAAAAGTGATTCCCATCACAGATATGTGGGCACTAATTGCAGAAGCTACTGCTCATGATACCACACTACAAAAAGTGATAACAGCTATTTGTGCTGGTTGACCTAGGAAACATACACCTAGCACCTAGTCTCAGGTCAGGGAAGATCTGTCAGTACTGGATGACATTTTGGTCAAAGGCTCACGACTTGTTGTTCCAGCAGTGCTAAAGCAAGACGTGTTAAACAGAATACATGAGGGATATCTAGGCATTGAAAAATGCAAAATAGAGCAAGGGCTGCTCTATATTGGCCCAACATAAATAATAACATAGAAGATGCTGTAAAGGCTTATACAACATGCCTAAAGTACAGATCAGTGCAAAGAAAAGAGCCCATTATGGTTATGGAGGAGTCTGGAGCTCCATGGTATCAAGAGGGAATTGATTTATTCATGCATGCAGGAAAAAATTATGTATTCATGCTGGATTATTATTCTTATTATCCTGAAATGGAAAGGCCCAGGGCGGAGTAGGACCGCTACTGAATGGGCAAAAGCAATTGGTGACAGACAGGGGGGCAAGGCTGAACTCCTCAATGAGCTCTTTGCCTCAGTGTTCCTAAACGAGGGGCAAGACAAGTCTCACAATGGGATTGTAGAGAGACAACAGCAGGGCACCAGACTAGCAAGCGTTGACCCTGAGATATTGCAGAGTCACTTGGAAGAACTGGATGCGTTTAAGTCAGCAGGGCTGGATGAGCTCCATCCGAGGGTACTGAAGGCACTGGCTGATGTCATTGCACAGCCACTGGCAAGAATATTTGAACACTTGTGGCGCATGGCCCAGGTCCCGGAGGACTGGAAAAAGGCCAATGTGGTCCCTATTTTCAAGAAGGGGAGGAAGGAGGATCCAAGCAACTACAGGCCAGTCAGTCTCACCTCCATCCTTGACAAAGTCTTTGAAAAGATTATTAAGGCTCATATATGCAAGAGCCCAGGAGGAAAAATTATGCTGAGGGGAAACCAGCATGGGTTCGTAGCAGGTAGATCATGCCTGACTAATCTAGTCTCTTTTTACAACCAGGTTACAAAACACCTGGATGCAGGAGTAGGGGTTGACATCGTCTACTTAGACTTCAGGAAGGCCTTCGATACAGTATCCCACCCCATACTGGTGAACAAGTTAAGAGGCTGTGACTTGGATGATTACACAGTCCAGTGGGTGGCAAATTGGCTAGAGGGTCAAACCCAGATAGTGGTGGTGGATGGGTCAGTATCGACCTGGAAGGACGTGGGCAGTGGGGTCCCGCAGGGCTCGGTCCTTGGACCGATACTCTTCAATGTCTTCATCAGTGACTTGGACGAGGGAGTGAAGTGTACTCTGTCCAAGTTTGCGGATGATACAAAACTGTGGGGAGAAGTGGACACACCGGAGGGCAGGGAACAACTACAAGCAGACCTGGACAGGTTGGATAAATGGGCAGAAAACAACAGAATGCAATTCAACAAGGAGAAATGCAAAGTGCTGCACCTAGGGAGGAAAAATGTCCAGCACACCTACTGCCTAGGAAATGACCTGCTTGGTAGCACGGAAGTAGAAAGGGATCTCGGAGTCCTAGTGGACTCCAAGATGAACATGAGTTGTCAGTGTGATGAAGTCATCAGAAAAGCTAACTGCACTTTATCGTGCATCAGCAGATGCATGACGAACAGATCCAAGGAGGTGATACTGCCCCTTATTGGGTGCTGGTCAGACCGCAGTTGGAATACTGCGTCCAGTTTTGGGTGCCACACTTCAAGAGGGATGTGGATAACCTGGAGAGGGTCCAGAGAAGGGCCACTCGTATGGTTAAGGGCTTGCAGGCCAAGCCCTACAAGGAGAGACTAGGGCACCTGGACCTCTTCAGCCTCCGCAAGAGAAGGTTGAGAGACAACCTTGTGGCTGCCTATACATTCATCATGGGGGCGCAGAAGGGAATTGGTGAGGCTCTACTCACCAAGGGGCCCTTGGGGGTCACAAGAAATAATGGCCATAAGCTAGCAGAGAGCAGATTTAGACTGGACTTTAGGAGGAACTTTTTCACAGTTAGAGTGGCCAAGGTCTGGAATGGACTCCCAAGGGAGGTGGTGCTCTCCCCTACCCTGGGGGTCTTCAAGAAGAGGTTAGATGGGCATCTGGCGGGGGTCATCTGAACCCAGCACTCTTTCCTGCCTATGCAGGGGGTCGGACTCGATGATCTATTGAGGTCCCTTCCGACCCTAACATCTGTGAATCTATGACATTTCAGGATTTATTAATTAAATAGCAAGGTGTTTAGGCAAATGACAGGTAGGCTATTGCAATCTACAAATAAAATAAGTCAAAATCAAGTCCACTATATTTCTAGCTGTAATAGTGTTTTTTTCACCAACATGAGCAAGGAAGTGGTCCTGATCTTTGCAGCTTCTTACCAGGTGTCGATCCATCACTGAGGATGGTTAACTGGGAGCAGGTTATGATAGGTCAGCATGGTGCTTCTCTTCTGGGATGAGCGCCCTTTACTGGCAGCTTCACTTTTCTCTTATATTCATTCTTCAAAGCATATATTCTTGATGGGTTTTAGATCAGGGTCTGGACATAGGTGGAGGGTATTGTCCTTGGGTTGTGTTATAAATGTTAGCCTTTTGGATCCATCTCTGGTTGTTGTGGGTGAAACTGACATGCACAAAAACCCTTGATCACTCTGGAGGTTTATCATGTGCTTAACTATAGTATGGCTTGATTGCTTGAACCCAACACGCTAAACCGGAGGTTTACTACTTGATTAATTGCAGTAGGGCTTGATTATTTGAATGAAGCATCTTAGACCATGAATTGTAAGGCACTGTATAAGTCATTCTTATAACAGGGCAGATCCCAAAATATTTTCCAACTGGCACAGACACCTAGATTGGCGAGGAATGTGATAACAAAGGAGAGGCAATCACTTGGAAAGGGGAATTTATTCATAATCAATTTAGAGTAGTTGGGTATGGGGTATACTTGATACAAAAGCTAGAGATGGGATTAAATGAATTGTTATGTTTCAGATGGTCCCAGTCACAAGTTTACATTCTTGTGCAAAAGGCACTGATATTATAATTTAGTCATTCAAATTTTGCACGTAGGTCTGGACAAGCTCTGTGTCCAGCAGTCCTTGCCTTGATGCTTATAAAGTATCTATATAGCATCACTGAGAAGTTCCAGCATAACCGTCAAGGCAGGTAGGGGCTAGTACCTCCGAGGCTGCATTATCTTCTTGCCAGACATGCCTCTGTGCTATATTTACATTATTTATGTTTGAGTCAGGAGAGCTTGTAGCTCCACTCACAAGCGTGGGATTCCATCCTCATGAACAGTTGCCAGGTCCTACATGCGATGACACACTGTTTCATCATTAACAATACTCCAATGCAGGGGCTGTCAACCGGGGGTATGTGTACCTCTGGGGGTACTTGAGAAGGCCCCTAGGGGGTATGCGTGGGCGGGCGGGGATGGAGTGCCACCATGCACCATCCTATGCTTCCATGCAGGGTGGGGGAAGCTTGCATTTGGCGGTTGCCGTCACTCCGCATTCGGCCACACACCACGCCTCCTCTCATGTCCAGCCGCCAAGGGTACGCTGATCCATAATGGCTGAAAACCCCTGCTCCAATGCATAAAACCACCACAATGGCATGCAAAGTCACATTCAGAATGTTAGTCACTGTACGGGAGCACCCAAAGAGGGTTTCTCACCAACGATGCTGTGTGACATATTTGGTAGTATGCAATAAATGGATTATCGATTTGCTTGCAAGCTTGGACCTCCTGTATCTTCTTATGTAGGTCTGGATGATTAATTAGTTTTTGTAGCTCATCTACTGATGTTCCTAATTGAACACCGTTCAAATCAGTCTTGTTGTAAATGTGAAAACCCCATGTAAAAGTCTGGTGCTCTAATGTTTCCTGACTGAAATTAAAATCACACCCTATAATTTCTACTACACAATAAAAGTTATGTTATCCAGCATCCCTGGGGAATGTGGGTGTGCTGGTTAATCAAATATGCTCGTTATCTGAGTATTATAATTATCTCCAGCCCAATGGGTTTGAGGCGTCTTTGCCTGTTTGGGCCGCCGCCCCTCCCACTGCATCCGGAGCGCCAGGGCTTTCACTCCCTGGCATCAATGTGCCAGGGGACAAGGAGGAGGGCTCCACGCAGGCTGCTTTGTTCCGGGTCGTGGTCCTCGAGGAAGAAGTGGGACTTGGCTTGTGTCAGCGAAACCTGAAGTGCCATGGTGGGACTACCAGTTTCACTTTTGTCGCATTGATCAGCAGGTGGAACGTAAGGTACCAAAGGTTGAGAACCACTGCCATAAACAACAGATGCCATCTATGCCAGATGCCAGTTAAAAGAGCAGTCCAGATCATAAAGTGCCAGATAACACAGCTTTTACTGTATTACAGAAACAATTAGAACTTTCAGTTAAAGATACATTTTGTGAATTAATTATTAACAAGTTACACACAGTTCTAAAACTCACACATCCATCCCCAATATCAACAATAACACTTTGATTTGAATAATTGTACATCAAATATTGGCATTTTGCTTGTTCATTACTTAAACATACATCTTTATAGTACAATAAATAGCCAGGACACAAATAAGCATGTTGGTCAATTCTTTCACACGACTGGAAATTAATTTATTTCGAGTGGTCTTGGACTTTGACTGCCCATTGTGATGATAATATTGGCATGAGAGTGTTTTGATTGATAGTGATGCCCAGGGGTACCATTGTGCTGGCTTAGAATTTGTTGTGGTAGATACTTAAAAATGGCAAGGTTTAGCGTATTGGTAGCGATGTTAAGCGTAGACATAATTAATTTTGCCCTGGGGCCAGTTATGTGCTTCTTTATGATTTCAGGTATAATCTCCCCTTAAGGCTTGGTTAATCACATCTTTGGCAATAATATATTGCCATACCTGTGCCTGTACACGTGTGAAGGCGGTTGAAGTGTTTGCTTCTAGCTATAAAATTGCCTTGTCTAGAGCAGCACTATCAGCAGTTAGAGTATCACTTATGCTCCGACCAAGATCTGCTAATTGCAGCTGTAATTAACTAACTGCTTGCAGTTCTTCATGCAGAGGGAGCCCCATCTTTTGTATAATTGATCCCAAATTATTTTGTTTATTGGCTATTTTTTTCAGAATTGATAGAGTTAAGTACCCCTAAATCTCATCCTGCATCCCTGAGGACTGTGTCTAAGGATCTTTTCTTCCTTTGCCCCACTTTCCCTTCTAGCCATTTCTCCCAATGCTTTTGTAAGGGATGGGTTAGACTTAAGCACTGAGGCTTTTCTTCTTGAATAGCTGGAAGACAAGTTGATTGAAATGTTAATTATACGGATTGTGGGTTGGATTCCCACATCAAGCTGTACACTTGTTTTCATTACTACAGGACCTACTGCTATTTTGTGTGTAGCTCTTGGATTTTGACTAGTTGTGTTTTTGTCATCCCATTGGGACCCCAAAATTTCCAAATGGAAATTTCCAAATGGAAGGGCTGAGTAAAGATGGCATTGCTCACACTGTGGTTTGCAGTTTATCTGGCTTGTGGAGTATTAATTCCCCACACAAATTTGGACTGAGAAGAATTTGCACTGAGTGTTAGAGATACGTTAACTTGACCGGCGGGGAATTAGGGACCAAATTAATTGCCAAAAACCAGGATGCTTTGGTACCAGAAATAAGGAGGGGTCAAATTTAAACCTTAAGGCTACATGGAGTCAGGTGTGTTATCTGGGTAGAAGTCATCCTTTTCGATATCTGGCAGCCAGGACAGTGTTTTTACTGTGGTCATGGCAGGAACCGTTTTGGTAGCCATATAAGAAGCCTCCCCTTTTAATATTTTATTATACACTGACAAGTCAATGCCTGGGAAGTAATGTGTTAGCATTAACTTGGGATGGTGGCAGTCCTCATTACACTGCAGCATTATTCCTAAACACCCAGTGTTATTATACTTAATTAGGTAATCAGTGACCTATATATCCAACCCCTGAATCTTTTGGCACCCAAGGGGAGCTACTCCCTCCTTCCAGTGGGGAAAGAGTATGTCCAACCAGCCATAGTAAGGTAGGTTGCTTTAGAATTGATTGCATCACAGGGAACTCCTTTCGGTATTTCCCGACAGTAGGGGAGCACAGCACAGTATTGACATTCTTGGTAATTAATGGGTAGACCTTGATCAAAGCCTTCCTCTCTGCACTGTCCTCTTTGGACCTCTCCTTGTAGGGTGCGTATGCATATTAACAGGAGCACAAGGTTTGCAGGACACAGACATCTCATTTTGGCAGCACCTGAAAAACAGACAAAATGCACGGGGTCTATGGACCTGGTTAGTAGGACAATGTATAATTTCACTTTCATTCCTTTAGCTGTGAGGAATGAAACCACCTTAGAATTTTTCTTTTTGCATCTCAGATCTCCACTTGATACACGGTAGAACTGGTTTTGTTAATGATATAGAGTGGGCCTTTCCATATAGGAGTGAAAGTAGATGGGTCTGAGAATCGATACATGACAAGATCTCCAGTTTCCCACTCAGGTCTCAGCAATGGACCCAATTACTTGTCCATTCTTTGCTGATTGAGTTTAAAGGTTACTGCAATTTGCCTGTGAATTGTAGAAACTGCATGTAACTAGTTTCTGATCCATTTATCATTTAGGATGTGCAGTTGCAATGAGTCAGGAATTGTGTCTCCTAACCACCACTGCTCAGGCATTCTCATCTTTCATCCTATAAAGTCTTCATGAGGGGTGAAGTCATGAGCAACCATGGAGCCTCACAGTCATTAATATAAGCAGTAATTTCTCATTCCAGTCCTTTCCTTGTTGCTCGGATACCGTTTTTAACACCAATTTTAGTGTCTGATTAGTTCTTTCTACTTGTCCTGATGACTGTGGATGGTATGCAATGTGGAATCACTGTTTCATATTTAAGACTTCACAAAGGATTTTGCACACATTCTGCAATGAAATAAGAACCTTGGTCAGAGTCAATTTCATTTGGCAAGCTGAATCTGGAGATTTCATTTATCAGGACCCTTGGCATCTTTTTTTGAGTTGGGATTGCTTCAACCCACTTAATAAATGCATCCACAATCACAAAACAATGTTTAAATCCTTTTTTTACTGTGGGGAAGTTCTATATAATCAATTTGTATTTGATGCGAAAGTTCTTGAATAGGTTGGTACACCAATGGTCCTTTTATAACCTGCACATCTGGGTTGTTTGCCACACAATAGTTATAGATAAAGTGTTTTATATCTTCTCTCATATTGGGCCACCATCTTGCTGCTTCTTCTAGTTGCTCCAGTGTCTTTTAAACCCCAAAATACCCATCCCTGTGAGCTACTTTAATCATTTCCTTTCGCATCCCTTAAGACTACCCACACAGCATTGTCATTGCCTTCTATCTTTGGTAACATCAAACCAGTGGTATCCTTCCAAATTTCCCAATTTTAATGTTTGCCTTGCTTTGCCCATTTCTGGGTTTGGGCATCATCATCCTGTAATGTTTTAGGTCAGGAGCTTTTATCTCTGCATCTCTGTGGATGGCAGCCCCAGGTGGGCAATCACCAGGGACTCTCCAAAATAGACTAGTCCTGGATCCTGCCTTTGTCAATTCATCTGCTTTTTTGTTATATTGGACACCAAAACTTCAGTTTTTTTGGTGGGGTTTTACTTTACCAAGTTCTGTATGCCCTGTTTTTTTCTCTGCTAATTTCCAAGCATAATGTGATTTTCTTCCATGGACCACTGGCTTGCCATCCAATGTTTTCCAATGTCCTTTTTCCCCCTAAGGGTATCCAATCAATCAGTGCCCTTAGACCAATCACAAAATGTTGCTGTATTTTCAGACTCAGACTGGGTTATGTGTTTTTTAAAGCAACAGCTATAGACACAATCTCAGTTGCTTGGGCTGAGTGTGGGTCACATTTGCCCTGTATCTTTTGCCCAGTATTAGGGTTTATGATTCCAAATCCAGTGTGGGGCTTGCCTTTATCATAAAAACAGGATCCATCTACAAATCACATTACAGTGTCTTTTGGTACGTGTTCTGGCAGATAGGGACAATCTAAAGGGACTCAGTTTTTCTGGGGTTACTAATGTTTTGGGGCACTTGTGGTTGTCATCATAATCCTCACTGTCCCCTTCCTCCACTGGTTGTGCTGTTAAGGCATAAGGGATAAGACACGGGTGGGGAACCTTCTCTGTGGTAATGTTCTTATTAATTAGTGCCAACATCCAATGGGCTATACATGTTTTAGACACACAACCCTCATTTACTTTCCCAGACAAAACAAATTTTAGAGGTGTGTGGCTGGTAGTACGCAATACTCTTGGGCTGGAGCAAATAAGATACTCCCAGTGCTGCAAAGCACACACCAAGGTAAGCACTTCCTTCTCACAGGGGGTGTATGCTTTCTCTGGGGCTGGAGGACTTGGGAGGCATGTCCCACAGGGTGGGGTTTTGCATCATGGTCTTGCAGAAGAACTGCACCCAGGCTGTGGTCAGTTGCAGAAAGCCAAAGGTCAAAAGGTAGCTCTGGTCAGGGACATGATAGCACTGGAGCCTGAGTTAAGGCTTGCCACAGCACATGGAAGGCTGATTGTTGTTTGGGACCCCATTCCCATTCCTTGCCTCCCTTTAACAACTGATACAAGGGGGAAGCTAGCTCTGCATAATTTTTGATGAAGTCATGGGAGAAGCCAGTCAGTCCCATTAAGGAATGGAGGGCTGAAATGTCATTTGGAGCCAGGAGCTTGTTAATGAGCTCAACTTGCAGGCGGTCTGGACTCCTACCATCCTCACCCAAACAAACTCCAAGATACTGAATTTGTTGAAGGACCATTTGAGCCTGTTGAGCGTTAATTCAGAACCCAGTGTCCTGAATAATTTGAAGCACCCTCTGAGTCCTTTCCAAGCACTCATTACATGCGTGTGCAGTAGATGACATTTTAATCACATAGGAGATGACATGGGGCTGATCTTCAAAAGAAAAAACTGTCCCACATCTGAATTACATGGGCATGACAGATGGCTGGGGCACTGTGGAAGCTTTGGGGAACATTGGTGAAGGTATATCACCATCCCTTAAAGGAGAAAGCAAACTTGTGCCATGAATCAGGCTGCAAAGTAATTGCAAAGAAATTGCAAAGAATGCGTTGGATAGGTCTAACACTTAGAACCACGTTGCCTCTCCTGTAATTGAAGCCATTACCTCAGGAAATTTGGCTGCAATTGTAGCACAAATGTGTGTAATCTTATTAAGGGCATGGTAATCCACAGTCAGAGTTCTGGTTTTCCCATCTGCCTTTTGGACTGGCCAGATAGGGCCATGTAACAGGGGGCCTACTTGGGCCGATCTCCGTGGCCCGCCCACCTGTTCTTGGGCCAACCACCCGCCTTCTCGCCCACAACACCTTGATGTTGATTTATTAATTAATAGATGTCAATTAAGCAGGAGGCTGCCCATTTTGCTGCCCCGATGCCAGGGGGTGCTCTCTGCAGCTCCTTTCCTCCCCTACACTGCAGCCCAAGCCTCACAGATGGCATCTAGGTGTTCTTGTTATCACCGGCCCCCACACTGGGCCCCAAAATCCTCCTAACAGGACCCCTCCACAATCCCTCCATTCAGGCAGCCTACCCCACCTTCATTCAGGCTACCTAGCTCCCTGAAGCTACTTTCCCCTCTTGGGTGTGGTCCCCCCGGGACCTCTGGCTACCAGCCCTGGCCCACCTCCAGGCCAGTCAGGACCCCAGGCTCCCAGCTCTTGGGCATCCCTCATGGTGGGCCCCTGGCCCTTTTGACAGTCCTGGTCCTGGCCCCAGCATGGGCCAGTCAAGGGTACTCTCTCAATCAGGTTGAGTCTCTAGCCCCTCACTCTCTCCAAGGGTCTGCCCTCTGGGCCCTTCACACAAACAGGGTTACCCACCCAGTGGTGGGGGCTAGGAGTTAAGGCATCCTGACCCGCCATTCACTGGGGCAGTAACTGGCCTGGCATTTCCTGGGGGCTCCCGTGCCACTGAGAGCCTCACCAGGCCACCCACTCCCAGCAGGGTGTAGTTTTAGGTCATGCCCAGGACCAGGAGCCTCCTGACCATCCCCTACAGATCCTCCCTTACCTCCAGATGTAGATCGGCAGCCCTCTGGCCAGGCAATGCTGTTGCCTGGACCCCAGCAGCCGAACTGTCCTGTTTATATAGACAGCCCCTGACTCAAAATGGCTGCCCTCATCAGGCACCTGGTGGCTGCCAGCTCCAGGCCCTTAAAGTGGCAAGCACAAACAGTGCCCTGCCACAGGCCAGTTAGAACTGGCTTGTTCCACCAAAACTCCCTGTTTAAGCAGGCTGTTAATGGCTTCCTCAATCCTGGCTTCTGCAGCTGCTGGGAAGTGATACTGCCTCTGAGGAGGTGGATCTAATCCAGTCACTTTCTCTTGGGCATTAATCCATCCACAGTCCAATTTTGGTTTTGCCCAGACCTCTGGGACACTGTTTGCCATGTTATTAACATCTGCAAGCCACTCAGGTCATTTTAAGGGTTCTGATGCTTTAAGAGCTGAGCAGCAATGCACGGTGTGAATAAACACTGTTTCTGGTAGGCCTGTGCGAAGCTTCAGGTGCTGATTCAATTCAGAGGAGGAGAGCCCTATTTGGTGACCGAATCTCTGAATCCAAATTGAATCAGGAGACCAATTAAAAGGTACGAATTGACTTGAAGCTCTCCAAATCAATTTGGAAAAGATTTGGAGAGCTTCAGAGATTTGGGCAGTCCCTACTCACTGCCTGCAGGGAGCTGGACCCAGACTCCATGCTGATAAGTAGAGGGCAGGGAAGGGAGGACTGGAGGAGGGAGGAGGGGACCAAGGGGGGACTCCCTCCCGGCTCCATCCCCTGCCTGTTCCCCCAGCCCCTCTAAGTGCCCCCTGCCCGCTGTCTCAGTCCCCTCCCTCCCCCCTCCCCCCCCGCCAGCTCCCAGCTCCTTAAAAAAAAAAAGCCCCCATTCACTGGCTGCTGCAGCAGCCTTGGGGCTTCTGGGGGCTTGTGGAAGCACCTGCCATGTGGGAAGGGAGACAGGGGCAGTCATAGAATGGCCACTGAATCCTTCTAGGTTTACAGCATGGGGCCCTTTAAACTGAGAAGTTTGGAGTCCCTCACATCTTAAGATAGATAGTGATGCTCCTGTGTCCAAAAGCATTTGCTGCCTCAGTTTCCTCTGGGAGGTTGGATCTTGTAAAAAGACCCTTACTTCAGCTCATCCCCATTGATCATAAGTTATAGGCACTTGAATGGTTGTGGGATAGACAGAGGAGACTGGGCTGATCTAGCATTCAGTGCGAGGAGGCATATTTGGTGGGGCATTATTGATGCTGCCTTGGCAGTTTTGCTTTTCATATTTGGCTAGGTGCTGGAGAAGGTCACATGTAGGCAATCTATCAATGGCTTCTCTAGGCTCATACTGAAGTAATTGGCACCATACCCACATTCTTTTAGGGTCAGAAATATTAACTTTCAACCCATCTTGGTCATTTGGACAGCTGTATCCACATCCACGACCATCACTATGGTAGGTAGCAACCTTTCCTCTAGGCTTCTGGTTGCTTATTAAGGCAGAGGATGCACTATGAGCATCACAGAGTCTGGTAATCATTTTATTTAGAGAAATGCCCTTTTGAAAATTGATAGTCACTAACTTCATTTTGTTATTTAAAGAGTGCTTGATAGCCATTTTGAACTCAATGACTTCACAATTATATTGTTCTTGAAATGAGCTCCAAGATAATTCCAGATAGTTTTGCTAATAATTTCTTTTTCTCAATAAAGGATCTTGGGTGCTCCCTTGGTTGTTGCTTTTTAGCATAGAATGATCCCAGCATAGTAAATCCTGGGCAAAAATAACGAATTAATTGCTGTAGGATTTCTGTATATTCATCTTCAGTAGCAAATTTAATTTCATTAGGGAGTCCAGCATAATCTGAAGGGCTCATGACTTCCCTGAGCAAGCCAGGCAAATCAAATTGATAATGGAATGTGGTCATGGTATGGATGGTGGTAACTCAGTTCATAACTGTTGAGCTATTTAGGGGTCCCATAGTTTTAGCAAGAGTGGCTGCTTGGGTAGGAGAAAGAGGGGAGTTTTCCACTCAAGAAAGGGTGCCTGTCATGGTATTGCTTGCATAAAAAATTTGGGTGGTATGGGTAGTAACAGGGGCTATAGGGGCATTCCCATCCGTTACAGGAGGAACAGAGGGAAGCATTTCTGAGGCTAGCAGGGTGAGAGAAACCAGTGGTGGTGGAGTTTTATGATCTGCAATTACTGGGCACCTAGGAGCGGGGGGATCTAGACTATGACTATATGTTGGCGGTCATGATTCTAAAGTGTTCTCATTAAAACTTTGCATGACTTCAGGGTAGACTGCTGCAGTGATTCTCTGAGAGCCCTTTAGCTCATTTTTGAGGGTGGCAATCTGCTGATTGCACTTGATGTAATCTGTCCCCTGCTGCCTTGTCTGACAGCTCTGCTCCAGTACTTGCCTAATCCCCATTTCTGCTTCTTCTGCCTTTGATCTCTAATGATCTATCTGAATTTCTAGCTCTTTAACCTTCTTCTCTTTAGTTTCATTTTTCCCCTTCCTCTTTTGCAGTGCTAAAAGTTTTGGGCAGTGAGCATTTGCGCATTAGATTTCCAATGCTCTGCCTCCTTTTTAACAATAATGTTTTCAGTTTCTTGGTTTGCAATTTTGGATGGTAAGGTTTCTGCCTCTTTTCTCTCTGTTTCTTGATTGGTAGTTTTTGATTGTAATTGAACAACTTCCTGATGCAGGACATGCCAAACTTGAAACAAACCCTGTATCAGGGCTCCTTTCTTGTCCTTTTCTCCTGAGTTTGGGTTTAACTGCTGTGACTAGGGTTTCCCATTGGGAACACAGATTTTCCCATACCATGGGGACAATGAATCTTTTGGTATGCCAAAGACCTTTGCTTAATTTTTCCTTTTATACAAATTCTTTAAGTACAGTCCCCATAACTGAGTCAATAGGTGCTGCCATGGTACAGCAAATTTTATCAGCTTCCTCAGTAACTTCTTCCAAGTTACACCTAGCCTCCTCCCAAAGTTGGGGTCAGACAGAGCTTCTGAGCATAGATTGCTACCCTTTCATACAGAACTAAAATACTCGGACTGTATCTGAGAGCAGGGAGCAGAGGGGAGAGCTGCAGCCGGGGAGAAGAGAGGAGGAGCCATTCTTGCTGTGGAGCAGAGAGCCCCACCCAGCCCAGAGAGCTGGGATGCTAGGGGAGTCTGATTTATTTTAAACCAGCAAAGGGTCTGGGACAGACATTGCATAAACCAGTTTGACCCAAATCAGTTAAGTTTGATACTACATTCAACCAGGTTTATCTCAAACCGGTTTCAGCCATTTTCAAACTGGTTTATGTGCACTGAACATCTGTTCTGTTACAGGTTTAAACCAGGTTCTGATCACTTAAACTAGTTTGTGTGTAATGTCTGTCCCTAACCTTAGAACTAAAAAGCCAACACAAAGACTAATAAAGACCTGTTAAAATGTGTTTTAACTATAGGTGCACTGATACATCGGTCTGATATCAGATCGGTACTAATATAAAGAAAATTGTCTATATTCAATATCCGCCTTATGGGGCCGATAATTTGACCGATAAATACCCAAGCTGTGCGCAGCCTCAGCACAGCACTCAGGCAGCGGGGAGCACAGCTGGCAGTGTGGAGAGCTGCCTCCAGCTGGTAAATCAGAAGGGGAGGGGGGAGGGAAGGGGCAGATCAATGCGCCCTGTGGTGAGGGAGGGAGCAGGGGCAGGGGCAGGAGCTGCCCAGCTGGGGTGGGGGAATGTGGGATGGAGGTGCAGCTCATGGGGTGGGGGCAGCTCCTGCCACTGCTTGCACTGTGCGGGGGGGCATGTGCCCCCAGATATGCATGGTGCGGGGTAGGCTGCAGCTGTGTGCTAAAGCCAGAGCTGGCACTGCATGCAGCTCTTCTTGCTGGGGGGTGGGCTCAGAGAGGGCTCTGGCAGAACTGGGAGGAGGCTGCAGACACAAAAAAAGTTATCTGCAGCTCCACTCCCAGCCCCACACCGCTGCCTGCCACAGCCACAGCTTTTCCCAGTGCTTGGGTGGAGGAGGGGGCATTCAGCTGGTGCTGTGCTGGGTGACAGGTGGTGGTGTGGGGCTGGGAGTGGAGCAGCAGTGAAATTTGGGGTGGCTGCAGCTTCCTCCCAGTGCCGCCAGAGCCTGCTCTGAGCCCAACCCCCAGTGACAAGAGCCCCACACAGTGCTGGCTCTGACTCCACCCCATGGCTGCAGCCCACCCTGTGCCACACAGATCCAGGGGCACACCCCCCCCCCAGGGTGCATGCAGCAGCAGGAGCCACCCCCACCTCATGAGCCATGCCTCCATCCCGTGTTCCCCCCTTCCTGGCTGGGCAGCGCATGCCCCTGCCCCCTCCCTCACCATGGGGGGCGTTGATCTGCCCCCCATACCCCTTCTCTCCCCCCTCCTTTTCCACCACACCGGACTTGCCGTCTGATGGCAGCTGTATCGGACCGGTATCGGTTGATATGCCTCCTTAAATATCAGCTGTTGGTATGGACCCCCAAATCTATATCGGTGTACCCCTAGCTTTAACAATGGATTGAACTAAACTTCCAATTTATATACTACATGGCGATATGTTACATGTAAAGGGGGAAGATGTGTGGATACTTTTAAGAGTGTTATGTACAAGTTGTTACATTGGCCCAGGAATTGCAGAAGGGAACAGCATATCAGTCGGCTGAGAAGACTCTAAATAAAAAAGTTTTATCGTTCTATAATTTTAACTCCTTGGTCTTTTGAAAATAACATGGGGTGATTCTGGCAGCCCTCCTAGACAGCTCCCCAGACTTGTGCCCCTCTTGCCTTGCCCTAGTTATGCTACTGGTACCCTCTTTGATATGCAGAAAAAGCATTGTGGTTTTGCATTTTTTAAGTCTAATTTAAGATCGGTCTTTGTTTCTCTTTGTGTTTCTATCTTACCAGCTAATCAACGGCTTGTAAGGAGTTGTTAGGTTATTATCAAAACATGAGTAACTGGGTGAAATTTATGGCCTGTATTATGTAAGAAGTCATACCAGATGATTTAATGGTCCCTTCTGGTCTCAAAATCTATGAGTGTCTTCTGGCTTGGACCATCAATCCGCTGGCTTGGAAAGCATAAGAACCCAGCTTGTAGCCTCATCTTTCACACTTTTCTGTGCTAATTGGAAATAATGAAGGCATGTGTCAACCTCTTCCAGACCTTGCATTCCTAGAAAACTTTGCAGTAATCCTAGTACTAAGACTGTCATAAAAAGATATGCCTACAAAGTAAATTATATGGGCCAGAGTTGTCAGTGATAGCCTCTAGTTTTGTGAGTGAAATTTTGCCTCTAAGTAATTAAACCCACACAAATTGCAGTTGCAAATGCAAACTTACATCGCCCCAATTTTCACCCTGAAACAAATATTTGGATGCCTAAGTGCCATCTCTTGCTTGTGAATCCTTTTATGCCACTGCAATTGAAGATCTGTCTGCAAGGGAATATTGTTGTTACAAGGGAGGTTCTCAGATGATGTAAAACCAGCAGAAGGATTCTTCATTTGGACCCTCTAGCTCCTTGCATAGGCTGTCTGCTGGAGAGCATTGTACCAGGAACACAGTCATTCTGACTTCTCTTGGCTGCACATAGTTTGTAAGGAATATAAATTAGAGCTGCCTTTAGGCTGTTCTCTGATTTACACCAAGGGTTAAGCAGACCCCTGGTTAGGCTCAGTATAGCAGAAAGGGCAAAAGTGGCATAAACAAAGAAATAATTAGTAATAATCAGCAAGCATATGTCTTATCAAATGGAAATGAAAAACACAGTATTTTCAGTACTCAAAAATTGCAAGAAGGGGGCTATAAAACACTCTAAAGTTCAAAGAAATTGGATCATAAAGTTACTACAATAACAGTGTCAATTATTAGCTTTACACTACAAAAGAAATACAAATGGACTATATCCCCAACTAGCAAAATACGAGGAATCAATCTCAATAAAAAGAACTGTTAGGGTAAGCTATTTGGGAAGCAGAAACAAGCCCTTCCTGGCTTAGAAACATTAGCTTGCCCTTCTCTGCAAGTGATTAATGTCATCTGCTGCCAGATGACACTAAGCCTCACGGCAAGTTAAGTTTGGTGGGAAATTATTAGGGATGCCTGTCTTTAAACTCCACAAGTAACATGACTTTTGTGGAGGACACATTTACAAATCTCTCTTTTAAAAATAAACTTTAACAAAGTAGAAATTAAACTTACTTGTAAAGCAACAAACTATACTCACAGTTATACATACAATTCTTCATGAGCCTTGCTATTATATTATACACATTTTGAAAGCTGACCTCTAATTTTGTGCCCAGATTCAACTTCAGATGAAATTTTGCAGAGACAAAGTTTGTCATTTAGGTTTGCCTAAAATTCAGATTCAGTTTTTGAACAATATGCCTGAAATTCAGGTTTTTTAGACATCACATTTGTACTGGGACTTAAACTTGGAGATTCCTGGCTAGAGGGTCTTGCTTCTCCACTCAGGGTCAGACAAATTCCCATATTTAGGGTCCAGAAGGAATTTTACACTATGGTCATACTGGTATATACCGTGGGGAGGTTTGCCTTCCTCTGCAGTGGAGGGCGTGGTCCTCTTTCTTGGATCGCTTTACTGTATTTTTAACAACTCTCAAAACAGCAGGCATTTGACCACTCTTGTCCCCCTGCTTGTCCTGTGGCAGGTTAGAATGTTATGTCCTGTGGTTGTGTCAGGGTTGACTGTGTAGTTTTACTAATAGGATGAACAATGGATTTGGATTTGTATAGGATCTTGCTTCTGGTGGGGGGGTTGGACTAGATCAGGAGTGGGCAAAATGTGGCCCGGGGGCCAGATGCAGCCCGCCACGCCACTCTATCTGGCCCACGGGGCCCCTAAAAAATTTAGAAAATTAATATTTATCTGCCCCTGGCTGCCTGTCACGTGGCCCTCGATGGCTTGCCAAAACTCAGTAAGTGGCCCTCCACCCAAAATAATTGCCCACCCCTGGACTAGATGATCCTTGAATGGTCCTTCCAGCCCTGCTTTACTATGATTCTGTCATTCTATATTTCAGACCCATTCTCACTTTGGCCAACACTGAACGAAAGGTTTTGTTGAGCCCTTTTAAAATTTGGCCTATAATATTTTCACTGTTACTCTTGGCTCCACATGCCCTAAAGTTCATTAGGCACAGAAGGTGAAGTTTACCTCTACTATAGTTCCACTGAATTTGGATCCAAAATCTTTTAATTTTCTTCATTCTGAGGAAAGCTGGCAGGGGATTTTCCATATCTTTTCCTATAGAAAATTCTGGTTTTGCAAGCTTGAAATTTCCCCCATGAAAACTAATTTTGCTATTGAAAAAATTGAAATTAAACATTTTCTTTCATATTGGTTCAGCCCTAATTTAAATATTATCTTATTAAACCAAACTGAAATGTTTCATTTGGAGTCAGTTTGCCCCTGCTCAGTCTTTGCTTGAGATACTGCAATAGCTCCAAGGAGTGGTCAGTCAAGTGTCTAGTGCTTCCATTATCCCCGGCAGACTACATCTTCCTTTGTGTCCTGCTGTCTCTCTTCTGGTTGAACTACTGTGGTGTATCAGAGAATCCATGTTGGCATGATGCCTCATGGGAGATTCAGTCCAGCCAGGGAGCCAGAGTGAGTGACAATATGAATTGTATTTCTATTTATTAATTATCGTTTCACTGAATGGCTAGTAAGTTTCTGTTTGGAATATTGCCTGAGTCAGTGTTTCGGTCATATTTCTACCATCACTTTGTTGTCATATTGTGAGCATGATTTGCATAAGTGATTAAAAGTATTTAAAGGCTAGATTTTGTTCTCTGCTACTCCATTGCATTAGCATGAGGTGGTAATGATGTATAGGGGACATGTCTATACCACAGCTCCTCTCACCACCAAGGCGATAAGTCTTGTCCACCTGCTCATGCTCCAAATGCATAAAGCCTGAAAATGAAGCTCTTTACAACCCCAGTTACTTTACAAGCCTGTATCTTTGCAGGGGGTAGCATACCTAACAAGATAAGTATTCAGATTCTATTGTCTCACCATCTTGGTTATGACTATGTGCTGCTACTTTTCAGCATTAAAGCATAGCTAGCACCATGTCTTCTGGACCTCTTTGAAGAAGTTTTCCCTGGCAGATAGGATACCTGTGATAGCCCAGACATTAAACAATATCCCCGTTTCCCTGGTAAGTGTTCCTCATGGTAAATGACCACAGAGGGATTTGGCCCTGAATGTTTGTTCTTTAACAAGTACAATTATCAAAACTCAAAACATTATGTTGTATAAGTAGAAAAATGGTCATGCTTAAGCATGTCCAATTTTTGCAGAGAGGAAGTGAGGATGAATTCTCAAACAGTAATACAGCACATCAGGAGGCCTGATTTTAATCAGATGGCCTCTGAGTCTTAGGTAATTATTAGTCTAGAATTCTGTGGCACCTCTATGACAATTTCTGTTCCCAACCCCCACAAATTATGAAGAAGCAGAAGGCACAGTTTGTGATGGATGGGACTTGTCTGTCTTTTGTGACATTACTAAGATGACTAAATATATTGCTTTGCTGACTTAAGAAAAGTATAATGACAGCAGTTATTATTTAGTAGTATAACTGCAATTACATTAACAAAAGATGAACATTAATTCCATTAACTAAGAGCCACGTTTGGAGAACAATTTTTATTCAAACCAATGTTACTGTTCTAGGTAAATGTTCATGTTAAGCCCATAAAAAGGCAGGACACTTCTGTTTGATATGAAGCAAAGGAAGATGAGTCTTTTGATGCTCTCTGCAGATTTTCTCTTGTCTTGAAACGCAAACCCTTTCATATTTGGACAGGAATTTCATTGCAGCAGCATCAAGTCAAGCTGGGAGTTCTTTAGTAGAAGGTGTTGCCATCCTCTAAAACTAATGAATGAAACATCCATTAAAGAGACCCAAACTCTTAAATGGCTTGAGATAGCGTTCTGTATATGGCACGGATTTTTCATTTTCTATACTGTATTTTTAAAGGCCAACAGCCATCCTACCAAAGGGTTCTGCCATGTTAAGTGGATATGGCATCACCACATGTGCCATCATGGTTCTTTATGGTAATGCCAAACAAAGTAACTAGTAACTTTATTTTGGAATAAAATTCTGATAAGACAATCTCTTCAATGCATGTTCTTCTCATGAGCTAACAGAGAAGAGAGACAATATCAGGTGAATTACTTTTTGCCTATGATTGGATGCTTGTAAGAGGAAGATTAGTACATTTTAATATGGTATTGCAGCCTTCTTTGTAATTTTTTTCACAATTCACATTAGTTGTTGACAAAGCTCTGATTACTTCTTGAGAATTGGTTCCTGAGCCCATCTATCTGCAGAACCTCTACATGACTTGGTGGGTCAGTAGGCAGACCATAATGTAACTTTGTCTTAGCCAATTAAGACTTGTAGACTAGGCGTAAATCCTGGATTCTACAAATGTTTAAAAATTATCTTAAATTTATGTGAGAGTGATCTTACTCATTCATGTAAGTAACAACAGTTGTGCATATTCTAACCTGGAGGTGATAATGCATGGATCATGACAACAAAACCCACATTTGAAAGGAAGGCCTATAGGTGGCCTATAGGCTCTTATAGGGCAGCAAATAATAGTGGAAACATTGTCTTATCTCAAGAGTAGTGAGGAAACCAGCATAATCTGAGGATTCACCATAATCTGAGGATTCACCTTGGTAATTGAGGCTTTGATGTCCACATTTAAGTAGTAGTCAGTGTTCTAGCGGGTTTGTAGGTACAGTTCTAGCAGTAGTAATCAGTGTTCTAGCAGGTTTCTTAATGCAATTCCTTTTTTCTTGTTACTTCTATCCCATTCACATCTTCACTGAATATAATTCAGGATAACTGTCCTCAGACATTCACTCATAAATACCAAGCACCGGGGTATGTTGGCAAGAACAAACATATTGTTGGAGAAGACACAGGGTTGAATGTCACCAACACACTGTTGACACTGGACAGTTCTTGCAGTCTCTATCAGATCTGTTGAAGAATGTAACATTGTTTGTAAGAGGCTATCGTTGTTCATGGACTCAAAAACTGTAGTGATGAGCATCACAGAAATCCCTATACACAGTTTTATATGCTTACTTTCCAAAACGTAGATTATTTGAACTCTTTTAATGCTAATGGTTACTTTCAATTTTAATTGAATCGTAGTGTATGGGCAGCACAAGTTCAATTTTATTTTTGTTATGTCTAAGAGTAAATTAAATCAGATTGAAATACTTTAAATGTACAAAACAAATCAGAGAATGACAACGATGGCCATAAAATTATGTGATATGTTTGCAAAAGAAAAAAAGATTCAAAGTAGAAAAACATCTAGGCAGTTTAATGGCCAAGTTAAACCAGACATTGTAGGGATAGCTTGCCTGTTAGAAATCCCAAAGGTGGTTCTGTTAACCTGGGAAGGGATGGAAAGGGTTAGGGAAATTAATATTAATAGGATCTTATTTAACTTGGCCATTGGCCATGAAGTTCACACAAAGTGCACTTCCCAGTCAAGCTTGCATGCATGCAAAATTTCATTAAATCAGATGGATCTTACAAAACATTTTGTTGCTTCAACAAGAAATAGAAGGTACCAAAGTGAAGGAACAACTTTTCTCTACTTTTTGGCTGTATTTGATGCATCTAAATCACAAATGTACCCATAGTCCTTCTAAATCAAAATTTTAAGTGAGATACTCTGATTCTCCTTAGCAGTGACTGAATGACATTCTGACACTGAAGGTAATGTCAAAACTCTCATTGACTTCAATGGCAGCAGAATTAGGTTTTTTTAAACTAAGGTGGAGTATTGTGGAAAGTTCTCTTGTACAGTTGCTCAAAAACAGAAATTCACTCTTGGAATGATATTCAAAGAATGGAACACTTATAGGAAATACAGTAAATTTATTTTACTTTGGTTTTATTCTATCCTCCTCAGAATTTTTACAGTCTTCCTTAGATCTGTGATTTCACGTTGTTTGTACAGTATTTGTATATACAATTCTGAGTTGGTTCATACGCAAAACCTTGGAACAGGAAAACTGGATGCAAAATCTTGACCTGTGTACAGTACCACCGAGGAAAGTAGATTTCAGCTGTGAAACAGTGATGAGTTGAGGATGTACAACTACACAGCTCTACTGGCCTAACCCCACTGGCACTTGGGAGGAATATGTGATCCTGGGGGCTACTGCTATGCAGAAAATGCAGACTCAGAGTATCCTTTCCTGGGCCCACACATCACTCTTGAGTTTATAGCCTAGTTACTGAAAGGGGCAGATCCAGGACGGGTGTATTGGTGCACTTGCCCCCTCCCCCCACACTGCCCTTTGATTCGTTGTCCATACAAATTTTAAAAAACCTGCTTGGCAGTGACTGCATTTCTAGTCAGGCAATACTGAGGCAGTCACTTGACTTCAGGGCTCATAATAATCTACCCTTCCAAACTCTTTATTCTACATGTATTAATGATACTCTCTTCTTTTTAATGGTCTTGATGTTCCACTGTTCAAACCACCCTTTGTTCTATAACTCTGCTATTTGTTAACTGCTCCTGGTAATGAAGTTCCTATTCCATTACCTTGCAGATTGTTTTTTTAGCTCATTCTAATGAAGTTGTATTTGTTTTTGCTTCAATCTTAAACTGGATATTTCAGCCCTAGATCCTTAGTGTTCTGGCATAGATAAAATGGGCAGTGTTTTAATTCTTGTGTAGCCTTCAGTCTAGTGCAGTGACTCATAACGCAGATTTCTTTCCCTCTTTTTAAATTGGTTTCTTGGCATGTTTATGCAACAGAATTTATTAGTGCTTAAAAATACCACAAGTGTCCTTATTCTGGCACCCTCTTAATTGTACTGTGCATTCTTCTCTGATTCTTCTTTTCCGGTTCTCTTCTCAAAGTGAATATTAGGGACAAATGCCATAGCAAGATGTTTAAGATCAAAATCCCCATACAAGACAAACTTATTGTTATTTGTTAGCATACTTAAGAAATCTCGGTAAGCAATTTACTCAGAGAGCAAGGGGCAAAGAAGTCAAACGAGGGGGGCATTCTGGGAATAGTGAATTGCGTTTTGTAAAGTGATCATCTTTGGCAAACATGGCTTCTTCACAGAGATGCAGTTCCTTCATTCATAACAGGGGTTTTTTGCCATCTCTGGTCAGGTCTTTTTTTCCTATACATTTCCTGAAATGGAATAGCTCAGCTGCCTCATCTGCTTAGCAGGCATATTTGGCATCTGAAGGACTTTAATGACAAATTTGCAGTTGCATTGGCTCAGGAAGTGGCATTTATCTGTCTTACAAGTTTTACCTGCAGTTGGGCTGTTTGTTGATGTGGACATCACTATTGTTAGGCTTTGGATTATTGAACATGACAATTCCCTTTCAAGCAGTTTTGTGAATGAAGTCCAATCTTGTGCCTCTTGTATAATGTACAACTTCAGAACTGCCCTCTCTCAGTTAAAAAAAACAAAAGCTATCTTTAATTTTGTGGTTTCTGTCCAAGGCTCAGTCAACAGTTGTCCAGGTAACAAAAGCCATCTTTACAGTTAACTACAATTGGCCACTTTGTGGACAGTCTCAGTAGACTGAGACACTTCTTTGGTTTCAGGCAGGTTTCCTCTGGTTCAAGGCTGATAGATTGATGGGATTATGAACATAATTAGCTCTTTTGCAGGGTCACTTGAGTGCTTTGCCAACACAAAGACTAACATCTTCAGATATGGTTGTTTATAAAGTTAGGGGGTCTGTATTCTTATTTAGATGCTGCAAGTCCAACAGCAAGTAAAATCAATGAAACCTGCTTGGGTTCAGCACCTCTGAATATCAGGATGAGTTGTTTTAGGCATCCAAGTGAGAACATAAAGCCATGCCATTAAAAAAAAAAATCTAATTTATTAAACACCATTATTAAAGGTGTCTAGGCCAGGAAGAGAAACCAGGTGCCATCTGTCAGTCACTCCTTGGTTTTATTGCCAGACTGTGCAATGACTCTCATAAGTACGTGTGGCAGTTTGTCCTCTCATGGCCTACCTTATGGCCAGGTGCAGACATTATACTTGTTATGGTTCAGGTGGTTGGACACTTGTTTAAACCTGCAGTACTGGCAAAAAACAGGCTCCATGCAACCCAGTTGAGGGGATCCCAGCTGTGGGGACCCCCCACACACCCCTGTGGATGGAAGATCAATGCAGGGACAATTCCCATGCCCACAGGGTTTCCCACACCCTGGGGGTGGAGGGATTGCCCCTGTAGCAGTCTTCTGGCCCCAGGGGTTTCCCACACCCTGGAGCCCTATGGACTGTGGCAGCTACAATCCCTAGGGATTTTTCAATGGGCATGGTACACTGGTGGCAGAGCAGATGCCCACCCTACCCATAAGCCAGCCAGCACAGCTGGGGGGAGCACCTCCCTTGCCCAGCTGCCACTGATAGCTGGCTCCTGGGAAGCAGGTGCAAAGCTTGGGAGAGGGCTGCGCTGCCCAGTCTGGAGTGGCCCAGCTGCTGGGAGGCATGCTTCAGCACCCCCAGCCTGCTGGCCTCTGCCAGCACAGGCAATCTGCTTCCCCCCACTGGAAGGCTGAATGTCTGTTCAGTTCCCTCCCATCCTAACCTAGGGCACTTAAAGTTTAAAACTTAGAGTGCTTCACCTTTGGGCTTTTTGCATCTCTGTACTTAGCCTATATTTCTTTTGTCGATAGAAAGTTACAGTCTACAGAGCTGCCATACTGGTAGCTTTCACCTCAACAAGGCTCCAGATTCAGCAAGATACTTAAGCACATGCCTGGCTTTAAACTATGTGTTCCCATTGAAGTCAACAAAACTAATTACATTTTTAAAGTTAGGCATCAGTTTAAATACCTTGGCCAACCTGGGACTAACTTTCTTACAAAAGATACTTTGTGCATGGATAAGAAAATGTCTGGAAAACATGTTCTATTTTCCTATACATATTCAGGAAGCAATTTGCTACACGCTAGTTCTAGTCTGCATGTCTCCTGTTGCTTACTCAGAAAGAGTTATTGGGTGCACAGGGTCAGTAAGATGTCTGTGACCCACACATCACTCAGAGTTGTACTTTGAGATTAAAGCAGCAAAACGAACAAATTTTATTCAAGAAAAAAGCATTGAAGAAAAATGGCATGTCCCTAAGTATGTGTCTTTGCCAGCATTTGCAAAGAGGAGAAATGCCTAAAGGAGACTCAATTCAGTAATGAACTGGCTTGCAAAAACTATATAGGACCCAGTGGTCCATCCTTGGAAAACAGTCCAGAAACTCCTTTGGCAGGCGAGTGCTTATAGGGTGATGAACACTGCCCAGAGCAATCTACTCATTGAATCCTGAATGAATCAGTGGAAAGATGTAATGACTGACTACTCACATTGTTTGTACGTAGTTCAATCTCTCTCTCTCTCTCTCTCAAAATAAAGTAGGGGGGAAGCCCAATGTTATCATCATGTCAGCATTACAGACATTATACATAGCTAATGAGCTTTCCTTCCACCTTTTTTTCTGGAGGTTTTGATTGCCATGTCGCATTTGACTTGCTGTTGGGAGAAGATGGAGCTGTTAGCTCTAGTCTCCATTTCATTTGTTCTGTTTATATCAATTTGTGTAACTCTACTGAAGACAGTAGAATTGCACTAGCATAAATTCATTATAACAGAGTTAGGAATCATGGCTTCAGCTTCTGCATTGTTCATATTTTGTCCATTACTGAAAAATCCAGTCCCAGAGGTATTTCAGTCTGGCCACAGAAAATTAGCCACACATCATGGCCTGTGAGCATCGTTTTGAAAGAGCATTCTTCTTTCTTATGTACAGACATAATGCACATACCACACGTTTAGCCTAATTTTACGTGCCAAGAAGACTTGTAAGTGCATAATGAGTTCTTTTACCCAAGGAATGTGACATACACAAATGATGCAGAACAAGGAGAGTACTTCAGCATATGCTCCTGTAAGTTCTCTGGATGTCCAAAACTGAAAGGAAACAAGAGAGACTTCACGGCATTATGAATAAACTATCCAGACGGTTCTTCAAAGTCAGCAGGACCCTGAAGGATGCCGCCTATCGTTGCTTGATATGGGCCGTCCTGCTTTCCTCAGTTTTATAGTTTCTAATCTATTTGTATCACTTATCCTATTTTATGGCTGTAACTGATATGATAAATTAGGCTTTTTTTTGGAAATGTCACAGTTAGAGAGCTCATGGCTGTAAACTGAAACAGTGTGTTCTTTAGATTTGTCCATGTTGTGACCTCAGGCAGCACGAAATGCAAATTAAAAATTATTTTAGACTTGGAAATGCACATGAATCCAGGGCAGACAGTCCTTGCACAGATGCCTCCAAAAGATCAGAGAAGTTACTATTTTATTGAGGGTACCCCCCCTGCTGTGCAAGATATGGGTGGCATATGCACATGTACACAACAGACACACATGCACAACCACAAATGTGCACACATAATTAGCTTTTTGAGAGACAATTTAGTCCTCTACCAAGACCAAAATAAGAGCTGCTTGAAAACTGGGAAAACCAGATTAAAATCAAGAGAAATTCTCGATAGATTCCAGCTTGAAAACCTGGTCATACAGAACTCAATGAGAGCTTTGCTACGTGGATGAGGATTTCATCCAAGGTTTGACATGAAGCATTCAATTACCAGAGTGATGGGTGTGACATTAACACCCAGAAGATGCATGATATATAGGTTATTCATTTGATAGACAGGATGTTTCTCAGATGTTTACCTTAATTAGCAGAACCACTCAGATCTGAATAATATGTCTGGAAGTATGTCTGGAACAGGCTTTCCAGTATTGTTACAATTTTGTTTTGGGCTACTGCAAAAAATAGAAGGTGTCACTTTTAATGCTGGAATTCTACCTGGAAATTGGGACCACATAGGCATCTAGCAAATGAAAGATAATTGGATGTTTGAGGGAAGCTCACAGGGTTCAAAACATGGCAGAACCTTCCCAGAAATATTTAGTCCAGATTTTGAGATGGACAGGCATCTTTGGCTGAGGGGGTGATTTTTTTTTTAGTGCCTGTTTGCCCATTTCTAATTAAAACGATTAGTTGAGGATAGTAGTTTTCTTAATAACATGGTCATTCCTTTTCTTTTCCCCTCACAGGGTTAGCACTTGTGCTGACTGTTGAAAAATCAGTCATTAACAGCCAGGAAATGACTTTGCCATCAATCAGAATATTGCTCAGCCATGTTTCAGCTTTTTTCCCCTTTCTCGGCATAATTATTCTCATCCTCTGCTGATTACAGTTTATAATAGCTATAATTCTCCCAAAATCAATCATTACTTTACTTAACCACAGGGTTACCAGTAGAAACATGAAGGAACACAGATACCCTGGGCTATTTTACAGCACACATGCTTTTAGCTGTATTACATTTAACCTTCGTCTAGTTAGCATTAAGCTGCAGTTATTTTATTTTAATTTTGTTTTAAATCAGGGGCTGTTTGATTGTATGGCAATTTTATTCCATTTGCAAATGCATATCACATCATCTCAAGCAGTGCTCTTTGGTGTGGAATCTTTGCTGTTGTCAGGAACAGAGACAGCATAAAACAGTGTGGAAATGATTTGCCAGCACTGACAAAATCAAAAATGACTATATATTGTGGAGTCAATGTGATCATGCAAGTTTCAGTTTGGCTCCTTCATATCACTACATTATCTTCTGTTTGCATGCATGGAGTCAAATTTTTGCTTGTATTAACTGTTTAAAGCAGTTTTTAAATTTGTAGTTTTGATTCATGTGAAGAGAGATTTTCAAAATCACACTTCTGTCTGTATTTTCTTTTACCTGCAAGTGTTACAAATGTAAATAAGTGCAATATATGAAAAACTCATTTCTATTATTTCAGTCAGGGCATTTATTAACTTGGCATCCAACACCACCATGTGTATAGCCATTTTCACACTTTCCCTTGTACAGCCAGTCAGCTTCCCTTATTCCTTCTGTGAACAGATTGAAAAATGTTAAAAAAAAGTAAGTGAAAACAGTTGTCAGACAACAAAAATTGGCAGGAGGGCTCCTAAGCAGGTGCAGTAACTGAAACTATTTTTTAGAAATAAAACATCGATTCAATTTAAAGCTGATCAAGAAATGCTATTTTAGTTTGGATGAGCAGAAGCAATTTGTAAGAGTTATACCACTCACTCAAAAGCAGGGACAATGTCATTCACTCAAGCCTGATCTAAATTAAGATTTAGTATATTTTAAGATATAGACAGAAATAATACATTCTTTTAATGATCTACCATAAGAAAATTAGCTCCAGTATAATTATATACTGCAAGTTACATTGGCACAAACTTCCTTAATCAAGACAGAGTCCTAGGGTATCTCTGTGTTGCCTTGACAGTGCTCTTGAGACTACCGCTGAAAAATAAGCCCCACTCCACTGCACCAAATCCAGGACTGAGACAGTGAAGATATGCCAAAATTTCCCCTTTTCTGTCACTCTTAAGCATGCCAAGGGCAGAGATTTCAAATACATTCCCACAGTCTCCTGAGCATGCCTACAGCTTCACAGCTTGGAGTCTGGAGATATAGGGTGGGAGCAGGTGGGCAAAGCTCATTTTTTGCAGCAGGCTTGAGTGCACCATGTAAACAGTGGCTGTGTTGACAAGAGACGCTACTGCGTGGTCATTATTGCACGTGTATTTAGTACTTGTTTATACAAGTTCAGCTACTGTTCAGTAGCATCACAAAGAAGGCGTTTCCCAGTGCTACTGTGCAGTAACTCGCTACTGTGCAGTAACTCCAGTTACTGTGTATTTATTTAGCACTTGTTTGTGCACTTGTATTTTGCTTACACAAGTACTAAATAAATGTGCAGTAACCAGTTACTGCTCCGTAGTGGAGTTACTGCTCAGTAGCGATGGCAAATAGTACTACTGCTCAAGTACTAAATAAACAGTACTGCTGCTCAAGTAAACAAGTACTAAATAAATGTGCAGTACCTGGAGTTACCATGAAGTAGCACCAGCAAACTCCTTTTTTGTGACACTACAATGCAATAGCATTGCATCACAGTTTTTGCCATGAGATGCTATTATGCAGTAGTATTGGCCTACCGCACAGTCAGCATCTCACGTAGACTCTCCCAATGTAGACATGCCTCTAGTTGACTAGTCACAAGACTTGAACAGTATATTCAGAATATCAAACAGCTAACTGCTCAATACAGACTGTCCATTACATTGCCCCTAATATATCTATAAAAACTGTTGAAATGTTAGAATAAAAGCAAATTTATAAATTTTGGACATTCTAATCTCATGCATCCCATATGGTACATTTCTCCCTGCCTCAGTCTTAGATGCAGATGGAGCACAGTTATCATGGGACACGTTGGGTGATCCAGACAAATGTGGTTGTGTGTTTTGCAGCACTGAAGATCCATCTGCAGTACTGCAAACTGCGCACACTGCATGCATGCTGTTAATTTGTGTGCTGTTAATTTGCAGCATGGTGGGTTTCTGCAGTGGCAGAAAAAAACGGGGCAGCTCATGTACAGGCAGCATGTGCTACCTGAAACTGAAGCCTGGTTGGCTGGAGGCACACTCTGGCTGCCAGCCAGGCTTGATGTGTCCTGATTGCCACTGCTAGAGCCCCAAGAGGCCCCCAGAACCCCAGGTAAAGCTGCTGGGGCCAACCCAGGTGCTGGCCCCTGCCTCCCCTACCCCACCCAGGGCAACTTGCTGTGCACCAGAGTACATGTGTACAGGCATTCCCCAGGGATAAGTAGCAGTGACACAACTATGTGCCGCTGCTATTTGTCCCTGGGGAAATGTGTGTTTGTGCTTATCTGAACTTGCCCCTTGTAAGCAGAATAAAGGCTTTATTTGTTAAATACTCTACTTGTATTGATATCTAGTCAGAGTAGAACTACTCCCTGGGTGATACTGCACTATAAACTATGGCTAGTGTATGTCTATATAAAATAGCTACAAAACCTAATAGAATCACCTTTTTGCCTGTTTCAGCTCAAACCCAACAAAATCATTGAGAGTCTTTTTATTGACTTCAGTGACCTTCAAATCAAAACTGTAAGGCCCAGTCCTGCAAACTCTTATTCACAGTAGTTTTTGTATGTGTGAGTAGCCCCTCGTCACATGAGAAATGATGTGTAGACCCAGGTCTCAAGAGTCCATTATTTCAAAGTACTTGAACCATAGTGTAACTGCACTACGCACCTCCTGCTGGGTCTGTGCCTTTCAAGAAACAAAGCTATGTTGTGAACTATTGGCGATGTTAATAGCTTTCTTTTCTCTAGAGGTTTGCTCCTTCTTTGGCCCCAAATATTTCAAAATAGCTGAAGCTGGCAGTGAGGAGCCCTGTGAAGAAAATGTGATACGTGTTAATTTCTGACTTAGACATGATGAGAATTTCATTCTCTTCATTAAAATTCCCTTGTGCCAAAAGGAAGTTCCTTTGATTCATTTACTGTAGCTTGTACTACTGTTCTATAAGAGCCAATACAATGTCTTTAAACAGCTTGACAATTCTCTTTCTCAAATTTCCTTATTATTGCTCTCCTGATGCATATTTTTGTTCTTCTTCTACCTGTTACATATTTATTTAAGAATATGAGAGCATGGTTGCATACCCTACAAAGGAGCAACAGCTTATGCAAGAGTCAGCTTTGAGCTTAAGTGTGTTAGCAAAATGAAGAGCCACAATCATAAAGATTTCCATAAACTCACTCTCATACCCTATGTGTGTGTGTTTGTGTGTGTTTGTGTGTGTCTGTGTGTGTGTGTATATACATTCTTATAAAAAAGAGAAATAATTCTATTAAGTTGTTGTGAAGGATTCCTCAAGTAGAAAAGATGCAGATGTCTAACTCATGGCTGAATAAATAAACTGTTGAATAGTCATTAATATAACAGATAAGTGGGGACATTTTTTTTTCAAAAAGAGCAGACATTCATTTCAGTCTAAAATACTTAGTTTAGATTAAGGAGGGAAAACCAAAAAACAAATGAATGCAAGTCAAAACCCTATGACATAACCCAGTATGGTTCTCTTCCATAACAGGCTGAATCAAACTCAAGAACGAAATGGCTGCTTCTGCAGTACACAGTGTTCTCAGAAGTATGAAAAATGCAGGAGATAAATACAGCACAGACTCAGAGTAACAGGCCACAAGAAGTACTATCACATCATAGACTGCAAGAAGAGCTTTTGTATTACCACAACTTTATAGATACATATGAAAGTGAATAAAATACCCCCACTCTGTAGTGTAGCCATTAAAGGATTTCTGTACTCCCCTTGTAGGGATACAGCCTTCTCCTAAACTAAGCATGAAAATGAAATGTAGGATAGGAGTCAAATAGAAATGGAAGTCAAACATTTTGCTACTTGGTGAAAATACAAACAACTGAAATTAGGAACAGAAGAACTGTTGACTGGCATTTTTCACTTTGCTTAACTGAAACCAGTCAATATGCAGTTGAGCAGAATAAGATTACCAGACTTCTGTATCAGAACATTATGGTGCAAACACCATCGAAGAGAGTTGTCTAGGTACCATCTCAATAAAATACATACCTTAAAACTGCCCAAGAGACACTGTGGCACATGAGAAGAAGGAAAGAGATTGGACAGAAAAAAACAGTTAGGTATGGACTAAGGATAGCTCTTTGGTGGCAAAGTCTGAGGTCAAGTTCACATCACACCTTGGTACCTAATGGGTGCATCTACCCAAAATGTTTACTGCATAGTAGACTAATTAACTATTGTGCAGTCTACACATGCACTCCTATTAGCCTGGATTAAACTAATTTACTCCACAGCAGGATAGCATTTGTAGGGCTCATCTCCATAACATGCATTAATGCGCATTAGCCTAAATTAATGCACATTATGAGCATGTGTCTACATGTGCACACCCTTAACGTGTATTAATTTAGGCTAATCTCACTTAGATTTGATACCTATAAATGGAGGTATCAAATTTAGGCGCAATTAGTTAATGTGCATTAATGCACATGTAGATGTGAACCAGCACTAAATTTAGTGCCAGGTCTGCCCTACCACTAGAGGGCCATCCTGAGCCCAGCCCCAGAGAACATCCAACCTGCCCTGAGCCCTGTGCCCTGTTCCCCAGTCCCCCCCTCCATGGTCCCCCACTCTGGGCTTGAAGACCCAAAATATTGTAAATAGTTTTCCTCTTGTATATAGCTTCCCACTTATAAGTGGGTTTTTTATTGTTGGTGGGTGGGGAAGGTGGTAGAGGGACTCTGTTGGTTGAGGCGGGAGGGGGAAGGGATGGAGGTAGGTGTTGTGAGGATAAAGATTTTTTGTTTCACCCATGTGCATGTCCTGAGAGAGGTTCTGGTGGTGGGCAGGGGGTATGTGGGCAGTTGGACAGGCAGGCTGAAGGAGAGAGTGCAGGAGAAGGGGGTCAGGCAGGGCCTCCCATAGCCAGTGCCCTGGCCCCTGCTGGCAGGTGCATGGCTGTCCTTGGGCCTCGGCAGAGGAGGGCCTGCTGGGGCCAGCAGAGCTAGCACCATGGCCAGCAGGAGCATGGGGCACTGGTAATCACTGGCAAGGGCCGGGCTGGAGCAGCAGGGCACTGGGCATCACTGGCAGGGGCAGGGGCAGGGGCTGGAGCAGCCCTGGTGCAGGGAGGCAGGGTGGGCAAGGAGGAAGCTGCTACATGCTGCCCCTGCACTGGGCACATGGCTTCTGGGCAGGGAAGGGGCTGGCCAGGGATGAGAGTTTCCCAGATGGCTGCCAGGTACCAGCAGCTGCCTCTGGCTTCAGCATGGCTGCCATGTTCTGGCAGTCATGTGGCCAGAGGTTGGAGCTCCCCCCTGTGGTCACAGGGGCACATGGAAGGGCTACAGGGATTTGGGACTAACTTTAGTGCCAAGTCCCTGCATGTGTAGACACCTGCCAAAAATCACTTAGTGCGCATTAAATTTAGTCACACTTAAATGCACATGTAGATTCACCCATAAATATGTATATTTATAAGTACTATCCTGCTGCAGAGTTTTTTACTCTGCAGGAGCACATACAGATGCTGCCCTGGCTGGCTCGGCACAAGGGGTCTTCAATGTGGGGCTGCTTGTTGCTTGTTGCTTGTTAAAGTACCCTCGTGCCCTAGCCAGCCCCTCTGCAGCACACTGACCAGTCCTGGACTGGTAGGCTGAGCCCCACAGGCTCCCTGTCAGCTGGGGCTGCTCCAATCTGGCTCAACGTGCTGTGGTCCTGGGTGCATGTGCAACCAGCAAACCAGCAATAAGCTCTGGTGTGATAAGTTTATTGCATTGCATTAATATGCACATGTAGATGCAGCCACTAAGTTTTAAAATTAAATATCTTCAGATCCTCAGTGTGATTTTACTGATCTGAAAGCAGGTTGGTTTTATGTCTTATGTCCATAATCCAGGCCCAGCTGTGGTGAAAGTCCTGTCACCCACATATGAAAGCCTCCCCTACTGATTTGCTGTTTTGTTGCCCCAAAAGAAAGTTGCTGTGACAACAGGAAATTGGCATAGAGAAGCACAACTAAACTAATGCCATCAAGATCTCTGAATATCAGGATAGAGATTTTGAGCTGGACTCTGTCTTCATTGAAGAACTGCGGAGAGGAGCACTGAGTGATGTGTCCATGGCAACCAATGTTGCTAAGCCACCTTAAGCAATGACCACCTTTTACAACAAATGGAGCTTTTTCAAGTATGTGGCTTCATTCGCAAGTATAAAAAATATTTGCACTGTGTTTGAATTACCATGTAGGAGGACTATTACAACAAAATGGTAAGCATATCAGTACATACCTTATAAAACCACACAGGATGCCACGGGATGCTGAGTGCCCCCTGCATTCCTTGGTAGCAAGAGAACTTGTGCACCTCAGCTGCTTATAGGACCACAGCCAACGAGATTTACTACAAAGAATAATCCCTCCACTCTAACTTTCACCACCTCTATTGTTTCCATAAACTTTGGATAGAAACATTGCTTGTTGAAGCTTAAAATGCTACTTTCAACCTAACTCTGACAATGTCTGTCAATATTTTCAGTAAACTGACTCTTATAGAATTTCCAGACTGAGGCAATGAGGAGAATTTGAAAACCGAAGCCAAGGCTATCAAAGCTGTTGTTGTATAGGAAGACATCATTGAATGACAGGATGAGATGAAAAAACAGATAGGATTTCCCTAACACCATAGCTAAAAAGGACAATGATTGTAATTATAGAGTCACCTACTTAAAACCCCTTTATAAAAATGACTGGTGGGAGCCTTGCACATTTTTAAGTCCAGTAATGGTGTGTGGGTGTTTTGGTGCCAAATAAGCCAGACCACACAGAAGAAGCTGCAATTAATGGCATTTCAGTGCTCTGCATTGCTGATCTACTTAACAAGCCAATTTCTAGGACATTTTAAAAGTTGTTTAGCTGACTGCCAAAAATGAGGATCATTAAAAATAGATTCACAGCTGTTCAGGAAAGCTGAGATATAATTTTGTCTTCATTATGCCTTATTGCAGATGTTATTGATTTAATCTCATTGCATTTTAGCGGGCAATATCAATTCATGCTGTCTTTGACTTTGGAAACTGGGAATTCTATTTATTTGTAGAGCATAAGGTATAAAAGGAGCGATGATAGTAATGAAGTTAAGTTGAGATCAGAATTCTTTGCACTGTGGGGGTGATCTTAGTAGAGAACCTCAAGAAACAGTTACAACTCTGTGAGCCTCAGCCTGTTACAAAACTTAAACAGATTTTCTATTGAAACCAATGTGTGAATATTGCATGAAGAATGTACAGGACAATATTATATACTGTGTTCTAAGGATAATGGATTTGATCCTACACACAGATGTGCTTATTTTCCTAACTGATCGCCTCATGCAGTTCTCATGGACAGTATTGTTATTTTGCTTCACTACTGTTGTCATCATTAATGGAAATTATTGCTGTTATTTAAATTGAAAGAGCTCCTGAAATGAAATAGACTTTTTCCAAACACAGAAGCAGGCTCACTTTCTTTGCTGAAGACCATATATATACTGCAAGTTTTTGTATGTACATAAACAGAACATTGCATTCTCACACAGAAAAAAACCCTCTGGTCTCTCATATGTGAACAGGATTCTGGGAAAGTGACATGATCGTCAATTTAACCAAGAGCAGGCTCTGGCCTATAAACTCAGTTACATGATAGTGACAAACTTTGGTGTCAGTAACATGGAAAGACCATTCCTTGATCAACAATTCCTGCTACAAAAATTGCCGACTGTATCAGCTGCTTAAAGTAGAAATCAAATACTGAAGTAAAAGTTGAAAAGCCAGTAATTATTTTAAGCCAACTGATTTCTGTATGAGACAGATACCGGGTCTTGAATGATTTTATTCTCCAACATTAATCATAAATGCATCGCTTTGATCTAATTAATTTTCTAATTTTACTATTCTTAGTGCAGAACTGTCCTCAAAAACTCCTTGTTCAAGGCCTGCCTCTGAAAGATTGTGCTTCTAAATCTGCAGAATCTTTGAAAGAAATCTGTGTACCTGGGACAGCAGCAATTTGAGTTAGGGGGAGCAGCCCTGGGCTCTGGATGGCAGTGTCAGGCAGCAGAGGGGCTGGCAGGAGCCAGGGTCTGGCCCCTGGCTAGCTGGCTGTGAAGGCCAGGTGCAATTTGTGCCTGGCTTTCACCGTCTACACATGCATTTGTTTGCACTTAGTGACTCCACCGTAAGATGCTACTGTCCCCAACAGTATCATCTTACGACGGAGTTAATGAGTTTACTGAGTCCTAATACTTGTGCACATGTAGACTGTGATGCTTTACTGCAGAGCTAATTAGTCTACTCTGCAGTAAAGCCCAGGTCAGGAGCAAATAGAACTAAACAGGAGCAGCTTAGTCCAGGGCTGCTCCTGCCCTTCTCTGTCCCCTGCAGCAGCCAGGGGGAGCTCTGTCCTCCAGGTACAGCTGCCTGGGTGCCAAGCCTGGGCTGGCAGGGGGCTCTGGGGTCAGCCTCAGGCTGGCAGGGGGCACAGGGGTTCAGGGTTCAGCTTCTTGTGGCAGCATCACGTGGCTCATGCTGTCTGGCATGGGGCACAGTGCCTGGGAGGCAGGCTTTGCCTGGCAGGAGTCCTGGGGGTCAGAGCCAGGGTCCAGAAGGCTGCAACACCCAACACATGCCCCCAGCAGTGGGGCATGGTGCCCAGGGGGCACACAGCAGCTACCAGGGGCCCTGGAGGTCAGGCCAAGTTTCCTGGAGTCCACACTGGGCAGCTGAAGAGCTGCCTGTGCCACTTTGCTAGAGAAGCTGCCAGCCAAGTGGCTCGGCACCAAACAGAAAGCTGGTCCTCTACTAGTGTGGTTGACCAGGCACACACTGTGCTCGACATCAGTGTTTACCTGTGCGTTGTGGTGCATTTGTTTAAAGCAACCATTTGCTAGTACCTGTATCTGTCCATACTAGCAAACAGCACTTTAAATTAATCTAATGTGCAGTAATTGCTGCACACATGTAGATGGTGACACTTTACTGCACATTAGATTAGTTTAATACACAGTAAAGCACACATGTAGATGCACCCCCAGTGTCATGTTGTCTGCATCTGGACTAATATTTCACTTTCCACTCCTGGCTCCTTTTTAGGAAGTGTCATGGCTTGATACCAGGGTTCTGGATGATCTCTTCCTTGACATCTCTTTCTCTTATAATGAATGTCATCAACTACAGTTCTGATTCCTGGTAATTCCACTTGTATCTGGTATCAACTTAGACTGGATTGTCTCTGGCGCTAGGGTGATGCCATAAGCATTTATACCGAGTGGTACCTGCTAGATGTATGGCAAAGTTTGTCAGGTGTCTGGACAACATACCTAGCTAAACCCTTGCTCAGCATCACAAACAGTGAACATTTTTGCCATGGACAGATCTGACAGTATAGTCTTGATTGTCAATAAAAGGTAGGGACTTATTTAAAATGCTTTGCTCAAGTGTTTTTCAAAACATACAGACACTGAGTTTACCTGAACAGTCTCTCACCACTGGTCAGCTACTGGTCCATTCCATGCTGGTTTTAAAGGGTGTAAGGATGCCTGTTTTTTGCAGGTTTGCCAATTCTTGTTTCACCGGCTCCACCTGGGCTGATATAACTGAAACTACATTTCTGCAGTTTCATAAACTGCACATGGGTATTCCATCTTACTCTAAGTGTCTATTTACCTGAAATATGTTCCTCTATTCTGTCAGAATGTCTGACAGGACCCAAAATGACCTTTCTGATGTTCTCTCAAGATGAGAGTACTGTGGTGTGGTACAGTCTGTATGCTCTGCTGCCTACCAGTGCTTCTTGAATATCAACTACTATGAACTCCATATAATAAAATCTTTTGTTTCCTGTTTTTTTTATTGATAACCTGAATTGGTCAATGGGTCTGAAGGTCATTGTTTTGTAGAGTGCCAGTGCTTAGTCACACTTCTCCAGTTTAATACTGGTGCTTATTAATGCTTCTGTGATTATATTGCAGCTGGTTCCAGTCCAGCTGGAATCAAAATTGGTCCTGGCCAATGTGACAGCTGAATAAAGGCAGCTTTTTTCAACAGTGCCTGTATACTAAGAGTCCTTGGATCTGCTAAGATCACACTCCAGGTACTCTCCTCTTCTTTTGGAAATCTTCATGTTGTTAATCACTGCAGATACTATTGTTTTGTTTTTTCCCCAGGGATCACTGAAGTCTAGGACATAAACAGGTTGTTTCCCGTGCAACTTGTATAGTTATCCTGGTTTGGGTTTTTTTTTTGCCTTTTGTGCTTCTCTGGACCAAAATGATTGTATTTTTGGTTGCTTTGTTTCTGTTCTACTTCTTTTAGTTTGAGCCTGTGTATTTGTCATTTGTAGCAGCTCTCTTTGTTTTGCTTCTTACCCTGGACAGTTCAATTGACCTTGTTATTTGGATGCATTTCTCTAGGGCAGGTCTCCCTCTTCCAACACTCTCCCTTGTACGCTGGAGTCACACTTCCCACGAATAACAATAATTTGCAGGTGGATGCCAGACACTTCAGCTCTGCATTATAAGCACCTATCCCCTCTTATATTTCATGGTTTTGAGTATAAGGATGTTATCTCTCTATAATCTCATTTTGTCTGGGTTACTTATCGAACACCTTTGTTGGCTAACCCAGTGCTTCAGGAATTATGCTCCAATCAGCTAGTAAAAAAGTTTTACTCTCCTTTCTTTATGTCAGTCTCTTTTCTATATATAAAATTGAGTGTTCCACTGTTTCCATGTTTGTGTGAGGTTTTTTTCCCCTCTACTCTGAGGACATAGAGCTACACAGATTCTTTTTAAGATGATACTTTAGTTGCTGAATTACACCTCAGAGAGCATCCAAACCATGGGTACCCAGACTGACTACAGGGAACCTTTTCCAAAGCCATCCCTGTACCCTGTGCTCCTCCAGCCAAGCAGGTCACTACATATATATAGTTGCAAATAAATACATTCTGTGATCTAATAGGGTTTTCAAAGCTCTAAGTACTATTATTTTTGTTTTGTCACCTATTAATGTATTCACTTTTACTTAGTTCTCCTAATGAAAGTGATGGCAGGGCTGTATAATCCCTATAGTACAAATCCCCGTTCTTCGTTACAATTACTGCTCTTTTTAGTTAAGATCAAATGAAAATTAAAGTCTCCTTCAGTATTTTTAGAGCCCAGAGCAGTGACAGCTAAAAAGATTAAGCTAAATCTGGACTAATTAATAAAAAAATATTGCTACAGCCTGTAAATATACTTCAGAGAGTAATATAGCTAATAAATTTGACAGTGTAAGTGGATACATAAAATTGGATAGCTAGTCAGTGGCATTTTTATAGCAGTTTTTAAAGGAGACATATGAATATGCTATGGTCAGTTTAGAGTGAAAATAAAAACAGCGGTGCGAATGACACTTCAAAGCATCTTAGTCTCCCTAAACCCATCCCATTAACCCAGCAATTAAATAACAAAAAATAAAACACAAAAAAAATCAGTAGTAACAAGATTATGCCACCTGGTGCCCATTAATAGGAAAAGCAGACGATATAGTATATGCTAGATGCCCTCCAGTGGTTGTATAAAAAAACCCATGATTTTATTGGAAAAACAGCCCTTACATAAGATGCTGTTAGCAAATTCTCTTCTAGATGGCATTGTAGAGTTGAAGGAGCAGATTGAATCTAAGCAGTCTGTCTTCAGAAAGAAGGGGATTGAAACATTTCTAATGAAAATGCTTTCATTTTAAAACCTGATAATGCAATCTAGAGTTAATTAGTCTCTTAGCAGTTAATAAAAATCTCTGTTTAAAGAACAAAGTAATTGAGAAAGATACTTATTTGGGAAACTTGAAAAATGTCAGAAATAGGACACTCATAGTAAGATATTTTAATTAAAGCCCAGTGTGATAGTTTTTAATAATGTAACCTCTAACCAAAGTTAAGATTTTCCTTTTTTATTTCCATCTGGCTTAAAATTATGTTCAGTTTTTTCAAAGGTGCATTGGTTTGTTTGTTTTTTATGTTAATATGCTGTATTTTGCTGCAAATTTACAAATCTACATGAAAAAATACAGAATACTTGTAAATGTATGTGTTTACAAATTACAGTCAGATTTCACTAAGGACACAGTGAATATGCGGGAATAGTTTATTGTGGCTCTCACAATACATACTGAATATTTATGTGAGCTATAAAAACAGGAATACTGATATGTGTTCAAACATCTAAGGGTCAATGGTCCAGCACAAATTAGATATGCTCAGTGCAAGCCCATGGAGGAAAGTGCAAGACAGTATTAAGATATGTTTGCAACTTCCTTATGTTGAGGCCAGCAGACACCCATATTGGCTCCATTCTTTGGTACAAGATAGAGCAACCTAAAGACTGCTCTGACTTAAATTTTAGTCTTGGCACTTAAGCAGCAGCAACCACATCACACACATTCAGGAAATGAGAGGTAGTGTAAGACTTCCTACAGTGGTTTCATACCATCCCAAGATTTGTTCCTCTCATCTTGTTTGAGCTGACCTTATGTTAGTTTTACATCAAAGTAGCAACAGAAAGCAGACAGGATGAAACCAAGTGTCTGGCCTGAGCTGTCTGCCTGTATTAAGAATAAAGTCTCTTCTCAACAAAGCAGAGAAGATCTACATCCTAAAAACTCTGATAAGGATAGAGTTTAATGAAAGGTATCATACACCTAGTAAAACCGATTGCTGCAATGTAGCCAATACTGTGCTGCAGGGCTATAAACTGAATTATTAGGATTTAGGCTGAAAGAAATTAAGACTGGCTCAAACTTCAACCTACATTTTGTTTTAAAACTTTTCTTATTTTTCTAGACAAAGTAACTGTAAGCATGATAAGCAAACCCAGTGTGGTTTCCCTCGCTAATGAAAGTGTCCTACTTTGGTCTGTCCATGGAATTAATAAACAAGTCATAAAAATCAATATTTTCAACATAACTTTTTTCATGTACAGGTCTTACAAAGGAGTGTAATATTTTTATAATTATTTTGTAGATGAGAGAACTGGTGGAAGCCCACATGAGGTAGTAAATTCGTCTTAGATTCTCAGAGCTGACAAATCCTTCTAGTTGGCTGAAGTTTTAGTCCACATGGTTTCCAGGTCTCCCCTGGGACCAGGCAATAGGAACATGTCCTGGGTTGCCTCTGAAACTGGAAAGCCCTAGAATGAGTTAGATTTCCTGCAGGGAGACTCTCAGAACAGCACTTTCACTGGCTGGCTTCCCTATTCAGATCTAACTAACAGCAGGAAGCTTGCTGAAGGTCAGGGAGAAGGAATTAAAGGATACAAGGGAGATTTCATAAATCTGAAACCTTCTGCAGGGCTAAGGATTTGGAAATTAGAGGGCTAATTGAGGACTAGGAAAAGGAAGTGAGATGTCAAGAAGAAGGAAAAGATGGGGTTGAATGTGAGGACAAGGATCTGCGAGTGTATAGACCCTTCAACACCATAGTACCTCAGCTCCCCATGACCAAGAATGGGCTTTATGCTCTCACCACCCCTATGAGGCGCTACCAGCATTTTACAGGAGAACTGAAATTCAGATAGATTAAGTGAGTTGCTTGAGGTCACAAAGGCAGTTTGCTGTTGAGCTGGGAATTGAAACCTGTCATCCAAGGCCCTGCCCCAAAGACAGGCTGGAGTGGGAGGAAGCATGGAGAAGGATAGCAAATAAAGAAAAGGGGGGGAAATAGAGAAAGGAAAACCTAGGAAAAGTGCTGGAAAAGCTTTGGAGTTATGGGGCTTCCTTCAAGATGTCCTCTGGAACAGAGCAAGAAAACCCCCTCTGCAAGAAAATGTTGGCTCAAATCCTAATGGCTTAACACCTCATAGTGAGTAGATACACATTATTACCTTTCTGAGTTAGAAATATTTTGCCTGTGAGCATGTCTGGTGAAAAGCAGTGGGGAATCAGGCCCCTTGTCTATATAGATTCACCCGCTCTTTTGGGACAAGCTGAATAGAGGCAATAGAAAATCAGAATATGGGGGGAGGGGGAGAAGAGAGATGTAGTAATAACCGTAGGACAAAAGCCAGCAATAATGGGTCAAATTCTAGCTTCCGTGTCGCAGGGCACCTTAGTGCCTGCTCCTAAGAGAGGAGAAACTGCCAGGGAGAGAGCCCTGGCAGAACCAAGTGAGCACAGCTGTGGGTTGCCGGAGCAACTAAGGGGAGCCAGCTGCCTGTAGGGGGCAGGGCCTGGCCCTTATAAAGCCCAGGGCCGAAGCCAGGCTGGCAGTTCTCTGCCAGCAGCTGGAGAGGCAGGAGCTCCCTTGGCCGAGATATGGGAAGGAGCCTAAGTCGCAAGTACAGCTCATGATAGCCCTGGAGGCTTGAGCTATGATGAGGAGTTATGGCCAGGCGGCTTGCATTTGTGTTACAGCCTAGGGGCTTGTGGTTTTGCTTTGTGTTTGTATTATTACACCCGGAGGCTTGGGCGAGGCTGTAGGGGTTGGAGGAGGCCTCAATTACGCACACGCCAGTGCGTGAGCAACTGGCGGCGAGGAGCGTGGCCAGTGGGTCGCGGGCGTAACCCGTAGATTGCAGATGGGGACCTAGACCCTGGATTGCGTGTGGGGGAACATAGACCCCGAAGGCGCAGCTCGCACGCCACTGCGCGAGCAGCTGGCGGCGAGGAGCGCGGCCAGTGGGTCGCGGGCGCAACCCATAGGTTGCGGACAGGGACCGAGACCCCAGATTGCGTGTGGGGGGGAACATAGCCCCCCGGCCCCAGGAAAGGGGCGGTATTACTGAGTAGCCCAGTGTGGGCACAGCGAGCCCCAGAGAAGGGGGGGAGCACCATACTGAGCAGCCCTAGAGAGCGGGGCCATACTGAGTAGCCCAGTGTGGGCGCGGCGAGCCCCCAGAGAGGGGGAACGCCCTTGTACGTTATTGAGTAGCCCAGTGTGGGCGCGGCGAGCCCCAGAGAGGGGGAACGCCCTTGTACGTTATTGAGTAGCCTAGTGTGGGCGCACGGGCATAGCAAGCCCGGCCACAGGCTAGTGCGGCAATCCCCCTCAGACCAAGGCAGGGCGCTGCGGTTGCCCCTGAGAAGACAGGGAGTAGCAGCGCGGGGAGCGAGAGTCAGGGAGGGTATCCGAGCGGTTGGCCCATAGGACCGGAGGCCCGCTAGAGAGTCCCGAAGCGGAACCACACCGGCAGGGGAGGCCCAGAGTGGGCCAGACGAGAGTCCCAGCAAGAGGCTGGGCATGAGAGAGGGAGCCCAGGGTGGGCCACAGTAGAGAGACAGACCGGACAACATCCTTTACATCTGTGAGGCTTGGGGCGTGGTATCAGGGGAGGTAGGAGCCATGCATAGCCCATAAGGCTGGGGCACTTAGGTAGCGCCATTGTACGGGGAGACCCACGAGGGGTCCAGGAGCTGACAGGCCTGAGGAAACACAAGGCAGCCTCCCTATTACATATTACATCAAGACGTGGCGGGCGAGAATGGAGGGTGCCCTCGGGCCGGAGTAGCGCGGTGAGAGGGCCTCAAGGAGATCACGGCCCTCAGCGAGGACCCCGCTGTGACATTCTGCTATACAGCGGGGGCTGAGTTCATTTACATTGGGCTATCCATGTAGCATCTGGACCACTGTGTCTTTATTATGCTATAGACTTTCAACCAAATGTTTTTGTAGCACATCCTAAAAGAGGCAACTGGCACTCCTGCAAGTGGATCAATAGTGTCAAGTATTTGTGCATCCCAGTCTCTTGTCTAATAGACCAGCATGTTCTAGATATGGTATGCAATGGGCATACAACCTTGCAATGCATACAATGACCCACAGACCCTATAAGGAACAGTGATCACACCTTAGGAATGTGTGTCAGCCCTCCATACTCAAAAAAGACCTGTAGCCATGATCTAGGCTTGGGGGACAGAGGTAGATGAAACTGTGGAAGATGGGGTATCCTCAAGGATGCAACAAAAAGGGAGAACCTTTGCAATACAATGTGAATGGAATTGGTCTTCAGTCTCTGAACAGCTCTAGTCCTAGCAACGTCTCCAGCTTCCCTGGTTCCTGTCCCTGCTTTTGGCTTGTTACTGGATTTTGGCTTTAAATTATCCTTGCAGACCTGACTACCAGCTCCAGACCCTGGTTTGGCTTTCTCTGAGATGTCATCCTATAGATTATCTTTTGGATTTGGTGACATTAGGCTTCTGATTTCCAGCTCTGTCCTAAAAGAGGCAACTGGCAACTTCCAGCTCTACCCACTAGGCCAGCCAACCTGGTATACCATGACAGCTTGTGCAGCCACCCAATCACCTGGCAAGGTCCTTGCAGGATGAATACAGATTGCAATACAATGTGAATGGCATTTTACTGTGTTTTTCAGCTGCTCATGGGCCTGTGACTAGAATTGGCCTACATTTCTCACTATTCCAGTAACAGTTTTCCCCATGTCCTTTAAATTGTCTGGGGTCTCTCCACATTCTTAATAAGAGCTTGTTGTCTAGTTTCAAGAAACTTTATTGTGCAGCCACCCAATCACCTGGCAAGGTCCTTGCAGGATGAATACAGTTTTTTCTCTCACAACAGAGCTGAGCATACAGAGCAGATGCTATTGTTTGTCAGAACAAGAGCATGAGTGTCAGCCATTCCAGAGGAAGGCAAAAAGCCAGGAAGACCACCAAATGAGATAACTGGGACTTGGGGACACCATAAAAGTTAAGAGGGGGCAAGGAATCTCTTTCTTTAAAATAACAGTTTATCTTTCAAAGTCTTGGGCTTCTCCAGCCTCTGCAGCTGGAAGGAGCCTTGCCCTAGATTGCAACTGTGATATGCAATTTTCTGGTCAGTTTGGTGGTTTGTGCCAAACCCCCAAGACTCTGTCTCTTTCTCACTAGCTTACTGAGTTGGAAAGGCTTTAACAAACTTGCATCATTTCACACTGAGAAATAAAAACCATCTGCCCACTCATCCTAGATTCCACTTGTTTTGAGTCAAAGACCCTGCAAGCTGCCAGACCAACATTTTCAATGGCACTTAGATAAAAGGAGCCACAGCTGGCAAAAGCAGCAGTCTGATGTTTAAACAGCACTACACAACTCATATAGTTTACTGGCTAAACAATAGGGTATTTCTAATATACACATATACTCATGATACTATAATTAGAAAGTCAAAATCATAGGAAATGAAATGAGGAAATATAAATGCAGTAGAAAAAGGGATCCAAACCATTCACAGTCTCATAATGATCTCTCTCTGATACTGCATAAACCAGGTTTTTTTTCTTTTCTTTAGACAATGGTACTGCATTTCCTAAACATTTTCTTTTACTATCCATAAATGTTAACTCTCTGACACCCAATTTATTCAAATATCTTGTATGCTGATATTCCACATGATGTTTATATTTTGTTGTCTTTGTGTTATGCTATTACATAATATTATAACTTATGTGTGGCCACCTGAGAATCTCAGGGTTCTTGCTCTACAGAACAAGACAATGGTTGATCTCAGATCTTCCTTCCAAAAGTATCTTTCATACTATGAGAGAATCCTGCTAAATCACTGGCAGCAGAGGGTCCCTGAGACTCAGTACATTTTGATTCTATGTACCATACAGTGTTAGACATCCAGATTATCAGGCAATATGCCACAATATTCATACCTATTCATTACTATACAGCAAGAACAGACTGCAAGTGTTAGCATAATTTATTTAAATAATTCCTATTTAGGATTTCATAGAGAAATACATACAGCATGGTAGTTGTGCTTGGAAGAATGTAATATACAAGCCCAAAGGTAAGAGTAAAAAGAAGTTATGTTTTTAAAAGTTAATTTAAATCCCATGATCAACTATGAGTTGCCTTTAAGCTTTTGAAGCACTCTACCTCCATCATGGAACAGAACAACATTACATTCAATTACCAGATGGAGGCCTGACATCATCAGAAGACCTCTTATTAGCAGATCATAAACTCAGAGCAAGATAGTGTTGCACAACAACTTCCAAATGCTGATTAACCTTTCCATGAGTGTCAATGACACCACAAAAAATAAGAAAATGTATAATACAGCAATGGCAGCTTTGGTCACCGGGTGCAGACAGAAGTGATCGTTTTCATCTGATCTAGCACTAGAAAGAGGTCCAGAACTGTGAACAAACAGAAGTGCACCACTGCAGACCACTTTAAAAGGGCCCGGTCCCACACAAATCTGAACCCTCCTGCAACTTTTGTTTGTGGGGTTTCCAGCGTATCACTGTTTTCAGAATGGGAGTGGGGAAAGGGAGCGGAGCGAGTTTGGCCTAGGGTTTTTTCAGCTGGTGCTAGATGGTGGGGTGGGTGGATTGGAGCCCCCTTGAGGAGAACCCCAAGAATGAGCTCCCTCTGTTTCCCCTCTTTCCCCCCCATTCTGAGAACAGCAGCCAGGCCTGGAGTGGGGAGTGGCATTGCTACAGAGACCAGGCTGCAGGCTCCCAGCAAGCAGGTGGAATCCCCAACTTGTGTTGGGTTGAGGGGATCGTTGCAGCTCATAGCATTTCCTGCAAAGCACTATGTGTTGCAATGGGGAGCTGCTCTTCTGTTTGTACCCTGAGCACAGAAGGTACAACTTCAGTGATTTTCCTTTTTCTTAAAATAACTTTTCAGAGAGAATAGAACCACTGGGCAGCAACATGAAATGTTCGAAGTATGGGTTATCATCTTTCCTTCTAATGGTAGGTGCTAGTTAGCAAAAGACCTTGCTATTTATTCACAGCTAAAGAACATAACTTGAAACTCAAATGGATAAAAAGCCTACACTTCTAGACCTGAACTGTCTCAGTTCCTTTCCTTTCTGTTGTCTGTGTTCATGTCGCTGCAGGTTTGTAACAACTGCATTCAAGTGCCCACAGGTGAAAGCCTGTTAGGAGGACCACATTAGGTGTCCTTCCCCTGCCTAGCAGGAAATCCATTAGGGGATAGCCATGTCAAGAAACAAAGCCCTAACATCCAGCTGGGAAGTACCATATTGTATCCTTTTATTGTCCGTGGTGCTCCCATGCCTCTACATGAAGAAATTGTTTCAAAGTTATTTCTCCATCAATACCTTTAAAATCTATGCTAACGTTGTAATTGAGACTTCTGCATTACTATAATATCTTTCTAGTCATCACTTCAAGAAGTTTATTATGTGTAAATTAGAAAGACATTATTACCAGAAAAGCTATTCTCTCAACTACACATTTACAACCTGACATAATCTCTTAACATCTGAATTGTTCACACTGAAGCAGATTTTTTTCTTCATGAAGTTGTCAAAGAACCTTAATTTCAGCTAATTCTTGCAACACTAATGAGTATCCTTTACTGAAGAACTGGCAATGGTCTTCACAGCATAATAGTTCCAGGAACAATTGGAAATTACTTAGATAATATCATGGTTTTTTCAAGATCAATATCACTTCTGAAATGTGAAGTTTGTGCCAAATCTGGGTTGCTAAACTGCTCTCTTTTTTTTTTTTTTTTTTTTTTTTTTTTAACATTTCCCTGAAAAGATCTTGCAGGCTAAGAACATTTTATGTAGATAGATCATAAGTTAATGAAAATGAAACTTACAGAAAGTGTATGTGACCCCTGGAAAAATGTAGTGTTAGAAGGATCATTCCCAAATATTTATTCCATTTCTTCTCTACATTCTGAATCCTTGAATTAGTATATCTTTAGGAACATAGGACTGGAAGAAACCTCCTGGGTTACTGATTCTAGCACCCGGTGACCATATCCTACAATTCCAATGAATAAACACTCTTCCATTGTTATTAAGTATATTTCTGTTTTGACTAATATGCTGGATGTTCAATGTCAAGATTCAAGCTGATGTTGATGGACATTACTTATGACTTCATGTTGATAAAACACCTGGGTAGATGCAACAAGGTATATGTAGGGCAGTGGTTCTCAAGCATTTTGGACCAGAGGCACCCTTCCATAACTTCTGTGAATTGAGTGGCACCCAATACCAAACACTAGTTTATAAATTACAGTGCTTACCTCCTTTCAGAAAGCCCAGGCAGCAGGGATCAGCCAGGCAGGGACAAACATGAGTCTGCGATTATCTGTTTCTCTCTTCATACCTGGTTTATCTACTCACACCTTGTGGCATGCTTCAAAGTGTCTAGTGGTACCCAAAGGTGCTGCAACAACCTGACTGAGAATTACTGAGGTAAGTTAAAATGTAGCATTCTTTTCCTTTTTATATTTGCATAAAACTGTACTGATCCAAAGCTCAACGAAGTCACTAGAAACACTCCCACTGACTTCAGTGAACTCTGAATTTCATCCAGAGAGAAAGGAATATAACTTCTGTATTTTAAAGCTCTCACTGGATAGTTTTAAATGACCATTTTAAATAGTCTTCTTGCTCTCTAACCAAGCTTTTGGCCTTTTATCTTTAATTATGTAGAAATGTCAAGTACTTTTTAAATTCAGGACTTCAGGATTTGGGCTCTAAAGAGAGTGCTTTGAGTGACACTGGATCTTATCTAATAGCATTTGGTTTTGGTTTTCTGGAATAAGATTGCTTGAAGACCTTTCTTTGAAAAAGTAAGGCTACCTTTTAATGTTAGTGTTGCTGGAGGCAACTGCTGCTGAGCTATGGGAACTCTGTGTTGTCTTCCAGGCTGCTTGGTTTTGTTTTTTGTTTTTTAAGGATCAGATTCTTCACTGTTTGACCTCATTACAGAGTGATGACTCTCATCATTTGTGCTACTGAAGTCAATGGAAGTACTTGGGGGAACATCTGCTCATCAGTGTGAATAAAGCCCAAAGTTGTCTGTGATGCATCAGTATTATTCTTTGGTTCTATTCAGTCACTTGCTTTTTGTTATATTCTTTTCCTTCATCTTTCCAGCATCTATTTAGATTGTCAATATTTCGAACAGGGATCTTGTCTTATTTTTTTGCCTCCAGTGAGCCTACCAAGTACGAACATTTGATCACTATACATTAATAATGTAGCAACATTAACTATAGGTGTCACTGACAGTGCCACCAATAATAAAAATAAGTTATCATAATAAATTCCCAATGTCTGCAATGATACCGAGCCCTATAATTATCCTGTGTTAAAAAATACCCCTAAGAACACTCACTCTTGGCTGGCAAGGCTGTTGTTCTAATGGCACTTCTACAGTATTTTTCAGTCATTTGTCTACTTCTCCCTCTGCTCCCTTTCCTCCTCCTTTCTATGTCACTGCTCAAAACTGGCAAAGGGCTTTGCATTGATTGTGAGGTATGGTGTCTTGGAACCTGGGTAATTAGCAAGCCACTGTAGACAGAAACAGAGAATGTTTTTACGTGTGGATACATATGCAGAGCCTGAAGGCTCAAGCCCAGGCCCTGACTTGTAGCCAAAAAGAGTTTACTACAGCCTTGCTTGCCTGATTGACAGCTGGAAGGTCAACATAGCAGTTGCTTAAGTCAGATTTTCCCAATCTTTTTCTTATTGAATACCCTCTTCCATATTTACTGGCTGCCCCTGTATCTCACCAGCATATTTTAGCCCGTTAAATGCCAATTATTATTATAATGAAAATTAAATCCGCTATTACACAATTTGTCCCACATACCCCCCAGAGATGTCTTGTGTACCCCCAGGGGTACATGTACCACAGTTTAACAACCCCTGGCTTAACTGCTTCTATTCCATCTAAGGATTCTTTATGCAGAGGAGTTCTCCCCCTGGCGGCCTAAAGCAGCTTTGGCAGGAGCAGAGACTTGCTTAGGGCGTCTCACTTTCTGTAGACAAATGCATATAGGTACATATGAATCTCTAGTGCTATATTCCCTCTGAATCAAAGCAAGAATGGGGTGGGTCATTTCTCTTTGCAAGTTGTCAACAAGGCAAAAAAATGACTATATGGAACATGGAATCTGGGGTGAAAAGCACATGTCTGGCCATCACTAACCAGGTAAAGTTCACTACAGTCTAAAGTCTAAAGTTCTCTAAACTAGCCACCTCTCATTAAAACAAATGATTTCCATTGTTTGCATAAATTAACAGAGAATGGGACAGGACATTACCACTCCTAGCAAAAGTTATAAACAAATCTCCCCTCTCCTCAACAAAAACTATTATTTTGTAAGCAAATTTTATTCTTGGAGTGGTCTTTTCTGGACCTCAGTTCACCTTAGTTATGATTAGTAAGTCATCTTCTTCTGTCTATCATTGTCCACTACTGACTTAGGACAAAGTAAATGACAAGGAAACTGTTCAAGAAGTTTGACATCTTTCCTGCTGCAGCAAAATTTACCAAAAATTGGTCAAAATTGTAATTTATTTATTTCTTTTTTACCTTGCCTTGTAACAAGCTTTAAGATCTATGGGGGAAAAAATGCTACCTTTGCTATGCTTTCAAGCCATACACTATACATTGCAGTAGTTCTCTACCAGGGCACCCAAGGGTGTCATGAACCCCCCACTCCTCCTCAAGTATGCTACAGTTACAACCAAGTAAAACTGCCCAATGGGCACTCCTGCTCACCTATAGCCCTTCCCACTCCAGCACCCATAAGCTATTCCTGGCAACAGAGGAATATGGGACAATTTGCTCAGAGCAACTCTGTTTCCAGGAATAGTGTAGGGAGGCTGGACTGGGAAGGGCTCCACAACACAGCAGCTCCTGCCTGCTTTAGGCTGAATGCAGCAAGAGAGCATGCATGTGCCACGGACTATCCCAGGATAGCTGTGCAGCAAGCACAGAGCAGTTTTATCTGGAAGCAGAAACACCCCGATGACAAGCACTGAGGTAAATTGAGGCAGCACCAATAGTGGTTCTCAAACAGGGATGCTACCACATTCAAAACAGTGGTGAGGGGTGCTGTGGCTCTGAAAAGTTTGAGAACTGCTGCCCTAATGTGTAGTATAAAGCAGTGGTGCTCAATATTTTGGCCAGGTGAGGGGCTGGTCCATGGGCCGAAGTGGACCCAATGTGCCAGAATTGGGCTCCAGGTTTCTGTGCTCCTTCTGCCCAGTCCGTGCTGCTTCTGCCCAGCATTGGGCTCAGGGAGTGCTGTGCTGCCCCTGCCTGGTCCCATGAGCAGGATCAGACTCTGAGGGCCCTACACTGCTCTGTGCACTGGGATTAGACCCCTTGTTGCTCTGCATACCTGACCTAGCCTGCAGGGCCATGGTTCACAGGGCTCCCCACAGATCCATGGGGAGCGCCATGGACCAGATGACACAGTGCTGGGGGCTGGATCTGGCCTGCAGGCCAGGGGTTGAATACCCTTGTTGTAAAGAAATGGTTAGCCTTTAACTGCATGCCCAGTTGGGAGTATCAAAGATATTTAAAGAATGCAAATCTGAACAATCTGGTCGACCAATGAGTCCAGGAGCTACAGAAATGAAATCTGTATCAAAATAATATTACACTAGAAAATAAAGTTAAGAACTTAACATAACAGAGATTGCCAGCCACTCTTAACATTACTGCTTGTTCCTACTGCTTCATTCTCAAAACACATCAAAACTACCTTAGAACATTCTTGCTACATATAATGGGCCTTGTTCTACATTGCTTGCAGCCAAGAACTATTTTTATTTTATATTATTAGGATGCTTATGAAAAATCATCAGACCCCACCCAGGCACACCTCAAGATCTGTGTAAGTCAAGGTTCATATAACATTTGGTATGATGTGTCTTGGGAACTGCGTGGCACCTAAAATAAAGCATCCTTTGGTTTTGACAGTGAGGCCAGCTAAAAGTTTTAATTCTCAAAGGTATTCAGAATAGGCAGTGGCCAGCCACTCTCGCAAAGGGTGTTAGGGGAAATTATGTTCACGTCTGCTCAATTCAGGGTCTACACTAGGGGGGTTGTGTGTGTGTGTGTGTTTAACTGCATATTAAATAACATTTCTGAAATAAATAATGATTTTGGAATCTGCCCAGCCTCCAGTACAGTGTGTTCCCTGTTTGGAAGGCTGAGATGGTTGAGACACTCATCCAGTTCACTCCACTATATGTTATGCTCAGCTACATCACTTCATCTTAAGCAATTTCAAAGTAAATGAAGTCAAAACTTCAGCGGTGACCTTAACTCTTTGTAAAATATTTGCTGTCTCGGACATGATGAAGACAAAACTGTTTCAGAGGAACATCCATGTCTAGCCAAGGATCCATCTGATATGGAAACCCTACTCCCAGTGCAAAAACTTGAAGTTTCTTCACTTCTACTTGTATGAGGTCTATGGCATCCCACTTCATAAGCTCCCTTTAACTTTCCCAGTGCTCCATTCTTCATGAATGTTAGCCTGCTTAGTGTTAAACTTCTCAAATACCTTCATGCTCCCTCCCTGTGCTGCGGTTAGTGTCACAACCCTCACAAATTTCCTCGTATCATACCCTGTTCTGTGCCAGACCTCATACAAGTAGCCATGACCCTTAATTCACCTACACTAAAGCCATACCACTTCCAGACTCCCAGGATATCTCCTTTACCAAGTGCCACACACCACACAACCCAAGTACTCCTTTTTACTAAATGTCACAGTGGCTTCCAGTGCTACATACCATTCATAAGACATGGCTCTTCCCCTCCCCAAAATTGCACTGCTTCCAAGACACAGCATTAAATAACCTCATGGTATAAGCACTATAGTCAGTGGACACGTCTTAAAACATACTGGATGCCAGTTGAGAAGATGTAAATCAGGGCTGTCCGCCTGGCAGCAAGCAGGTTTTACGAATCCTCAGATGTTTGCGGCCCCCAGACTCTCACACAGCCCCTTGTCCTCCCCCTCTCCCCCACACCATCCCCGCCATTGCTCCAGCTACAGAAGCAGCCAGGGTTTCCAGGCTCCATCTCTCTCTGGCTTCCCTGTCTCTCCACCAGGAAGCAGGCAGGGCAGTGCAGTGTAGCCCACAGTGCTGTGGAAGCTTGTAGCCCAGGGCACCTGAGAGGCATTATGCAATGGGACAGCCTACCAGTAAGCTTAAGGTGAGACAGTGTCCCTGGATGCATGGTGAGGAGGGAAGGAGAGGTGTCCAGGTACACAGTGTAGCAGGTGGAGGGTCACCAAAGCACCTAGTGCTGCAGGGCGACATGTGGTTTAGAGGGGTGGAGACGCTGGGCACACGGTGAAGCAGGGGAGCATGTGGTGTGCAACCTTAGAGGCCCATGCCCTTACTAGTGTGCTTTACACAAGTGAGGGCCACAGGGAATGTGGCCCTCAGCCACTTAGAAGTTAGACATCCCCGATGTAAATTATTATAAGCGCAGAAAGAGATTGCCATAATGACTGCACCAAAATTATCATGTCTAAAAAGACCATGTTATACAAGCAGGGTTTTCTTAAGGAACCAGTATTCTTTGACAGTCCCTCCCTGGCCTGTTAAAGGTACAGTATTTAAAAAAAAAACAAGCATGAGTTTAGACTGAAAGTTTAGGAAGAATCAGTTTCAGACAATCCACTGCAAAGACACTATGCAAAGATGATTAAAACAGCCTAATCTCACTGCATTTCTTTTTTCCGAATCTTCCAAAGCCAGCCTTCTATGGAAATCTCTTACTTGGAAGGAGAAATTAAATGGCTAAAGTCAAAACTATTTAAAAAAGGCTGTGATGCTGCTGAAAAGAAAATTGGAAATATTTTTTTCTAATAGGGAGAGAGTGCTTTTTCACAAGTCTGAAAGGGGAAACAACACTTTGAAAACTAAAGCTATTTTTAATATCTATAAAAATCTTCCTGTGGGCCATTTTCCACCTACGTCTTACATAATGAGTGACCCCATTGACATCAGTGGGATTTTTGTAATGAAAAGATAACATGAAAATTCTGCACCAGCACATTCAGGGTAGCAGTACTCTGTCACCACATGCAATATAACAGCCTGCTAATATCACTATTATCCAAGTTTTAGGGATTTTTGTCCTGAAGATGATGCATACACAGCCAGCTCAGAAAACTGCATGATCTGTAATCATGTTACAAATAAGTATTTAGGGCCAGCTCAGTTGGCCCTTATCCATAGATTCATGGATGCTAGGGTCGGGAGGGACTTCAACAGATCATTGAGTCCGACTCCCTGCCTAGGCAGGAAAGAGTGCTGGGGTCAGAGGACCCCAGCCAGACGCCTATCTAGCCTTCTCTTAAAGACTCCCAAGGTAGGGGAGAGCACCACCTCCCTTGGGAGCCCATTCTAAATTTTGACCACCTTTACCGTGAAGAAGTTTTTCCTGATATCTAGCCTAATCTGCTCTCTGTCAGTTTGTGACCATTGTTCCTTGTTAGGAGGTGCCCTGGTGAACAGACTATCTCCAATCCCTTGCTGTGCCCCCCTAATGAATTTGTAGGCGGCCACAAGATCTCCTCTCAGCCTTCTCTTGCGGAGCCTGAAGAGGTCCAGGTCCCTCACTCTCTCCTCATAGGGCTTGTCCTGTAAGCACCTAACCATATGAGTGGCCCTCCTCTGGACCACGTCAAAAGTTGTTAGCAATGTGGACTTTTCAGCTTCTGCTAAGGAACTTGTTGGGGATTGTAGCAGTGACTGTGGCCGACCCCCTGATATGCTCCTGTGGGACCAGCCACGCTGGCTGGAAACTTACCGGGACAGGTCCAGGTGGGTGGTGTGTCCCTGGTGCATGGGGAAAGACAGTCCAGGAAAAAGCAGGGCAACCAGCAGGCCCCAGGGTTATGAGAACATGTGCCCCAAGAAGTGAACCGCAATTGGCCTGGGAAGATACCTGGGCTACTTAAAAGAGGACGCCAAAGAGAGCCTCAGCATTCAGCATCCCCTGGAGTGGGAACCATTGTAGGAGACTGCAAGCAGAGAAGATCCAAGAAGAAGTAGCCCCTGCATTCCAGACCCTCAGGAGCCATCAGAAGCAGGAAAAGCTATGAGCTAGGATCACCTACACTCTCCTTGAAAGATAAGTAAAAGTGGACAGAGGGGCATTGTGGGTCATCTCAGAAGTACCCTAGAGCAGGGACTCAGTGGGAAATACACCCATGAGAATGGTTGGGGGAGACCAACTGAGGAAACAAAAGAAGACAGGCCCACTGAGAGGAAAAAAATTGAGGTGCTCTGGATAAAAGAGCTTGACCGAGCCCAAGAAGTGACATCATTGTGTATTCCCCACTCGCTATTATCGGGGAGTAGCTACCATCAGCCTGGAAGGAAAGGGGCAGGGTGTAGTGGAGGTGGATCCCTGCAGAAGACCAGCAATGCTGCCAGACTGACTCATAAGCCAAGATGTATCCTCCTGAACATCATTTTTCTGTGAAGGCATGCCATGGGAGTGAGAGGAAAAGGCTGAAGTCAGTGGAATTCCAATATGATAGTGGGGTGGAATAGCACACCCGCTTACAGGGATAAAAGAGAGGCATGCTGGGAAGAGGGGAATAATCAAAAGCTCACTGTACTCTTGCTGATCTTTGGCCACTAGACTGGTACTGACAAAAACCTTTCCAGACAGCATATCTTTGCCTTACATATGGTACATTTAATTCCACCAGTGATCATGGGAATGCGAATCATGGGAGCCTTTTGAGTCATACTATATGAGATGCCACCAGCACTGAGTTTCACTGCTTGCAATGAAAAGGCAAAGTAATACTCCTGTAGAATGATTGGTTTCAGGGCCTAGAGACAACCAGTCACTGAAAGTCAAGCTTTTTAGGCATGGTGTACCAATAGCAACATCCAAACAAATCTTACCCACTTCCTTGCCTCTTGTACAAAGCCATATGCCAGGCCCCCTGGCATTGCACTAATTGCTTTATTGAATTGCAAAAGAATGGCTGACAGAAGGGAATGATCAGATAATGCTGGTAACCATCATGGAGCTAAAACCCAACAGTATTCTCCTGACATATCAATCACTCTGGAACAGAGAAGGCACCTTTCTTTCTGGCCATACCTAAGTATACAGCATTTTCACCTATAGGAACCAAGAAATTTCTTAGCCTACCTGAATGTTCATATCAACTCTTCCAGGGGCTACATGAAAGACATTGTGGGATAGTTTTAGCAATTTAAAAACAAAAGGAAATATTCTGGAGGTTCTCAGAGTTTCAGGATGTAGAAGCCCTAGCTCTCCTCAGGCAAACTGGCACCTAAAGATTTAAAACAGGACAATTGGCTTTGGTAAGACCATAAAAATAGAAGTGGGGAGCTGGCAAAAAGGATGTGGAGAGGAAAAGGATGCACCTCCAGAGCTTTGGATAGCCAAAAGATCCATCCTAATTATTTCTGAGGAACTCTTATTACTTTGGACATGATTCACAGTGCAGCCTGTCACAACCCAAAGTTGTGATTTTTTGTTTGTGTGCGCGCTTCGGCACTGCTAAATTATTTCCCACCAAATTTGTCGCTTTCTTTGCACGGTAGAGTTCTCTGCTGTTAGAGAACTCTGGTGCAACAGGGGATTTCCCGCCGAATTGCAGCTTCTTTGCAGGGTGCATCTCTTTCTTGCACTGTAGTGATACATGTTGCAAAGAAGTTCCCGCCATTTGTATTAGGGTCCGCGCCATGTTATTGGCCGACTCCTAATTTAGGCACACGTAGTGGCTAGCAATTGGCTTGCTAGCCGTACAAAAGGCTTGGGTAGTTTCCGCCCAAGCCGGAGGAGGGATGAGAGAGAGAGATTCTGTGTGAAGATCTCCACGCACTGTGGACCCTCGCGGACCCGGCGCGCCTCCCCTAAGCAGGCAATAGAGGCAATAGAACCGAGCCTACGGAGCTTTCGCTTCTCGCCTCTCCCCGTCGCCGAGCGCAATCCTAGACGTATCCCTTTCCTGTAACTTCGGACCCCGCGGAGCCTAGCAAACTCTGGGGAAAACTTATTGGACCTGCAGAGCCTGAATAAGTCCGGGGAAACTTTCGAACCCAACTTAACCGGACCCGTGGAGCCTAGCAAACTCCATGGGAGCAATCATTTTGTCAGAGTCCTCCAACGAGGGTTCAAGCGGGAGCTGTGCCTGGAAACTTATCCAGCCTACACCGATACCATCTTTGGGTGTAAGTAAACAATCTTTTCAATCAACCGTTACGCCTCCGTGACTAATTCTAACTCACGTGCGCAAGCTGCTTCGCGGTTTTCTCCCACCCCGCGTGCCCAGGCTGACGGCCACAGCCCGCGTGCACCAGAGACGGGTCCGGTACGACCCCGGTTCGCCCCCGGCTTGCCCATGGCGGCCAGAATGGGATCGGAATCACCGCCGCGCATGGCGATGAGGGTGGGATCGGGGCCCGGCCCGCACACAACCCCTTTACAGTCTCTGATATGCAAGGCAGGACCAGCCCATTAGTGCTTAAATAGCCAGCTTTTTGGAACAGGGACCATTTTTTTGTTGGGTTTATACAGCTACTGATACAATGTAGGGACTCCTAGCACAACTGCACTGTCCTAAAACATATCATTATTCAAATCCTTTTTAAAACAGGAAAGGCCAGCGGGAAATAAGAGTCTTCTGTTTAGCCTGTGTTGTTTCTGTGATGTAGTCATTAGACTAGTCTGTTTATCTCTCCTCTTTTTAAAGGGTAGCTTGATTTAAAGAAGATACGGCCTTGAATATTCCAAGAGGGTTTTATTTTCTCTGTGCCTGACCCCTTTAGGAGTCTATATAACAATAATAATATAATGATATTGCCCTTTCAGAGATTTAGTGCTATGCTGCTGAGCATAATGACATCACTACTTCTCTCTTGCTTTTAGTTTGTTCTCTTGTCCTGCAGTTCTTGCTCCTCTTCCATTTTGCAAAGTTGAACTGCTTCTGTAAAACACACACACACAAATTAAAAATACACCCCAGTGCAGACTAAACCACTCTTCTCATTCCTTGTAACGATGACATCTCAAAGCAAATTGGGGATTGGAAAGAGTCTTGTGTCAAATTTGCCTGTCATTCCAACGGTAGAATGAATTATCTTGACAACAGAGGAATCACACATTCCTGGTATTTATTACCAGTGAACATTTTTTCTGATCACGTTAACATAGCAATATGAAAGCCTAGCACTAGCTGGCTAACTACTGTGGTAACTTGTGTCACCCAGGTACATGGAGTCCAAAAGATATGATAAAAAGTTTGGGGTTTGGTTTGAATGATTCTATTTTTGGCACAAGGATTTGTCCAGAATGGACAACCCATAATTTTTAATAAGTTATGGAGGTTTTGAATTTTTTACTGGTACCAAGAGTTATGGTGCTTACTGAGAATACTGTACTTGCACATAGCTTTTTTTATACTTTTCTTGCACATAGCACAGACTTTCCCCAAAATTCTGATATTGGGCTGCATGTATTAAGTGGGGAAGCTGATTTTCTGCTTTGATTCCTGCTCCATAGTGTAGCAGCTGTCACATTACTATTCAGACAGCTGTGGAAATCAGGGGCACAGACAGAAGTTATGTTTTTCATGTGAACAGCTTCCTGAAAGTGCTTTAAAGCCATGCTGTGACACACATGCATGGCTGCTGAGCATTTTTCAAATGACTAATTGCACGACAAATTAACCCTCATCAAATGAGATATCAGATGAAGGTGCTCCACTTTAGAGTGCCTTAGGGAACTTTTGTTCCCTATGGTTACTTGTTGCACAATCAGGGCCGGGCTGAGGGGAGAAGCAGAAGGGGGAGCAAGCTGCCTCCTGGGGTTTGCCTAACCTGAACTAGAGCAGGAGGAGTGGGGGATCACAGCCCCCAACCTTGTGGGTTCCCTCAGTCCCCAGCTCAGCCTGGGCAAACCTCAGCAGGCAGCTCACTTCCCCTCTCCCCCTTCCTGCTGGCAGCCCCAGAGCTGGGAGAGGGGAGCAGACCTGAGGGAGGGGGTGGTTTTTCGGCTGCAGGCTGGCTCCTCAGGCTCCTGCAGGCAGACTCGATCCACCCCACCCCCTCCAACCTAGCAGGTGGACATGTGTTGGGTCAGGCTGGGGGAGGCATTCTAAGTCATGATGTAAAGTGCCATGGGTTAGAGTAGGGGCCTGCATGTCTGTCAGCGTCCCAGTTGACTTAATGGATCATTGTTCTTCATTCCATAGGTGTTAACAAACATCTCCCCTTTTCAATGATCTTGATGTTCTACAAATAAAATTAATCTTTCTTTGGGCAATGTTGCTGTCTGATAGCTGCTCCTGGTTGTTTCTCTTCTTATTTCACAGCTCTGGAGACTCTTAGGCTCTTTTTAAAACTATAGATCCAGCTTTGGAGACCAGTTTTCAGCAGCAGCTAGGGTTTCAGCTTTCTTTAAACAGGAAAGGGAAAGTAAGTCAATTGAAGATTAAGTTCTGGTCCTGCTCTAGGCAGGCATAAACCTGGAAAATCTTTTTTCTTTATTCTGCTTTTCAAAAGCAAGGTGCATACTATATTCTGGGGTGTGTTGTATGTGACAGAATACAGTATCATAAAAGGCTTGGTTCTAAAAGCCTGGGTGTGCGTATAGATCTCAATGATTCCAGCACTTTTTGTATTATACTGTATAACCATTTTGTAGAAGGAGGAACTGAGATGTATGATGTTATCTAAACCTTTTCTTTGTCCATCTCTACCATGGTATGTATCCACTGCTCTGTACAGCAGTAAGGATCACTTAGTAATCTAAGTAAGTAGACTGCAAATGAAACAGAACTTGAAATGGCTCTTGCTGCCTGAGTAACCTACGCCAAGCATCTGGGACAATTTGTTCTGGTACTCATTTGCAGGTTACACTTACAGTGCACAATACATAATCACTACCAATAACTCATAACATTACCCATATCTCTGCAGACAGTTAGCTGGTCCATATATGTCTTTGGGAACAAGTCACTTTTTTTTTCTTGGCTGGGATGTATTTGCCAGAGATTTCATACTGTCAAAACAAACCCCTCCCCATCTTATGATCTCACTGCTATTTACCCATTAGGCAGTTGTCCAGTACAGAAAGACCATAGTGACATTCATGCCTGAGCACCGGACTCTGTTCTGATGATGAAGCGCTAAGTTGAAATTGGCATGAGAGAGCAGCAGTCATCTTGGAAGAAGACTTGGAGAGAGGCTGGCTTCAGAAATTTTTATATTAAATATTTATTGAACTAAAGGTAATAACAGAACTCATTGGTTAGGATCCTGCAGCTGGGAGGAGAAAGAGGGTAAAGATCATTCTTTTTAACATACTGTTTCTTAAAAAAGAAAAAAAAAAGAGTGAATTACTTACTCTGGCTGTGATTTTGCTGCTTGGAGGCAAAAGACAGAGTAAGAGCACAGTATATTCTAAATCTTTTACATTTGTGTTAAAATGTATGCACTCTGCTGATGGATCTTTGAGAGGAAGCAATAGCATTTCAGAGCAGCACTAAAATATGCTGAGAAGATCCTGAGGCAGCATTGAGGTCAAGGGTATGGCTTGGTCAGTGCAAGCAATTCCCCTCAAGCTCTCAGCAGTATGTGAGTTTTGCAAAATCGTGCAAGTGTAATGATGGTGTTGTCAACATTAAAACAAAAAGGAATAGATCTCATTCTACCTATTAGGTGCTTGCACTGATGTGTGATCCTGTTTCCACACTGTTCAAGCCCATGAAAATCCACTACTTTTGTAATATGCTGTCATCTTAGCCTTAACACTAAGTCACAAAACAGCAGCAAGGAGAACCCTTCCACTTTTTTCATTGAAACTGAGTTGATTTAAACAAGGAGTTTTACAATCAACGTTTGAACTAAGCCTTTCAGATGTTATCAATGTAGATAGGAACAGATTTTTTCAGATTTTGACTTTTAGTCCTATCTCTGAATGGGAATTTTTCCTGAAATCTTGGAACGATCACAAGATACGAAGACGGTTTCCACTCAACTCTACTGTCAATCTCTTCTGATACTGTTGAGCTGTTGGCTGAGGCCTTTCTAGCCCGGCTTTACTGAAAGAAGGATCATATTTCTACAGAACACTTGAGGACAAGGCGTGGAGCACATGACATCAATCCTGTTTCAATAAAGTTTCTCCATACACAGAAAGAAGTTGGGTATTTTCAACCAATCAATGCATTTTATTTAGATTAAATAAACCATGGTTATTTAATGGTTGTTCTTTGTTGTAAGAAAGACCAAATGCAGTAATGTTGCCTCTAGAATTCAAAATCCATGAATCAGGCTCCACAATATCAAGAAATTGTCTTAAAATCATGGAGATTTAAAAGAAAAATCGAATACCCCTCCCCCAATAATTACATTTAGCATTTATTTGTTTGCCTGCTAGTTTAGAAGTCTTTTGAACACACACAGGGGTTCATGTTCTCCAGCTTCTCTGCACAGCTATGAGGCCAGAAACTCACTGCATTTTAAATGAAAGTTGAGATAGTTGCACATTTTAGAGCTGAGGCCTTTGAACACCATGAAGTATTATGAGTCTTGTGATAACACTGGGTGGACAATGTTGCAGGTACAATGTTTCTACGAGAGAACAATAAAGACCGTCGGAGTCCCTCCCTTACAGGACTCATATCCAGGGAGTCAACTGCTCTCTTCAAAATGGAGGTTGTACCAGCAAACAGGCTGACAACTTCCTTTCATTTAAAGACATGGCACCTTTTACATGGCAACATACACCACCAAAATTAAAAGACGACTAATTAAACATATAGCTGGAGGGACAGCTTGCCTGCCACTCGGTGTCTCCAACCATTTCCTGAGTCAAATCTTGCTTCTCTTGAATACAGTGGCCAGACACCTTTGACTTTAATGTAGAAAAAAACCTTCATTAAAATATGTATTGTTGCTTTTATGTAACTTCAGCTAATCCATCTGACTTTGGCTGCCTTATTTCAATCACTATAGAGTAGAACTGGCAATATGTTTAATATTCATTTAACAGTTTAAGAGAGCACATTTTTATTCCTTCAGGAAGCAGTATGTAGGGTAAGCTACTTGGGAGGTGGAGTCAGACTGGTGTTTGATGCATGGTGTGGAGATTAAATGCTGAGAAGCCAACATAACCATTGTTCCTATGGATGAGGACACTGGGTTACATTAGGCTCAGGGCAGATCTTTCCTTCGGAGATGAACCAAAATGTGTAAATGATTAGCTTAACTATTCACATCAATATTTTTGCTGTATTGCCTTCTGAAAATGTAGTATGGATCTGGATACAACAAGCAAAACAAAACCTCTTTGTTTTCCCCTTCCCCAGTCATATAAGTACCCATCTCTCAGAATGGCTGCTCCTCAGAGTTGCAACTGTCCTAAACCGCTTAGATGTGATTGGCCCTACCTTCAGCAAATATAATGATAATCCCTTGGTGGAGCATGATAAGGTTGGAAATGTCATGACAGGAGAACAAGCTTTGTTGCAAGTTTCCTTGTAAGTCTTGCTTCTGATCAAGAACGAAGTCCCATGGGAGCAATCTTACTTGTAGTACTTGATACTCACATTTCTGAATAGAACTGAGAAATCCATTAATTTGCAAAAACATAAAATAACCAGGAAAGAATCATGCTATGAAGGCAAAGCAGAATAACCCTAGTTTGGGAGACAGGTTGTTTGGTTGCATTTTACCTGTAGTAGCATATTCCCTTCCACAGTAACACTAGCTTTAGAGTCATAACTGCAGTGATTTCATGCAAAGCCCTTGACCAACAGTCAAACAAGTTGTATTTCTGTTCACCAAGCATGCTGTTGCCCCCTGCCTGCCTGTGACCCTTCTCAAGGCCATCTCAGCTGCAGATATTCTAAAGGGTCAAATGTCATTTCAGCTTCTGTTATATTCCAGGTGATGTAGATGTTAATAGCCTCGCTTGGACATTACTGTCACAAGTTGTAGAATGGAAGGCAGCTGTCAAAGAAAAGAAGGAATGGAACCAGAGAAGAAACTGGTACTACAGTAGCTGCGAAGGAAAATTTGCCAGGGTTTGTCATGTTGATGTACTGACACCAGATCTTTTGTATCTTCAGAGTCCAGTGAGAAAAAAAAGAAAAGAACAAAAATATAACAGGTTTATTTTTAATCTACAATTTAATGCTTTGAACCATGGTGTCTCAGCTTCATTTTTAATTAATTTCCAAGTACAGGAAATTCATTCATCAGCATTCTGGAATGTCTGGGGAAAAAAATCAAAGGGCAGGTAAAGCGAAAGCGTTTAACATAGTTGCAGATGAGCTGATAAGGGACTCAAAGAAACAGTTAAATTTGTGTGCAAATAATTCAGCCACAGTATCTGGAATGTATAAACATAGCACTTTTTTTTTTCTCCAGGCCTTAAAATTTGATCCAAGTCTGGGAGTTAAAAAGTCCCATTTTGTGTAATCAGGTTCTGGTTGAACATGATTGCTGAATTATTTTAAATTGAAGACACATGTCTGGAAGTTCAGCTCTGTATATTATTGCAGGATGGTGTCCATTAGGTCTTATCCACAGGGGCTATCTTCATTCCTTATGCATCAGGATTAACAAATGGTGAATCATGAATATGGAGACAGTGAAAAGAATGTGGTACTAGTTAAGGAGTGATTTTGTAAATTATCTTGCATGCATTATTCAAAACTTTTCGGTCTCTCCTGCATAAAGTCCCTGTGGCTGTTTAAAAGTGTTATTTTAAAACACAGTCATACATGGTATTTGCAAGTCTATGGGTTCTTTCCTTTTTGAGACTTGAATTTAGCATTGAACCAACATTCACTTTAACCCCTTGTCAGTCCTAAAAGCATTCTCAAGAGTGTCAGTTGCTCATTTAATGTTTGCATTGCCATATGGAGTCCTTTTCTATTATGTCTGTCCCTGACTTCTGTGTTTTTATGCAGCACCTTTTGCAGGCAGATGGACCATTATATAAATTGAAACATATTTTCACGGGTGCTCCCCATGGTCCAAGAGTACCATCTTGTAAGCTGTATGGGAAGAAAACTATGAAGCAGAGCTGAGTAGTTCACCTACCCATATGGCAGATGAGAAGATGCCACTATACCATCCTAGTGTGGACCATGTTATCTCCCAGGTTACTGGAGAGCTCCTTAAATCAAGACACAGACTTGATGGTGAGCCACATTACCAGGAGCTTTATTTATCATGTCTGCACCACATGAATATTCACACAGCATTGCCTCAACTCCCAGAGTCCTAGGGTAGTTTCTCTGTGGATTTTTGTTCCTCAGCATAATATTTTAAAGTATAGTTTTGGGACTCAGAGTTTACACGGCTCCTTGTGTGCATGCTCCCACAAACTGAGACAAAGAAGCTCAACATTTTTGGCAAATAAAAGGTTTTTTTTCATTAAAAAAATGGGTATTTTTTTCCACAAATGAAAATGTGTTAAATCTGGTCCACATCATTGAAATTTTCCAGTTTTTACATTTTTATTGCAATATTTCAATGGTCATTTTAAGTACCCTGTTTTTGACATTTTGATCAAGATCATGTTAGAGATCTTTTTGTGTGTTTACCAACAAACCCATTTTCAAGAAGTCCAGCTTTCAGTCTATGTAAAATGCTGATGACAAATATAAAATTTTGATAGAACTGAACATAGTTCTAGACTCCTGCAAAATTGAAACAGCTCTAAAAATTAACTGCTTGGTGAAATCCTAACTTTGAACAGAGAGCGCTGTAGAGTCCATCATCATTGTATCTCAACATACTGCTTCCCCCACCACAATTACTGCAGTTCCACTTCATTTTAAGCCTTTCCCAGCCAAGAGAGTTTCTTCCTTAGAAAAGCAAAACAGCTGGAAAACAAATCTATGTTTCCTGCAAAGGTATAGGTCTTAAACATTATCATTTAGAAGCAACATCTTTTTTCTGAAAAATCTCTCTCTCTCTCTTAAATAACACACAGCATATTGTTTTGTGCAGGGCGAAGGTGGAGGTGGCAGTTGATGGGTCTGAGGTCATTCAATAAATGTGTGTAATAGAGTAGTCATGGCTAATATGTGCCATAGGCTTAACATGAATCTGAAAAGCCCACAGAGAAGGTATAATATCCCTTAAAAACCAAACTGCAATAATAGTCCTAAATCCTCCAGTTTACAATAGCACTCAACTGTTTTGATCAATCGCAATGATTTTTAAGAGATTTTCATTAAAGTAGATTGTTACACTAAAAGTTTCATTAAAGCAGATAGTTTCCAGCCTTTATTCATGCCTTTGTAATAAACACTCAGAAGAGAGTTGTGAAAGCTCTTCCCCCCAGTATATATAAATTGATAATTTATACTAGGATTGGAAATGACCTCTTTAATTTAATTTTCTTTTATGAGTACATCCTGGCAGCTCCCTCTGTGCTGGAAAGAGAGCAACCCCAGCAGCATTCGACTGTACATGCCTTAGGATAGGGAGCTTGGAATAAAATCTGCTCTCACTGCTATAGATCCAAATCCAGGCCAGTATCATCAGCTCCGTTTTACAAATGGAGAAAGTGAAGCATAGAAAGGTGAAATGATTTGCCCAAGGTTAATCAGAAACGCAGTGGCAGAGCTGGAATAGAGCCCAGCCTTCAAATTCACTAAGCAAAACTGCCTTTATCATATGTTCTGCCTCCCTGTTAAATATCAAGAAAAGTATTCATATTAATTATTAAATAGAATTAATAAAAGTTCTTTTCGACACAGCCCTGAGATGCTGTAGGGTATTGTGGGGTTTGCTTTCTCAGACTGTTTTGTTGCTGTGGTGCACGTGAGGGGCTAGAGTGGAAGATTTTTAGGACTCTTGCTGAATTGTTATCTGCAAAAGCAGGGGACTGGGCTTGAGGGCCTAGGAGCCCCTTCCAGTCCTGTGCCCGCTGCAAATAACTTGGAGCAGGTCACTGCAGAGAAAGGAAACCTCATTTCCATCTTTCTTTGCAGCAGTTGAGAAAAATTAGTCTGAGGCATGCCATATTTTTAAAAACTTACTGCTTAAAGAATGAAGATCTTATTCCGGCAGGTAAACAGGATAGAAACTGGGTTACAGTTTGTGATGTTGGGCTCCCACACCAGTGGTGTCATATACTTATTATTATTGTCCAATATTTATACAGAAGCCAAAAATATTGGGTGCCTCAAAGAACAAATATTTTACAGGCCCCTGCTCTGAAGAGATGTCTGTCTAATATCTAAACATGACATAACTGAGGATGAGCCTCAATATGAAGAGGCTAGACAGGGTTACATAAACAAGATCACACAGAGGGTCAGTTCTTGTATGCTTGAAACAACGTTGTCTCTCAGTTACACTGGAATGAATTATACCAGTCAGCAGGGCTGTACCAGTGTGATCAAAATCAGAACTTGGCTTATTTTTTTAAATTTTAAAACCAATTCAACATGTGCATTTTTGGCATTCTGGTACCATAAGAAGTGGGTGCAATATAACCTGACAGTCTTCATAAATTAAGTTCTCACTAGGTCTGATTCTGTAGCTGCTCCTTCCCCATAGAGATTTTAATTTCTGTAGTCAAATGATTTACAAGTTAAAAAGTCTTAGAAATAGTATCTTTTCTTGCCATGTAGCCTATAACATTGCAGAACAGAATGAAGTGCCTTTTGCAAAAGCACTGTTTTTTGTTTAACCCACTCTACAGTGTTCTTCATTGTGAAGACATTTTTACGTAGCTACTTGCCTCTACACAAGAAGTGAAAACTCCATGCAACATGAAAGAAGTCCCTCTACCTCCTAGGTGTTTTATATCATTTAATTATTTTTTTGTTTCAATTTAATTTTAATAATGTTAAGATCCACCAACTGTTACAGATGACATCACTAACAAATGAAAGCTCTTCTTCAGCTGCAAGTGAGGTCCCAAATCTCTTTAAAAGTCAGTGGGAACCCAAGTTCTTTACATTCCTTTGAAAGTCTTAGCCAAGGTCATCATGACCCAGTTCTTTTGAGTTCCCTATTATCTCTTGTGCATGATAAATGCTTAAAACTGAACATAATGTCAGCAAAGCTTTTATTGCTCCCCTTCCCCTGCCATGGTCTTATTGTATCCCTTATGCATGCCTGCAGTGTTTCTTATTTCTGAGCAAGCTGTTGTTTCAAAGTTCCTGACAGTCAGACTGACTGCAGCAGATGTGAACTTTCCAGAGTCAGACTCTCCACTGTGCCCAGCATAAAGCAAAAAGGGGCAGAGATACTGGGTGCATCTACATATTCAATTAATGTGCTTTAGGTAATATGCATTAAATCTAGTACCTCTGGGTGCCTATACATGAGCTGGGAGGCTGCTCCAACATGCTGTAATTACAGTGTGGCAGAGCAGATTCAATTAATTGAGTCTGCTGGAGTGTGGTAATTACTGTATTCCAACCAGCCTCTGCGTCTCATGTATCAGTGTCCCTCACTTCAAAATGGCAGCGGGGGCATTTTAACTAAAGCTCATTCAACAAGCTTTAGATAAAAGTGCCCCACCTGCCATTTTGAAGTGTGGAGATGCTGATACATGAGACGATCCAAGCACTTTATTTAGGGTAGTTCTCAGAACTGTTCTAATTAAATTAGCCCCCTCCCCCAACCCCAAAGCATGTGTAAAAATGCCCTTCCCATTTTGAGGTATGAGAAAAAATGCATATTAGCCTATTTTAATGTGCATTAGCTAAAGAGCATGGGGTTTTTTTGTGATACTTTAATGCACATTAAAATAGGTTAATGTGCATTAAATTACACATTTAGACATGCCCAACTGTGTCCCAGTGCCCTCTTCAGGCCTGGGTAAAGGGCTAGAGTAGCTTCAATGCTGCTCCTACCTGCTACTTCAGAAATGACTGAGGTTTTTCAGGAACAAGCCAGTGCCCTGGGCTCCAATGATCCATGCTCCCATGCCTGTAGATATGAAGGTATGGGAGCTGGTCCTCCAACTTCAGCAAACTCCTGTAGAAGGGATACCCTTCCCAGGTGGAGCTCCATCTGGGGCTGGGTAGTTCTAGAGGTCTTTGTCACAGGTTGAGTCTAAATGTATCACTGAGCTCCTAATTAACCCTGTGACACCTTCTTGTGAAAACCCTCTCATCTGCAGGATGTGAAAAGATGCCACTTACCATGGGCACTTTTTATATGAAAATATTTTTTAAAGCATGCCACCATGAAGAGACTCAGGTTGCTAATTGCTTCATTAAGATCTTCTTGGCTTATGACTGAATACCATCAGTAGACTTTTTGACTTTTAAGAGACCTTTATTCCCCGGAGGGTGATGACTCGGAGCCAGTAAAAAGCATGTACAAGGATGCCCGAAGCTCTGGGCCTCATGGACAAGGCCTGGGCTCATGGCCTGCAAGGCCTGCCCGTACACGCTAGACGAAAAAAAACAACCAACACAATGCACATAAGGACTATTTACAGTATTTACAGTTCTGCCAGCAGGGACACCCATGGAGGCCTCCGGGGTCGACCCGCACGAGCAAAAGTCCAGGGCCTCGGCCCGCTTGACGCGTCTCTGCGGCTTGAGCAGCCGGTGGCATCACAGAACGAGGATCAGGCGTCCCGCCTCGACCCAGCACAGCACCCCCCCGAGGGCCCAGCGCTCCTCAAAGGCGGGCACCGTCCGCCGGAGGACAGCGTGCTCAAACTCGAACGAGAGGCGGGCCCGCACCAGCAGGCGGAAGAGCTGCAGGGCGTCGACCATCCCGGTGCCGCTGAGCTGGTTTCGCCGGCTCTTCAGGGTGGCCATCTTGGCCTGGCCCAGCAGGAAGTTGGCCAGGCTGACCGTGGCCCGCTCGGCCGCCCGGTATGGAAAGGAGTGGATGTAGGCGTGTAGAAGAATTCTCCGTCTACTACCAATGAGCATGAGCTCTGCTTTTACACAGCTTTGTTACATGGTAACTTTGGGTGGCTCCTGGAGCTCTTAAACCCTGGATTGAAAGCATATTAACACCTTAAAGTGGCTTTAAGCACTTGTTATGCACCTCAAAGTTATGCCACTCCAGGGAAGGATTATCTCTGATCCACAGTACCCAGCTCCTGTTTCATTAAGGTGTAGCCACTCCCCACAGATGTGCTGCCAAGTTGAAGTTCTCCAGTATCCCAGGATCTGTCACACCTCTGCCAATAGAGCAGGGATAGAAGTCTGTCCTGGCTCACCAGCCTTCTGGGCTAAGTATAGACAGTCAAAAAGCTTGAGGCTGAATTGATTCAGTCTTTGCAGGTTAGTCTAAGCTGTGTAGACTGAATCAGCAAGCAAGCGAACAGATATTCACTTTTGTGTCCGTAAATGCAGCCACATTCCTACAGTGGACCAACCCAGAAGCCAGGAGGTGCTACAGCATGCCTCCCTGCCTGTCTGGAGCAGACAGCTTGGGCCAAGGCTATCCCACCCACTCTGTGAGGGGAGATTTGCGGGGGATGTGCGATGTATCCTGGGATGCTGGGGACTGTGAATTAACTTCAATTTGCAGAGGATCTGGGACAGAAGTTCAATAAATTGATTTAACCTAAATCAGTTAAGTCTGATACTACATCCATGCAGGTTTATCTTAAACCGGTTTTGGCCTTTTTGAAAGCAGCTTATGTGCACTGAGCTTCTGTTGTTACAGATTTGAACTCGTTTCTGATCACTTATACCAGTACATGTGTCATTTTTGTCCCTAGCCCTAGTGGCAACTCACAGCTGCAGCTCCTAGTACTGCCTCTGCTCACCAGGACTATAGTGGCAAGTCACAGCTGTGCAGATGGGGAACAGTCAGAGGAGGTTTCTAGACTAAAGGTATGACTGTTCCAAACTCCAAGACAGTAGTAACAATGATCAACCTTTGCGAGATCAACACCCATAGACTGCTCCTTCCTGTTCCTATTCTGTCTCTCCTCAGAGTCTTTTCTCTGCTATTTAGCTCAGCCATTATTTGCTTCTTTCTTAGGCCTGAGGAAAGGCACCTGGATGCCTAAAAGTGTGTTCAACAGCTCTTCCAATTATACATGTGACCCACTAAAAGACATTGCAAAGAATCTTTACCTCTCATCCCTAAGAAATAGATATTCCACTGAGGGAAGGAGAAAACATACAATGAGACAAGTATAAAAGTATAGAACTGCAAAAAAAGTATAGAAAGTGAAGTAGTAAAAGAGAAGAGGAAGGGAAAGAGAAATAGTAAGCAGATAAGAAAAACAGGCCTTGAACAAGCTTAAGGAACATTTGACAGGCACTTGCTGATTACACTTTATAGAGGGAGAGACTATAAAGCAATATCATGGGGGAAACTTCAGTTGTAACATCCAAGCAACTGGCTATTTAAAAAAACATACACTTGGATCACGCCACCTTTGCTGACAGTGCACACTTTATATGATATAAATTACTGTCTCAAACAGTCATAACTGGCTGCCATCTTTTTTTTAAAAGACCATTTTGCTCTTGGAAAAAGAACTGTGAGAAAAGTCATGTTTTTGCCAGTTTTAGAAAGAATGAATCATTTTTATCACCTGGCTTCCAGTGTTTTGCTGAGCTCTGCAAAAACTGAAGACAGCAAGGGCAAAATCCACCCAGGGGAGTTATACAGCAAATATCAATCTCTATGCTATGCTATTTCAAAAGATCAGTCTGGTTTCTTGGTAGGTGCAGGTGGTGAGAGAGAGGATGTAGCAAGCCCATTTCCTTCAAAAAGCTCACCAAAACTGATGTAAGGTCTCTGGTTTCAACAGGTTCGTACTACAATGTAAAGCAGTGCTGTGAGAGCTGGGTCTAGCTAATGGGCCAGAATGAGAATGGCCTGGGAGGCATGTCTTATTTCCCAAATCAGCTACCTACATAGCTGCCATCAGTAAAAAGCCATGTCTGAAAAGAAGCGATGGGCATGTTGGTTTTGCTGCAAATAAAAATACACTTCTATTGTCCCTATAACATCCTACAAAGTGATCAGGTACATGTTAAGAGGGATGGTGTGTCATTCTTTCCTTCTCCCCATTCCAGCAGTAGCTAGGGCAGGACTTAGCTTTTTTGTGTGTTGAAGATCTATCAGTGGCAGTAATTGCTGGTTTATACATACAGGGAGAGAATCAATCCTAACTGATGGTTAGGATTGATCATGGACCTGCTTCTCAAGCCCACACTGAACCAAACATCTACATGGAAAGCTTGACCCCCTAGTGGTAATCCAACATGACAGATGGTCTGCTGACCTCATGCAGACACAGCGATAATGTATATTGTCCAAGGAGATGAACATATGAACTCATTTCACTAGTATACACTGTGCCTCCACTGGGGGGCTGTGCTTGTGTAGCCTTATTGACAAAGCTCTTTTTAATTCAAACTAACCTTAATATCTTGTCTACACGCAAAAGCTGTACTACCATAGCTATAGCCACATAATCAAAGCAATCCTACTCCACTAGCGTAAGCAAAGTGGATGGGTATAAATATACCTTATTCCAGTACAAGTAGAATGTGATAGCAGAGTGGATAAAGTGTCTGACTGTAGCTCCAGATGCAAAAGATCTAGCTCCAGACTCCTACTGAAGGATGCCCCACAATTGACCCACTTTTAAATGAGTCACTTGAGCTGAGGAATCCAAGGTAGCTGGATGTGATGCCAGCCACAGCACTCCTTTGTGTGGCATTGGCTACAGAAACTTCTTTAACTACCCTAGCCTGAGGGGCTGTTTGGCTCAATCAGACATTTTACTTTTGATACTGGTACAACTATCGCCTTTTAAGAAAGGGAAAAAATTACATCAACAATGACCATCTGTAACAGGGTGCCAAATCCAGACCCTGCTACACACGCCCTTTGAAACAAAGCCAGCTGAGAAGTATAGATACAGAGGGTTCTGAAGCCAGGGAAAAGCTATGGCCTAGTGCTGAAGGGATTAAGCCACATGCACCACAGACAGGTGCAACCAGGGCCAGCTCCTATAGGACAGAGGGAGTTTTGGTCCTCCTTCATAAAGGGAAGTGGCTTGACACCTTGGTCCTTTGGAAAGGGGGGAACAAGGGGGAACGATTACCTTGCATTTTTGTGTAGAAGCATGAATGAGAAGTGGAGATCAGAGAGAGGATGGCACTACAATCGCCACTGAAGGAGAGTGGCTGATGCCAAGACTGCTGCCCCATGGACTAATCCCAGTCCGACAAAGAAGAAATTCTTGCCTTACAGAGAGTGAGGGGAATCCTGGTCCACGCTGAAGGTGAGTATGTTCTGGGCCTCAAATTGATTTATGGAGCCAGAATAAGGTGAAGGAGAAATTGACACAAATTAATGACAAGCATGGACTGTATTATATGAATTGTTGAAATTAATTAGAGACTGATTATGGAGGAAAATTGAGTAATTATAGAGGTCTATTGAATTAAGAAGGACTGCTGTCACACCCAGTGTTGTGTCATATGAATTAGTGAGATTATGGAGGACCCAAGTGGGACAACTGAGTCAATTGATAATTGATTTAAATTAATTTAACCCAGAATTTATTTGATCTAGGATTTACAATATGCCTGTCTGGGGTAAAGTTCTGAAAAGATCAACAAAGAGAGAAAACCAGGTGAAACCTATGAATTGAAGCCTGTTTCCTAAAATAATTGATTAGGTGAGTGATGGACCTGGGTGTAGGGGAGGAGGAGCCCTGTGAATACACCTTAAGTATTTCCATTGGTTCAAGCCACTAACAAGACATCTGCCTCCTCCTGTTCATTTTAACAACATCTCAGCATGGTGGGTGAAAGAAGACAGCAGAGAGGTGACAAAAGTGGTGACCAGTGGTTAAGCTGATGACTTCTATCACACCATCCTAGAGAAATGTACTGATTTCACTATTTGCTTCCCTCACTGAGGCACCTGATAGATGTTAAACTAAAGATAATGGAATCTGATGCAGGATCTCATCAACCATGCTTCCTGCCTTGTCACACATACATGGCAGGGTGCATGACTGTGGAATCCCACATCAAATCCCATTGTGCCATAATGCCAGTGCAGGGGGAGCCTAATCTGCACTGGCAAGTAGCAGGCTTGGCTCCCAGCTAAGGGACCACACCATGCACTCCCTGGCTGAGAGCCCCATTAGCTGATGGCCCCATCAGCTACTCTGAGTTCCCATCTTGGGGTTTGCAACATGAAAGATTCCAAACCTTTTTTGGGGTAACATTCTAAAAAGATCAACAAAGAGGAAAACCCAGGTGAAACCTATGAATTGAAGCCTGTTGCCTAACATATTTGATCAGGTGAGTGATGGACCTGGGTGTAGGGGAGGAGGAGCCCTGTGAATACACCTAAAATGTATTCTACACATTCAGTTAAAAGCATGATAAGAACCAGCCACAAAATATGTGTAATCACTTCGTGTAATAACTTTGTGGCTTGTTCCTCATTTTATCATGCCATTAATTGATTGAACATGGGGTCAGGTTACTACTTACGACATGACTAACCAATTAATTTCATCTTAATTACATCATCTATCCAGGGCCTGATATATACAAAAAGGTACAAGAGCTCTGTATGGATCAGACCTAAAATTTTTAACTTCATGTTACCCATACCTTTGGTGCTCTGTCACTTTAAGAGTTGGAGCAGGTAGCTGGCAGGTGGTTCATTAGGGTGGCCATTTTACAGCCCAGCTCTCAGGGCTGAGAAGGCAGTTTGCTGCCAGCCACCAAGGGAGTAGCATCATCCAGCTGAGCTACTGCTCTGGGAACATCTTGGAGGTAAGGCTGGGGCTATGGGGAAGGAGGAGGCCCCACGGTCCTGGGCATGACCTGAAATTGCACCCTGCTGGTGTAGGGAAGCCTGGTGGGACTGCCTGTGGTGAGGCAGTGCCATTTAAATGCTAGGATCGCTAACCTCCCCAGTGAAAGGTGGGTAGGGGCACCTTAACCCCAGCACCCACCATCTGGTGGGTCTTTGAGAGTGGTGGTCCAGAGAGGAGCACCTGAGCCTGAAGGGGATATTCAACGCTGGGGCCCCAGAGTAGGGACAATGTTGGACCGAGCAAGGGGCGGTGTGGCCCAGTGAGGGGCTAGAGGCAGAAGCAGCCTGTAGTTGGTGAATTGACTGGCAATCGCTCAGATGAGGGTCATGAGAGAGACCCAAGAGGCAGAGCCAGAGCCATTCGTGTTTGACCCAGCCTTAAGCTGGAGATAGAACAAATGATATGTCATCTGCAAGGCATGGGACACATTAAGGGAAGGTCGGAGCATGTACTTATCGCCCTTGTACATCAGGGCACTCAAAGGGCATCCTCCCACCTAATTAACATCAGGATCAATTAACAATGAGGCATGGTAGGTGAATGAGGCAGGCGGTTTGCCTATAGACAGGTGGCAGGCTGATACTGAGATCAGGCCTGGGAATTTGCCCCTGTCATACCATGCTATTGAAATTAGCAGTCCTAATTCTCCATTTCACTGCACTTCATGTAGTCAAACACCCAGCTATCCTTAGTGAGTGCCAAATGATTGATATGCACTACCATGCTGATTTGGTGCCATTTCATCCCCGTCTTACAGATGTGTAATGACTCCGCAAGGTGCAAGGCAGTAGAACTCGGACAATTTAAGGCTTTCTAATTTTGAGCTGAAGCTGCAAGGACATAAAATCAGAAATAAAATCTGCTGAGTGAATCTAAGAAGGGAATTTTGCACTCATCTTCAGCATTTCTTTTCAGAAACCCTTTTACTTTTCTTGAACCATATAATTCAGTCCTAGTCATAACTGACCAACTTCTCAGGGAACTTTGCTGGAGTGAGGACTACATAACTTTGCCCATTATGAAGCATAGAATGTAAGCATGACAAAAGATGTGGATTTTACATCCTAATCAGAGTTTTGCTGCTGATTTCATCTGGTACAAGATCAAGTTTGGTCCTTGATAAAGTATGATATTAACAGAATCTAACTGTATTAATTTATTAATTATTTTAACTTAATAAGTTAACTGTATTAGAAAGATAATTTAATTTTACCCATTGAATGGTAACTAGACACAGATCAGAGCTGACATAGCCTGTGAATCTGTGGGTACCATTAAACTTCAAGTGCAAGCAAACTGAAAGCAACTATTTAGCAGGCTGCCTCCTCACTGGAAAAGATGTGGTTGAAGTTGAAGCTATTATTTTCTGCTTCAAATTTAGCACCTCAGCAGCAGAACTTAAAGGAAGAAAAAAGCCCACCACTCCCACTAAATTCAATTGAATCCATTTGGAACAGAACCTGGCCCAGAGTAAACAGGAGAAAATGGAAAACCAGGAGAGAGCTCAGAAAGGGAAATGCACGGTTCCTCATATACCAGCTCAGAAAAGGAAGACTGTGGCATCATATGCATTTCTTTGTTGGTAAAAGCAGCCAAGTGAAGTGAGCCGTGTCTGCATCAGGTGATAATATTCAGTTGCGACCAGTATATTTAACACATTCCAGTGTTCATACAGGAAATGATTAATTGTGATGATACTTAGCAATTATATAGCATGTAACATCTTCAAAGCCCTGCGCTTACGATAAGCAGGTGTGAGCAATTTACCATTGTAGCAAGTGTCTGTAGCTAGTGCCATTCTTCTTTACTGCACAGTCTAATGTATGCAGGCATCTCATTCTGCTACAGCAGTAATAGCAGCATCTCCCCGATTAACTTGCATTTGGTTGATGAACCATAAGAATTTACTATGCACTTGAGAGTCTGACTGAGTACATGGAAGCTCACGGTCTAGTGCCTGTGGATTGTGGGCATAAGTTTCTCCTTTTTCTAATTTTGCATTGGAATGATCATGGTCATGGATTGCCCCTCCGCTACCCCCCAGCTAGACAGAGTCCTTAGGGCAGTGATTCTCAACTGGTGTGATGTGGCACTGGGAGCACCTTCAGTTCCTTTCAAGGGTGCTATGGGATGCCACACAACATTAGCACTGTAAAGTGTCACAACGAAATCACAAAATAAATGAACGGTGCAAACAAGTATTTAAATTACCTGACTCAGGCTGGGCAATTGAGCCACCTAAACCTGTGTTGGGTTCTGCCACGTCCAGATGGATGTTTAAGCAGGCAGCCAGCGGTAAATGAGTTGGGGCGAGGGAGGGTGGGAGGGATTTGGGGCCTTCCTGGTCTGGAAGGGGATTGTTGGAGGGGGTTGAAATACCACAGTCCCAAGGACTGTGGTGAGTGTGTGGATACCTTTAAGAGTGTTATGTATAAGTTGTTACATTTGCCTAGAGATTCCTGGAGAGAACAGCAGGACAGTAGGCAGAGTACTGCTCTCTGAATAAACAAGTTTTATCACTCTATAAGCTCAACTGTTTGGTTTTTTTGAGAACAACAAATGGTACCAGGAGTGGGGTATGAAGAAAAACAAACAAACAAAAGGAGCATCTCAGAATTCCAAAGGAGTTAAAGCTGTACAGCATTGCAGCAAAAAACTGGAAGATATTTAAGCAGAGCTTCACCATATATATGATGGCCAGTGGAGCTACAGAGAAGGAAGATTCACTCAAGGTAGCTATTTTTTTAAACATAGCAGGCCTAGAAGCTCTGTTTCTTTATAATAGGCTACAACTGTCAGAACCAGAACAGTAAAGCTATGGCACAGTAATAAAAAAGTTTGAGGAATATTGTATACCCAAACAAAATGAAACCATTGAACGGTATAATTTCCATGAGACAGTGGAAAGAATGTGAGACAATAGAGGAGTTTGTCAAAGACCTCAGACTGCTGAGCCAGACATGCAACTTTGGAGACCTAAAAAAGTCCATGATCAGACACCAAATAGTATTAGGTATAAGGGATACAAGCCTCAGGAAAACACTTCTAGAGCAGGGGTTCTCACTCCCCAGACTGTGGCCTGGTGCTGGGCCATGGCAGGTTGGCTGCTGGTCCACAGCACAGTTGGCTGCTGGGCTGGAAGTGGCCACAGACTGGCAAACTGCAGCCCCTCCAGAGATGGACAGAGAGGCCGCAACTCCTTCCACAGGGCTCATGGCAGTGAAGGGTTCAGGTATCCTTGCCCGTGTTCCAAATGAAAATTCTGGCCACAGTCAGCTATGACTGCTGGGCTGTGGTTTGCTGGGCCACAGCATAAAAACTTTGGGAACCCCTGTGCTAGAGGATCCTTAGCTTAAATTTGGAAAATTTGGAAAAGGCAGTTAGAATGTGCCAAGCAGCTGAGATAAGTGCTAGGCTACAGAAGCTAAAGGAAAAAAGCAGAACATGCTGAACTAGACAGGATTACAGGACTACAAAAACCTATGGCAATACACAAATACAGAAAGGAAGACCTTACTATGAAGCAGACAAATGGAGGCCAAAGAGAATTGCTTGAAGAAACAATGGTCAGCCACAGTTGCTGTGGGGATTACCACAAACCCATTCAATGCCCTACATCTGGTAAGTGCTGCAACAAATGAAAAAGATTCAATTGCTCTGCAAGAGTTTGTAGAAAGGAGCATGATGCTCCACACAAGAAACAGCAGGTGCATGCTCTACACATTGAGGAACAGGAAGAATTCTTCATTGGCACAATGCAAGAGGAAGTTAATTCTTCTGAGGATTGGGAAATTACCCTGGACACCATTGGACTAATGGTAACTTCTGTGCGGGCTGGAAGCGGTCCGAGGCCCTTTTTCGTGCGGCGGGCTGTGGCCAGCCGCCCGGACACGCCGGGTCGGGGAAGACAGGCGGCACACTAGAATTAGGCACGGACGCTTAGTGGTTGATTTAAGATTATTTTACTTACAACGAAGATGGTAGCGGTGCAGGCAGGAAAACTTGCTTGAGTTGCAGTTACAAAACAAAACAAAAAACTCAAACCTGCAGAACGTAAGGGTACGTTGCAATGGGGTTTCAGCGACGGGAGATGAACAAAAACCTCAGGAGTACGTCGCAATGGGGTTTCGGCAACGGGAAGAAAAAAACTGCAGGACTCGAACCCGGGTAGAGCTCTGGATTCACTCACACGAAGTTTGCTAGGCTCTGTGGAACTTTGTGCGCAGGGAAGGGTACGTCGAGGGATCAGGCAGCGATGGGGAGAGGCGAGAGGTTGATCAGACCCCTATAGCCTTCTTGAGATACACACTGGCTCCGATAGGCTCGCAGCGCTTAGAGATCTTCACGAGACGTGAAGTTCTCTTCCTCCTGATAGTCGTGGAGTCCTCCAACTTGGGCGGAAACCACTCAAGCCTCTTATATGGCTAGCAAGCCAATCGCTAGCCGCCACGTAGGAATAATTTAGAACTGACCAATAGTGGGGCATGAATCTGAATACAAATGGCGGGAACTCCTTGCAACGTGCATTTCTCTGCTGCAACGAAGAAATGCACCCTGCAAAGAAAGCTACAAATGGCAGGAAATAATTCAGCAGTGCTGAAGCACACACAAACGAAAATAACATCCTTGGGTTGTGACATCCCCCCTTGCTGAAGGCACAGCTGAATTATGCTGCACGCTCGTCACTCGGGTTATCAAGAGCTCTTACCACAGGTCGTCGAACTAAATGGGTAAACACAAAATCCACTAACATAAGAAGTTCGTCCTCTAGGGATCGAACCAAATAATAACCAACACAAATACGTATACACATAATCAGATTCATAACGAAAAACTGCACGATCAGGGCTTCAGTGGGCGTCATGGCGAAGTCGCGCGTCAAGCCCTCACTTCTGCCGATGATATTATCCTTCTTGGGGCTTATCTTCACCACGCACTCTGAATTCCGGATCTGTAAATAAAACTCTCAAAAAATAAGTTAACGTATCTCAAAATATTTACAAAATTTCCATGGAACTATACTATCAATTCTAAAACATATAATACAGGTGTTTGCCACTTTAAACTACCCTCTCTTGCACACTCAACTAGATGAAATCGTCGAGGAGCCGTCATCTAATTCTTCTAGATAATGAAAACCTAACTCATAAGCCAGTTGCCATTGGCCTGCGTCCCCTAAAATCTGAAGTTGTCGCTTATTGAGTCCAGAACGCTGTAGGAAAAATCCAAACATGTATCGCTTCTCTGGTGTTCTCTGTGGCAATGATGGAAGATCGGATTCACGGTGTCTTGTGCCTTGAATCTCGGTTGGGTGTCAACGTTCCTGATCACCGGATAATCTTGGCTCCATTAGGATACACAGTCATGACAACTGACGAAGGAGGTTACTCACGGGTTGGTTCACCATTGGGTTGAGCAGAATCCGGAGGATGACGATGTTCTTTTGCCCATAAACCTCAAGACAACTATCTATGCTGTGAATGGTCACTGGAACGGTTCCAGGATCTCGTAGATGACAGTGAGGCCATGGTCTTATTCGCTGGAGTGATGTCAGTCCCAGCGCACACGCTCTGGGGTTCCAAGCACAGTACAAGACTCCAATGATTGCTAGCATGAGATGCTCTGCGCCGGTATATTCTGGCCGTCCATCATGCCATACGTGGGCTTTCTGGCAGATCAGTCCTGCAACAAGCGCTGGCAGTGGAATAGGCTAGTGAACATTAACCGCTACCATGTCTATGTCAGTGACATGTCCTCTAATCCACGAAGCTTGTCTTACCAAGAAGCTTGCTTCTTCCTGGTTTAGCAGGTCGGATCCAAGTTCCACGACCAAACGTCCCAACCACACAGCTAGAGTTTCTTCAGGTTGGATTCTTGATTCTCTGCACAAATCCTGTAATTCAGTTCTGGTGCGAGCATAGTAGGCAGTAGCAATTCAGTTAGTTGTTGTTACAGGCTGGACTACTGCTGCGGGAGTCATTGCTGCTGTTATTGCTTCAGGCAGGAGGGGCGGATGCACTCCTCCACTCGATTTTCCCTTTCATCGGCATAAAGGCATGGTCGCCGAAAGCGACGCTGCGTCAGTGGGCGGGGTTGCTGACTGAACTCTCGCGGGTTCCTCCGAAGCTCCACCCTTCTCTTCCGGTTCTTCCACGCAGTCTCCCTCTTGCTCGGTGCCATCTTGGCGTGGCGTTTCAGGATTCTCTTTCGCAGCCGCTTCTTTGACCGCTCGAACGGCCATACGCAGCTGGGCTTTCAAACTTAAATTTTTATGCATTAGATCGGTTACAGTACGAAAAGTTGCAGTTAACACTCCCCGCTTGTCATACCGCGGGGCCACCCTCTCATCCACGGCGCGTTCCCCCGTCTCCAGATCTTCACGGAGCTCGGATGGAAGCTCGCGACCCCTTAATCTCGATGCCAGCATAAAGGGGGCGAACCAGTCGATCGGCACTGGTTCTTCACTCTCCCGCACACATCTTAGGCAACGGGCACACTCCCGGGTGAGGGTCGGGTTCACTTCGCCCGCCAGATTGACTCTGGCGAGGGACACAGTGTCGAGGGGCCTGAACAGGATCCGCTCATTACCCGTTATACGCCCAAATGCCGCGGGGTGAAAATACACTTCCCTCTCTTTCGGGGCTCCGTCTTCGGAAGCTCCCTCTTCTCCCTTCAGCGAAAGACGTCTGCTAATAAATCTCTCACCCGTTCCACCCGCCTGGTGGTAAGCGATATGCGCCTCCAGTTCCATAAAGTTTTCTACTTGGCATTTTCCACTGCGCCAAGGGCAGTTCTTAACTAATTCTAGCTCCAGCGTGCCTTCCCCTGATCCCATCCTCGTCACCATGCGCGGGCCGGGAGCAGTCCGAGGCCCTTTTTTCGCGCGGCGGGCTGTGGCCAGCAGCCCGGACACACCGGGTCAGGGAAGACAGGCGGCACGCTAGAATTAGGCACAGACGCTTAGTGGTTGATTTAAGATTATTTTACTTACACCGAAGATGGTCGCGGTGCAGGCAGGAAAACTTGCTTGAGTTGCAGTTACAAAACAAAACAAAAAACTTGAACCTGCAGAACGTAAGGGTACGTCGCAATGGGGTTTCAGTGACGGGAGATGAACAAAAACCTCAGGAGTACGTCGCAATGGGGTTTCAGCGACGGGAAGAAAAAAACTGCAGGACTCGAACCCCAGGTAGAGCTCTGGATTCACTCACACGAAGTTTGCTAGGCTCTGTGGAACTTTGTGCGCAGGGAAGGGTACGTTGAGGGATCAGGCAGCGATGGGGAGAGGCGAGAGGTTGATCAGACCCCTATAGCCTTCTTGAGATACACACTGGGTCTGATAGGCTCGCAGCGCTTAGAGATCTTCGCGAGACATGAAGTTCTCTTCCTCCTGATAGTCGTGGAGTCCTCCAACTTGGGTGGAAACCACTCAAGCCTCTTATACGGCTAGCAAGCCAATCGCTAGCTGCCACATAGGAATAATTTAGAACTGACCAACAGTGGGGCATGAATCTGAATACAAATGGCGGGAACTCCTTGCAACGTGCATTTCTCTGCTGCAACGAAGAAATGCACCCTGCAAAGAAAGCTACAAATGGCAGGAAATAATTCAGCAGTGCCGAAGCACACACAAACGAAAATAACACCCTTGGGTTGTGACAACTTTTAAATTGGATACAGAGGTACAGGTCAATGTAATACCAGAATATATTATTCAAAAAAATGAAAACTAAACCTGTGTACTGTGAGAATAAGAAAGTGAGACTTAGAGCATACAATGGGAACAGGATTGCAACAAAGGGTGCTTGTGCACTGCATGTTAGACACAAGGGTAAAATAGTAAAATGTCAGTTTGTAACAGTCCCAGAAAAGCTAGTGCCAATTATTGGGTTGCAAACGTGTAAACCTCTAGGTTTGATTAAGAGAATGGGTGCCACTGAGGAACATCCAGAGATAGAAGTGGGGCATCTGGATAGAAGTAGTATTTTATGATGTCTTTCAAGGCACGAGGAAACTGTTAATTGAGTACAAGATAGAATTAAGAGAACCAAATACTCCCACCATACATGCTCCAAGAAATGCTCCTGAAAAGGAATTAGATAGATTAGTTAACATGGACATAATAGAAAAAGTAGAGCAACCAACTGCTTGGGTTCATTAACTGGTCATAATAGAAAAAAAAAGATGGATCCTTGAGATTGTGTCTGGATCCTAAGCAAATGAGCAGGTACATAAAGAGGGAGTGTTTTCTCATTCACACCAGGAAAGAGGTTTTTGGGAATGTGACAGAAGCTAAATATTTCTCCACTTTGGATGTCACTTCCGGGTTTTGTCAAGTTCCCCTAGAAAAGAATAACACTAGATTATGTACCTGGCCTATGAAAGCCACTGCTTTCATAGGCCTGGTCCATTGCTTTCATAGGCTTCCTTTTGGACTGTGTCCCACATCTGAATTATTTCACCAGAAGGTGCAACAAATTTTTAAGATCTTGATAAAAGTATGGTTTATATTGATGATGTATTGTCAACAGATGCTTCTAAAGAAGGCACTGGAGCAGCTTTGCTGAAAAAACCTGTGGATAGCTGGAGACCAGTAGCATATGCATCTAGGGCACTCCCTAAGTCAGAGTGTCTATATGAACAAATTGAGAAAGAAAGTTTAGCTCTGCTATATGGCTGTAAGAAATGTCATACATTCATCTATAGGAAGCCTGTGATAGCTGAAACTGATCATAAACCTTTGATAACTATAGCAAAGGAAGGGTTATCAGATATGCCGCCCAGATTACAGAGATTTTTCTTTCAACTGCAAATGTATGATCTAGACATACAATATATGCCAGAAAAGACATTTACTTATTGCAGATACATTGGCCAGAACATATGACACCAGCAAATGACAGAATTTCAGACTCAGAAATAGTACATGTTAATGTAATTAACCGCACCTTGTCATGCATCCACAGATGCATCTCAAGCAGGTCCAAGGAGGTGATCCTCCCCCTCTGTGCAACACTGGTCAGGCCGCAGTTGTAGTACTGCATCCAGTGCTGGGCACCGCACTTCAGGAGGGATGTAGACAACATGGGGAAGGTCCAGAGGAGGGCCACTCGCATGATCAGGGGTCAGCAGGGCAGGCCCTATGAGGAGAGACTAAGGGACCTGAACCTGTTCAGCCTCCACAAGAGAAGGCTGAGGGGGGATCTTGTGGCCATTTACAAACTAGTTAGAGGGGACCAGCAGGCATTGGGGGAGTACCTGTTCCCCCAAGCACTCCCAGGAGTGACAAGAAATAACGGTCACAAGCTGGCAGAGGGTAGATTTAGACTAGATATCAGGAGGCGCTACTTTACTGTCAAGGCGGCTAGGATCTGGAACCAACTTCCAAGAGAAGTGGTGCTGGCTCCTACCCTGGGGGTCTTTAAGAGGAGGCTGGATGAACACCTTGCTGGGGTCATTTGACCCCAGTACTCTTTCCTGCCATGGCAGGGGGTTGGACTTGATAATTTACTCAGGTTCCTTCTGACCCTACCAACTATGAGACTATGAAACTATGAATAATTAAGAGTGATTCCTATCACAGATATAATGTGGGCATTAATTGCAGAAGCTACTGTTCAGGATGCCACACTGCAAAAAGTGATAACAGCTAGGGCTGTGCGAAACAGCACTGTTTCATTTGGACTTCCATTTTGCCATTTCAAAGGGGACGGTGTTTTGTTTTGTCGTTTCATTTAATTTCGACGCACTGTTCCATTTCGTTGTTTTGACGTGTTTCAACATTTCACCCATAGGCTATAATGGGGAATCATGAAAGTGCCTATAACTTTGTCACTTCTTGCCTGATTTGGATGAAGATTGCATGGATGGCAGCCCTTTCTGAGGGCATGAAGCTTGCCAAGTTTCAAAGAGATAGGTGTGGGGGTTTATGGTAAACCTCACCTCAAACTTATAAAAGCAAAACTTGTGTCACTTGCTGGCAGCGGCAGCCTCCTGTCATCCCACATGCAGATCTGGGGGCCTGCATCCCTGGGAGGGCTGTGGGGCTGTACCAGACTCCTCCCAGGGATGCGGGCCCCTGAATATGCACTCAGGATGACAGGAGGCTGCCGTTGCCTCCCGTGCCCAGTGCCAGGAAGACTGCTGCTGCTGCTGGCCCCAAGCAGCACTGGCAAACTCCTATCATCCCGTGCAAAGATATGGGGGCCTACACCCCTGAGAGGAGTCCAGCAGTGCTGGGAGGGCAGGTTGAGCTCCATGGGGCTGGTGGAGCTGCTTGGAGCGCAGCCCTGGCTCCCCTGCCTCCTGTTGCTGGGCTGCACTCCGAGCAGCTCCACCAGCCCCATGGTGCTCAGCCCAGTGGTGGGAGGCAGCAGGAAAGCCACTGGCAGAGCCACCTAGTGCGCAGCCCTGGCAAGCACAGCCCGGTGGTGGGAAACTCTGCAGCTCCACAGAGGTGAGCCTGGTGGCAGGAGACGGGGGAGAGTCACTGGCCAGGGCTGTGCTCCAACCGGCACCACCACTGACTCTCCGCTGCCTCCTGCTGCCAGGCTCAGCTCCATGGGGATGCAGAGCCTCCAGCCACTGGGCTGTGCTCTCCAGGGCTGCACTCTGAGCAGCTCTGCCACTGGCTCTCCCACCACCTCCTGCTGCCAGGCTGAGCTCCATGGGGCTGGCAGAGCAGCTTGGAGCGCAGCCCTGGCTCCAAGTGCAGCCCTGGTGAGCACAGCCCAGCGACTGGAGGCTCCGTAGTCCCATGTAGCTGAGCCTGGCAGCGGGAGGTGGCAGAGTCAGTGGCAGAGCCACTTGGAGTGCAGCCCTGACCAGTGGCTTTACCTCACCTTCTGCCACCAGGCTCAGCTCCATGGGGCTGTGGAGCCTCCAGCCACCAGGTTGTGCTCACCAGGGCTGCGCTCAGAGCCAGCACTGCACTCCAAGTGGCTCCACCAGCCCCGTGGAGCTCAGGCCAGTGGCGGGAGGTGGTGGGAGCTCCATGGGACTGGTGGAGTCACTCAAAGCACAGCCCTGGCTCTCCCCCACCTCCTGCCACCGGGCTTCTTTGCAACTCAAAACGTTGCAAACCTTTCAAAACATTTTGAATGCCCTCATTTGGTTTCAAAGCTGTTTCAAAGCCTTTTGGTTCATTTTGATTTTGCCATTTTGAGCTCAAAACACGTCGAAGCAGCTTTGAAATGAAACGTATGTTGAAATTTCGCACAGCCCTAATAACAGCTATTTGTGCTGGTTGGCCTGGAAAACATACACCTAGCCCCTAGTCTCAGTTCAAGGAAGAGCTGCCAGTACTGGATGGTATTTTGTTCAAAGTCTTACAACTTCTTGTTCCAGCAGTGCTAAAAAAAGACATGTTAAACAGAATACATGAGGGGCACCTAGGCATTGAAAAATGCAAAAGGAGCACAAGGGGAGCTCTATATTGGCCCAACATAAATAATGACATTCATACGTGCAGGAAAAAAGTATGTATTAGTGCTGGATTATTATTCTCACTATCCTGAAATTGCATTGCTCAAAAGCACAACAGCAAACCATGTCATAACTCACATCAAATTGATTTTTGCTAGACATGGGATTCCACAAATTGTAAGAACAGACAATGGACCTCAAGTCAGCTGTCTTAATTTTAAAGAGTTTGTAAGCAAATATGGATTCCATCATAACACTTCAAGTCCTAAATAATATTTCTGGTGGAACAAGAAGTACAAATAGTGAAGAAATTGTTTTTAAAAAGCTACAGATTCACACGCCAATGTTTTTCTGTCATTCTTAAATTAACACCCATGAAACATGGATGTCCCCAACAGAAAGGAAGTTTAACCCCTCTCCCTTGCCCCAGACCCCAGCCAGGGTGTGCTGAGGGGAAGGGCAGTCCCTGCCTCTCCCTCTTTCCTACTCTTCTCTGCTGGAGCAGACAGCACAACCTAGCCTAGGGCTGGAAAGCATGCTGGGGGACCATGATATAATCTGAACAAGGAAAGTGTTACTATAAATTGGTACATTTGCTCCAGGACTGCAGGAAGGAACAGCAGAACCCTAGGCAAGGTACTGCTCTGAATAAACAAGCTTTATTGTTCTATAAGCTTAACTCTTTGGTCCTTTGAGAACAACACAGTGAGCAGCTGGGCTTTCCTAGCCCCAGGGCTATGCTGTGGATCCATGCAAGTGTTCGTTAGGCTGGATTAATCCACTTTAGATCAGATTAACTCAGGGTGATCTAAAGTTAGTTCAGCTCTGAGGTCAGCTTGAAAGCTCAGCCATTTAGATTGCCTCAGGCTTGGTTAGGGTGATCCAAATGTAATGCTTGTATGTACTCCAAGAGTTTTCAAACAGGAATTCATAGTATTAAAAACAACCTGTCCTGTTGTGGTCTGAGTTCTTTGCAACTGAAGAACTGATCGACTGTTTTCCTATAGTAAAAAAATCAGGTGAAAACTAAAAGCTGGCATTTTGAAGGGTGCCTTGAGTCTAGCAAGGGGTACTTTGGGTCTAAAGGGGTTGAGAATCATTGCCTGAGGGCAAATGGGAGGCAAGTATGTTTTCTCCCCTACATGGCTTAATGAAAGTCTTCACTGTTGCTGTGGGTTTTTTTAAAAATGGGGCCTATGCATCTCTACAGATGCTGTGTGTTTCTTTGTGAAACACAAAGCACAGTCTCCTTTACCTAAAGGACAGTTTTCCCTCCCAGCAAGATCACAACAGGAACCCTAAGACAGGACCATATTTGAAAAAAACAAGAGAGGAAACCACCTAAAGACATGAAATTTTGAGAGAATGGTGCCTACCTGGGAAGACTTATAAAACCTGACCCAAACTTGAAAAAATGCAGGGGGAACAAGACTGGATATATAGTTTTTCCTCATAATATTGAGGTGTATTTCCAGAAAGATTGTACTTCCCTTCCTTGAGCACAGTTTTTGTCACAAATCTGAGCAGTTCTACCTCTGCCTATTTGGCTGTGATACAGAGAAGATGGTTAAAGATTGCAGCTAAATAGAATTTAATGCTTGGGGGTGCAGATTTTGTGAGCAAAAATCATTTCCACAAATAGGGAAAACCAGAACCCAGCAAAACCAAAACCCTTTATGTTCGCATCCTTTTTCGTGTGTGTGTGTGTGTATATCTATATCTCTATATCTATAGATATAGAGATATAGAGATATAGATATAGGTATATATATCTCTATCCTGTCTCTTTCCTAATTTGATTTAAAATTTTGGAGAGATATAAACTTTCCAAATAAAATGTGGCAAATGGTTCTATAAACATGGAGCATAAATACCATGCTAACGGCAGGCATCCCACATGTCTCTGGCTTCCACTCCATTAAGTCTGCAGATTGTGACCTTAGAGAATTATGAGCAACATAAACAGAACAGAAATACGAAAGATATTTCAATCCAATGTAATTAAGAGCCTTAATAGCAAATAATACCACTTTAGAGGAAATTTACTATCTCACTGGGAGGCCGCTGTAGAGATGTCAAAACCTCTGTAATGTGACTGGGAAGCTTAGATTGGTTATCTTCCCATCCTTAGTTTGCTGCACTGTGTTCTGATTCTCAGTGAGTCCTTATCACCACTATCTGCTTTTAGTTTTGAACAGCTTCATTTGCATGAATAAACATTATCACACCAAAAGCTCACAATCCAATTCATTCTTTACATTGTCTATGTACAAAAATGGGCTGTGCATGCAGTGTGCACCTGAATTTAACATTAGCCAGTATGTAAAAATAACCTAGTGAAGACATATTCCTTGTAATGTTTACTTTAGGAGAAAGCAGCTAGGAAAAGGCAGCATATGTTGAATTCAAGAAGGGGATATTTCTTTCCTACTATAAACAGAACTGATTATAAAACCAGAACACAAAATGATCTCCTTGCCTTTCAGTTTTGTGGGAGGTTACATTTCTTTGCAAGTCACTATATTTGCTGTTTAATTTCTTCAGGTTTTTACTGCATTCCAACCTAGGGAGATATAAACCAAAGCAAACAAAGTGCCCCCCAAAGGATTCTTTCTTCCCTAAGCACAGCTTCTATTTTAATTCTCTACAGCTTTTAAAACATTTGAATGGGAAGGTTTCATCAGTCTTTGGTGGAAAGGAATTCCTGTTGGTCTCTCAGGACATCCACTTTAGATAATCTCGACTGGTAACTGGCTATAAGTGTGATGTCTCTACCCAGAGGGGTTCCTCGCAGTTGCACTTCAGCACATTCTGCCTTTGCAAAGCAAGTCTCAACAATTTTATTCTCTTCCCTCAGAGCTGCATTTCAGCTAAAGAAAATAGATGTTGACCTTCCTATTAATTGGCAGTGATTCTCTCTCCCAACACTGTTTGCTTTTCTTGAAGCCTGGCTCTTAACAGAGCACTGGAGTGACTTCACTTTGGCAGAAAGTGCAAACCCAAGCAGCAGGTACTGAACAGAAGGTCTGCCTCAGCCTAAACGAATCACTTCTGGAACCTTTGCTCACCTCTCTCCAAAGAACACTGGCACCTTTTCCATTTCGAAGGTGACTTCACAGCAATGGGCTGAGACTAAAGGGAAAAAAAGTTGTTGCACAAAACAGAAACACAAGCCAGAAAGTACAGCAGGGTGCAAACCAAAAAACACCCTCTTTCCTGGTGCTGAGATCATAGTTTGCAAAGTGACTGCATGTTATGGCTGATATATTCAAAGGAAAGATACTTGAAAAACTGAAATTCAGTGAGGTTTGAAGGGGCATGACTATTGGCGATTAGTTGTCTTGCGATGTTCATATTAGGATTGCTTCCCCACAGGGAAAAAGCAAATTAACATTAAGAAAGAGAATTCTAGTAGAAAAATATAATGAAAACTAAAAAGCTGTCTGAAATCAACTGAGAGTTTCTCCGAGAGCTTAGGGGAGTGCATCCTGCATGGAGTCAGGTTTAATCTGGTGCCATAAATAAGCAGACTGAGCAAGTTCTTCTTCCAGCTTCAGCAGACAGCAAAATTCTGCAAGTCCCATCACTGATCTCTGCTGTGATGCTTCTGGCAGGTTCAACCAGCTAAATAACTTCTTTAATCACTTGTGACTTCTTGAAGCCTTAAAGACAATAGCTATGAAAAAAATGGCCCTCCTACAGATGGGTCATCATCATAAATTCACCCATGAATGGAAATTCAAACAGGAAAGTTTTATTTTTTTATAAGCACAGTAAAAAGTGAATCTCCAGATATACCTTTGGAGTTCCAGATCTGCACTGTGAGGGTTTTCCTTAGACATAGAAGACCATGCACACATATCTATAGAATATGTGTGTTATAGCAATGACATGCCCAAATTCTTATTTGGTGTAAAAGGCTAGCTCCACTGATTCCTGTGGCAGTTTTCTGATTTACACAAATTGCAAAGCTGTCCCAAAATGTGCAAACATAAAACACAGAATAATACTATGCTTTTTTTTCCTATTCCGAGACTAGAAAAACACTGAAGTGTGTGGGGAAATCATGTACATGTGGTATCTGTTTATTAATCTTAACATTTTAATGGCATCATATCTACCTTGAAATATGATCAATACTCTGATGCAGAGAATAGGTTAAGAGAGACCTTTCTTATCTTTCTAGCTCTCTTATCTGTTCAAAATTCTATAATAAATCAGAGAAATTTTAATTCCAGCCTTTAATCGCATCTTCCATATTCTTCAACTTACATGCAACTGTGGACAGCTTTCCTGCCTTTGGTGCATTCTGTGACACTACACACAGCATGGTTTTGGAAAAAGCCCACTAAAGAGCTAAAATATGGCAGTTATAAAATATGCCCCATGCCATGTTGTGGAACCCAGTAAAAGTTTAGCAGCACAGCACCTCAGAGAACTTTGCTCCCCTCTCCATCCTTCCTCTTCTTCAATGGAATTCTTCCTAAGGTAGCAGCAACTGCAGCCATTCCAACTCTATTTTTCCAGCCAGGAATGGTTAGGGTGAATTTACACAGGAATGAATGAATAGGGAGAGGTGACAGAAAGCTGAACAGGACCACAGTATTTGCAGCCCAGGATGGTATACGGACAATTATTTCAACCACTTAGGTCTTCTAGCTTCTTTTCTTGAGATTCATGGAAATGAACCTAAGCAGAAAATTATCAGCATGTTTGTTGGCTTCAACTGGCCATGCAAGAGTTTATGGATATAAATCTATATGCATTTAAATGCATCTATATGCGTCTAAATGTCTGTCCCACTGATAACAAGTTGTCCTTGAAATAGCTAAGACACAGTGTCTCAAACTGAAGGTGAAGTCTTAACTCTCAAACAAGTCAATGTGGCGTTAAGTGAGACCTTTAATGAAAAATGTAAATTGCAAAACTACAAACATAATTGACAAGCTAAAGGTACTGTC